>NC_141155.1:615250-1230500 GCF_053477565.2 Lygodium microphyllum
GAATATAAAGTTAGGAAGGGATGCATTTATGACAATGAGGGATATTTTGAATATAGCATCAAAGATGGAATCAATCCTTACCTTCAAGTCCAATAAGGATGATGCATGCAGTGTGCATAATTGGGTGCTAGAGAACAATTGTAGAACTTTCATCTACCAACAGTATAATGCTTCTATTGGTCAACCTTTCATCCTGGGTATCCAAATAGAGTGGCAGCTACATACGCTTAATAAGTATGGAAAGGATGGTATACTTGCTATGGATGCTACATTCGGTACCAATAAATACAAGGTAAGAAGTTTATATCTTTTTCACTTGTATATTTGCAAATACAAGGTATTTTTAGAGTGTTTTTTTAATGCATCTTTGTTTTCACCCTCCTATTTTATGTTTGATTTGGTGCATGTTTGAATGCAGTTCTCTCTATATTCTATACTTGTATTTGATGCACATAGAAATGGGGTGCCAATAGCATGGATCATTGCCTCCTCAATGGACACTACCTTCTTGATCACTTGGCTAAAAGCATTTCGAAATTGCATATTGGATTTTAATTCTTCTTGGGAGGCAAGTGCGTGGATGGTAGACGATGCACAAGCGGAAATTAATGCCATACAGTATGCATGCTTCTCACTATATTAACTAAAAATTGCATGGGAATATTTGTAATGCTTATTTTCAATGTACAATTGAATCTCACTCAATGAATCATTGGTTAAATTGTAGGGCTATTTTTGGATCTCCTATATATCTTTGTATATGGCATGTTAGAAGATGTTGGTTGAAGAATTTGATAAAGAAAGTTGCAAATCATCAAGTACAGGCCAATATGTTTAGAGACCTTGGTCACATTATGAACATGAAGTGTAGAGGATTGAGTAGCGAGGCCAAAAGAAAGGAGGATGCTACATCTCTTATTGATCAATTCTTCGAAACTTATGCTACTGAGAAAAACTTCCTCACATACTTCAAGGAAAATTGGGTTCCCAAACTAGGTAAGGCTTTCTAATTTATAAATTCATCTATTCTTGAATTCACACGAATGTTGAAATTGTAAGTTATTTTATATTATAGGAATGTGGGTTAGAGCCACGTGAATACTTCCACATGCCAACCAAGATACAAATGGATCGATTGAATCTTACCATGGATTGCTGAAGTCTCGATTCTTGATTGGAAGGCGCACTATTCATGGCCGTAGAGCAAATTGGCTAATCCACAAGCTCCTCACATTTTTCCATCCATATTATTGGTATCTAGAGGCTATGAAAGAGGCAAGCTTTAGACAAAACTTCAATGTTCAAAAGATTGTATTGTCATCTCTTATGCGTGCAAGAGGCATTCCAGATCAATTTGTCAAATTTATTGGAGATGAAAATAGTCTTGCAAAGGTTAAGAGCATGAGCAATGCAAAGCTCTGGTATACAATACACAATGCACATTATGAGTGGGCATGTTGCAACTGTGATTGGGCCATGCAAGGAAATATATGCAAACATCAAATTAAGGTCTTAATATTGTCAGGTTTTGATTTTGACACCATTGTGTCGAAGAGCATGGATATATATTACAAGAATTTTGGAGGTACATGGACTTATTTTTGTGAGCCATCTTTTGTGAATACATTTATTCAATGCTAAAATCAATTCTTATCAAATAGGATCTTCTCTAAGTATGAATATGGAACAACCTACCAACACTGTTGAGAGTAGTCTTACACCTATACAGAATGATGCAGATACGCTAGACGGCACTTATAGTGACATACAAGAACATGGTAAGTCAATCAAACCTTTCGTATGTATGGTATTTGCTATTTTCTAGATATATATGTATATCATATCTATCTCAATTTGTAGGCCAAGCATTGCAAGGTGCCAAAGAAAAGTTTTGTGAAGCAATGGCTTTAGCAGGTAAAATATAGTTACAATAGAATACACCTTGATTTCTTATATTTGAAGTATCAAAACATATACTAAAGATGTTCTCTTTATGATAGAGAAAGATCCTGAATTAGCAATGCATCTTGAGTGCTTGAGTAGTCATTTGCTTGCCTCCTTGAAACAAATAAAGTCTAGCTTGCAAGGACAAATACCCTATCCCTCAGCTCCCTTGCAAAGGATCAATGATGGATTTAGTAATTCTATCCAACGTGCCAAGCCATTCATTGACAGACAGCTCTCCAAAAGACCACGATAACCACAACCCAAATATGTCACACCATTTCCAATTCCTCCAAAGCATAAGAGGGTATCTATGCAAGCATGCCTTGATTCAGACGCAACTTCTGAGGCAAATGTTGTGCCTGATACAAATTGAAAAGAGCCTCACTAACACTACCCATTTTGTGATTGATTTTGGATTGTTGTTCTCTATTTTTTTTCATTGTGATAGCAAATTATATGAAGTACGTGGAACAATAGTTGTGAGATGGAGGGTTTGATACAACACTGCAAACTATCTTCTTGGAAATGATACAACATTTTGTGATTGTTGGTGCATTCTTCTTTTCAATAGTGTTTTCATTGTAAAAGTAACTTATATGAAATACTTAGAAATGCCACTTTTGACTTAATACTTAGATGGGCCACTTGTGAGATGGAGGATTTGATATAGTATTGCAAACTACCTTCTTGGCAATGCATTTTCAACTCCTTGTTTTTAGAAAGGGTATTTGTTGCGTTGACTGATATATGCCCACATAAAGTCTAGCTTGCAAGGACAAGACCATGTCCCTCAACTCCCTTGCAAAGGATCAATGATGGATTCAATAATTCTATCCAACTAGCCAAGCTATTCATTGAGAGAGAATTCTCTATAAAACCACAACAACCACAATCAAAAGATGTGATACCATTTTCCACATTGTCAAGAAGATTATTAACGCTTTACTATTTCGCACACTTAGATGCTTGATTGTTGCTCATAATTAATTGAGAGAAGGTTTGTTCAAAAAGAGTGGGAGATAACATTGTGATTGCATGATAATTGTTTTTCACCACTTTTTACATCCTACATAGCTTTCTTTATAGTTAGAGTATATACTAAGATGGCTTTCAAATAACATTCTACATCCACATCAAACGTGAATTTATTGAATAAGTTCTTAAAGACTAACTTGTATGTTTTTTTCTCTCAAACATACTAATTCCAAATGGACATCATGCCTCATCAAAAGGATAATCAGTGAAAGGCATAATGCCATAAAATAGTTGCTAACGCCATTTCCATTTATTCAAAAAAACTTTCCACATAATGCCAATTGATCTCTACTTTCCACATAGCATTGTGGTTCTAGAGTAGGGATATACCTCTTCTTTTGCCAAGTTTGCACCTTATCTCTCCTTCCTATACTTAGATCTCTAATTTCCATGTGCCAAAGTCAAACTAGGTTCCTTTATGATATAGATAGAAGGGCAATGTTGCCCATAGCTAATTAAGGGTATTTCAAAATATGCAATCAACACAGCAAAAGCATCTTGCCCATAGTCTGATGCCCCAAGCCTCCATTTTGCAGAGTTATTTGCATCCACACTACATTTTGCAAAGTAACCTCCATTTTGCATCCACATCCTAGGATAGAAAAGTCCTACTTGTCTTAAAGTGGGTACACACACCACAAGTAGATTATTGCTTGCCTTAATGCTAATGCATTCAATCATTTTGGGACTAGTTAAGTCTCATCTCCCCAACTACACATTCCAATCCAAACTAGCAGCTACAACATCCTTCCGAACATTCGGCAATGTATGTCCTGCTTTCTGTACCTAGAAAGCTCACTCCATGAAACTTTGTATGGACAATGTATGTCCAACTTTCTACTACTACTGTTGTAGTTTTAGTGGGCCTTATGAGCCATGATAGCATGAGATACATTTGTGTCTATTTTCCTTCTCCTTGTATATTCTGTAAAGAACACATATTTGAGCTAAATTTCTCCAAAGCCATTGACAAGTTATGTGATGACTAACTTGTAGAATAAACAAGTATAATGTATATTGTAGCAGAATGACATCATAAATGAAATAAAATCTCCAAGTATACACAAAAAATTATCTATTTTTTGTGGAATATCAAACATCAACCAACATGGAGTAGCATTTAATCAAATGAAACCCAAAGAGGCAACCTTCCATGGGGAAAAAGGGAGAATGAGAAACATGTGTGACAATGAAGACAATATGATTAACATCTTGGCAAGCAAGATCAAAATTGAACTACCATCCATGGTTAAGGTAATGTAGACAATAAGGTGAACATATTCTTTACTTACCATCAATGGTGTAAACACGAAGAGGGATGACAGAATGTTGCCACATAAGAACATGGTTGCATGTGCAAGTGGCCATAAACATTTCCATAACTCAATCTTGGGAAGTTTTGTTTTTCAACTCTACAAATTTTATCATGTATACTTCATTAACCAGTGGAAGTTTTCCATGTAGATATACTTAGTAACATATTAACAATTCCATGTAGATATTCCATATTAACAATTCCATGATGTACATTGGACTCCATCTTACTGCTTACCCTTATTTTAAGGTAAATTGTGAAGAAGAGATATTCTTCATGTCATGTAGCATCTATCTACTAAAGGATTTCTTGGGATTTATGTAGCCTAAAGAGGCATAATATTATTCGATGTGGCCAAAGAGGAGGATTGTGGGAGTGGTAGTGTAGATATTGAAAGACAATAGAGATATTCTATTGAGAGTATAGATTGGTGGCATGTGTGTCCCACACTCTTAATATTGTCTGCGTTTATGTATTAGAGTTGGTTGAGCTTCTTAGTTTTAGTTTTGGGTTTGGGGATTAGCCTATCACTTGTACTTGGTAGCCATAGCTATCCTTCTCTACTAAACAATGTCTTATTGCATTATCCAAAGTATTGGTCAAAAATATTATTAGTAGTATTGTTGCTATATTGTTAGTTACAATTGTGTCTTGTTTCTTCTTTGCCAAATTTTCAAAATGTAGCTCTTGATAATTGTTGCTATAGCTTTAGTATAGAGAAAACCTAGGAAAGCCAATGTGGCTTCATTATAGAGAAAACGTAGGAAATATTTTGATTGTGTGCCAAATTCATAGCTCAAAACAACATGCTAGTTTTTCTCATCATGAAATAACACCCTGAAAAAAAGATTCATTTAGGAGTACGAGGGAGAAGAAGAGGGCCATGTGGGTATTAACTGCTCAGTCGGCGCGCGGATGTATATGCTGGAAAGGAAATGCGAGGGGTGGGGCCATGGGGGCACAGAGGAAAGATGAAAACAGTTTTTCATCTTTCCTCAGCGGGCCCTGAGCGGGCGCTGATCAGCAGGGCCCCCCTTCAACGTCGATCAAAGAGGGGGGCCCATACTGATATTTATCCTCAGCCAGCGAGCTAAGTGCCTAAAGGAGCTTTGGTTTGAGCCGAACCTTGTCCGAGCTGCTCAGCTGAGAGGAGTCGAGAGATAAAGAGCGCCATTGAAATCGAGCAAAGAAAGGAGTCCAATTAAGCTTTCAATTCCACAGGTTAGCGCTACCTCTCAGTCCAGCAAGGCGAGCCTCAATTTCGGGAGGCACTCTCGCTCTCTCCACTAGAGAGAGGAGAGAGAAAAACTCTCCGATGGTGGCTGGACCCTCCTGTGAATTCCGAGAGCAAGAGGTTGGTCTCTCCAATTGCAATCTGAGTAGGAGCTTGCTAGGCAGCATACTCCAAGCCCCATTTGAGAGCAGTGCAAGGGTCTGCAGTCCCAAGCCCGACAACTCCTCGAGGAGGGAGAAAGCGATTGAGCCGTTCAGATGCGAGCCCATCTCCTCTAAAAGGCTCTATTGGCATATCGGAGAGGGCTGTTGAATTCCGAATTGAGGCCTTTCGAGTCGGTGTGCGATCAGTGAAACCTTGGTTCACTCGCAAGTACTTTGCTCCTTCCTCAACCCTCCCCTCTCCACCAGAGACAGGAGAGAGAAAGCAATTCGAAGTGTTTACAGGGAGATGCCCTCTTCCGACCAAAAATCCGAGCAGGCATCAATTTTCTTCTCTTGACGTGCGACTGACTTCGACGGAGATAGATTTGCATCTATCTCTACTTCTCCGACCACAGGCTACAGGTGCAAGGACAGGAAAAGAGGGTGTAAATATAGGTCTTTTGGTGTGCATAAGACACATTTTCACACTCCTTTTGTCGAAAACCGCACTCACGTACCGACAAAAAAAATGTCTTGCACATTGGCAGTTGAGAGCAGTTTGTAGAAAATTGTTTTATGCTATGGTATGCTCTCCATGAGCATTGGTCACTGATGCACACGCCGTGTGGATACTGCCGTGGTATGGATTTTTGTGGAGCCATTTTATGGTTGTTGGTAGTGCCTGGCCATGTCTGAGATTCGGTCCGAAGGCCCTTTCTGAGATTGGGCTAGCGGTGATCGTTTTGCTTTTCCTGAGCCACTGTTTGAGGGTCGTGAGTGAGGTTTCCCTTTGTAGCAGGGGTACTCTTGGATGTATGAGGTACCGCCGGTGAATACAGGTAGGAGGGGGGATAAGCACATAAACATTGTAACCAATATTTTCATCTCGCATTGCTTGGGTGTTCCCCCTCTTGCGCCAACATAACACGAGTGTTATTTCTTACAATCGCAAAGCCTTCTTGCAATCTACTTTCTTTCTAAGAAAAGTGCCTTCTTGTAAGCTAAAGGTGGGGAAAGACCACGGGGGATCATGGTGAGAACCGTGGGTGACGAACGCAAAGTGGGAAGTTGCACGCTACGTACGCCTTGTGCATTACACTTGGTATCAGAGCTCAAATCACGCGAGGGCTAGTCCTTCAACAGACGTGGGCTGATTTTGGAAAGGGAAGCAAAGTTGTGTTTCATCAACATGGATGGACGCAACAAGAACAAGAGTGGGATTCGAGATGACCGAGATGAAATCTCAGTGGCCCTCGGAATCGAGGCAAGTAGACCTCAATTGGTGATTGGGGAAGGATATGCAACAGAGTATGAGAATGAGATAGATGCTGCTATGCACGAAGAAGAGGAGCCATGGCACGAGCTCGACCCAATGGATGCCATGCGAGAAATGATGAAAGACTTGCTGGCCACCATGCTACCCAAAGCATTGGGGAAGGCTCAAGCTGAGATAAACAATGATGGGGAGATTCATCGAAGGTGCCGAAGGAAAGAAAAGAAAGAACGGGATGGCTCCTCATCCGATGAAATGGGAAAATACAAGCCTCAAGCACCAGAAAAATACAAGGGTGAGAGGGACTCAGTGAGCCTAAACTGATGGATATGAGAGGTGGATGGCTACATGAAGTTACTCAAAGTGTCAAGTAAAAGAAGAGGATTGGTGGCTGCACAGCTACTAGAGGGTGATGCCTCAAAGTGGCTGATGTATGAGGAAGAGCAGTTTGGTAGAAAACTTACATGGGAGGAGTTGTAGAGGAGCATGAAGGAATATTTTATGCCAAAGAATGAACCATTTAAGGTCAGAGATGAATGGTGAAATCTAAGGTAGAATGCGGGCCGAATGAGAGACTATGTACAAAAGTATAGGTCTCTAATGCTGCAGCTACCCGACATGGATGTAACCATCAAACTGCATGGTTTTTTATATGGAAATACAGCCATGGGCTCAAAGAGAAATAGAAAAGAAGGAGCCAGGAAGTGTGTTGGAGGCCATGACAATGGTTGAAAGGCTCACAGATTATGATGGCAGACAAGGAGGGGTGGGTCGTGGGTCTTCGCAAGGAGGCAACACCGCTCAGTCCAACTCAACATGGGAAAACCGACAAAATCAAGGATCGTACCAAAAAAACACGCAGGGAAATAGTGGATGGAGTGGCAAGCAACCCCTTAGATTGGAGTATACTGAGACTCGGTCGGAGATAATCCCAGCAAACAGTTCTGCTAGTTCCAGGACAATCACGTCAGGGGTCGAGGGAATAACTCAAACAGAGGAGGATACGGAGGAGGGGGTAGAATTGAGCAAGGAAGAGGAGGCCCTTTGTCTTGTCACTCATGCAGAGGACCGCACTTCGCAAGGGATTGCCCGAGAGGGGCAGCTTCATCAAGTGGCTCAAGGTATGCCTATTCTCAAGCAGACGCAGAGGGGTTGAGGTCAACAATTCAAATAACGGAGATAGAAGATGAAGAGAAGGAGTGGGAACCTAAGGCAAAGGCAGGGGTAGTGGGGGCCAGCCTCCAGCCACTATACCAACAGTCATTCCCAGCATATGCAATATGTTTGTTCAAGCCAAGTTGGGGAACCACCCCGAGGCGATAATGGTGGACACAGGGACCACACATAATTTCATAGCACCTCAAGTAGCAACCCAGCTAGGAGTGAAGCCAGTGAGGGCAGAAGGGATGCATGTATCGTTTGTACAAGGGAAGTACATGTACTGTGAGTTAGCAAAAGGGGCCCCAATTCAAATTGGACAATGGCAGGCAAGCCTGGATTTTATAGTGGTCCCTATGGATGATTTTGAAGGCATCCTAGGCATGGATTGGATAGATAACCATGTCATGCAGATATTGGGCGTGAGGAAGAATAAAATATACTTGCAAGTCCCTCAGTCAGTGGTATGGATGCCATATTTTTACACAAAATGCAAAGGCCACAATAAGTCACCGGTCGGAAATGCAGTGGATGCTAGATTGGTGGTGACCAAAGTGCAGAATGTAAGTAGCCAGGAGAAAGATAGCCCCACAAAGGTATTGATGCAGAAAGCACCAACAAAAGAGCAACCAAAAGAAGAACAATCGGAAAGAGCAAAGGAGATGGAAGCAGTGGCAGATCAGGCCACGGAAACTACCCAAGAAGCACAAGTGGAAGCCCAAGGTCCCATGGAGATTACTGCCAAACAACTGGAGAAAGAACTGAAGCATGGGGGGCAGTTGAGGCTATGCATGATGAGGCCCATTGAAGGGGAACCAATGATTCAACAGATCATTTGGACAATAAGAGATGAAAGGGTCCAAGAAGTCCTAGACAAGTTCCAAGATGTCATGCCCGACAAGCTGCCTTCATGGTTACCACCTCGCAGAAGTGTTGACCACCGAATCGATCTCTTGCCAAGAGTAGAGCCCGCTAGAGCTAGGCCAGTTTATAGGATGACAGGAATGGAGCTAGCAGAACTAAAGAAACAACTGGGAGAGATGGAGACCTCGGGTCACATCTAGCCTAGTAGATCACCTTATGGTGCTCCAGTCCTATTTGTCAAAAAAAAGGATGGGTCTCTTCGCCTATGTACAGATTACAGGGCCCTCAACAAATCTACAATGAGAAATAGGTATCCAATTCCGGTGGTAGATGAGTTGTTGGATCGGCTGCAAGGAACACGCTACTTCAGTAGAATCGACTTAAGGTCAGGGTACCACCAAATCAAAATAGCAGAAGGAGATGAAGTAAAGACGGCTTTCAGAAGCCGATATGGAAGCTATGAGTGGTTGGTCATGCCAGAAGGGCTCACGAATGCACTAGCAACTTTTTGTGAGCTCATGGATAAGATATTCATTGATTATTTGGATGACTTTGTGATCATTTACATTAATGATGTGCTTATCTATAGTAGAACATTAGAAGAGCATGTACAACACCTAGAGAAGGTCTTTACCCGACTCCGGGACAATCAGTTTTTTGTCAAGCCAGAAAAATGCGAGTTTGTTGTATAAGAGATTGAATTTTTGGGCTATCTGGTCAAAGAAAATGGCATTGCCATAGATCCTAAGAAAGTACAAGCAGTGAAGAACTAGGAGGATCCCTACAAAGTGAGTCAAGTGTGGGAGTTTTTGGGATTTACAGTCTTCTGCCGAAGGTTCATTCAGGGATACAGCAAGATTACTGCCCCACTGATAGATCTGACCTCCAACTCAACCACGTTCTAGTGGACGGAGCGAGAACAACAGACCTTTGAGGAGCTAAAGAGCATGATGATTCAAGCCCCAGTATTGAAGATGGTGGATTTCTCACGCCCTTTTGAGATCCACATGGATGTGTCAAGTTATGCCATAGGTGTGTTGAGATATCGAGCTCCACTCGTGATATGCCAGTGTGACTGTTGTGCATTTATGTCACCGACTTGTCAGTTGCAGATGCGGTTGGTACACCGCCCATGAATAATAGCTAGATGACAGCTATCCTTATCTACTCTAGTTCGTGGCTCAGTTAGTATGCCACCTTAGTTAGTTGAGTTTGGTTTGAGACCCATATATAGGGTTCTTCTATTTCTTTGTATGAGAGTTCTTTTTTGCTTACACAACTAAGAAGAGGAAAACTGTTTTCAGCCTCCACCTGTGTGTGTATTCCCCCATTGTGCAAGCAAGAAAGCTACAAGTAAGACTCCTTCCTTCTCTCCAAGAATCTTGACATGGTATCAGAGCCTTGTTCTGGTAAGGAGCTCAAGAAAGCAAGCCAAGTTCGCGGTGTTCTGGTAAGGGGACTAGTGTTGCTTTCATTTTTCTGTCTTGGGATTAAGTCTCTTCAGGTAGCACAGTCAGAAAGTGCAAGAGTGCATTGCCTCAGCTTGAGACGCCCTTCGCGATGTAGTAAGAGGGCAGTATATGCTACAAGAGACAGCTTTAGCCCTTAGTTGCTCTGTTTTTTTGATTTGAGGCCATTTCGGAGCCTGTTTTGGAGGCGGAAGTTTTCTGCACGCACTCAGGAAAAGGCCATGTTTTATGCTATGCGACCAGTGTTCTACAGGTCGGTGAAAAGTTACTGTAGAAATTGCATCGTATGCTTGTGCGCAGAGACATTGGGAGTTACAGAATCATCCTTGTTGCCTGTTGATGCAAAATTATCACTAGGAAGTGACCTGTGGTCAAATACCACTTTCGTCAGTTTTGCAGATTTGCCCTTGTGAGGCTGAAGCTATGTTCTTTGCAGTGATATAATTTTTTGCAGTGTTCTGTAATGGCGTCTGATTCTCTTTCACAGATTGTCACTGAAAATCTTGACAAGAACAACTTCCAAGCATGGAAGTTTAGAATGACGAATTTGCTTATGGGAAAAGGATATTGGGAATTCGTTGTAGGAAATGAAGAAGAACCAGTTCTTCCTGATGTTCCCAATCAATAGGAAATGCAGGCATTTAAAGCATGGCATGAGAGAGCTAGGAAAGTTATGTACTGGCTGTCTATCAGCATTTCAGACTCTATGACTATGCATATTCAAGATACAAGTACGCCAAAGGAGGCATGGGATACTTTGTCAAAAATGTATAGCACAAATACGCAAGCCAGGAAAATGCAGCTCAAGCAAGAGTTGCACAATGTGCAAAGAGAAAGTATGAGCATCAATGACTACCACATGAAGGTGAAGAAGATTGCAGATGCACTTGCTTTCATTGGGTCGCTAGTGGAAGATGATGATTTAGTTTCTGTGACCTTGAATGGTCTAGGAAAGGATTATGCACAGTTCTGAACATCCATTTCCATCCGTGAAAGATTTCCTGATTTTGAGGAGTTGATTGCTCTTCTAATTTCTGAGGAGCAGAGAAATGGTGGTGCATCGTCTTCAGGAGGAACTTCAAAAGAAGCTGTCTTCTACTCAAATGCTGGAAGAGGTAGAGGCAGAGGTAGAGGAGGCCGATCTGGAGGCCGTGGTAGGAATTAGAATATGCAGCAAACTCAAGAAAACCAGTCCTATGGAGGAGGATGTGGTAACTCTAGAGGCAGGGGGAGCCAAAGAGGCCGTGGTGGATGGCAAAGAGACCAAAATGCAAACAGCAATGTTGAATGCTACTACTGTGGTAAAATGGGTCATATAGCTAAAGACTGCTATAAAAAGCAGAATGACATCATGAATGGAAAATTGCAACAAGGAAATTATGCATCTTCTAGTAGACAGTGCGATGATAGAAATGAGCATTTGTTTATGGTGTAGCACATGACCAATTCTATAACAAGTGCAGAAGAAAGCAATGAAGTGTGGTATGTTAACTCAGGTGCGTCAAACCACATGACAGATCATATAGAATGGATGCAGGATGCAAGGAAAATGGAAAAACCAGGATTTGTGGAGACTGGTGATGATACTGCACATCCTATTGTGCAGATTGAAAATATTTCTTTGTCTATGCAGGATGGGAAAAAGAAATACCTGTCGGATGTATTTCATGTCCCGAATATCACCAATAACCTGGTTTCTTTTGGTCAAATGGTTGAGCAGGGCTTGCAGGTCAGATTTAATTCCCATGGATGCTTTGTTGAGGATATGAAAAATAAAGGTCGCTTGATAGCAAAAGGAAAGAAGAAGGGCAGAATGTTTACATTGGATGCAGACATGCCTAAATTGAGTGCAACAATGTTTGCACATGGGATCGGTGTAGTTGCAGATATTGATATCTGGCATAAACGCATTGGTCATGTTAATGTACAACAACTTAAATCAATGCAGACCCAAAATATTGTTGTAGGATTGCCAAAATTTAAGGTTGTAGAAATGCATAAGGTATGTGAAGCCCGTCAATTTGAAAAACAGGCAAGGAAACCATTTCCTAGACATGTTTAGGAGAGTAAGAAGCCATTGGAATTAATCCACTCTTATGTGTGGACTATTAAAGCTACATCTCTTGGAGGCTATCATTATTTTATCACTTTTATTGATGACTATAGCAAAAAAGTTTGGGTGTATTTTATGAAAAAGAAAAGTGAAGTTTTTGGGCATTTCAAAACTCTTAAAGCTATGGTTGAAAAAGAAATAGGTATGCAAATAAAATGCCTAAGGTCAGATGGAGGGGGAGAGTACCTCTCAAATGAGTTTGCAAGGTTCCTGCAGGAGCATGGCATAAAGCAACAATATTCATGCAGTCATACCCCACAACAAAATGGAATTGCAGAAAGAAAAAACAGGCATATTGGAGAGGTATCTTGTGCCATGCTCAACGAAAAAGACTTGCCAGATTTTTACTAGGCTGAAGCAGTTGCTACAGTAGTCTACTTAATGAACAGTACTCCCACTGTAGCAATACATGGGATGACTCCAGAGGAGAGGTATACTGGTAGGAAACCAGATATTTCTCATTTGAAATTTTTTTGTTGAATTGCCTATGTTCATGTGCCAGATGAGTTGAGATCCAAGTTGGATCCAAAAGCTGAGAAGTGCATCTTTATTGGTTATTCTCTGCAGCAAAAAGGGTTATAGTGAGCAGAGATGTTGTTTTTGATGAGATGAGTAGCTGATATAAACCAGTAAATGTGATTGATAATGTAGATGCACAAAATGGTAATGCTGCACAGAATTCACAACAGCAGTCACAAGATATTAGTGGACCTGGAGCATCCTCTAGCAATGGTTCACATTCTTCGCCATGGACAGGCAGATTGAGATTAAGAGAATCTTCTCAAAGCAATGCAGATAGTGGTATGCAGGTATCACAAAAAGGAAAAGAGAAGGTAGATCAGCCCATGTTTTATGTGAATACAGGTCACTCTTATGTGGATGGTGAATCGAGTGGCTCAGAACATAGCATTGATGATGAGTTGGGTATTCCTTCTATTGCTACACCTAGAGTAAGGAAGACCAGGGATGTTTTAAGAGCACCTGGGAGTGAACCTACTTTGCGCAGGTCTACCAGAGCTAGGTATCCTGTGGATAGGCTGAAATATGATGGATTTACAGCCATTCACTATGCATATATGGTCAAAGTGATACAGGAACCAGAACCCACTTCTTTTGAACAAGCCATGGGAAAAGAAAAATGGGAGAAAGCCATGGATGAAGAAATGGATGCCTTGGAAGCAAATGCTACATGGGAATTGGTACCTTTGCTTAAAGGTAAGAATGCAATTGGTTGTAAGTGGGTTTATAAGGTGAAGCACAATGCAGATGGTTCTGTGAATAGATACAAGGCAAGATTAGTAGTCAAGGGGTATGCACAAACATATGGCATTGATTATGAAGAAACATTCAATCCAGTTGCAAGGATGGCAACCGTAAGAGCAGTCATTGCTATGGCTGCATCAAAGGAATGGTCTTTACATCAGATGGATGTAAAGAATGACTTCTTGCATGGTGATTTGCAAGAAGATGTCTATATGGAGCAGCCACCAAGTTATGTGCATGCTGTTCATCCTGAGTTTGTTTGCAGGTTGAAGAAAGCCTTGTATGGCTTGAAGCAAGCACCTAGAGCATGGTCTGACAAGATAGGACAGTATCTTGTCACTATTGGCTTTCAGATTTCCAAGGCAGATTTCTCACTTTATGTGAGAAAAACAGAGAAATGTATTATGCTTCTTGTCATTTATGTTGATGATTTGATTATGACAGGTGACAGTGATGAAGATATCCTTCATGTGAAAATGCTACTAAAGCAGAAGTTTGAGATGAAGGATTTGGGAGAGCTACGTTATTTCTTAGGCATTGAGGTGATTAGATTACCAAGTGGGATACAGCTCTTGCAGAGGCAGTATGGATTGGACATGCTGTCCAAATATGGGATGACAGGCTGTAAGCCTATTTCAGTTCCTTTGGAGCAGAATGTGAAGCTGAGCGCAGATACATGTGAGCTTCTGGAAGACCCTACTATGTACAGACGCATAGTAGGAAGTTTGATTTATATGACTATTACCAGGCCAGATTTGAGCTATGATGTTGGATTGGTAAGTTAGTTTATGCAAGCTCCAAGGAAACCGCATTTGGATGCGGCTAGACGCATACTTAGGTATGTGAAGTCCACATTGCAGTATGGACTATTTTATGAGACTGGGATTCAGATACAGTTGCATGGATACACTGATGTTGATTAGGCTGATAGTATTTCTGATAGACGATCTACCAGTGGGTGGATATGTGTTCTATTTTGGGAGTGCTGCAGTCACTTGGAGTAGCAAGAAACAGCCTACAGTTGCCTTGTCGAGCACAGAGACTAAGTACAGGGGTGCAGCAATGGTTGCATGTGAGGTAGCTTGGTTGCATAAGCTACTTTATGATATGCATCAGCCTACAGATGGGCCAATTGTCATTTATTGTGACAACATGAGTAGTATACACTTGATAAATAACCCAGTCTATCATGCTAGAACAAAGCACATTGAGGTGCATTATCACTATGTGTAGGAGAGGGTTTTACTAGGTCTTATTGATCTAGTTTATGTCAGCACAGAGGATCAGGTAGCTGACATATTCACGAAGGCATTGGGCGCAGAGAAGTTGGCAAGTTCAGAGACCTGCTTGGTGTGCAGGAATTGGGATTGAGCTCGAGGGGGAGTGTTGAGATATCGAGCTCCACTCGTGATATGCCAGGGTGACCATTGTGCATTTATGTCACCGACTTGTCAGTTGCAGATGTGGTTGGTACACCGCCCATGAATAATAGCTAGATGACAACTATCCTTATCTACTCTAGTTCGTGGCTCAGTTAATATGCCACCTTAGTTAGTTGAGTTTGGTTTGAGACCCATATATAGGGTTCTTCTATTTCTTTGTATGAGAGTTCTTTTTGGCTTACACAACTAAGAAGAGGAAAACTGTTTTCAGCCTCCACCTGTGTGTGTATTTTCCCATTGTGAAAGCAAGAAAGCTACAAGTGAGACTCCTTCCTTCTCTCTCACAATCTTGACAAGGTGGTGTGCTCATGCAAGATAGCATCCTGTATGTTATGAATCAAAGAAGATGGACCCAACTGAGAGAAGGTGGGCGACTCACAAGAAGGAGATGTATGCAGTAGTATATTGCTTGAGGAAATGGAGGCATTATGTTCAAGATAAGCCAACCAAATTCTATACAGACAACATTTCTCTCAAGTACTTTCAAACTCAGCCAAAGTTATCACCGAAGCAGGCCCGATGGCAAGACTATTTAGCAGAATTTGACATAGAAATCATTCACAAACCCGGCTCCTCCAACAAAATGCCGGATGCTTTAAGTCGACAAGTAGAACTTCAAGTGATCACAGTCACAGAAGGTAGATTTGGGACCCAAGTGCGGGAGAAAATGGATGGAAATGAAGAAGCTCAGCAACTCCTAAAGGATATTGAAGTAGGAACTACCCCATGGGGAATGTATGAAGTAAGGAATGGGCTCATCTACTACCAAGGAGCCATGTATGTACCAAAGAATGATGAACTCAGGAATTAGATATTATGGGAATGCCATGATAGTCCTGTTGGGGGACATTCTGGTCAGATAAGGACCTTTGATTGCCTAAAGAGATTTTTCTACTGGCCCAAGATGCGAGAGGATGTCACCGAACATGTCCGCACTTGCCCGACTTGTCAAATGGTGAAGGCGCAAAGGATGAAGCCAGCAGGAGAACTTCAACAAATGCCGATTCCATCCCGACCCTGGGATGTGGTAAGTATGGATTTCATCACAGATTTGCCTAAGTTGCATGGATGCACGACGATCTTCGTGGTGGTGGACTACCTCTCCAAACAGGCTCACTTCATTGCTACCGAGCCGCCGGTTACTGCACCAAAGGTGGCCAAGTTATTCTTTTCCAGGGTCTTCAAGTATCATGGGCTGCCTCTAGCTATTGTATCCGATCGTAATCCTCGCTTCCTCAGCAACATGTGGCAGGAGCTCTTCAAGTTGATGGATACTCAGCTCCGTTTCTCTTCGACATTTCATCCTTAAATAGATGGCCAAACAGAGAGACTCAACCAAGGCATTAAAGACTACATCCGTAGTTATGTCAAAGATTATCAAAAGGATTGGGCGCAGTATCTCGACATCCTGGAGTTTCACTATAATGCTACCTTGCACAGTTCCACTGGTTTCACCCCCTTTGAGGTAGCAATAAGTAAAGAAGTAATCACCCCTCTAGCCTTAGCAGCAGGTAAATAATATGTAGAAGACCCAGATGCCAAAGAATTCCTACTCAAATGGAAACAACGAATGTTGGCGGCCCAAGAAAGTCTCCGCGACAACAAGCTCCTCATAGCAAAGAGATACAATGCCAAGAGGAAAAAGCATGTGGAGTTCTTTCCCGGTGATTTGGTGCTGGTTAGCTCCAAGAACATTGACTTACCTAAAAACCTCACCCCAAAATTCAACAACATGTACTATGGGCCATACAAAGTCATCACCCGGCTCAACGACGTCACTTACAAGATCCAACTGCCACTGAATGTATTAATCCATGATGCATTCCATGTTCAACTCCTCCGGCGATTCCATGCAGATACCCGGTTCGGGCGACAACGACCACTTCCAACACAACTTGTTCAGCTTCCCTTTGAGCCGAAGATTATTCTCGAGATGTGCTTCATCGGCAAACACCCGGGGCAAACACCCGGAGTTTCACATCAAATGGAAGAATGGACCTATGAAAGAAGCTTCATGGGTGGCAGAACCACTAGTCATCGAGCATGCTCGCGAGCTTCTACTCCAATTCTACAAGCGGGAAAACCTTGATCTGTATCATCCGTCTTTACCCTAGGAGTGATCATCTGCCTCACAAATTGTAAGTGAGACGTGGGTAGATAAAAGTGTTGAATCTTCATCAAAAGTACTTCTCTCCACATCTGTAATTGAGTCAGTGGGCAAGGCAAATTTAGGTCTAGGAATTGTCTATTTTCTGTTCAAATAAACAAAGACCTTATCTCACACTTGTATCGAGTCTGTGGATAAGGCACTTAGCGGGTTTAGACACTGATCTACTCACTAGGAGTGGCTTAAGACCCCCGAATTTTGAGTCAACAAGTCCCACTCCCGCTCAATGAGGACATTGAACTTCCTTGTGGGGGGGGGTGTGTATGAGGGGGGATAAGCGCACAAACATTGTAACCAACATTTTTATCTCGCATTGCCTGGGTGTTCCCCCTCCACGTGGGCCTTGCACCAACATAACACGAGTGTTATTTCTTGCAATCGCAAAGCCCTCTTGCAATCTACTTTCTTTCTAAGCAAAGGGCCTTCTTGTAAGCTAAAGGTGGGGAAAGACCGGGGGGGATCATGGTGAGAACCGTGGGTGACGAACGCAAATTGGGAAGTTGCACGCTACGCACGCCTTGTGCGTTACAACAGGTGGCTGGAGTATCCTTGAAGCCTTGCCATAGGCTATGTATCTCATGGTTTTGGGTGCTTTTATGCCAAGTTGGCATCAGTTTTGATGCATAGATACTTGTTGACACTTGTATGCTTATATTTTGGACAATGTTGATGTTATTTTGAAGTGTTTTGGATTAAGATTTTGCTTAGTGTACAAAGGAGACTCAGTTGAATTTTTTCTAGGTCTTATGTGCATTTTTTGGTAGTTAGAACACTATTAATCCGTGTTTAACAGAGATTTTGGTTGTTATATAGCCAACTTTCAGGGGAAATTCTGCTAAATTTTAGCCAAATTTTTTATGTGTAGTCACCATAACTTTATGTGAGCTCTTAGAGGCATCTACTGTCACTAGAGAGTAGTTTAGCCTTGTATCTTATTGTGCACACATTCTACAAGCAGTATGGCATCTACCAGTAGCATAGAAAACACTCTCTTTAACATTGAAAAACTTGATGGTTCCAATTATATGTATTGGAAAGAGCAGTGTTATAACGTCCTAGTCCAAAAGAAGTAGGTCAAACCAATTCAGCTAAAAGGTGTGAAGCCAGAAGATTTTGACGATGAGGAGTGGTTAGAGCTAGATGAGCTAGCCAGGTCTACCATCTTATTGACTCTCCATAAATCCGTTTACTTCAATGTAAAGGATACCATAGGTGCTTATGGGTTATGGCAAGCGTTAGAGCATCTCCATGGCAGAAAGAGTGTTGCTAGTCAGGTGTATTGGCTAAAATGGCTGATCGACTTATGTAAGAAGGAGTCCACACCCATGACAAACCACTTGAATGAGTTTAATACCATTTTGAGTCAGCTATAGTCACAGGAAATTGAGTTCAGTGACTCCTTGAAGGCGATGTTTCTGTTAGTTACGTTGCCACAACAAACTCATGGGATACTTACAGGACGTCCATTAGCAACTCACCTCCAGTTACAGGGTTGAAATACACTGACGTAGAGAGTAGCTTGCTTATGGAAGAGATCAATAGAAAGACTGTTGATGAAGCTAAGCCTGCTAGTGCCATGAATGTACGAAGCAGAGGCAGGTCAAGGTCAAAATCTCACAGTGCATCTAAAGAGCCTAGAGAAGGAAGATAGAGAAGAAAATCAAGAGGTCGTAGCAATATAGAATGCTATCATTGCCACAAGAAGAGTCACATGAAGAAAGACTACAGTATTTGGAAGAGAAGTCAACGATCTCATGAACAGAAGAGTAAAGGCAAAGGCAAAGATGCTAGTCATAATGTTGTTATTAAAGACGAGGAGTTGAATGCTACTTCCCATCATGACAGTGACAGTGGGGGAGACATCCTCCTTGACAGTACCATAAATGTGTCATTTTTGGTTGCCACCGGAAGCTCGTATGAGCAGGACTGGATCATAGATTTAGGGGCATCATTTCATGTTACTCCACATAGGCAGTAGTTTACTTCTTATGGGGTGGTGCGTTTAGGCAACAATTATGCATGTGATGTAGTGGGTGTTGGAGACATAAAGCTTGCTTTGCCAAATGGATCGCATTTTACACTTACCAATGTGTGACATGTGCCAAAGCTTACAAAGAGCTTAATTTCCACAAGTCCGCTCGATGACACTGGTTACCATGTAGTGTTTGGTGATCAGTCATGGAAATTGCGTAGGGGTAATTTGCTGATCATGAGAGGGATGAAAAGTGGAATCCACTACATGTATCTGGTGTACATAACCATGTTGTCACCATAACCGAGGAGCCGCCTGTTTCTTTGTGGCATTGCTGGTTGGGACACATGAGTAAAAAAGGAATGGAAAATCTCTCTCGTTTGCACTATATTACTGTGTTTGACTACTCTACTTTCGAGCAATGTGATCACTGTATGTTTGGCAAACAGACCTAAAAGTCACACTCACGACGTGGTTTATACAAAGCAAATCGTTTAGATCTTGTTCACAGTGATGTGTGCGGACCCATGCCTATTATGTCGTTAGGTGGAGTGGCATATTTTGTCACATTTATTGACGATGCTACACAAAAGGTGTGGGTATATCCTATCAAGAAAAAGGATGATGTGCTTAAAACATTCCAAAAATTCTTGGCCATGGTTGAGAATCAGACGGGCAATAAGCTTAAGTGCTTGAGGTCTGATAATGGCGGTGAGTATATCTCCCATGAATTCCAAGAATTTTGTGATGCTTGAGGCATCGGAGGCTTTGATGATCTGTCTTAATAACAAAATTAGCCCCTAACAAGTAATGTTTCCAAATAGAGAGAGCATGGATAACTGTCGTAAGCTCCTTCTCATAAATGGAAACATGTAGCTCTGCTTCTTTGAGGCACTGGCTTTCATAAGCAATGACATGGCCCTCTTGGTTCAAGACTGCTCCTACACAGTCACCGGATGCATCGCAATGAACCTCAAAAGGCTTGGGAAGATCGGGGACTATGAGGATAGGTCCATGACTAAGAAGATACTTAAGCTTTTCAAAAGCTTCTTTCTGACTAGGGCCCCAATGAAATGGTACCCTCTTCTTAGTCAAATCATGAAGTGGCCGAGCTATGGCGGTGAAGCCTCAGACAAAGCGCCTATAATAGGAGCATAGTCCAAGAAAACTTCGGACGTCATGGACTGTAGCTAGCATAGGCCATTCTACTATTGCTTGAATCTTCTCGGGATCCATTCTCACTTCGTTGTGAGACACTATATGGCCCAAGTAGTGAATTTCTTTTAAAAAGAATTCACTTTTCTTAGCATTCACAAATAGCTTGTGTTTACATAATTCTGCAAACACTGTTGCTAAATGTTCATAATGCTGCTCTTCTGTTTCTGAGAAGACTAGGATGTCATCAAAGAAGACACCCGTAAATCTTCTATATGGATGAAAATTTTGATCCGTCATTCTATTGAATGTCGTTGGTGCATTGGTAAGACCAAAAGGAATCACTAAGGACTCATACAACCCGAAGGTTGTTCTAAATGAGGTCTAATGCACATCCTGAGGAGCAATGCGTATTTGATGATAGCCGCTCTTCAAGTCGGTGAGACTGAAGATGCATGCTCCTTATAACTTGTCAAGAATATCATCAATTCGGGGAATTGGGAATCGATTCTTGACTGTGATCTTGTTTAGAGATCTATAGTCTATGCACATACAAAATGTGCCATCCTTTTTCTACACTAATAAGATAGGTGAACAATATGGAAAAGTACTAGGTCTTATGAGACCCTTCTCCAAAAGTTCATTGACTTGTTTCATTATCTCCTCTTGCTACATCAAGCTTACCCTGTAAGGGGGCTGAAGGAGAACTTCCTGGGATCAGATCAATTCTGTGATCCTCAGGTCTGGAGGGTGGAAACTCATCTGGGAGTAAGTTTGTGAAGCAGTCTTCAAATCTATTCAACAACTTAATTCTGTTTTGCTCTAAAAAGGGAGAAGATGAAGTACAGACATCTCTCTCTCTTGCAAAAATTAAGTATGCTGTAACACACTTCTTCATTTATTTCTTAATTGCAATGTGATTGGCGATAGGAATGCTCCAATCACCTGCATCTGCATTTACAACATGGTGTTTCCCTTTATGAGAAAAAGAGAGGGTCTTATGAGCATAATTTGGGATGGGATGCATGTAGATGATTTTGCCGTGGCAGGTGTGGATCCATCAATTGTGAGAGTGATGACTATGAGGCAACAAGCTCAGTTTCAGGTAGATTATGTTAGAGCTTTGCCTGAGGGTGTGCACCAACATTTGAATGGTGCCATTCTTGGTCCCGATGGTTTGGCTGGAACTGTGCAAACTCAATCCCACATCAGAATAGCATCAGAAGTTACTTCTGAGCCCTCTCAAGCAAGCGTAGATGTGAAGGATGTGCATAATGAACATTCTACGCCAATCTTGCGCGGTGTCGCCTCAGAGAAAGCAAACATGCATAGAGAAGAAGCTAAGAAGACCTCTAGGGAGGAATCTACAAATGCTAGTGTACTTACCATGCTAGACAATGTTTATGATACTGGAAAATGTCCAAAACAGGAGAGCTTAATCCCTTCAGAGGAGTTTAGGCACGTGGAGGATAACCAATTAAGGGATACTTCTTCAGTAGAGGGTGATGATGACGATCTTGGGAATGTCGTTAATTTGAGGTATCCTTATGACTAGGAGCAGGTTTTCGAGGTCCTCTTTGGAGGAACACCTGACTTTTTCCAACTTTCAGGTTATTGAGCTAGGGGCCTATTTGCCTTGGTATGAATATTGGCATTTCCCAGATTATAGGTAATGCCTTTGTACGCCTGCAGTGCCATACATTCCAGAATGACTAGTGAACCTTGTGAGGTTATATGGTAACATGAAGGCCATTTTTCGTCAGGTAGAGAGAGTTTCATAAGTGGATGTTCCATTGATAAGAGCAAATCTATGCCGTATTCATGTAGCTCCTGTTTAAGAGGGCCTCATTATTTGTTTCTCGTATATGGATTTCTTTTCGCCTTCTGCGTTTGGGACCTGGTTGGTTTGTATTTTGTGTTGGATGGAACCTGTGAGGAGGTTTACCATGTTTCCTCTCTATTTGGATGAATGCATGGTCTAAAAACTATGTAGAATGCAACTACTAGGTGGAAGCTGGTTTCACTGAATGGCAACAAAAGGAGACTAGTTTAAGTGGATGATGATGGAATTTGAATGACTACTAAAGCTAGGATTGATCTTTTTTGGATAAGGCTGTCATTGGTACTTCTTGTGACTTGCGGAGTATGGATTATTGTATCGGCCAAAATGGCTTGTTCAGTCTTCATGTCATGTGAGCCAGGTTATAATTTTGGTGACTGCTGTCTCACAACCAACATTTTAGCTAAGCGACTCTTTTGACCCTTGTGTGAGGCTTATTACTTTTATCTATGCAAAAGTTGTGTTCAATTTTTAATGTTTGGTTCAATTTGTAGGTTTTGCTGACCAAAGTTATTATAAAAATGATAGTCCGAAAATGTGTTTCTATGTGTTTGTGTGAATCCATGAGCTTTTTGTGGAGATAAGCTTGGAGCACAAGGAGGCATGCAAAACTATTATTCATAAGAAACGGTGCTTTTATAGTACCTTTCACCTCTATGCCATTATGCATGGGAGTTGAGCAGTAAATCTGCCAAATTAACGAAGTTGTGGTTGCACTTTGTGAAGTTAAGCATTTAAGATCTTTCTAGATTGATTTAGATTAATAGCTTTTTATTTCTCACCTTGCTTTGGTCTCAAGGCAAATCATTTTGTAGGCCTTGGAATGAGTTAATGACTTTTTTAAAAAATTTTCTGTTGTGCATTTTGGTTTGAGAGTTTGAATCTGCATCACAAGTTAAAGTCGAGGTTTTTTTTTTGCCAAAGATCATTGCCATCTTACAGATTGATGGTCTTTTCTTTTCTCTTTCTAGTTCAAGTTTGCTGTGAGAAGTGTTTCACTTTGGGTTAAATGTGAAATGCTTGAATCAAGTTGAAGGGCTCACTTGCAATATCGAAGCATATTACTTAAGTTGAAATAGACCGTTTCTCTTGGAAGGGTATGCTGAGAAAGCCAACAAAAAATCAACAATTTTCGAGCCTTGTACTGCTACCATGTTGGAGTTAATGATTCTAATCTCATAAGGATTTGTGGATCCTTGATGTGATGAGGCCAAGCATGCAAGAATAACATCAGAGTAATTTTTGTGTTATGCTTCAACATTTGCATCCATACCGTGTCATACAATTTTTTTTGTCAATACATGGATTTTGACTCTAAAGAATTGACATCATGCCTTGATAGCTAAAGTTAGATTTTTTTTTTTTGCCTCACGAATGTTGAGCCATGCTTTTTTTAAGTTGTCACATATACATCATGGTAAGTAAATTAGTAATAAAGGTATGAAGCGTTCGCAATTTGTGGATATCTCGAACTTGGCTACTGAGAGCTAAGCTAGCATTTAGTGATTTATGTTTGTTTTTCACTTACAAAACAATATATATTTAAGAGGAACACATGTATTTTTTCAAATATGACATGCGTGGTTATGGCACACATGATTTAGTGATGTGCCTATGTTGACCATATGTTTCTGCAAGTTATTTTGAAGTTGAATGTGAGGAAACCTTGGTTTAGTTTCACTGATTAGGTTTTTACTCTAAAGTTTAATATTTTTCTCTCCTTATTTTACTAGGCCTTTTGCATTTTATGTGTGTTTGTGAAATAATTATGGACATTTTACTTATTGGGAGTGTCTTTGTATTGTCTCACTGATAATAAGAGCAGGTTAATTGGCATTCTCTTACTGCTAGCAATAGTTTTTCTACTCATTCCTCTGTTTATAGTTTGGACTCTAGTTGGTATTTGCCTGTGGAAGCAATGTCTTTGACAAAAGTTTTGCAAATCGATGAAACTGAATGGTGGTGATGTGATCTGAATTGTTGTGCAAGTTGGAATAAATGAAGATGTTTAGTCATTTGAATGAGAGCCTACTACCATCTGTTCAACTTCCTGCTTGTAGAAAGAGGACTACTGGTGGTGAAGCATGTTGCTTGGCTTTAACCTGAAGTCTTATGGGTACATATGGTGTAAATCCTGTTAAGTTATCGACCAGGCTCAATGCTTTGATTGACTAGGAGTAGTGATCTTGAAGTAATTACATTGTATCACTATAGCGATTGTATAAAGCTCCATGCCTTTGCTTTGGGGTTTATGTCGATTATACTATTTGATTCAGTTGATGTGAGGCTCAGTTAATGATAGTCTAGGTCAGACAATCTTTGCCTTGCTCGTGTCACTGTCAAAAGTTGAATGGTTACACCTAGTGGACCTACTAGTCCAGTGGCCGTGATTGCTTTCTGTCTTTCTAAAACGTGTATTAAAGTTTTTATTGAAAAGCTTTTACTGTGGTTTGCCCCAGTATACGATGAGATTGATTCTAGTAAACATATTGGTGTTGAGTTAAAACATGTCAAAGTCCTTTATAGGTGCCAGTCATTGCGATATCAAATGTGTCTTTGTTGGTGGTCTGCATCTAGGGTGTTGATTGGAAGCCTTTCAATCATTAATCAACTGCATAACACGGAAAGTTTTCCATCCATGTTTTCATGTGGCTCACAATGTCGAACTCTCAAAAGAGAAGATTGAGGTTGTGTTGCTTCTGGTAATTTGAAAATGCCCAAGGGATTTAATTGGTATGTTTAGGAAAATGAGAAACTAATTTGGCGTTCTGACTTGTATGGAAGCAAGATATAAAAAGACCTTTTATGCATCTTTTTTCAACAATTGTCTTTAAAACTTCTGGTAGGCGATTGCTAAACTTCTGAAAACATTGTCAACCCTTAAACTGATCTATCGACCGTGCTAGTTTCTTTTCTTTTTTGTTGAGGCAGTAAAATCTTGTTCTCATATTTTTCTCAGTTATGTTACACGTAGCCCATACCTCTTAATAATTGTCTCATCTGTCCATTTTCTGGTGCTAGCAAAGAATCCTATCCCGCCTCTTTCTATGCTCAGCTTTCTCCATCATTTGAGTCCCTCCATTGTTTCAGTCCTACAGTTGCATTCAAAGTAATTTCTACATTTCAGAGTACATAGAGAGAGAGAGAGAGAGAGAGAGAGAGAGAGAGAGAGAGAGAGAGAGAGAGAGAGAGAGAGAGAGAGAGAGAGAGAGAGAGAGAGAGAGATGCTACATTCCTTTCTTTAAAACCTTGTTTTTTATATCCTCTTCAAACATCCCAAAATACTCTTTTTTGTTCCCAAAAGATTATTTGTTGCTCCCAAAAGATTCTCGGTTATACAATCCAAGTGTTTAGAAAAGATTTTACGTTCACAATATGTAGGAATGGTTGTAGGGCGAAATAAAAGGCAAAAAGAAAATAACCTAGAATTTTGCACCTTGGAAAAAAGCTTTACTCTTGCTCTCGTGTTGAAAGAGATCTTGCCACAACTAGGCTTTGAAAATGATGATGTGATTAAGCTAGAGATCTTCTTAGCCAAACTAGTGATCCCAAATCTACGCAATGTTTGGATATCGACACTGCAAAGCTCCAAGTATGCATAGTATAACAATAGGAAGGGTGTTTTCCTTTGTGATGCTTATGGAGGATACTCCTTTGTTTTAATAGAGAGTCTCGTAGCTTCACGCACAGAGTATGTCAATACCAAGAGGGACTGAAGCTTGGGACAGTGTGGGGCCACGCTATATTGCCAATCTATGTGTGCAAAAGTAGGTTAGTATAGTGATGAAATTAATGTGCCACCGTGGAAAACTGTTGAAGATGTATATTAGGGACTGTGATAAGATTCTATCAACACTCCTCTCCACTTAGCTCAAAATGCTCAAATGTAATCAAAAGAGTCCAATTAATAGTTCTGAAGAAACTCTCAAATCTACACAAACTTGGAGCTCCATTATGCAAACTACTTGCATATTCTAGTAGATAGGATTCTAAGAAAGCTTATCATGAAGTTTAGTGGAAATCCAAGAGTTTTCATACCAAATCTGAAATGTGATACAACAATGTATGACATGCACTTGTGTCAAATACAACTAATGATGATCCTCATGCTCTGAGGACTCTCCAAGTGGTTTTGAATCTCAAAACAACCCTTTCCACACTTAGATTTGATGATCAAAACCCAAAATGCATTGGGGTTGAAAATTACATGGGACGAGAAACGCTCCGCAAAGCACAACACAAATCAACACAGAAAGAGAACTAAAAATAACAAGCACATGAAATTTGGTTCAAAAATACTCACTCACCTTCATGCAACAAAAGATTGTGCAAGAAGGTAGAAACTCCAAGAAGCTCTTTCCAATTCAATTTCAATTCTAAAAAGTCCTTACAAAAATTGATGAAATGAAATATAGTCACTTCTTTTTTGTGTTTACCTTTTAAACTCAACTTTACATATTGAAAGCTTCAAATCAGCCCCATCAATTACAAAAATGAACCTCTATCACTTCAATTTTGAAAACTTATTAAAATTTTTTTGGCTATAATTGGCCACACAACTCCCTTGACCTAATCTGGTATCTGGCCCAGCAACATCGCATAGGGTTGCAACATCGAATTGGAGGCATTAGTAAAGCAATTCTGAGTCGATGGAGAGGGTCCATCGTCAAGAGCTTGAGTGAAATTGATGAACAGCTGTGTGCTGAGCTGGTATAAGTTGGTCCCTAGAATTCATCTGAGGTAGTAGCCCTCAAGAGTCTCATTTAAGAAAATGAAGAAGTAAGACAAGGGCACAACATAAGAAGATCTCATGTAAAACAAAAAGCCACCCTTCCTCATCCGCCCTGCATACACAGAATTGTTGCTCACTATCTCCTTGTCATTTGGCAAAGCTTGCCCCTGTAGCAAAATGTCCTTAAAACCATCAAAGCTTTGCCATACTGTTTCATTCATGGATTTATACATCACTAAATTTCCATTCACTAAATTGCCAAGAGCCATAAGCTGGCCTCCGAGCTCTTACCCTGGCATAACCATTGAATATCCGACGGCTTCAACTGTTTGGTAAATGATTCTATGATTGAAGGCCTTATTCAAGGTGTTACTTTGCCTAATGGTTCACAACAATGCCTTTCTCAATTTTTGGATGATACAAATGCCTTGCTCTCTAATGATCCCAGAACGATAAATCAATTTTGGACAGATGTGGAATGCATATCATAACTTCGATGAGATGTATCACCCAAAAGTATTTTGAACCAGCTACATGTGAACATGCCTAGAAGAAAACCAAATTCCACCAAATTCTTCCTTTTTAAAGCATCCCCTTGTTAACTTTGGTCACAAAAATGTTTTTCTGACTCTCTATTGACTAAGTCTACATGGGAACAAAAATAAAGACAGAGTGCAAGCCATAAATTGACCATATTTGGACTTCAAGCATAGGAGAGGGCTAAAAAAAAACTGATTTTCCAACCAATCAAAATAAGGACAGATGTGAAACTCAGCCGGTATTTTTGCCAAGAAATGATGATTTTGCCGGGTTTTCAACTAAAACATGTAAAAATTCAACGTTTTTTCAAAGACAATCTTGAAACCCAACCAGTATTTTGCAATTTCAATTGGTTCAAAATAGTGTTAAGGCCAATTCAAAATAGTGCTTCTGTGAGCACTGCATAGGAGAGAAAACACTCTAAACAAACATTTTCCTCTAAAAATTGACTTTTTTTGTATTTTTCGCTAAATACCCATCTTTTCCATTAGAAATCGGACTAGGTTTCAAGCTTGTCTTGAAGCAAGCCAGCTGATTTGCACACATTTGAGTGTTAAAAATGGAAAATCCTTCATTTTTGGCATAATAATCCGATGAATTTTGAATTGCCCTTTATCACTGGTTGATCTGTACCATACTTGAGTGACTTCGCAACATGTTTTAGAGAGAACTCCATTTCCTGAGCTTAGTTCTCAAACCCTCAACACGGTGCAATCCCACCATAGAACATGTGGTATTTTGGGCACATGTGGCAGCATTTTGCAGCTTAGAGGCTGCCTCCTCCCCCCCTTCCACCATCTCTACTCGCACAGTTAAGGAGAAGGGTGCATAGCAACCTACAAGATGACAATGAATGAGTCTGTGGAGGCCTTTGCAAATGACAAAAGCAGCTATGGCTGCACCACACTGTGCAAAATATATCTCAATCTCGTGCATCTCAGTCTCATAGGGATTTCTTGGCTAAGCTTACAACCTCTTTGAGTCCACGACCAAACACAGTTTTATGATTTTACTAGAACTTCTCCCAATGTAAACCAACTAACAGAATCATAACTTCGATAAGATGTATGTTACCCAAAAGTGCCATTGAATCAAGTTGACAATCAATTGCAAAATATGCCATTAAAGTATGTGATTCCTTTAGAGCTATAGTCTAACAAGGAACCCAAAAGTGCCATTGAATCAAGCTGACAATCAATTGCAAAATATGCCATTAAAGTATGCGATTCCTTTAGAGCTATGGTCTAAGAAGGAACCCAAAAATTTTCAGAAGAAGCTGAGCCCAAGTCATATAAGTATATCTTTGTGGAATAAGTTGTAAATGGAAAGATAGACTCTCATCTTTGGCACTTGCATTCTTGTAAAATTATCTAGAGTTTGCATGTAATTTGTATGGTTTTCTGAACATATAGAAACCAATAGTCTTGAACTCAATGTGCTTCTTTCCAAGTTGTCATTTGATTTACAAGACAATTTCTTTCACCAATACCACCAAAAACAGGGCTTGGTTCATCTGTCCAACACTATGAAGGTACTCCTAGCATTTTGAATGCCTTCATGATGATAAGAACAGATTGCTAAACTCATCTCTGGGAAAAATGTACAAAAAGACCTCCATAGAACAATGCTAGGAGCGCTTGAGGATTATTCAAAAGAATGCAAGGCACACCATTAATGTGTTCCTTCCTCGTTCACTGTAATAATGCTTAGAGCCGCCTTATGCCCATAAATCTGTGGGTTGTATGTATGGGCATATAGATCTTCTGAATGTGGTAAAAGCACAACTATATCTTGATTGTTCTCTGAGCCCCTTACGAAAGGGTTTTGCCCGGGTCTCATCGGAACACTGCTTAAACTCCAGGCAATTGTAAGCATTGCCATCTCATGTGTAGTCTCATCTAGAGAAAATAGACACTCTACCCTCGACTGCACTAGTTTGCATGCTTGCCTCTGACAACAGCTATGAAGAGGAAAAACCACTTTTTCCGCCGCATCTTTGGACTCTCAAGCAAAGTCCTAGATGACATTTTGTCAAATCCATTGACAACTACTTTACCATCAACACAATTGACATCTAAGTGACCTGATGCATTTGTCTCCAATGCAGCCATAATTTTCTTGAATGCTGCATCATGGTTGCTTTGATTGTTGATCAGCATCTCGGCCATGTATGCTGGAGAGATTTTGTGAGGGATCCTTGACATGGCAACCTCAAGCATAGGAAACGTTGGGTGATCTTCAATGCCTAAATAACTGCTCACCAGCTTCTTAAGAGCTGGAAAGGTCCAATAAGACAGCAAGATGTGCATGTCCATGCGACCAGTTCGCCTCACCACTGCCTGCTCCGCTCCGCTTGCCTTCGCCTGCTCTGCATGTTGGGCCTCCACTCTGCCTGCACCACTTGCTCCGCCTAGCCCACTAGCTATTCGATAGCAGGCCGCTCCCTAGCTGTAGTTACTTTACACACGCGCTGCTCGACTGCTTCACGCATACATTCACACACACACACACTTCTTTCCACTTTGCCTCGCCACACTCTCTCACACACTCTCACAAACACAGACACAGACACACACACACATTTATCTTATTATTATTATTATTATTAGTATTAATAATAATATTTTTTAAAACATCCTCAGGGTGTTTTCACTAAGCCTCTGATCCCCTCTTGGATGCTTATGCACACTCTGATTAGGTTTTCCTTTAGCTCTCTTATTCTTTTTATTTTTTGCAGCTCGTAGTGATTTAGTGTTTTAGATGAAGAAGAGTTTTGGGTTCCTAACTCGGTGCTCGGAGCTTCCTAGCTTTCACTTTCTCAAGAGCTTCAACATCACAGTTCAGATTTCTCCAGACGACATGGCTTCTACTTTGGAGTTGGCACAGGGTACCACTGTAGGTGCCCCCGAGCCACCTACTTGTTGTTTTGAGATCTGTGATGTTTGTCAATTTTGGGCACATATATGGGGTTTACAGTGTAGGGTGAGAGCGGAAAGTGCACGTGATAGAGAAGGTGCAAAAAAAGCAAACGATGGAGCTCTGTCAAGCATGTTGAAGGAAGATAAACGTAGGTGTTCAAGTGCAGGCATTGTAGGAAAATGAGAGAGAGAGAGAGAGAGAGAGAGAGAGAGAGAGAGAGAGAGAGAGAGAGAGGATATGTACGATTTGGGAAAATGGACTTAGTCTAAAGTTTGGACCAACCTTTCCTTTATTAATGTGACCTTTTAGAATAGTGGCCAGTTTAATGTGAACTTGGCCAAAGAATAAAATTATACAAAGAGGGGTTATTTAGGGCCTTTAGACCCAACAACCTCCCACTTAAAGGCATAAATGATGCTTTTAAGCTATCTAATTCCCACCATCTATATGCAATGCTCGTGTTGAGCCTTAGCAAGACTCTTGGTGAGGAAGGTTGTCTTGCATCTTGATCTTAGTCAAAGTGACTAGACCATCTTCCAATACCTAACGCATGAAGTGGTACCTCACATCAGTATGCTTGGTATGAGCATGAAATATGGCATTTTTGGCCAAATAGATAGTACTCTGGCTATCACATCCCAACGTTAGAGTACTATTAGTCATGCCAAGTTCTTTTGCAAGTCTACCCAACCAAATAGCCTCCTTGGAAGCTTCAGTAGTAGCTGAAATATATTCAACCTCAGTAGTACTCAGTGTGACAATCTTCTGCAACTTAGAACACCAAGAGAATACTCCACCAGCAACTATAAATACATATCCACTGGTAGATTTCCTTGTGTCTAAGTCACCTGCCATGTTTGCATCACAAAATCCTTGCAACTTTAGGTCACCTTTTCCATAACAGATACATTTGGATTTTGTACCTTTCAAATATCTTAAAATACATTCGACGGTTTGCCAATGTGCTTTGCCAGGATTTGATTTGACATGTATCTACTAACAACTCACACTACATAAGCAATATCGGGTTGCGTAGCAACCATGGCGTACATGAGAGAACCACAAGCTAAAGCATATGGGATAGCCCTCATAAAGTTGGCTGATTCCTCATCTTTTGGGCAATCATCTTTACTCAATTTCACATTTGGCTTAAATGGCACTCCAAGTGCTTTCATATCAGCCATATTAAATCTTTCCAGCACTTTATCAATCTACTTTTCTTGAGACAGAAATAACAATTTATGCTCTCTATCCCTCTTAATTCTCATGCCCAAAATATGCTCACATTTGACCCCAAATCCTTCATAGCAAAAGCAGATTTCAGCTAGTCTTTAAGTACATTCAAAGAACTTTTATTCTTGCCAGCAATAAGCATGTCATCAACATAAAGAACCAAAATAATGGGAATGCCATTCGCATCATTCTTAATGTATAAACATTGATATGCATGGTTACGTTTGAAACCTTGTCTAAGCATAAAGGAATCAAACTTGTTATACCATTGCCTAGAAGATTGCTTCAGCCCATAAAGACTTCTCAATAGCCTGCAAACCAGTTCTTCTTTACCTGGAATTACATAACCTTCTGGCTGCTTCACATATAGCTCTTCCTCAAAAACACCATGCAAGAATATATAGCTCTTACTCTAATTTGTTTTAGAGTTAATATAGAGTTGTTTTGCATTTTTCTTTTATTTAGTATATTATAAAAGTAAAAATAGAAAATTTTCTCGAAGCTCAATTCACAGAGTAAAGGCGCAATGCTAGAATAGAGCAAATGAATCATCAAAGACAACTGGTGAATCTTCAAGGTCCAATAGGGATACAAAAGGGGAATCACCAGTAGACTAAAGATACTTCAAGAAGATCAAAGCTAGAAACTGAAACAGACAAAATTAGCAATAGGAACATGAAATTCAACGCAGTCATACACATGACTACTGATACATATTTCAGCTGATAAAGAGCTACAAGGTTTAAATTTAAGGCTTCATCATACCTCTTCTACACAACAGAGTTACATGGTCAAAAGTATTACAAGCTAAAAGTTAAAGAAAAGAGAAAGTTACTTCCCAAAAAGGAGGTACATATTCTTAAAACAGTCTCCATCTAAGTTCAAGACAACCTCAAGACAATCAAGCTAATGTGGGTAAACACACATTTAAACAAGGAAGTCTTGTTCTTCTACCGAGCACCTCAAGAATAAACTGCTAAATCAAGGTAGCGTGCATGCCCAACAAAGCACCGAACCAAAAGCTTTCCAAGGACATTACCAGCATGTCCAAGGACGAACATTGACTAGGTGCGAGAGAGTGTTGGAGCTCAAAAGTTCAACAGTCCGAAGTCCTAAAAAATTCCCATGAATATGTATAGAATCCCATAAATCAATGTATAAAAGAGTCATCAATTGTATAAACAATGATGTAATGGGGTTAGATGAGGTTTCCAAGTTGTAAGTCATGATGACTCAGTGATTATGAGTGAGTGGGAGTACTTAAGTGAACTCCTAGCTCATTTGTAAGGACCAGTAATGAAGAGACTAAGTAAAGAGCTAAGAGAGCTTTTCGAGCAAATCTTCTCGAGCTTGCTGCGCGCGTTCTCATTATTATTTTGTAGTGATGCTTTATAGGTATGTTCTAATACTTATTAGCTACTGTTTGATCGTGGTCGTGCATATTTTTGTGGTGTGCACGTGCCTGTGAGCGTAGACCCACCTAGAGCGTCAGGTAGTCATATTTGGCTCTAGAGAAGTCTGTTTCCATATTCGAGACCACCACTGGAGTCTACTCGACTGGGAGATTAGGGGTGTAGTGAGAGTCGTCACTTTTTGTGACCTGCACAAACACATATGCGCATGTGTTCTGAGGCTATTTGATTGACCTACAGAAGTGCTGTCTAGGATTTGACCATATGGTTGTGTTCCCTAGAGTTTAGCAATCATCTAATTCAAGTTTGGATCGATTCCGAGTCCGTTTGCTTACTAGATCTGATTTTTAGTATTTGGCATAGCAGATACGTTTTAGGATGATTCGACAAGACTTGAGTGATTCTTGGCATAGAGAGCTAGCCTAGACCACTGTGTGAGTTAGTAGGATAGTTGAGGTAGAGTTTCGTTACCCCTAGAGATCACAATAGTTAGTTGTAGTTAGATTGCCTAGTAGAGTACACACAGTAGGAGATTAGCGATAGTGCACTGTTTGGTATGATTGGCCTGACAAGCCAGGTTATCCTCCGTATGTTTCTAGTCCATGGTCCCCTCTGGTATTGACTCGTAGTCAAGTTGTCTTCTGAGCCCACTACACTATGATGAGGTGATGGTGTCCACTCTTATTGGCTAGTGACAACAGCACATGATAGGTTGAGTATGGATAGCCTTAAACAATATATGTATATATGTATATATATATATGTGTGTGTGTGTGTGTGTGTATACACATACATACATACATACATACATATATATATATACATACACACACACACACACACACACACACACACATACATATACATATACATAATGTATATATGTGTATGTATACGTACGTACATACATACACACACATAGAGAAGAACAAAAGTACATAACCTCCCCAAAAATGCTTAGCCGTGATCTTTCCCTTCCTCACATCCAAAGTTGACAAGGATGTTGCCTGTCTCACTTGTCATTGATAGCATGCTCTGGGCCACACACTCTCTTTCCATTCTCTCTTTATGATTGGTTGAACTGGAATGCTCATCCTTCTTATGTGTGGGAAAAAGTATGGTTTTTTTTTTCTTGTTGTTATAAGTATGGAGCTTAGAAAGCCTTACCTTCCTTTTTTTCTGCAATTGCCTGTTCTATTGTTTTTTCTTGAATTTGATCCATGTCTTGCCTTTAGACTTAGTGGAAGTAGGTTTATATTTTTGCCGTAAATGTATTGGATACAACAAGTCCCCCTTTATGCATGGGTTGAAGTGAAAAACACTACTTATGCATGGGACAAAGTAAGGGTTTTTTTAATAGCTTGTACTATTGCTTTTTCTTGAATTTGATCCATGTATGGAAGGGCTTGCATGTACGCTCCATGGCTATGTCATGTTGGCTTTGCTCTTGTGTGGAAGAACTTGCATGTTGTCCATATAACTCTACAATGTTGGATTTGGTTCATGTATGGATTAACCTAGTCTAATAGTTTGTAGCTAAGTGATGGTGGTAGCCCTGTTGCATGAAGAACCTTATATCTTAGCAAATGATATGTTGTCCATTCAACTCTACAATGTTGGATTTGCTTCATGTATGGATTAGCCTAGTCTAATAGTTTGAAGCTATAAGTGATGGTGGTAGCCCTATTGCATGAAGAACCTTGCATCTTACCAAATGATGTACCTCTTATAGTCATGTTGGTTACGTTACATGTTGATACATAATGCTTTGGTCAATCACATTCATAATTAGTTATGTTGCTTTGATTCCTTGTAATCACAATATGGTTGGTATTAAGTTCACATCATAAAGGAATGCTTGATTTGTGCATAGGGAAAACGATAATTAATTGGACCCTAAGGTTTAATCACAAAATATAGCATTGACCTTAAAGCTTGGATATATTTCAACTTTGGAGTACTTGTCCACATGGTAAGGTAAAGTTTAATGCATGAAAAGAAATTAATTATCCTTACAGTTGCAATTCACCTCAACGAATTTTGATATTCAATGGAAGAATAAAACTTTTTGCTAAAAGGAAACTTTGCTAAAATTTTAAGAAATGAATTAAAAACAATGACTATTGAACTGCATAAAACCCTCCTCCTTGAAGTTGATTTTTAAAGTTGTGAATGCTAAAATAATCAAGAGGAGTACTATAGCTTTGGGGGAGGAGTAGACTCTCTCTCCTGTTAACTTAAAAGGGGCAAGGAAAGGCTAGAAAATGAGGTCAGAGTTGATGCTATCTTTCTCAAAGGCTGAGAGAATTTGCAACCCTCAAACAACACGAAGGGAAACATTGAGAGGGAGGAGGAGATCACTTATTCAATCTTATGAACAAACAACTATTCAAAACTTTTCAAGAAACGTAGATTTGGTTGCCACTGTTGAAGTGACTACGCAGACTATGGTGGTTGAACCCACCACCTTGGTGATGCAAGCTCAACCCTCTTCCAACTAAGCTAGCCCCTTTGGGCAACAAGTAGCCATTGCTAAACAAGAAACGAGAGAGAGAGAGAGAGAGAGAGAGAGAAGTACATTACTAACTCCTTGACAAAATGATTTATTTTATTGGGAAAGCAATAGGGGCGGAGGCATGTGCTGATGCCACATGGTACATAGATTTAGGAAAGGAAAGGGGAAGGCGATGTGTGGGGAGGGATGTGCTGATGCCGCATGGCCTGGCTACTCATCCACAAGTAGTTCCCGCCATGCTACAATACCTGACAACCACATAACTTGATGAGATTCCTTGCCTAAAGTCACCATAAAATGGGATAGCTCTTGGTCATATAGATGAATGCTCTAAATCTATTAGATAACCCAAAAAAAACTTTGCTGATCATGGTAACATCTAAAACAAAGTAACATCACTTTCGCATGGTCCTCCCATTTACTCTTCACAATATTCCAAAAACACAAACAGAAAATCAAATAAAGCGTCTAATGCTAAAATTCTTAAGAGGCTTTCCGTGCTTCTCTTCGCACACTTTGCCTTTCTCCTTGCCCTATGAATTACCTAACAACCGATGGGGCAGCGGCAGTCGGACTTAGAACCCAGATAGTGGCAGCATCGGGCGAAGTTGCTGAGCCTCTCGCTGATCTGGTTGGCGGGGCAGTCCTTGCCGGAAACGGCTCCTCCGACGTTCTTGCAGCAGGCAGCGGTGGCCGGGAAGTTGCCACCGCACTTGCAGGCCTCTGCGGCAGATAGCAGAGCGACGATGGTGAGCATAGCTAAGTAGAACTTCATGATGGCTACTGAGGCTATTAGGTGTCTAAAAGAAGGGTGATGGTGAAGAGCGACGATGCCTGTGTGTGTTCTTATAAACGAAGATGGAGACACGTCGAATGGGGTCTTGTGGAGAGTAGAAGAAAGCTAATGGTGTCTTTTTTCTTTTTATTTTTCTAAGAATGGTGTGATCCAAAGTACTAGTGCAGACTCCACCAGAAGAAAGAGAATGGTGTCTTGTCCTTTTTCTTAGTTGTAAAAGCCCACGGGCCGCCGCCCGCGTGTCGTATGCTTGCAACTTGCCGCGATCCATTTGCCTTGTCCTAAGGTTCGTTCACCGAACTATTGTCCGTACCCTTTATCCCTCTTATAAGTATATTCATGTAAACTTTTTTTTTTTCCCAAATGGGGGGGCATCAGATTATATTAGTGAACTGATAATGACATGTAAACTTTTATGAACATTTTGTGTTTTTAAACCATTTATATTGGACTCGTGTGATATAAATAGTCTCTAGAAATATGAGGTAATTACATTCATACATTATCATTTCCATCACTAGAAATATTGAAATTAAATTATTACCTCTGAGTTTCAAAGTAACCACTAAAAGAATCCAAAAGGGACCAATTTTTTCACTTGTCATGCTCACCTAGAATCAAATTGCTTTGGAAACATTGAAACAAAGTTGTATCATGGTGTGCCTAGTCATGATATTGATGGTAGCTCCACCATACATCAAATTCTTCCCACTGATATCTAAAATGAATTTTCATTTTGGGCCATAGCACATGAAGGCCAAAAGGACTAAAAATTGAGATTTCATCAATATGTATTTGATTGTGGTGAAAAAAGTGTGCTTGTTTGCCTGACCTCTTGGTTGGAAAAAGTTATGGGAATTATATCGAATTCTCCTTGCTTTGGTGAGGAATATTTTCATAATGATCTCAAAGAGATGTTTGGATGGAACCTAGGAGGTTATCTATTGAGGAACAAGGTATTGAGAATTTTACATTTAAATTTTTTTTAGCTCAAGCTTAAAGTTGAGGATCCAAATTGATATGAGTTCAAAAGGAAGATCTTGTGTACATCTTATGGATGTCTTTTTTAGGGAATGGCACAATACCATTTTCTTCTCTATATTGAACAATTTCCTAGGTTTGATTACTTCATTACTTGAAGATAAAATTTGGATCTCTTAATTGTTAGACATCCTTCAAGAACTTTTTTTTGGCTTCCCTTGTTCTCTCTAACATTTGGTATAATCATATACCTTTAAACATTATTTATCCATTCTGTGTGCCTTTATGTCAATGTGAATCCTTCCAAACGACTTCACAATATTTTTGAGACACCGTTCATTCTTTTATGGCTAATTGACACACTAGTGCATGAGGAAATGGAATTGTTTCCTGTTCCAAGATAGTTTCCACTTCTCTTGGACAACCTTGTCGTTTATTGGCACTTTCCCGTGCACCTTAGAGTCATACCTTGTCCATTTTACCTTTGCATGTAGCCCTGGAGAGTTCCCAAAGCGGGTCCCGCTAGCATCAAAACTCATATATTTTCTGACTGCTAGTTCCAAATATTTATCTGGTAATTTTCTTATTAACCTTGGGCTTTCCCAACTTTGTCACAGTGCCCCCACCAATAATTATAATTATTTAAATTTTAATTAATTTTAAATAATTAATTATTTCTTGTGGACACTAATAATGCAAAAATTGATTTCTAGTGCCTTGTATCTTTGGTCGGAGTGATCCAATGGCCATTGTCTTGCCTTGCATGGATTCACCACCCTTAGACCTCGAATGTTGTGGCCCAGATCACTTGTTTTACATTATTCTAGCTCTTTTGTTGATTATTTCTTGTGGTCTCCAAGTCGATCGAAAATAATCAAACAACTTTAAAATCAATTCCTCTGTTTTTTATTATTTTCTCTTTTACCTAATTGATAAAAAAAGGTAGAGAAATACTTTTAGGAGTTTAGAAATTAATTTTGATGACATTACCTCGCCCTTAAAAATCATAGTCATCCTCGACTATGGGCTAAGGAAGATAAAGTCATACCTAGTCCTTTTTCCTTTGGGTATTGGATCCCTCTTACCCGTTGACAATCTTCCTTGCCCCATAGTCATCCTCGACTATGGGCTAAGGAAGATAAAGTCATACCTAGTCCTTTTTCCTTTGGGTATTAGATCCCTCTTACCCGTTGACAATCTTTCACAATGGACGACTAGTCCATCGGATGCTTGAGAGCCGGAGATGCCGCAAGCATGTCTCAAACTTAACCTCTTGCTCTTCCATAGTAGATAGGCCATATCTACTAGGTACTTGGGATCCTTAGTTGCCGCAAGCCAGCCATATTTCTAGCATGCATTCATATAAGCCTCTTATCACTTCCTATGTAGATAGGCAAAATCTACATGATACTTGGGAGATAGAATCTGCTGCAAGTTGATTACTAGTGTATACATATATAAACTTTTTTCTTTTTTTAAAAAAAGTACTCATAATCATGAGTTAACCAAGCAACACCATCCAGGGCTCGAATTGGGGTCCTTTGACCCACACACACACCCATTATTCACCTCACCCAAGCACCTGATGGTATACACATATAAACTTATGAACGTTAAAAAGAAATAGAAATTCAATTTAAACTTTGTTCATACCTGCACTTACCTTTAACCTTTGATGTAGTAAGTCCTTTGCAACCATTTAAGCTATTTTGACTCTTCTATAAAAAGTAAAGAAAGACTATTATGCTTACCAAAAGTTAAGGGATTTAAGGAAAGATTCTTCTTTATTCTTGGCATGGTCTATTGTAGCCATCTACAAGAGTTAAATTATCTTTTAACTGAAGGTCTTGCATCCAATGTGCATCTTCAAAATGATAACTCTTAAACTTAATAAGATACGTCCTGAAAGTCTTACCACTGCGTAATACCTTGTTCTCATGTTGAAGAATACTTTTCGGCTGTAAGATCTCTTCTTGATCTTAAAATTTTGGGGGCCCTTCCGTTATGGGTTGCATAGGTGCATCCCCTTTGTAAGGCTTAAGCAGGCTTACATGAAAAGCATTATGTATGAGCCATGTCCTTGGTAGCCTTAACTTATAAGCCGTCTCATTGATAGGCTTAAGAATTTGAAATGGGCCATAATACCTTTTTGCTAGTTTAGCATAGTATTTCTAGTGACCCGTTGGGTGCCCTTGCTTTCCCTTGCATGTAGTTACACTTAGACATGCATTGGAAAACTTTAGCAAGGCCCAGTCGTTCTCCTTGAAGATCACTTTGCGTCTATGCTTGTCAGCCGTGATCTTTTGTTTTTGTTGTGCGATGGATATAGCATCGTTAACCCTTTGAAAGGATTCTTCCTTGCTATACTCGTCCACTGCAAACACATTGCCCAAATACTTAACTATAAATGGAAGCTTAGGTCTTCCCTCTACGATCTCAAATGGGGTTTTACCCGTAAACTTATGTATGGTATTATTGTACGCATACTCTACCATAGGTAAAAACTTTTCCCATTGATCTCAGTGATGTACTTTCATGACAAAGGCTTTTAGTAGATCAATGATAGTTAAGTTTGCTATCTCACTTTGGCCATCTGTTTGGGGATGATATGGCGATGAGAAATTCAACTTTGTACCCAAGTTTTTGAAGAGTCCTTTCCAAAAATTGCTCATCATTCTTAGATCTCTATTGGAAACAATCGACTTAGGTAAACCATGGTACTTAAAAATTTGGGAAATAAAGAGGGTTGCCATATGGTGTGCTTTGATAGTTTTTTTGATCAGTATGAAATGCGCTTGCTTACTGAACCGATCAACTATTGTCCATATGCTTGTATTCCCTTGAATAGATCTAGGCAATCCAAAGATGGAATCCATCGATATGCTTTCCCATGGTGCATCAAGAATAGGCAACGATTGTAACAACCTTGATTGTTTACCTCTGTCAGACTTTACCTTTTGGCATACCACGCATGTAGAGACATAAGCTGTTATGTCTGTCTTCATGGTTGGCCAGTAAAAGTACATCTCTACTCCTTTGAGCTTAGCTTGAATCCCTCGATGTCCCACATATGGAGAAGCATGGGATTCATACATTACTTTATCACGCATACTATGTGTAACACATAGCCTATTGCCATAGAGAAGATAACCATCTTCTACATCGTATGGTTCCACTTTCTTTCCTAATGCAAACGCGGACATCACATCCTTGAATTCCAGATCTATAGCATACTCATTTATCATATCGGAATGATCCTTGTTGTGAGATGTTATGGATATTGCATTTAATCTTGGCCTTCGTGATAATGCATCGGCCATCTGGTTGTGCTTACCAGCAATGTGAGCAATATGAAAATTGAACTGAGAAAGAAAATTTTCCCACCTCATTTGTTTATCATTTAGTTTAGTTTGTGTAAGAAAGTATTTCAAACTTTGATGGTTCGTATGCAAAATAAACGGAGTGCCTAAGAGATATTGCTTCCATGTATCTAGTGCATGCATTATAGCTAATACCTATTTTTCATAGATGCCTAGATTCCTTTCATGCTCATGTAATCTCCTACTCTCATATGCCATTGCATGCCTTTCTTAGAGTTAACACGGCTCCAAAGCTATGCCCACAGGCATCGCACTGGACCTAAATGCTTTTGACAAGTCCGGCAATACAAGTACTAGTCGAGAAATAATTTTTTCTTTAAGCTTTTCGAATGCATCATTTTGTTTATCCGTCCACACAAACCTTACATTCTTTTTAGTGAGATCATGCAATGGTCCCGCTATGAAAGAGAAATTAGGTATGAAGTGTCTATACACTACAACAAAAAGGCCTCTTAGATGCACTTTTAGATGTGATTTTTGAATTGAGAGAAAATATTATGGGCGCGTCTACTAGCCCATCTTGGTGCACAGATCGGATGCTGTAAGCGCGTGTAGTGAGCATCAAAAGGTCCCCAACAACAAAAGAACTCTACTTTTTGCACACAAATCAATGTAGAAAGCTTGCACGACATGAACAAGAGACCAATTGGGTGCAATCTCCCCCCATGCCTTGTGTGAGCGCTCCACAAAGCATGTATTTCATATATTAATAATCTTCAAGCTCAAATAATAGCCCAAATTACAAAATAGCACGCTTTAGCTTTTAAGTTTGCTTTTGTGTCAAATAGAATTAAAGCGAATGGGTGTCCAAGACGCGCGGTAGACGCGCATATACACGCATGAATACAAGCGCATATGAAAACCAAAATTGTTATTTATTTAATTTCTTTTGTGCGTTTACCAGCGCATCTACATGGAAAATTAGACGGGCATATAAACACGTTCATAGACGCGCTTTTACACACGCTAATAGATGCAAATGCAAAACCAAAAATCTCATTTAAAAAATAATAATTTAATTTCTTTTTATTAATTTGAATTATGTAGCGCGTGTATGAGTGCGTGTACTCTGTATTTTAGACGCGACTATAGACGCGTGCTTTCTGCAATTTAGACACATAAATAGACACGGAGAACATAACTGGAAAAAAAGTTTTTTTTCCCCCTCCCATACATCAAATTGTGCATTTGGGAAAAACACAATGGATTTTAAGGCACGAGAATTGAAAACAAAAATCCATGTATTCATTATAGATAAAACGCATTTACATGGGGAGTTTAAGTGCTTGCGACCTAAAGCGTGGCTGCAAGCAGTAGGCTCAAAGATGGATAATAGATATACAAGAAAACAAGGCCATAGAGGAGGTATGGTGCTCCTCTATGGATTTGAAGAAGAAACATCTTCGCTAGCACCACCATGGCTACTAGCGTCGCTATCCGCCCCCTCGCTATGCTCCACATCGGGGTTCACCTACATACACAAAAGATCAAGGTTGCTTATGTACAATTGCAAAGAAAAAGTTATAATTAGCTATAATTTTAATAGGAAAGTAAGAAAAACATACCTCCTCTGGCTATTGAATCCTCATAGCCCGGTTGTATTGCTCCTCAGTGATGAGACCCTCCTCATAGAAGTGAAGCCATGTGGCTGTGCGGTTATGGCCTCGATGGTAACCTACCTCTCTATGAGTAGGTATCCTACCAATGATAGTAGTCTGCAAAACAATTATGATATATACAAACAATTATGAGACATAATGTATTAGAAAAAATTATATAAAAAATTGAAAGAAATATAAATTTTAAAAAACTAGACATCAAAATATACTTACAAACTCTGCCTCCCATGACTCTCTGCCGCCCGATCCGTAATGCGACGATCCCATGGTTTCCATTTGGATGTGTCACGCCTCTGCGTGCTGGTGACTCTTCACTTTCTTTGCTGCTTTTTTCTTGGCTTTCTTCCACTCTATGCAGTGGCACATAGGTGGTTGGCTATAGGCTCCACGCCCCTCCTCCTGTCTCCGTAGTGACTTCTTGCCGTGTGTCATGAGGTGGGATCTTTTGTCCCTCACTTTTGTGCATCCCCAATCATCCGAGAATCGCTGACCCTCTGGATTTGGGTACCTCCTATGGATTGCCCTCAACACCTCCTACCACAAGCCACTTTTCTGATTCTTGAAGTAAACAAAACAATCTTTATACGTCACATGCATGACGCTCCTCATGTACGCCATTACATCCCTTCCTTCATCATCATGGAATATGCCACCAGTGTCTGTAACTTTATAGTACTGGCATACTGGCTCCTCTACGTGATCTTCTGGTGAGGGTGATCGCTCACCACCTCTTAGGCAACCCCCACACAAGCCTCATCCTCCCCCTCGACTCTCGCTTCTCTCTCTCTGTCGACTACCCTCTGCCTCGCTAGATGCATGTGCTTTTGCAAATGCACGTGCGTCGGCTAACGCTTGTGCTTTAGCCTATGCATATACAGGTGGTGCACCTGGAGTACTTGCAAGTGGAGTTTGGACATTTGGTGTTTGAAAAGCAGTGTCAGGCAAAGACGTCAGAGGCGTTTCAGACATGATGCTGAACACCTCGTCTGCTGTGGGAGAGCGATCAATGTGTCTAGTCATCTCTCCCATGAAGTCTTCCTTACTAGAAAAACCTCCAAAAAAAGCATTGACCCCTCTGTCAAACAAGCCCAATGTATCATTCATGCGATCCAAATCTGGGTCATTGCTAGATGAACCAGGATGCGACATCTGCAAACGAAACACAGGAAAAAGACAAATTCGTACAATTTCAGAAATAAAAAATTATTTTTTATTAGATCTGGCTAGCGCGTGTATAATTGCATCTGAGATGTAGGATAGACACGCTCTCAAATGCATCCCTGAGGTCAAACCCTTTGGTCAAAGCACGTGTATATCCGCGTTTGAGATGTAGCATAGACGCGCTCTCAGACGCGATTCTGAAGTCAAAGCTTCTGGGTAGAGCGTGTGTATTCTCGCGTTTGAAATACAGAATACATGTGCCTGGAGTCGTGACTCTGAAGTCAAAGCTTTTGGGCAGAGCGCGTGTATTCTCGCGTCTGAGATATAGAATACACTCGCTTGGAGACACGACTGTGAAGTCAAAGCTTCTGGGTAGAGCGCGTGTATTCTCGCGTTTGAGAGGTAGAATACACGCTCTAAGAGTCGCGACTACAGACGCGATGATAGCAAACATAGCTGCGCGTCTATGTCTACGTCTATACTGAAATCTACACGCGCTATCAAATGCACTCAATCGGCTGCTTTCAATCCGACAACTGCCATCCATGATTTATTTTTGCTATAAGAAGTTCAATCATAGATCCTAATACAGAGAGAGAGAAAGAGAGAGAGAGAGAGATAGAGAGAGAGATAGAGAGAGAGAGAGGACTCACCTTGGGTCTTTAGTGTGGACGGGTAGTGGCACTTCTTCCTTCTCCTTCTTTCTCTCCTTGGCGAGTTACTCTCCCTTGATGCTTGTTGCTTGTTGTCTCCTCTCTTTGCTTCTTCTTCCTCTTGTTCTCCTCTCTTTTGTTCTCTCTTTCTTCCTCTCCTTTGCTTTCTTCTTTCCCCTCTTGTCTCTTTGAAGTGAAAGAAGAGGCCAGTCACGAGGAGGTGAGGCATGAAGAGACTAGTGGAGGTAGACTGCATGTCGGCTAAACTCGAGCTTCAAAACGTGCAAAAAACACAGGAAAGAAAAGGCGCAATTTGAAAAGAAATGATTCAAGTATCTTTTGAATTTTGACTTTTGCATCTATTTTCACGTATATATGCGCGTCTAAGTTTACGTAAATGCGCTTATAGATGCGAATTTAGACGCGCAGATAGACGCAGATTTAGACACATATGTAAATGCAGATATAGATGCGCATTTAGCTTTTATCATGAGTTTTTGTTTTTAAGATAAGTTTTGATGGTAAGTTCTTATCATAAGTTTTTATGTATTTATGATAAGTTTTGTGTATTTAAAATTGAGATCTTAGAATAATTAATACGCCAACTTGAATTTTTTATGTAAATATATCAATAACAAATTTGATGTTGTCATGAATTGGTTTAATCATATTGTCGTCATCACCTAGTGCGGTGCATGCTGATAAGTCAATGAGCACATCCTTAAGTAAGGATGAAACATTACGTCTTCATAATCGAGATGCATGGCTACGACGAAAATTAAATGCATGTGTGATCGTTGTCGAGGGTGTATTTTTCGAGCACGTCGAGTTGCAATGTCACACCTCAACATATATGGAGAATGGGACCGAGAAAAATCACCGGTATTCATTGTTTTTAACACTAAGATTGCTAGTCTATGTTACTCAATATATATCAATGTACATGTAACTCCCTTTTGTGCTTGGGCAGGATGCAGTGCCACATCCTCAGATGCTTCCTCCCGGGCGTCGAGAGGCTGCAAAACATCGACGCGAGGAGGCAAAGTCTTCAAGAAGAGTGGAAACTGATGACCATGATAGTAGCCCTCATGAAATGCCCCATCAAGTTGTAGAGGATGAGATTTTGGACAACATGGTACACAATCTATTTTCGCAACCGGTTCAGGGAGAAGGTTACTCTATGAAGTCAGATGACCCACTATACTATGTAGCGTCATCTACTCCATTGTATGAAGGTTGTACGTACTCCGTTCTTCGTGTGTCCCTCGAGATACTTAACTTGCAAACAATTTATGGATGGAGTAATGTCAGTTTGAATGCGTTACTGAAGTAGGTATCAATTCAATTTGGCTTATGAATCATAATATTAATTATTCTATTTTAAAATCAGACACAAATATATGTTGGTGGTTTTTTAACTCACTTTTAAAAATATATGTAGGTTATTATCACAAATTCTTCCAAAGGGAAACAAATTGCCAACTAAGAGAGAGCAAGTAAGACATTACTTGACATCTCAGGGAGGCCTTGATTATGTCAAGATCCATGCATGTGTCAATGATTATGTCTTATTTCGTGGGATTCATGAGTTCACACGAGTGTCCTGTTTGTGGCAAATCAAGATACGAAGTGGAGATGAAGTCAATGGATGTGTCTCGTAAGGTTTTGCAACATTTTTTTATTGTTCCATGTATTCAACTTATGTTCAAGTGTAAGTCTATTAGAAAGCTCATGTCATGGCATACTAGTCATCGTTTAAGTGATGAAAAATGGAGGATCCCTGCAGACACATCGGCATGGCAACATATAGATAATTTGTGGCTCATTTTAAAAGAAGAGCCAAGAAATTTGAGATTTGGTTTAGGTATGGATGGAATCAATCCATTTGGCATCAAAAGCACATCATACAGTGTATGGCTAGTGGTATTGGTGAACTATAATATTTCACCATCCATGGCAATTAAAAAGGGACATGTAATGTTATCCCTTCTGATTCTTGGAAAGCACAAGGTAAAAAAACATGGACATTTACTTAGAGTTTTTGATTGAAGAGTTAGAAATGTTATAGGAAAGTATTGAGGTGCAAGATACAAGCGCATCTGCATCCTCTAGAGATTTCATGTTGAAGGCCATGTTGTTGTGGACCATGCATGACTTTCCAAGATACGGAGAGTGTTTAGGTACATGTATATAACTCTATATTTGAAATTCAAGACTTGAATCAATTGCATATTATTAATTCACTTGTTTGTTCAGGTTTAACCACATCAGGATATCATGCATGTCCTATTTGCGGTCCCTCTCTAGTTTCCTCTAGGTTGGCACGTTTAAAGAAGGTTATCTATGGCAATTATCATCGATTTCTTTCTATTGACCATCCCAAATATGTTCTCCCTACTAATGGAATGACTCCACAATCTCTAACCATTCGAGATTGGAAGGAGATATGGATTAATGCCGACAGCCACCCTCCACTCGGCATGAGTCGGTAAGAAGTGCATTTCTCTCGAATGACTTTAAAGTATTTAGCATGATGAATTGTTTACATCATATATTTTTTGTTTGTTAGGTTCTCTATATTTTTTCGTCTTTCGTATTGGACTGAACTCAAGATCAATCACCTATTGGACCCCATGTACATATTCAAAAATATTGTATCTACATTATGGGATCACTTGATAGAGGCTCGTGATTCAGTCAATGTAAGGGAGGATTTATGTAACATTGATCGCATGAGACGAGTCTGGCCATGCATTGGACCTAGAGGAAAGATTGAGCTACCCCATGCACCTTGGATATTGTCAAAGAACGAGGAAAAAATAGTGAAGGAACAAATATGTAGCTTTCAAACACCCACAGGATGTATGAGATGTCTCAAGGGAGCCTTCATAAAGAAAAAGAAAAGAGGTATGGAGTAACTATCTGGTTTTGAAGTCCCACGATTGGCACAAAATGATTCAAGTAAGGGTATCTCTAACCATGAATATAGTAATTAGTGGAGTAACTATGTGTAAACTTTGGGATATGATGACTTTTTTCTCAACTAATCATTTGATCTATGAATATTGTTTACATTCAGTTCGTACTTCCTACTAGCATATCCCATTGTGTATCCAAAGATGTACGTGATATCATTTACAAGATGGGAGAGCTTGTGAGGTGTGTATACATTGTATTTTTTCATTATCTATTGCATACATCATGTAGTGAACCTCTTTGAATTTCTACACAAAAATAAACAATTGTCAAATACATCCTGACAGATACGTGAGCTCGAAGGAAATTGATCCAAACACATTGCAAGATGCTCGAGTATCATCTGTTGAGGTGGTTTGTTTGGTGGAGGAAATTTTTCATCGGTCCATTTTGACTACTCAATTACATTTACTCGTACATTTGATTGATGAGATCGCACTTTGTGGGGTAGTTCATGCAAGGTAGATGTTTTTTCTTGAGCGCTTCATGAAAACCTTAAAAGATTTTGTGAGGAAAAAAGCACGGCCTAAGGGAAGCATGGTTGAGGGTTGGTTAGTGCAATCATCCCTTGTTTATATATCTGAATATCTTGCTGAAGTGAATCCCTCTCAACCATGACTATGGAAAGACGATGCAGACTTGAGGATAATCTCTATAATACCTCAAGACAAAGGAATGAGTAAAGTGCTAACAAAAGAAGAACTTCGTAAGTTAAATAGTTTTTGTGTGCTCAATAGTGATGTAATGAGCAAATGGGTGACACTATATAATGAAGCAAGGGCAAGAAGAAAAAGCGAAAGACAAGCATTTCGCACCAAATATGGACGTAATGTCTCATTTTCAGATCATCTAAATGCGCTTCTACGTCATATTGATATAGATTGGATACATGAGGAAATTGAGAGAATAGAAAAAGAGGAGGAAATTAATATATCTCAAGAAGAGTGGGAATACGCACGAGGTTGCTTATCAAAGGTGAGACATACTATCAATTAATTTGTTTCTAGTTATATTTTATATAATAAATTGACATGTTTGATCTTAATCTTTTACTACTAGTGCACATTATTCAGTGCTATTTGGTGTGAGGGTAAACATCTTCGAACTCAACGTATAGATGAAAAGAGAAATACCCAAGATTGTGGTGTCCTTGCTCACTTCGAGGATGCCAATGATACCATGGAAGGTTATTGTAGCTTGATCCAATATATTCTGAAGCTTGACTTCAGACGATTCTTTATATCTGTACTGGATGTGAAGTGGTTTAAAGAAGTGGTAACAAATGGTGAATATTTCACAATCAGACGTCATCCAAGTGGTTTTGTAATCATCGAGTCTACAAAATTTCAGCAAAACAAGAATGACACATTAGTACTACCTCAACTATGCAAGCATGTATATATGTAAAAGCTAAATTTTTTATATGTATACATGTGATACATATACACAATATAATAGGTATTTAAGTTTCTTACTTTGGGTATCATCCAATGGTAAACAATAACCGATGGTGGTATATTATCCCTATATCTAATCGTTCAAAATCAATATATGGTAATATTACAGATATAGAGATAGCAGATGACTATCCAACAATTAATGATGATGTACATGATAACACCATAATGGATGATATGTGTGATATAGTACAAGATGAACCTCACAAGGATGTTCAAGAAAACACAGAAGAGGACAATAATGCGGTTGATGATGATGAAGTTATTGAGCTATATAGCAACACATCTGATAGTGGGATAGATTTATTTGTTTCGTTACCTCTTGGTAACATAGACCTAGAAGTAGATAGTTTAGCAAAGGCTGATCTCATTGAAGATGAGATGGATCATTCACTGTAACATACTTAATTCGCTTAATGATTCAATGTGTATTCTTAATTCTATGGAAAATATCATGCGCACATGTGTATACTTAAGAATCAATAGTCAAGTTTAAAGCTAAATTGAAATTTTCATAATAAAAAGAAAGTATTTTTTATCATCTTCAAGTAGAGAAATTACGAGATACATGCAATGCTTGCTACTAATTGTATAATAACATTTGTGTCGCTTGCCGCTAATTACTTATATTAGGCTTATCAATTGGAGGAACTACCATTCATTAGAGAGTAATGCAAAAATAATTATTAACTTTGGTTTTTTTATTATATTAAATCCAATTTCAGGTGGTTAAATAATTACGATTTTGAAAACGCGTCTATATCCACGTCTATTTACACGCTCGTTTACACGCACATATAGACGCAATTATAGACACGCCCGACTTTGCGCGTCTAGCATGCACGTCTATGCCTCGTTTCTGTTGTGGTGATAGTATGCACACATACCAATAAAGCTTCTAAGCTCATGGATATTTCTAGGTATTGGCCATGGCTTTATTGCCTCTAACTTTTTAGGATCCATATGGATGCTTGATTTCGGATGCCTGATTCAGAGATAACATGACTAAGAAACGGTATCTCTTTCAAAAAGAACTCACTCTGTTTAAGGTTTATGAAAAGTTTATTATCTCTCAAAACTTGAAATATTACCTCAAGATGCTTCTTATGTTCTTCAATGCTTTTGGAGTAGATGATGACATTGTCGAAGAATACTCCTCTATAAGCTCTATGGGGTCTAAATAAGTTGTCCATCATCCGGTTGAAAGTAGCAGGTGCATTAGTAAGACCGAATGGCATTACTAGATATTCATACAACTTGAAGCCAGACACAGTACGAAAGGCTGTATTGTGAATATCTTCAGGCATGATGCAAATCTAGTGATAGTCACTTTTAAGGTCTATTCTACTAAAGTAGATAGAACCTTGCAATTTATCAAATAGATCCTCTATCCTAGGAACAGGAAATCTATTCTTTATGGTTATCTTGTTTAACGCTTGATAGTCGACACACATCTTGTATGTGCCATCTTTCTTGTGTACTAATAACACCAACGAACAAAAAGGAGATGAACTTGTCCGTATCATCCCATTTCAACCAGTTCATTCACCTGCCGCATTATCTCCTCTTATTGAACTTGCGAGACTCTATAAGGAGGCTTATTTGGTGGAGAACTTCCCAGAATTAGATCAATACTATGATCATCTATTCCTCTTTTGGGAGGCATTTCCCTAGGAATGTCATTCCTAAATATATCTTGAAACTCTTTTAAGAAATTGGACAATTCCCATTCTTCTTTAGTTTCAACTTTAGACCCATTTGAAACACATGCATTCACTCCAGACTCTTTGACAAAAACCATGTAACAAGAAATAGAATTCTTTATTACTTTGTCAAAAGAAGATGCAACTGGTATAGTGCTTCCAGCACTATTGCATGTAAGTGCATAATCCTTGCCTCTATAACTAAAGAGGACTTTTCTATCAGGGAACTTCATATGAGCACCCATACGATCAAATCATGGAGTGCCAAGAATCACATCTTCATGTTTGAGTGGCGAGATGAAGAAGTCTTCCTTATCCACATAGCCTTGAATGTGAAGTCGTAGTTTCCCTATGAGAGGAGTAACAGAAACTTCTTGCCCCTTGAAGGCACCATCGGCTTGGATAGTATATCCCATCTCAAAATCATGAATGCCCAATTTAGTAGCCAATTTAGTAGAGATGAAATTGTGTGTGGAACCAAGATCAAAGAGGATTAGAGCATCAAGCTCTTGCACTTTGCCCCATGCATAAGATAGAGATAAACCTTTAGAGTGTCCATCCTCCTTTAAGACTTGGACTTCATAGGCCTTAGGAGTTTCACTCTTCTTCGTCCTCTTTGGACACACATGAGAAACATGTCCTTGTTGACCACATTTAAAACACTTGTTCTCTTTGCAGTACTGTTCCATCTCCTCAGGAGAAAGATTTGCTTGGCCCTTGTAGCCTTTCTCCTTTGTTTTGGCCTTCTTAGAATCGGGAGCCTTGGAAGCATTTGGCGTTGACGCGCCCTTCCCCTTGTGCTCACCCAATTCTTTCACCTCAGGGGGACGAGGATGCTTCTTACTTGTCGATGTATTTGTGGATAATTTCATTGGGCATCGTCTTCAAGCTTCGCCATGCCGTAAGGACCTTGTCCTTAGCGTCGCTTGAGAGGAACTGTTTCATAATGTCAGCTCTCAATGCCTTCCAAGTCCTTGGTGCTCTACCTTGAGCACGCAAACTTGCCCACCATTGGCATGCGGACTTTTGAAAGTGCATGGCTACATTTTGGAGCTTTGAGAATTCCATAAAGCCGTCATCTCCGAAAGTCGCATCATATTGTTGACTGAAGGCTAACACTTTGTCTGTAGCTCCAAAAGTTTCATCGTAGGTCAAGAAAGTGATATTCTTGTCTCCTTCTTTGAACTTCCGATATCTACGTTTTGATGAGGCTTCATTGCCGCATAACTTCTCCTCTTTCGTCTTCCTTTATACGGCTTTGATGAAGAGTCAGATCCCTCATCATCGGTGGAAGATGGTGGAGATGAAGATGATCCATGATCAGAAGAGGAGGATGATGAAGATGGAGAAGACAAAGTCTTCTTTATCCTCTTCTTCTTTTCATCATTGGTCTCCTTGCAGGTTTATGCGTAGGGGTATTAGATGACCGCTTCCTCATTACATGACTTGGTGATCTCCTACTAGCCCGGGGCCGTCTCGGAGCCACATCACTATTAGAAGTAATGGGAGAGTCACTCCCATACTTCTCCTTAGATAGCAAAGGATGCATAGCATCCTCTTGTTCTCTTCGTTGCGAGGTATCCGCATGCACAATGTTCGATCCATGATGACCTTCTTCCTGGCATAAAGAAGTCAGATTAGGAGTCCCACGAGGGGGCCACTCCAAATCTCCTTCTTCTTGGCCAATAGGAGATTCAAGCAACATTTGTTGCATGTGATTACAAGTCTCCATTTGCATGTCCGGATTGCACATGGCTTCTCGAAGCTTTATAACCAACTCGTTGCTCACTCTTCTACCTTCATACACGAGCAAAACATCTTGAGCGATGATAACATTGTCTATGTTTCTTTCATTTGGATGATGTTGTGCCATGATTTAGGGTTCCTTTATTAATGTAGATTTTCTTTAATCCCCTTCTTTAGCACTAGAACTCTAGCTATCTCAACCCTTATCCCTCAGAAGAGATGCTCAGACAGTCACACATGTGGTTTACTACTTTGTCAATTATAAAGAGTGGAGAGGAGGTCTTGACAATGCGGACGTCTGTGCGGGATAGCTCTTGCTAAGCTTCTTATAGCTCAATAATGGTTAAGCCATAGGCAAGCTACAAGGGACTCCATTATTAAAACTAAAGCTCTCAATGGTGTGCATCATACCTCACTGAAGTGAGTGCCGATTCTGATAGCAAGTCCGTGTCTCACTTACCCTACTATAATCCACAACTTTAACATTTTTGTAAACTTACCCAAGAATCCCCCTTCTTGAGAAAGAAACAAGAAACCAAAGCTCTGATACCAATGTCAAAGATTTTTCCAATTTAATAGACTCTTTTTTATGTGCAACTAATGGAAGTAACGGTTGCATATGTGAAAGAAAGCTTTCCCATTAAGAAAGGTTTATTTTGAGAGTAGTAAAGAGAAGAGTGTGAGGCTGATGGCTTGCATAGCATTCATTATTTCCCTTAAATCAACATTTTAGCATCATTATCAACATAACATAAACGAGAACAATCACAAAACGACACTGCATAGAGGACCGAATTCTTGGAGCTGGTCCCCCCTCTAAAGTCTTAAGTCTTTGTATTATTAAGCTCCACGAGCTCTTTCAATAATACAACTTAGTGTGCAAGATGCATGCATGCAATCTATGGAGACACAAAGCTTTTACCATCTCCCACTCCGTCGAAGGTAATGGCTTCCATCTTGTCGCACGCAATTGCTACCGCAAGCTCCACTTGAATCTTCGCTCTGTAGATGCAACAAGGGTACCACCATGCCTCGTTCGGATCAGCAATTTACTGGTTTAGACCAGTAAATCTACCTCAAAGAGTGTGTTGTAGAGAGAGAAATAGAAGCAAATAGACTAGTCTAGCGGCGGTAGACTACGTAGCGGTGACTAGTAGGCTCACCATAGCCATAGCCGGGGAGGAAGGAAGCTCACCCGGGTAGTACACATGCATGTGTGTGTGTGTGTGAGAGAGTATATGTAGGCTGAGCTCTCAGCCTTGGCCTTCCCACAGATATATATATATATATATATATATATATATATATATATAGAGAGAAATCCAGCACTAGTTTTCTTTTATAAGAATAGAGCTCATCTCATGCAAAAAAGGATTGGTGGAGCATCATGAGAGGCTCCCACACCCTTGATTTGCCCAAAGATCATCCACTTTGCCACATGTACGGTGCTGATCATGTATGAAAGCAAATTGATTTTTCCTTTCTCTCTCCTCCTCTCATTTATGCTACCTATTAACTGCCCAGGTGCATAATTCACTAGCCATAGTTCATATGCACTTGGCCAGTGGCTCAAATCGGCACAAGGGTTGGTCTTACCATTCTCAACCTTGCAACTTTATCCAAGACATTAGAATTAATTAATTTAATTCAAATTAATTAATTATCATATGCACAAAATCAATTACCCATGTACACAGAAATCTGTGCACCTTTCGTTAGAGGTTCTTGTTCTAAGATAGTTTCCACTTCTCTCGGACAACCTTGTCATTTCTTGGCACTTTCTTGTGCACCTTAGAGCCGTATCTTATCCGTTTTACCTTTGCACATAGCCCTGGAGAGTTTTCAAAGTGGGTTACACTAGCATCAGAACTCATATATTTTTTGACCACCCATAGCACTCTAACAGGGTATATGCAAATTGAATTGATGTATGGCCATAAGCCTATAATGCCTATTGAGGAGTCTATCCCTACTTGGAGTGTGTTATGATGGCAAGAAGAGCTGACAAGAGAGGAGCTTTTTGTATTAAGGATTAGACAATTGGAAGGAAGATCAGAGGACATTGAGGAAGCAACCAAGAAGCTGAAAGAAGCCAGAATGAGGAACAAAGTCAGATTTGATAAGAGGATCAAGAAGAGACCAAAGAGCATTCAAGATGGAGATTGGGTGTTAGTTTATGACAACAGCTTGGATACTCAATCTTTAGCTATAAGGAAGTTAGTCAAGAGGTGGTTTGGTCCATACATTGTGAAGAAGGTATTGCAATATGCTACCTATGTGCTTATGGAGCTGGATGGAACAGAGCTAAAGGTGCCTGTTGTTGGAAAAAGAATCAAGTTGTTTAAAACAAGGGATGAGGCTGAATATGAACTGGACATTGAAATTGCAGAGCATCAAGAGGAATGGGATGAAGCTGAAGTTGATTTGTTAGATAAAGAAGTGGAAATACCTAAACCTAATATATTGTTCTCAGATCTTGGATGAAGACAATGGAGTCAGCTTGCACATCAAGGACGATTTGAAGATTAGGAGGAGGTGGCTGTGGTGTGGCCACTTGGCCACACATTGAAAAATAACAAGATTTTTAGGAAAAGCTAAGTTAATTAGGAGCAGAAGGGACCATGAAGATAGGAGGGATTCCTGAAATCCGGTTAAAATTTGGCCTAAATTTGGCCTACAACTGGTTGAATTCTGGCCTAAATCTGGTTAAATTTTTGCCTAAATCTGGCTTGAATCTAGCTGAATACTAGCCCGAATCCAAGCAAAATTTGGCTGAATTCTAGCCTCAATCTGGTTGAATTGTAGCATGAATTTGGTTGAATTCTAGCCTAAAATATGGTTGATTTTTGGTCTAAATTAAATTATGACTGAATTTGAACATGAGGCCTACAGCCTGAACCCTGAAGTCTAGAATCCAACATCCTAAAATTTGAAGACTTGAATTCTTGAATTCTGAAGTCTATAAATCTAAAACTGAACCTGAATTCTAAAGAAGAAGTTGAAGCTGAACTTCAAACCAAGAGCTTAATCGGAACCAAAACCAGAACCATAATTTTGGTCCACCAAAATTTTGGTCTACTAGAACCAGAATTCTAGCATAAATTTAGGCAAAATTCTAGGAAGTCAAGCAGTTTTCTAGAGAATCAACTGGTGGATTTTCAGGGACTTTCTTTCCCACATCACACCTTGGCCCATACACTTTCCCTTAACACGTATTGGTAAATTTATGAGGACAATATGAGGGATGAAAAACCCTAATTTGGATTGTAATTATCCCATTTTTCTATATTAGCTTGATTTTAATACATTCTTTTGAATGTTTGATTAATATCTTGGTTCTGGACATCTTTATGGATGTTTAATTAACAAAAATCACATGCATTCACACCACACCTACTCTGCCTAGCCCATTTGCATACAGCCAGAGGCCCAGTGGCTTCCTGACAAGACCTGCATCCTTCATGATAATGTGATAGAAAAGTGTGGTTGTCAAAAATCAAGAGAACGTTGCAATGGGAGTAGGAAAAGGGACAAAAGCCTCACATCTTTTTTAGTTTTTTTTAATAAAAAGAAGATGGACGGGCTTCTCAATAAAATAGCCAAGAATTGAAGGGGGGAGAGAGAGAACCCTTCTCTATAAATTTGTGGCCCTACCCTCTCTCCCAAGTATAGTGAGGCTAATCTAGCACACATGGAGACTCTATTAAAGTGTGATCTTCCTTGTCTTCTTTGTTTTCTTTGTAGTCTATCTTGATTGCTGTTAAAGAAAATAAAATTCTCATGCAAGACTATGTTGGGTGTGTGTAGATTCTTGCTCTTGTGCATTATTGTGTTATGGTGTGTGTGATGCCATGTTTGGGCCTTTAACTACCCTTAATTCAATTTCCTTCTCAAATGCATACACCTTCATAACAAGTCCTACTGCTATTAAGTGTTTGCATGTATGTAGAGAGCATCTACATCAAGAAGTGGCTCCTATGTGTGTATGGTGTATCTACGGGGCTATACATTCATGTTTTGTGGCCTATAAATTGTGCACTCTTTGTATCAAGTGCAGTATATAAGCCCTCAACCATTGGGACCATGAATCAACCACATTTGATAAAAACCAATTTTTAAAAGCATACAGAATTAGTCTTGTTTTTGTGTCAACAAGAAAATTTTTCAAAGAAGATGTTTTTTGACAAATGGTGTGATCTTTGCTTTTGCATCTAATAAGCATATGTTGATTGTAGACCAATTCTAAGTTATTTAAATTCATCTACCTATTGTTTTTTTACAAGTTAGGCAGATTCTATGCTCAGGTAAGGGGTTTACCAAGGAGGAAAACCTTATGTGTGTGTGATGGCCTAATTTTTAGGACTTAAATATTAGTAAGGGGGCAAACAATTGGTATACTTATCTTTTAATTTGATCATGTTTAGTGGTTGATACTTAATTGCAACCATGCTATGCATGTATGCACCTATGGATGGAAGGGATGAAAGGAAGTGCGTGTGCTTCCTTGGATGTGCTATTTATGCTAAGTTATGATTTTTGATGATGATGATTGATGCTTGATTTGTGTTTATGAGGTAAATTCCATGCCGTGCTTCTATATGCAAGCAAAGTTGATTTTTCATGCAAGATTGCATGTTGGCCTTCTAAGCAAGTTCTTGACAAGATGTTAGATGCATCATTGATTGCTTAATAAAGTGACAATGAGATTGCTAGCTTAGTTGTGCCAGTAATTATGATATGCCATGGCAATAGAATCATTTTGTGTGTTTTGGTGTAGCTTTGAACCCTTGCCAACAATGGGCTACGGGATGTCTTTGGAATAAATTTTTTGTTATACGTCCTTGTTGAGTAGCTTTCTAGGCCGTACTAGGGTTGCTATAACTTTTTCAGGGGCATGTATTGTCACCTAAAGAGGCTAGATGCCTAAACTTCATGGTTTGTTTTTTCTTCCAACCACTAGCTAGCTAAGTATGGAAAGTATTCAAGGCTTGAAATCATGGAGGGAAAAAAAAAACAACCATGTGTTTCCTTGTTGGGCATAGTACTTGGGCCTATGTTTGGGGAAGTCCGTATCTAAGGAGGAGTGGATTGAATGAGTGGCTTGGTTGATCCTTAAATAGTTTGCAACTTGCTTGCTAGATTCTAGTTATGTTAATGATTTTGCTTAGATATTCATGTCAATTTTGGTTATGGATGGACATTGTCTTTACTTCATACCAACCTATAGATCGTCAATCTTTTGCCTGAGCATGTAGTATCTTGTCTTATATTGCAACTCACAAATATCAACAAGCAATTGAGTGTCCAAGGGATAGAATGTTGAGTAATATAGCCCTTGGGCTATATTACTCAACATAATATAGCCCTTGGGCTAGTGCTAGATGTGCACTTAAATCTCCATAAGGGATTCTAGATGGGGCATGGAAGAGCTCTTGTTGTAAGTTCATTTATTCATGATGAGTAAATTTTATATGGACCCACAACATAAGGGTCTCTTAGGTGCCTTCACAATATTCTTGGCTATGGAGTTTGATAGCATCACATTAAAATTGAGGCAGCCATTCCTGATCAGTGGGACAGAGTGGTGAGAGAGCAAAGGATATGCAGGGACACTTGGGAGGCTCGTGGTGTGCTCTCAGAGAGGGGGTGCCTTATCATATTCTTAGATGTGAGGGATCCCTGATTTTTAAGCCTTCAAGTTTGCTTGATGCTTGCTCACACCTCCGGCTTTGTCCTGTAGTGGATGAGGATGATTGCATTGACAGTTTGGATTGGCTATCGATCAAGGTTGTTGGTTCTCGAGGGAAGGTTCACCAGGTGGACCCACACTTTCCCCCTTTGAGGACACACTTCTTTGGAGACTATGGATGTTGGAGGGTCACCTACACTCTCATATTTAGTGGGACCCTACAGAGTGGCAGTGGCCTCAGAGTGGTCAGGGTTCAATCACAGTCTCCTTCTTTGGTTGCATCCGTGCATACAAAAGGATCCGTACGGATATAGTACGAAACCGTACTGTATAGATCCGTACACACTTTTTTTTTGGGGGGTGGGGGTGGGTGGCTGGTGTTCTTTGGGGGTTATAAAATAAAAAGTATAAAATTATTTATGTGTGTGTGTGGTTTTTTGGGGGGAAGGGGGATGGGGTGGGTTTTCAAGCAATCATTTTTTATCTAACCATTTTGTTAAAAATGACAAAAAGGGCATACCGTATGCGCCAGGGTCTATTGACAGCCCTCGGCCCCCATTGCCAGAGGGCTTTGTCCCCGAAACCCCCCGCTGGGGACCCTGCCCCTAGACCCCCACCAGTGGCAATGCCCCTCGGACCACCCACTGGAGACGTTGCCCCCAGACCCCCATCAGATGAATTGTCTTCGGCTCCCCTGGGGAACCTCCTGTCAATAGAAATATAGACATAGGAGTCCAGCTTAGCCAAAAAGGTATGCAACTTAGAAATATTCAGTTAAGTTAAATAAAAAAAGATGAAGTATGTACTATGTTTAAACAATAAATATAAAGCTCTCTTATACCTAGTTATATAGTTGCATCTTTCCCCCAAGAGAGAGAGAGAGAGAGAGAGAGAGAGAGAGAGAGAGAGAGAGAGAGAGAGAGAGAGGAACGTTGCTGTTGACGAACGTTTCGAGTTTTTGCGTGCTCGTGCTCAAAACCCTAATCTACGCCTGCTGCTCGGCTCTTTCTTCACGTGCTGCTCCCTTTCTCTACCCTCACGTGCTGCTCGAACATCTACCTGCTCTACCTCGCCTTTGCCTGTTTGCCTCATCACTGCCTGCTCCGCTTTGCTTGCCTCCGCTTGCCCTGCATGTTGGGCCTCGACTCTGCCTGCACCACTTGCTCCGCCTAGCCCACCAGCTATTCGATAGCAGGCCGCTGCCCAGTTGTAGTTACTTCACACACGCGCTGCCCAGCTGCTTCACACATACATTCACACACACACACACACACATCTTTCCACTTTTCCTCGCCACACACTCTCACACACGCTCACAAACACACACACACACATTTATATTATTATTATTATTATTAGTATTATTATTAGTAATAATAATAATATTGTTTAAACCTCCTCAGGGTGTTTGCACTAAGCCTCTAATCCCCTCTTGGATGCTTATGCGCACTTTGATTAGGTTTTCCTTTAGCTCTCTTATTCTTTTTACTTTTTGCAAGTTGTAGTGATTTAGTGTTTTGGACGAAGAAGAGTTTTGGGTTCCTAACTCGGTGCTCGGAGCTTCCTAGCTTTCACTTTCTCAAGAGCTTCAACATCACAGTTCAGATTTCTCCAGATGACATGGCTTCTACTTTGGAGTTGGCACAGGGTACCACTGTAGGCGCCCCCTAGCCACCTACTTGTCGTTTTGAGGTCTATGATGTTTGTCAGTTCTTGGCACATATATGGGGTTTACAGTGTAGAGTGAGAGCGGAAAGTGCACAAGTGATAGAGAAGGTGGCAAAGATGCAAATGATGGAGCTCTGTCAAGCGTGTTGCAGGAAGATAAACGTAGGTGTTCAAGTGTAGGCATTGTAAGAAAACGAGAGAGAGAGAGAGAGAGAGAGAGAGAGAGAGAGAGAGAGAGAGAGAGAGAGAGAGAGAGAGAGAGAGAGAGAGAGAGAGAGAGAGAGAGAGAGAGGATATGTACAATTTGGGGAAATGGACTTAGTCTAAATTTTGGACCAACCCTTCCTTTATTAATATGACCTTTTAGAATAGTGGCCAGTTTAATGTGAACTTGGTCAAAGAATAAAAAAGAGGGGTTATTTAGGGCCTTTAGACCCAACAACCTCCCACTTAAAGGCATAAATGATGCTTTTAAGCTATCTAATTCCCACCATCTATATGCAATGCTCATGTTGAGCCTTAGTAAGACTCTTGGTGAGAAAGATTGTCTTGTGTCTTGATCTTAGTCAAAGTGACTAGACCATCTTCCAATACCTAACGCATGAAGTGGCACCTCACATCAGTATGCTTGGTACGAGCATGAAACATGGCATTTTTGGCCAAATAGATAGTACTCTGGCTATCACATCCCAACACTAGAGTACTAGCAGGCATGCCAAGTTGTTTTGCAAGTCTACCCAACCAAATAGCCTCCTTGGAAGCTTCAGTTAGCTGAAATATATTCAACCTCAGTAGTACTCAGTGTGACAATCTTCTGCAACTTAGAACACCAAGAGAATACTCCACCAGCAACTATAAATACATATCCATTGGTAGATTTCCTTGTGTCTAAGTCACCTGCCATGTTTGCATCACAAAATCCCTGCAACTTTAGGTCACCTTTTCCATAACAGATACATTTGGATTTTGTACCTTTCAAATATCTTAAAATACATTCGACAGTTTGCCAATGTGCTTTGCCAGGATTTGATTTGACATGTATCTACTAACAACTCCCACTGCATAAGCAATATCGGGTCGTGTAGCAACCATGGCATACATGAGAGAACCACAAGCTAAAGCATATGGGATAGCCCTCATAAAGTTGGCTGCTTCCTCATCTTTTGGGTAATCATCTTTACTCAAATTCACATTTGGCTGAAATGGCACTCCAAGTGCTTTCACATCAACCATATTAAATCTTTCCAGCACTTTATCAATCTACTTTTCTTGAGACAGAAATAACAATTTATGCTCTCTATCCTTCTTAATTCTGATGCCCAAAATATGCTCACAGTTGACCCCAAATCCTTCATAGCAAAAGCAGATTTCAGCTAGTCTTTAAGTACATTCAAAGTACTTTTATTCTTGCTAGCAATAAGCATGTCATCAACATAAAGAACCAAAATAATGGGACTGCCATTCGCATCATTCTTAATGTATAAACATTGATATACATGGTTACGTTTGAAACCTTGTCTAAGCATAAAGGAATCAAACTTGTTATACCATTGCCTAGAAGATTGCTTCAGCCCATAAAGACTTCTCAATAGCCTGCAAACCAGTTCTTCTTTACCTGGAATTACATAACCTTCTGGCTGCTTCATATATAGCTCTTCCTCAAAAACACCATGCAAGAATGTTGTTTTTACATCCATTTAGAAAAGCTCTAAATTCAAAACAACAACGAGAGAAAACAATGTGCGAAGAGTGGTCATTTTCACAACAGGGGAGAATAATTCCTGAAAGTCAATCCCTTCCTTCTGTGCCTTTTGCAACTAGCCTTGCCTGCATATCCAATGACCTACATCTTACGGCACAGGTTCTGCATTGGGAGGAAAATGATTTTCAGCATTTAATGGCTATTGTAAATCATTTTCAGCTTACTATCCATGTTGAATATCACCCTCATTTTGTGGACTAGCTCCTGGAATGGGTTGTCCAACACCCTCATGATCATCCAAATGTTGTCTAGCATCTTCTAGCTCAAAAATAACCGGCTGATTTTGCAATTCAGCTCCCTGTAATTCATCACGAAGGTCATTTTTAGTCATATGGGATGGCTCAAATTTGACTTTCTTGGAGTCGACATCCATTGGCAAGTTATGAGACAGTAGTTTAGCCTCATTAAACACAACATCTCGGCTGTAAACAATCTTCTTGACTTGAGGAAGCCATAGCCTGTAACCCATCTCACCTTGATCTCTATAACCCATGAAAATCCCTTTGATGGATTTGACATCAAGCTTTCTCTTCAATTCATTGCATACATGCACAAATGCCTCGCACAACCAAACACATGCAAATGATCATATGAGGCTGGTTTGCCAGACCAAACATCCTCAGGAATGCCATTTTGCAAGGACTGATTAGGAGAGCAGTGGCATATATGGACCACGGTTTGCAATGCTTCTCCCCAAAAAGCATGAGGGAGATTAGTAGTGGACATCATGCACTGCACTCTCTCACATAAAGTCTTGTTGTACCATTTTGCTACCCCATTAGAAGTAGTTGACAACATGCACCGCACTCTCTCACATAAAGTCTTGTTGTACCGTTTTGCCACCCCATTACAAGCAGGGCTGTACGGAGCTGTAAGCTCTTGTTTAATACCATGTAGTCATTTGATGTGAACTCAGCCCCATTATCTATACGTAGACTTTTCAACTTTAAGTCATTTTCAGTGGTCACAAATGTATGGAAATATTTAAAGGCAGCAAGCACATCGCTTTTATGTTTAAGCAAACAAACCCAAATCTTTCGTGAACAATCATCAATAAAAGAAAGGAAATACATAGAACCACCCATAGAACTAATAGACATGCTACATACATCTGAATGCACAAGATCTAACACATTAGATTTACGAAAGACACAAGAGTAATAAGAACTTTTCACTTGCTTTCCATATTGACAATCATTACAAAAATCCATCTTTGAATCTTTTACATGAAGTTTGTTCAAATAGGCAAGTACATCAAGTTCTTTGTGGCCCATATGGTCTAAATGTTTATGCCATAGCTCTAATTGTGATCCAATTCCAGCTACCGCAAGAAATTTCCCTTGTAAAGCTTTGCATCGCAGACAATACAAAGTACCTCGTTTAGTGCCCTTTACAATAAGCATGGAACCATGTTTAATATTTCATATACCACCACCAAACAATGTGGTGTATCCATGCAAATCTAGCTAACCAACAGATAGCAATCTCTTCTTGATGTCAGACATCCTTGAGCACAAGCTCTTGGCCATTGTCCAAAGACAAGTGCATAGCGTCAATTCCATCTATTGTGCAGGCATGGTTGTTACCAAGATAAACATTTCCATAGATGCTTGCCTCATAAGAAGAAAAACACTCCAAGCATGAACTAACATGAAAAGAGGCACTTGAGTCTACTATCCAAGTCTGTGAAAGTATATCTTCCACTATCATCAAAGCATCAATGACATCGGTCTTCGTAACATGCATGTCTTGGACATTCAATGTAAATGCATCATCACATGAAAGAGTAGCAAATAGGATGTTTTCAACATCTGAAAGCTCTTCAATAACAACACTTGAAGTCATATTTGCATTCTCTTTCTCCTTGTTCTTTGAAGTTTTTGATACATCAGCTTTATTCTCTCTCTTCAACCATGCTATGGGGGCTTGTTTCAACTCATATAATGCCTTCTTCAGCTTACACACTTTGTTCTCAGAATGGGGGGCCTCAAACCCTGGTGGTTGAGCCACGTACACCTCCTCCTTGAGGTCACCATTTAAGAACACTGACTTAACATCCATTTGGTACATTGACCACTTCTTGTGGGTAGCCACTGCAAGTATCGTGAGAATAGTGGTCATTCTGGCAGTTGGGGCAAATGACTCTTGAAAATCAAACCCTTCAACTTGTGAAAATCCTTGGGCAACCAATCTAGATTTGTACTTTTCTAAGGTACCATCAGCCTTGTACTTTACCTTCTAGATCCACTTGGTGCCAATAACCTTCCGCTTTGCTGGTCGATCCACTAGCTCCCAAGTGTCATTCTTCATTATGCTGTCATACTTTGCCTGCATAGCAGCCTTCCATGATGGATCTGCAAGTGCTTCTTCTAAGTCAGTTGGCTCCTTTACTTCTCTCATAATCTCAACCATCAAGGCCATATTGACTATGTGAGTAGAAGCCCTCCTTTGCTCCTCTATTCTCTGAGACCTCCTTGGTCCATCTGCCTTCTCCTCAACAGATGTAGGCATAGGTTTATTGTGGTCATAGAGCTGCTTCACCCAGCGCGGCAATGGATTTTCCGGTGGGGTGATGTCAGGTTGGTGAACTTTTTCCTCATCATCTGAAGATGATGCTTCCTCCTCCTTAAGGATAGGGACAGTACTCGAGACAGGTTCATAGTGGACTACTTCTTCACTTGATGATAAAGTGGAAGAACTTGCCTTCTCCTCCTCCACTGTATGCGGCTCCTCCTTGAACACCACATCACGGCTCGCGATGATCTTCTTTGCCTCTTGGTCATATAATTTGTAAGCCTTCTGCTCATCACTATAACCCAAGAAGATACATTTTCTGCTTTTTGGTTGTAACTTGTTTCTCTTCTCATCTGGAACATGTGCATAACATTCACATCCAAAAATTCTTACTAGTGTAAGCCTCATGGTTTCCCTTGAGAGCCTTTGTGTAGCTCCGATTTAGAATGTAGACTGCAGTATTAACAACTTCAGCCCAAAAATGGTTAGGCAATCCCTTGCCCTTTAGCATGCATCTTGCCATCTCCACAATGGTGCGATTCCTACATTCCACAACACCGTTCTACTGAGGTGTGTGAGGCATCATCAATTGACGCTTGATCCCTTTGCTCTTGCAAAAGCCTTCAAACTCCTTTGAGTTGAACTCACCACCACCATCTGTTCTAAATTTCCTCACACTTTTCCCTGTTTTATTCTCAACAAGTTTTAGCTATTCTTTAAACTTACCAAAAGCTTGAGCCTTATCACCAAGGAAGTACACCCACATCTTCCTACTGTAGTCATCGACAATCAACATAAAATAATAAGATCCCCCCAAGGCCTGTGTAGGCATCTTACCACACAAGTCAACATGCACCAACTCTAGAGGAGCCTGTGCTCTATTCTTGCTTTCTTGTGGAAATGCCTTTCTTTGTTGCTTGCCCATCATACAAGCTTCACATGATTCCTTCAATTCAGTTATTATGGGTAGGTGAGCAACCATACCTTGCTTTTGCATCTCCTTCAACACTGCAAATCCGATGTGTCCAAACCTTTCATGCCAAAGCTTACTTGTGCCCACTCCAGCGGTGGCTATAAGAGCACTTAGCTCATACAGGTTGTTTCTTCTTTCTCCTTTGCCAAGAACTGTGCTAGCACTATCAAGAATTCCTGCACCTGTCTTCTTGAACCTCACTTCATGACCAAGATCAGTTATGGCAGCAACTGATAAGAGACTTCTCCTGATTTCGGGAATATACAACACATTTGAAAGCTTTTTGACTTCACCATTTGCAGCAACAAAAGAAATAGTACCTGTGCTCGTAGCAAGGCATTTAGCATCATTTCCAACCGTCACAGTGATGGATTCTTGTAGAGGCTGCATAGAACTGTATAGACCTTTCTTGTTGGTCATGTGACGGGAGGCCCCACTATCCAACACCCATGAGTCAGTGGTAGATTCTTCTTGCGCCGAGGAGCACACTTCCTCAATGGTCGCCATGAATAATTCCAACTCTGCTTCAGCCGTATTGGCTGTCTCTTTCCCTTTACTTTTAAGGGTACCATTCTTTTCATCTGCCTTCTTGACACAACAATCTACAATTGCATGTCCTTTCTTCTTGCAGTAGAAGCACTCTCCTTGAAACTTCTTCTTGCCGCCCTTCTTCTTTTTGTCACCATCATTTTTTGTGGAGGAAACACCTTTGCCTTTTGCATTGGCAGAGAATGCAACATCTCCATTGTTGCTTTCTTCTCGGGCTTTCAGCCTCAAATCCTCCTCCATTAATAATGTACAAAACTCCTCAAAAGTCAAAGCTTGAGGTCTCACCTGAGTATTAAGGGCAGTTACTAGTTCATCAAACTTTTGTGGACAAATCCGAAGACATCCCCAAGCTAGCTCTTCACTAGTCTTTTGTATCCCAGCGCCAGCCATCTGGTCGCGCAGATTCTTAATCCAAGTGATGAATGCTTCAACCGTCTCTCCTTCAGCAAACTTCTCCGCTGCTAGTTGATTCTCCAAGTTTTGAATCCTTGTTTGGTTTCGTGTTTCATACAGACTCCTTAGTACATTCCAAGCCTCTGACGCTTTGGTTGTATGCTGAATCAAAGTCAAAACAGCTTGTAACTAAGGCACAAAATGCATCTGCATTCCTTTGTTTCCAAGCTTGTAGAAGATCTGCATTCAGAGAAATCATCACACTAGGATTTGATGGGTCAGGGGTAGACTGTGGTTCTGCGTCAGTCCCCAGCACAGTCTCCAGAAGCTCATAAGAATCAAGGATAGTTGTAATTTTGAACTTTCACAAGGTGTAGTTTGTACCATCTAACTTGCCTTCGCTGAAGGTTGGTGGACGAATCCTCAGTGTTTGAATAGCCGATACAGCAGCATCACCTCCTGCACCGCTCCTGATGCGCCAGAACCGCTTCCGGAAGTCGACATAGTTTCTCTTTGCTGTTGAAGCCTTTGCCTCTTGCACACTCTTCAATCTCTAGAGCCCCCTGGGCTTTGATACCATGTAAAATATTACACGGCACAGTGAACAGAATCTAAGAAAGAGATAGAGAGTACACAACAGATAAGAGGAGAATTAGTAAATTCTTTAACTCCAAACAACTGATACAAAGATGGCTCTGTCCACCTGTGCGCTTCCACTGTGTGAAGCTTAGATGGCGATCTAGACAGAAGTTAGGTGAAGAGCCTAAGGCTAGCTGGAACAACAACTTTGATTGGGTGAAAGATGAGTGATCGATGGCTGTGAAGGGGTTTAGCTTTTATAACCCGCGAAGGTCGTTAGGTCGCGGCATGGTGACCGACCTACCATATGAGCCTCCACTAGTTAGCCAGGGAATATTCCAGGGAATATTCCCTTTACCATGGGGCCGAGGGCGCTGCCCCCGGACCCCCACCAGGGGGGCCGCTGGCCCCCGTGGGACCCCCTAGCCAAGGGCCGCTTTCGCGGCTCCCGGACCCCACAATAGGGGCCCCTTTTAACTCCCTTACTCCGCAACTCAATGCAATGCACCTCGAGTTGCTACCAGCTTAACCACTCCATCTAACCCAAAGATTAGACCCACAACAGTCACCTTTTTGCCATCCGGTCACATAGACCTCATCTGATATACAAGTCAGGACTCAACCAATGTCCGGGCTCACATTTGGCTTCTCCTCATAATGGGGGCCTTACAACTTTGAGCACCATGGATCATTGGTAGCACCTAATGAGAGTGGGGCATTGATCATATCTAACATTTCATTGCCACTTGGTCTTTCCTTTATGTCATCAAAGGCATGCGCGCTATCGATGATGGGGAGAACCTCATGAAGGTGAGGAAAATAGCTCTTCAAGATGAGCCTCAAACCATGAAGATGTTTATAGTCAGTCAACCAATCAGGGCAATCAAAGTAGTTTGATTGTACACTTATATGATACCATTTTGCATGTTGGGTTGTGCTCGCTATTTTAAACAACATGGTCCCCTCGTTAATGACTTGAAGAGAGGAGGGATCTTGCTCATACCGCTGAAGAATCTTCTCCCCTGTTGCCAATCTAGCCATATGACTCTTGCTTGACCCATAGACTTTGAAGTGCTCAGAATCAGCTGCCATAAAAAACATGTATAAGACAACAATGCGTTTCAAGGAAAGGTCAAATGTGGAAATAGAAAGGAAATTGACCACATTACCTATCTCTTGCTTTTGCTTGAAAAACTCCAAAGCCGATCCACCCATTCTAGACCCCGATGATGAGTCACCAAGAAGGGCGTGCAGCACATCCAAAATGGACCTGTTGATCCTAGCATCAAGTAGAGTGTACTTGATACATTGCCAAAGTCTCTCAATGAGGTTGGTTGTGTCGACATTGCCATGTGGAAACATGCGACCAAACTTGGGCCATCTTGCACGCCAAATACAATCTTTCCCACACCATCCATTGGTAATGTATCGGACCACATTTGGATGAGCGGAATAATGATGAAGCAATTGCTCAAACATATCATCAAACCGCGACTCTGTAGGGCAATGCATAAGATTGGACAAAGAGGCATACACATGACCGCGCTCATCTGTAGGGACCTTGATTCACGCAAGAACATGTGAAGTACTCACTGTCAAGCTCATGGAATTCACAAAAAGGAAATGCTTAAAAGTAAAATGATATTGAAAAGGTGTACATGTGGCAAGAGATTTTCAACCCATGCTTTCTTTGTGTGGAACCAGCATAGAATAATATGGCATGCACATTGACGTTTGTTGCCAGCAAGGTAGTCAGTGGTCCAACAATAAGGGTCTTCCAGAACAACCTTCGAGAGCTCCTCCAGCTCTGGTTGGGACTTATCAATCACCAGGGCAGCAGGGTGAATATCTCCCATCCTAGAGAGGACTAGTCTCATGGTGATTTGCAAAGCCATAATCTCTTGGTTTGACCCATTGTCACTAGTGCATAGCATAAATCAAATAGGTATACCCACCCCATGTTGGTTTGGTAAAACCGCAGCATAAAGCGAAAGACCAAACACATTGGTCTTGAATGTGCTATCGATTGCCCAAGCATTGTTCTTGGAGAACCTCTTATTCATTTGCAACATCCATTCATCCTGGACTATCAGTATGAATGGTTTGTCCTTGTCCTCTATGGCATGAGGATTGTATGGTTGGCAATAGAGTACCTAAAAGACCATGCAGATGATACTATCAAATAGATGTACTAATTTTCACAGCTTATAAACATTAATGAGAATATGACAAATACCTTGTTTTGATCTCGTAGACAGAGAGCCTCCAAATACATTGCCGTCCAATCATCCTTCGAAAGTTTGCCTGCAGTAGGACGACACGTAGAACATTGACGCTCAAAAGCAACCTAATATCATAGAGCAATGGCTTAGAAGGTAACATACCTTCAGTTCGCATTTGGTATGATAGTGTCTGTACCTCCCTTGGTATCATGAAGAACCTATAAATGACACGATCCAATAGAGATGCATTTTTCAAATGAAACCGCTCGTTGGCTAGGCTCATCTTCGCGACGTGGCGACATGTCCCAACGTCAAACAGGTCATCCTTGTAGAAATCAATCACAGTTGGATGCACTAGCAAGTGATACAAGTCAGCACGAGATCCAGGTACATGACCCTCGTGTGGTCCATGGACCCGTATAGTGACATCATGGAGATCGTCTTTGTACTCGATCTGCACCTTGAAAGGGCAACCACATTTCTTTGAGGTTCGCAACCTACAGATTTGGGAGCCCTTCCGAGTTGCCCTACCACTGCGATGACATGCATATTCCACTATTGTCTTCCCTAAACCATGCTTTTGGTCGAGCGGACCTTGCCCAACCTAACATTGTGTTCAAGCATGATTTCTTGAAGCCTCCGCTCAACAAGAGATCTATCTACAGTAAGCTCCAAGATGGGTGCTCTTCTTTCCAGAACCTTCCCATGAACTAAAAATGGGCCTTTATAACCATGGGGCCTTGTGAACAGCTTGCAAGTATACCCACCGATGAGATCTCTCACATACGCAAGAGGAATGCCATGCCTTCTCAAGTTAGTACACCATGTGGATTTGATGGAATCAATTGTGACATTGATACCCTGGTGAGCACCTGTAACCTTGTTTATGTGATTTTCAAGGAATATGCTCTCCCACTCCTCTATACATGCAATGCGCAATGATGGCTCTGATTTCAAGGCCAATGTAATGTGTCCATCGCCATTTCTACCAATGCAAAGACCTTTTCTGATTCTTCTCCACTTCTTCAAGTCGAGAAACTCCCTCCTATGGAGTTGCTTGAGCACCTTCAATGTGATGGCCTTCTGCCCGCTCAAATCATTGACCATCAAGCCGTAAGTCTCTCTATTGAAAGAGAAGTACTTCGATGAGGTATAGGTAGCTGGGCTTGGTGCATTGATAGTGATTTCTTGTGGTGCCGAATCATTGTCTCCACTTAAGAAATCAAGCATCTCAACCTCATCACTTGATGATCCATCTGATGTCTCTTCATCGGTGTCAAGATCATCGATCTCAATGTCACTTTTCATAATCCATGCGTGTTGACTACATACGTATATATCGCCAAAACATCATTCCAATGTCACAATGCATCCAATGCAAATATGAGAGGAAGAAAGAGAGAGAGATATGCACCTTGTAGTGGAAGCCATAAGTAAGAAATCGCAATATGAACCTCAAACCTTTGTTCCATTGATCTCATGAGCTTGTATGCACTTGGAATATGGGCCTCAAACCTCCGTTCACAACAACACATGAATGCGCCTTGCATGCAGGATTTTCCTGTGGGTAATACCGAGAGCTTTTCGGCTTTCAGTTCCAGGTCGACACAGTTTACTTTAATGGCTGGGTTTACTATTATGTCTAGGTTTACTTGTAGTCTACGATTTAAAAACTTGTATTAGAGATAGTGGGCCCCGCAGAATCTACTCTCTTCTTACTGCCAGCCCATGCAATCAATTTCAACTGGCTGGCGTTGCATTTATAATCCTGGGATGGGTTTACTTTTGCATGTGGCAGCAAACATCCCCGAATTTCGAGACGCCGTTCCTCCGTCAAATCCCATTTTCCGGTTGGTTGGGTTTCCATTTGCTGGTTGGGTTTTTAAATCTGGTTGGGTTTACTTCTGCATAAAGTAGCGGCTCGGATGCGTGCCTTTTTTCAGGGACAACGAGAGCCGTTGATCCCAACTCCCCGAGGTCATAAAGACCCCGTGGGAGATAGTGTTGAGCCTCCTCCCCCAAAGCTATAGTACTCCTCTTGATTCTTTTAGCATTCACAACTTTAAAAATCAACTTCGAGGAGGAGGGTTTTATGCAGTTCAATAGTCATTGTTTTTAATTCATTTCTTAAAATTTTAGCAAAGATTTCTTTTAGCAAAGAGTTTTATTCTTCCATTGAATATCAAAATTCCTTGAGGTGAATTGCAACTGTGAGGATAATTAATTTCTTTTCATGCATTAAACTTTACCTTACCATGTGGACAAGTACTCCAAAGTTGAAATATATCCAAGCTTTAAGGTCAATGCTATATTTTGTGATTAAACCTTAGGGTCCAATGAATCAAAGCAACATAACTAATTATGAATGTGATTGACCAAAGCATTATGTATCAACATGTAACGTAACCAACATGAGTATAAGAGGTACATCATTTGGTAAGATGCAAGGTTCTTCATGCAACAGGGCTACCACCATCACTTATAGCTACAAACTATTAGACTAGGCTAATCCATACATGAAGCAAATCCAACATTGTAGATTTGAATGGACAACATATCATTTGCTAAGATATAAGGTTCTTCATGCAACAGGGCTACCACCATCACTTAGCTACAAACTATTAGACTAGGTTAATCCATACATGAACCAAATCCAACATTGTAGAGTTATATGGACAGCATCCAAGTTCTTTCACACAAGAGCAAAGCCAACATGACATAGCCATGGAGCGTACATGCAAGCCCTTCCATACATGGATCAAATTCAAGAAAAAGCAATAGTACAAACTATTAAAAAAACCCTTACTTTGTCCCACGCATAAGAAGTGGTTTTCACTTCAACCCATGTATTAAGGGGGACTTGTTGTATCCAATACATTTACGTCAAAAATATAAACCTACTTCCACTAAGTCTAAAGGCAAGACATGCATCAAATTCAAGAAAAGCAATAGAATAGGCTATTGCAGAAGAAAAGGAAGGTAAGGCTTTCTAGGCTCCATACTTATAACAACAAGAAAAAAAAAACCATATTTTTTCCCACACATAAGAAGGATGAGCATTCCAGTTCAACCAATCATAAAGAGAGAATGGAAAGAGAGTGTGTGGCCCAGAGTATGCTATCAATGACAAGTGAGACACGCAACATCCTTGCCAACTTTGGATGTGAGGAAGGGAAAGATCATGGCCAAGAATTTTTGGGGAGGTTATGCACTTTTGTTCTTCTCTATGTGTGGGTATGTATGTACGTACATATACATACACATATATACATTATGTATATGTATATGTACACACACACACACACACACACACACACACACACACACACACACACACACACACACACACACACACACACACACACACACACACACACACACACACACACACACACACACACACACACACACACACACACACACACACACACACACACACACACACACACACACACACACACACACACACACACACACACACACACACACACACACACACACACACACACACACACATACATATATTGTTTAAGGCTATCCATACTCAACCTATCATGTGCTGCTGTCACTAGCCAAGAAGTGTGGACACCATCACCTCATCATAGTGTAGTGGCCTCAGAAGACAACTCGACTACGAGTCAATACTAGAGGGGACCATGGACTAGAAACATACGGAGGATAACTTGGCTTGTCAAGCCAATCGTACCAAATGGTGCACTATCGCTAATCTCCTATTGTGTGTACTCTACTAGGCAATCTAACTACAACTAACTATTGTGATCTCTAGGGGTAACGAAACTCTACCTCAACTATCCTACTAACTCACACAGTGGTCTAGGCTAGATCTTTATGCCAAGAATCACTCAAGTCTTGTCGGATCATCCTAAAACGTATCTACTATGCCAAAGACTAAAAATCAGATCTAGCAAGCAAACGAACTCGGAATTGATCCAAACTTGAATCAGATGATCGCTAGACTCTAGGGAACACAACCATATGGTCAAATCCTAGACATCACTTTTGTAGGTCAATCAAATAGCCTCAGAAAACATGTGCGTATGTGTTTATGTAGGTCACAAAAAGTGACGACTCTCACTACACCCCTAATCTCCTAGTCGAGTAGACTCTAGTGGTGGTCTCAAATCTAGAAACGGACTTCTTTAGAGCTAGATGTGACTATCTGACACTCTAGGTGGGTCTACGCTCACAGGCACGTGCACACACCACAAAAATATGCACGACCACGATCAAACAGTAGCTAATCAGTATTTGAACATACCTATAAAGCATCACTACAAAATAATAATGAGAATCCGCATAGCAAGATTAAGAAGATTTGCTCGAAAAGCTCTCTTAGCTCTTTACTTAGTCTCTTCACTGCTGGTCCTTACAAATGAGCTAGGAGTTCATTTAAGTACTCCCACTCACTCATAATCACTAAGTCATCATGACTTGCAACTTGGAAGCCTCATTTGACCCCATTACATCATTGTTTATACAATTGATGACTCTTTTATACATTGATTTATGGGAATTTTTTGGGACTTTGGACTGTTGGACTTTTGAGCTCCAACACTCTCTCGCACCTAAGTCAATGTCCATCCTCGGACATGCTGGTAATGTCCTTGGAAAGCTTTTGGTTCGGTGCTTTGTTGGGCATGCATGCTACCTTGATTCAGCAGTTTATTCTTGAGGTGCTCGGTAGAAGAACAAGACTTCCTCGTTTAAATGTGTGTTTACCCACATTAGCTTAATTGTCTTGAGGTTGTCTTGAACTTAGCAGCACTTGTTGATGGAGACTATTTTAAGAATATGTACCTCCTTTTTGGGAAGCAACTTTCTCTTTTCTTTAACTTTTAGCTTGTAATACTTTTGACCATGTAACTCTGTTGTGTAGAAGAGGTGTGATGAAGCCTTAAATTTAAACCTTGTAGCTCTTTATCAACTGAAATATGTATTAGCAGAGTCATGTGTATGACTGCGTTGAACTTCATGTGCCTGTTGCTAATTTTGTCTATTTCAGTTTCCAGCTTTGATATTCTTGAAGTATCTTTAGTCTACTGGTGATTCCCCTTTTGTATCCCTGTTGGACCTTGAAGATTCGCCAGTTGTCTTTGATGATTCGTTTGCTCTATTCTGGCATTGCGCCTTTACTCTGTGAACTGAGCTTCGAGTAGATTTTCTATTTTTACTGTTATATTATACTAAATAAAAGAAAAATGCAAAGAAACTCTATATTAACTCTAAAACAAATTATTTTTGGCACAAGAAGCAAACCGGTGCAGTGGTAGTCATCGAGGATATTGATTGCTCCGTGCAGTTAGGTGATCGTACAATTGAAGATGATCATGGTTCAGGTGCAGGCAAGGCAGGTGATGGTAAAACTAGGCGTACTCACCCTGGGCTCCTCAATTTTACTGATGGGCTATGGTCATGCTATGGTGAGAAACGCATACTTATTTTCACTAACAATTTCAAGGACAAGCTTGATCCTACCCTTCTTTAGCTAGGTCGCATGGACATGCACATCTTGCTGTCTTATTGGACCTTTCCAGCTCTCAAGAAGCTGGTGAGCAATTATTTAGGCATTGAAGATCACCCAATGTTTCCTGCGCTTGAGGCTGCCATGTCAAGGATCCCTCACAAAATCTCTCCAGCATACATGGCCGAGATGCTGATCAGCAATCAAAGCAACCATGATGCAGCATTCAAGAAAATTATGGCTCTATTGGAGACAAATGCATCAGGTCACTTAGATGTCAATTGTGTTGATGGTAAAGTAGCTGTCAATGGATTTGGCAAAATGTCATCTGGGACTTTGCTTGAGAGTCCAAAGATGCAACAGAAAAAGCGGTTTTTCCTCTTCATGGCTGTTGTCAGAGGCAAGCATGCAGACTAGTGCAACCGAGGGTAGAGTGTCTGTTCTCTCTAGATGAGACTACACATGAGATGGCAATGCTTACAATTGCATGCAGTTTAAGCAGTGTTCCGATGAGACCCGGGCAAAACCCTTTTGTAAGGGGCTAGGAGAACAATCAAGATATGGTTGTGCTTTTACCACATTCAGAAGATCTATATGCCCATACATACAACCCATAGATTTCTAGGCATAAGGCGGCTCTAAGCATTATTACAGTGAATGAGGAAGGAACACATTAATGGTGTGCCTTGCATTCTTTTGAATAATCCTCAAGCACTCCTGACATTGTTCTATGGAGGTCTTTTTTATGTGTACATTTTTCCCAGAGATGAGTTCAACAACCTGTTCTTATCATCATGAAGGCATTCAAAATGCTAGGAGTACCTGCACAGTGTTGGACAGATGAGCCAAGCCTTGTTTTTGGTGGTATTGGTGAAAGAAATTGTCTTGTAAATCAAATGACAACTTGGAAAGAAGCACATTGAGTTCAAGACTATTGGTTTCTATATGTTCCAGAAAACCATACAGATTACATGCAAACTCTAGATAATTTTACAAGAATGCAAGTGCCAAAGATGAGAGTCTATCTTTCCATTTACAACTTATTCCACAAAGATATACTTATATGACTTGGCCTCAGCTTCTTTTGAAAATTTTTGGGTTCTTTCTAGACCATAACTCTAAAGGAATCGCATACTTTAATGGCATATTTTGCAATTGATCGTCAGCTTGATTCAATGGCACTTTTGGGTTCCTTCTTAGACCATAGCTCTAAAGGAATCACATACTTTAATGGCATATTTTGCACTTGATTGTCAGCTTGATTCAATGGCACTTTTGGGTAACATACATCTTATCGAAGTTATGATTTTGTTAGTTGGTTTACATTGGGCGAAGTTCTAGTAAAATCATAAAACTGTGTTTGGTCGTGGACTCAAAGAGGTTGTAAGCTTAGCCAAGAAATCCCTATGAGACTAAGATACACGAGATTGAGATATATTTTGCACGGTGTGGTGCAGCCACAACTACTTTTGTCATCTGCAAAGGCCTCCACAGACTCATTCACTATCATCTTGTAGGTTTCTATGCACCCTTCTCCTTAACTGTGCGAGTAGAGATGGTGGAGGGGGGGAAGGGGGCAACCTCTAAGCTGCAAAATGCTACCACATGTGCCCAAAAGACCAAATGTTCTATGGTGGGATTACACCGTGTTGAGGGTTTGAGAACTAAGCTGAGGAAATGGAGTTCTCTCTAAAACATGTTGCGAAGTCACTCAAGTATGGTACAGATCAACCAGCGATAAAGGGCAATTCAAAATTCATCGGATTATTATGCCAAAAATGAAGGATTTTCCATTTTTAACACTCAAATGTGTGCAAATCAGCTGGCTTTCTTCAAGACAAGCTTGAAACCTAGTCCGATTTCTAATGGCAAAGATGGGTATTTAGCAAAAAATATAGAAAAAATCAATTTTTAGAGGAAAATGTTTGTTTAGAGTGTTTTCTCTCCTATGCAGTGCTCACAGAAACATTATTTTGAATTGGTCTTAACACTATTCTGAACTGATTGAAATTGCAAAATACTGGCTGGATTTCAAGGTTGTCTTTGAAAAAACGTTGAATTTTTGCATGTTTTAGTTGAAAACCTGGCAAATTCATCATTTTTTGGCAAAAATACTGGCTGAGTTTCACGTCTGTCCTTATTTTGATTGGTTGGAAAAAAAGTTTTTTTTTTAGCCCTCTCCTATGCTTGAAGTCCAATTATGGTCAATTTATGGCTTGCACACTGTCTTTATTTTTGTTCCCATGTAGACTTAGTCAATAGAGAGTAAGAAAAACATTTTTGTGACCAAAGTTAACAAGGGGATGCTTGAAAAAGGAAGAATTTGGTGGAATTTGGTTTTCTTCTAGGCATGTTCACATTTAGCTGGTTCAAAATACTTTTGGGTGATACATCTCATCGAAGTTATGATATGCATTCTACATCTGTCCAAAATTGATTTATCATTTTGGGATCATTAGAGAGCAAGGTATTTATATCATCCACAAATTGAGAAAGGCATTGTTGCGAACCATTAGGCAAAGTAACACCCTGAATAAGGCCTTCAATCGTAGAATCCTTTACCAGACAGTTGAAGCCGTCGGATATTCAATGATTGGCAAATAACTTATTGGATGATGCCAGGGTAAGAGCTTGGAGGCCAGCCTATGGCTCCTGGCAATTTAGTGAATGGAAATTTAGTGATGTATAAATCCATGAGTGAAACCGTATGGCAAAGCTTTGATGGTTTTCAGGACATTTTGCTACACAGGCAAGCTTTGCCAAATGACAAGGAGATAGTGAGCAACAATTCTGTGTATGCAGGGCAGATGAGGAAGGGTGGCTTTTTGTTTTACATGAGATCTTCTTATGTTGTGCCCTTGTCTTACTTCTTCATTTTCTTAAATGAGACTATTGAGGGCTACTACCTTAGATGAATTCTAGGGACCAACTTATACGAGCTCATCACACATCTGTTCATCAATTTCACTCAAGCTCTCTTTCTGTGTTGATTTGTGTTGTGCTTTGCGGAGCGTTTCTCGTCCCATGTAATTTTCAACCCCAATGCATTTTGGGTTTTGATAATCAAATCTAAGTGTGGAAAGAGTTGTTTTGAGATTCAAAACCACTTGGAGAGTCCTCAGAGCATGAGGATCATCATTAGTTGTATTTGACACAAGTGCATGTCATACATTGTTGTATCACATTTTAGATTTGGTATGAAAACTCTTGGATTTCCACTAAACTTCATGATAAGTTTTCTTAGAATTCTATCTACTAGAATATGCAAGTAGTTTGCATAATGGAGCTCCAAGTTTGTATAGATTTGAGAGTTTCTTTAGAACTATTAATTGGACTCTTTTGATTACATCTAAGCATTTTGAGCTAAGTGGAGAGGAGTGTTGATAGAATTTTATCACAATCCCTAATATACATCTTCAACAGTTTTCCACGGCGGCACATTAGTTTCATCACTATACTAACCTGCTTTCGCACACATAGATTGGCAATATAGCATGGCCCCACACTGTCCCAAGCTTGAGCCCCTCTTGGTATTGACATACTCTATGCGTGAAGCTGCGAGAATCTCTATTAAAACAAAGGAGTATCCTCCATAAGCATCACAAAGGAAAACACCCTTCCTATTGTTATACTATGCATACTTGGAGCTTTGCAGTGTCGATATCCAAAAATTGTGTAATTTGGGATCACTAGTTTGGCTAAGAAGATCTCTAGCTTAATCACACCATCATTTTCAAAGCCTAGTTGTGGTAAGATCTCTTTCAACACGAGAGCAAGAGTAAAGCTTTTTTCCAAGGTGCAAAATTCTAGGTTATTTTCTTTTTGCCTTTTATTTTGCCCTACAACCATTCCTACATATTGTGAATGTAAAATCTTTTCTAAACACTTCGATTGTATAACTGAGAATCTTTTGGGAGCAACAAATAATCTTTTGGGAACAAAAAAGAGTCTTTTGGGATGCTTGAAGAGGATATAAAAAACAAGGGTTTAAAGAAAGGAATGTAGCATCTCTCTCTCTCTCTCTCTCTCTCTCTCTCATTGCATATAGAGCATATATGGCATCTCAGGAGATGGCTCGAGCGGGGGATACCACATCATGGTATGCACAGACTAGAGCTTGGTTTGACAGACATGGGCTGGACATTGATAGACTCCCACCTCTTCTATATGATACTCAGGCTCCCACTTACACCTTCTCTCTCTTTGAGAGGAACAGAGTCATCAGACAGGAGATATGGCATATTTATATACAGAGGACATGGGTTAGCCCTGCACAGCCACTGCCATCGAAGATGGCACATTATTATACACAGTTCTTGAGCATATCAGAGCAGGGATTCATAGAGATTTCGAGATATATGCAGATCTATATGCCACATTGATTGAGAGTTCTTATTGGACAGCTCAGGGTATCATCACATCAGCTTATGATTGAGAGTGGCAGAGCTAGTGGCATCCCACAGGAGGAGAGGATATGCCCCCTTTGCAGATCAGAGGTGGAGAGTGAGGATCATTTTGTTCTTAGATGCCCGGCATACTCAGAGTTGAGATCTAGATACACATTGAGCAGCTCACTTCAGGGATGTATGACTGATATGGATCAGAGATCATTTGGCCGTTTTCTGGGAGAGGCATGGCACATCAGAGAGCAGAGCACACAGCAGGTCCCAGTCAGAGAGGGGTCCACCCAGATGACTATTACACAGTTCTTTCAGATAGACAGAGTGAGAGCTACTATACCAGCCTCCAGCCAGACCTCGGGCTCACACTACAGCAGGCTGAGGACCAGCGCACCCGATGCCGCACGAGGATCTGGGGTTTTCGGACCCCACAGCCACACCGACAGGAGATCCGGAGGATTCTTGATCTACATCAACAACAGATTGAGATCCGACGACACTCGACGCATTGGATCTCAGATCTCCAGTTTGCTCTTTCTCCACCGCCGATGTACCACATCCTGCATCTAGGAGGGATCACCTATTATTAGCGATTTCGACGACTGCTACTACATCCCAAGATAGTATATCTCCCTGCATCTGTTACATATACACATCGCACCACTTTATCACAACCGACAATTGTTCCCCTATCACAACCGACATTTGTTCCCCTTTTGTAGCCATTATCTAGAGTACCAGAGCTACATACGCACATACACATATAGGACACTTATCACACTCACAGCACCGTATTTTCAGTTTCCAGTTTTTAGCTTTTCATTCAGCACTTTTATTTTGGATAGTTGGACCTCATCAGTTGTATCATAGTTTGTCTCATAGGCTAGTTTTGGTCTTTAGAAGACGTTAATATAACTTTCTTTCTTTCTTTCTTTCTCTCTCTCTATGTACTCTAAAATGTAGGAATTACTTTGAATGCAAGTGTAGGACTAAAACAATGGAGGGACTCAAACGATGTTGAAAGCTGAGCATAGAAAGAGGTGGGATAGGATTCTTTGCTAGCACTAGATCATCGATAGATGAGACAATGATGAAGAGGTATGGGCTACATGTAACATAACTAAGAAAAACACGAGAATAAGATTTTACTGCCTCAACAGAAAAGAAAAGAAACTAGCACGACCGATAGATCAGTTTAAGGGTTGACAATGTTTTCAGAAGTTTAGCAATCGCCTACCAGAAGTTTTAAAGACAATTGCTGAAAAAAGATGCATAAAAGGTCTTTTTATATCTTGCTTCCATACAAGTCAGAACACCAAATTAGTTTCTTATTTTCCTAAACATACCAATTAAATCCCTTGGGCATTTTCAAATTACTAGAAGCAACATAGCCTCAATCTTCTCTTTTGAGAGTTCGACATTGTGAGCCACATGAAAACAGGGATGGAAAACTTTCCCCGTTATGTAGTTGATTAATGATTGAAAGCCCTAGATGCAGACCACCAATAGAGACGCATTTGATATCGCAATGACTGACACCTATAAAGGACTTTTACCTGTTTTAACTCAACACCAATATGTTTACCAGAATCAATCTCATCATATACTGGGGCAAACCACAATAAAATCTTTTCAATAAAAACTTTAATACACGTTTTAGAAAGACAAAAAGAAATCATGGCCACTGGACTAGTAGGTCCACCAGGTGTAACCATTCAACTTTTGACAGTGACACGAGCAAGGCAAAGATTGTCTAACCTAGACTATCATTAACTGAGCCTCACATCAACTGAATCAAATAGTATAATCAATATAAACCCCTAAGCAAAGGCATGGAGCTTTATACAATCACTATATTGACACAACGTAATTACTTCAAGATCACTACTCCTAGCCAATCAAAGCCTTGAGACTAGTCGATAACTTAACAGGATTTACACCATATGTACCCACAAGACTTCAGGTTAAAGCCAAGGAGCATGCTTCACCACCAGTAGTCCTCTTTCTACAAGCAGGAAGTTGAATAGATGGTAGTAGGCTCTCATTCAAATGACTAAACATATTTATTTATTCCAGCTTGCACAACAATTCAGATCATATTACCAGCATTCAGTTTCATCGATCTGCAAAATTTTTGTCAAAGACATTGCTTCCACAGGCAAATACCAACTAGAGTCCGAACTATCAACAGAGGAATGAGTAGAAAAACTATTGCTAGCAGTAAGAGAATGCCAATTAACCTACTCTTATTATCAGTGAGACAATACAAAGACACTCCCAATAAGTAAAATGTCCATAATTATTCCACAAAAACACATAAAATGCAAAAGGCCCAGTAAAACAAGGAGAGAAAAATATTAAACTTTAGAGTAAAAACCTAATTAGTGAAACTAAACCAAGGTTTCCTCACATTCAGCTTCAAAATAACTTGCAGAAACATATGGTCAACATAGGCACGTCACTAAATCATGTGTGCCATAACCACACATGTCATATTTGAAAAAATACATGTGTTCACCTTAAATATATATTGTTTTGTAAGTGAAAAAAAAACATAAATCACTAAATGCTAGCTTAGCTCTCAGTAGCTAGGTTCAAGATATCCACAAATTGCGAACGCTTCATACCTTTATTACTAATTTACTTACCATGATGTATATGTGACAACTTAAAAAAAGCATGGCTCAACATTTGTGAGGCAAAAAAAAAAAATCTAACTTTAGCTATCAAGGCCTGATGTCAATTCTTTAGAGTCAAAATCCATGTATTGACAAAAAAACTGTATGACATGGTATGGATGCAAATGTTGAAGCATAATACAAAAATTACTCTGATGTTATTCTTGCGTGCTTGGCCTCATCACATCAAGGATCCACATGTCCTGATGAGATTAGAATCATTAACTCCAACATGGTAGTAGTACAAGGCTCAAAAATTGTTGATTTTTTGTTGGCTTTCTCAGCATACCCTTCCAAGAGAAACGATCTATTTCAACTTGAGTAATATGCTTCAATATTGCAAGTGAGCCCTTCAACTTGATTCAAGCATTTCACATTTAACCCAAAGTGAAACACTTCTCACAGCAAAGACTAGAAAGAGAAAAGAAAAGACCATCAATCTGTAAGATGGCAATGATCTTTGGCAAAAAAAAAAACCTTGACTTTAACTTGTGATGTAGATTCAAACTCTCAAACCAAAATGCACAATAGAAATTTAAAAAAAATAGTCATTAACTCGTTCCAAGGCCTACAAAATGATTTTCCTTGAGACCAAAGCAAGGTGAGAAATAAAAAGCTATTGATCTAAATCAATCTAAAAAGATCTTAAAAGCTTAACTTCACAAAGTGCAACCACAACTTCGTTAATTTGGCAGATTTACTGCTCAACTCCCATGCATAATGGCATAAAGGTGAAAATAGAGGTGAAAGGTACTATAAAAGCACCGTTTCTGATGAATAATAGTTTTGCATGCCTCCTTGTGATTCAAGTTTATCTCCACAAAAAGCTCATGGATTCACACAAACACACAGACACACATGTTCGGACTATCATTTTTATAATAACTTTGGTGAGTAAAACCTACAAATTGAACCAAACATTAAAAATTGAACACAAATTTTGCACAGATAAAAGTAATAAGCCTCACACAAGGGTCAAAAGAGTCGCTCAGCTAAAATGTTGGTTGTGAGACAGCAGTCACCAAAATTATAACCTGGCTCACATGACATGAAGACTGAACAGGCCATTTAGCCGATACAACAATCCATACTCTGCAAGTCACGAAGTACCAATGACAGCCTTATCCAAAAAAGATCAATCCTAGCTTCAGTAGTCATTCAAGTTCTGTCATCATCCACTTAAACCAATCTCCTTTTGTCGCCATTCAGTGAAAGCAGCTTTCACCTAGTAGTTGCATTCTACATAGTTTTTAGACATGCATTCATTCAAATAGAGAGGAAACATGGTAAACCTCCTCACAGGTTTCATCCAGCACAAAATACAAACCAACCAAGTCCCAAACGCAAGAAGTGGAAAGGGAATCCATATATGAGAAACAAAGAATGAGGCCCTCTTAAACAGGAGCTACATGAATACGGTATAGATTTGCTCCTATCAATGGAACATCCACTTATGAAACTCTCTCTACCTGACGAAAAATGGCCTTCATGTTACCATATAACCTCACAAGGTTCACTGGTCATTCTGGAATGTATGGCACTACAGGCATACAAAGGCATTACCTATAATTTGGGAAATGCCAATATTCATACCAAGGCAAATAGGCCCCTAGCTCAATAACCTGAAAGTTGGAAAAAGTCAGGTGTTCCTCCAAAGAGGACCTCTGAAACCTGCTCCTAGTCATAAGGATACCTCAAATTAACGACATTGCCAAGATCGTCATCATCACCCTCTACTGAAGAAGTATCCCTTAATTGGTTATCCTCCACGTGCCTAAACTCCTTTGAAGGGATTAAGCTCTCCTGTTTTGGACCTTTTCCAGTATCATAAACATTGTCTAGCATGGTAAGTACACTAGCATTTGCAGATTCTTCCCTAGAGGTCTTCTCAGCTTCTTCTCTATGCATGTTTGCTTTCTCTAAGGTGACATCGCGCAAGATTGGCGTAGAATGTTCATTATGCACATCCTTCACATCTACGCTTGCTTGAGAGGGCTCAGAAGTAACTTCTGATACTATTCTGATGTGGGATTGAGTTTGCACAGTTCTAGCCAAACCATGGGGACCAAGAATGGCACCATTCAAATGTTGGTGCACACCCTCGGGCAAAGCTCTAACATAATCTGCCTGAAACTGAGCTTGTTGCCTCATAGTCATCATGCTCACAATTGATGGATCCACACCTGCCACGGAAAAATCATCTACACACATCCCATCCCAAATTATGTTCATAAGACCCTCTCTTTTTCTCATAAAGGGAAACACCATGTTGTAAATGCAGATGCAGGTGATTGGTGCATTCCTATCGCCAATCACATTGCAATTAAGAAAGAAATGAAGAAGTGTGTTTCAGCGTACTTAATTTTTGCAAGAAAGAGAGATGTCTCTACTTCATCTTCTCCCTCTTTAGATCAAAACAGAATTAAGTTGTTGAATAGATTTGAAGACTGCTTCACAAACTCACTCCCAGATGAGCTTCCGCCCTCCAGACCTGAGGATCGCATAATTGATCTGATCCCAGGAAGTTCTCCTTCAGCCCCCTTACAAGGTAAGCTTGATGTAGCAGGAGGAGATAATGAAACAAGTCAATGAACTTTTGGAGAAGGGTCTCATAAGACCTAGTACTTCTTCATATTGTTCATCTGTCTTATTAGTGCAGAAAAAGGACGGCACATTTCGTATGTGCATAGATTAGAGATCTCTAAACAATATCACAGTCAAGAATCGATTCCCAATTCCCCGAATTGATGATATTCTTGACAGTTTATAAGGAGCATGCATCTTCAGTCTCATCGACTTGAAGAGTGGCTATCATCAAATACGCATTGCTCCTCAGGATGTGCATTAGACCTCATTTAGAACAACATTCGAGTTGTATGAGTCCTTAGTGATGCCTTTTGGTCTCACCAATGCACCAGTGAAATTCAATAGATTGATGGATCAAAATTTTCATCCATATAGAAGATTTACAGGTGTCTTCTTTGATGACACCCTAGTCTTCTTAGAAACGGAAGAGCAGCATTATGAACATTTAGCAACAATGTTTGCAGAATTACGTAAACACAAGCTATTTGTGAATGCTAAGAAAAGTGAAATTTTTTAAAAATAAATTCACTACTTGGGCCATATAGTCTCTCACAACGAAGTGAGAATGGATTCTGAGAAGATTCAAGCAATAGTAGAATGGCCTATGCTAGCTATAGTCCACGACGTCCGAAGTTTTCTTGGACTATGCTCCTATTATAGGCGCTTTGTCCGAGGCTTCGCCGCCATAGCTGGGCCACTTCATGATTTGACTAAGAAGAGGGTACCATTTCATTGGGGCCCTAGTCAGAAAGAAGCTTTTGAAAAGCTTAAGTATCTTCTTAGTCATGGACCTATCCTCATAGTCCCCGATCTTCACAAGCCTTTTGAGGTTCATTGCAATGCATCCGGTGACTGTGTAGGAGCAATCTTGAACCAAGAGGGCCATGTCGTTGCTTATGAGGCCTCCGATGCCTCGAGCATCACAAAATTCTTGGAATTCACAGGAGATATACTCACCGCCGTTATCAGACCTCAAGCACTTAAGCTTATTACCCGTCTGATTCTCAACCATGGCCAAGAATTTTTGGAATGTTTTAAGCACATCGTCCTTTTTCCTGATAGGATATACCCACACCTTTTGTGTAGCATCGTCAATAAATGTGACAAAATATGCCACTCCACCTCTAACGACATAACAGGCATGGGTCTGCACACATCAATGTGAACAAGATCTAAACGATTTGCTTTGTATAAACCACGTCGTGAGTGTGACTTTTAGGTATGTTTGCCAAACATACAAAGATCACACTGCTCGAAAGTAGAGTAGCCAAACACAGGAATATAGTGCAAATGAGAGAGATTTTCCATTCCTTTTTTACTCATGTGTCCCAACCGACGATGCCACAAAGAAACATGCGGCTCCTCGATTATGGTGACAACATGGTTATGTACACCAGATACATGTAGTGGATTCCACTTTTCATCCCTCTCATGATAAGAAAATTACCCCTATGCAATTTCCATGTGATTGATCACCAAACACTGCGTGGTAACCAGCGTCATCAAGCTGACTTGTGAAAATTAAGCTCTTTGTAAACTTTGGCACATGCCGCACATTGGTAAGTGTAAAATGCGATCCATTTGGCAAAGCAAGCTTTATGTCTCCAACACCCACTACATCACATGCATAACTGTTGCCTAAACGCACCACCCCACACCTCTTATTATCATAAGAAGTAAACCACTCCTTGTGTGGAGTAACATAAAATGATGCCCCTAAATCCACGATCGAGTCCTGCTCATACGAGCTTTCGGTGGCAACCGAAAATGATGCATTTATGGTATTGTCGAGGAGGATGTTTCCCCCACTGTCACTGTCATGATGAGAAGTAGCATTCAACTCCTCATCTTTAAAAGCAGCACTGTGACTAGCATCTTTGCCTTTGCCTTTACTCTTCTGTTCATGAGATCGTTGACTTCTCTTTCAAATACTGCAGTCTTTCTTCATGTGACCCTTCTTATGGCAGTGGTAGCATTCTATATTGCTACGACCTCTTGATTTTCATGTCTATCTTCCTTCTCTAGGCTCTTTAGATGCACTGCGAGATTTTGACCTTGACCTGCCTCTGCTTCGTACATTCATGGCACTAGCAGGCTTAGCTTCATCAATAGTCTTTCTATTGACCTCTTCCATAAGCAAGCTACTCTCTACGTTAGTGTATTTCAACCCTGTAACTAGAGCTGAGTTGCTAATGGATGTCTTGTAAGTATCCCATGAGTCTGCTGGCAAAGTAACTAGCAGAAACATCGGGCCTTCAAGGAGTCATTGAACTCAATTTCCTGTGACTGCAGCTGACTCAAAATGGTATTAAACTCATTCAAGTGGTTCATCATGGGTGTGGACTCCTTCTTACACAAGTCGAACAGCCGTTTTAGCCAATACACCTGACTAGCAGCACTCTTTCTGCCATGGAGATGCTCTAACGCTTGCCATAACCCATAAGCACCTATGGTATCCTTTACATTGAAGTAAATGGATTTATGGAGAGTCAATAAGATGGTAGACTTGGCTAGCTCATCTAGCTCTAACCACTCCTCATCGTCAAAATCTTCTGGCTTCACACCTTTTAGCCAAATTGGTTTGACCTGCTTCTTTTGGACTAGGACATTATAGCACTGCTCTTTCCAATACATATAATTGGAACCATCAAGTTTTTCAATGTTAAAGAGAGTGTTTTCTGTGCTACTGGTAGATGCCATACTGCTTGTAGAATGTGTGCACAATAAGATACAAGGCTAAACTACTCTCTAGTGACAGTAGATGCCTCTAAGAGCTCACATAAAGTTATGGTGACTATGAATAAAATTTTTGGCTAAAATTTGGCAGAATTTTCCGTGAAAGTTGGCTATATAACAACCAAAATCTCTGCTAAACACGCATCAACAGTGTTTTAACTGCCAAAAAATGCACATAAGAGCTAGAGAAAATTCGACAGAGTCTCCTTTGTATGCTAAGAAAAATCTTAACCCAAAACGCTTCAAAATAACATCAACACTATCCAAAAGATAAGCATACAAGTGTCAACAAGTATTTGTGCATCAAAACTGATGCCAACTTGGCATAAACACACCCAAAACCATGAGATACATAGCCTATGGCAAGGCTTCGAGGATACTCTAGCCACCTGTTGTAATGCCTAAGGCGTGCGTAGCGTGCAACTTCCCACTTTGCGTTCGTCACCCACGGTTCTCATTATGATCCCCCGCAGTCTTTCCCCACCTTTAGCTTACAAGAAGGCACTTTGCTTAGAAAGAAAGTAGATTGCAAGAAGGCTTTGCGATTGCAAGAAATAACACTCGTGTTATGTTGGCGTAAGGCCTAGGTGGAGGGGGAACACCCAGGCAATGCGAGATGAAAATGTTGGTTACAATGTTTGTGCACTTATCCCCCCTCATACACACCCCCCCCCCCCACAAGGAAGCTCAATATCCTCATTGAGCGGGAGTGGGACTTTTTGACTCAAAATTCAGGGGTCTTAATCCACTCCTAGTGAGTAGATTAGTGTCTAAACCCACTAAGTGCCTTATCCATGGACTCGATACAAGTGTGAGATAAGGTCTTTGTTTATTTGAACAGAAAATAGACAATTCCTAGACCTAAATTTGCCTTGCCCACTGACTCGATTACAGATGTGGAGCGAAGGACTTTTGATGAAGATTCAATACTTTTATTTGCCCACTTCTCACTTACAATTTGTGAGGCAGATGATCACTCTTGAGGTAAAGGCAGATGATACAGATCAAGGTTTTCTCGCTCGTAGAATTGGAGTAGAAGCTTGCGAGCATGCTCAATGACCAGTGGTTCTGCCACCCATGAAGCTTCTTTCATAGGTCGATTCTTCCATTTGATGTGAAACTCCGGGTATTTGCCGATGAAGCGTGTCTCCAGAATAATCTTCGGCTCGAAGGGAAGCTGAACAAGTTGTGCTGGAAGTGGTCGTTGTCGCCCAAACTGGGTATTTTCCTTGAATCACCGAAGGAGTTGAACATGGAATCCATCACGGATTAATACATTTGGCGGAGCTGGATCTTGTAAGTGACGTTGTTGAGCCGGGTGATGACTTTGTATGGCCCATAGTACCTGTTGTTGAATTTTGGGGTGAGGTTTTTAGGTAAGTCGATGTTCTAGGAGCTGACCAGCACCAAATCGCCAGGAAAGAACTCCACATGCTTTTTCCTCTTGGCATTGTATCTCTTTGCTATGAGAAGCTTGTTGTTGTGGAGACTTTCTTGGGCTGCCAACATTTGTTGTTTCCATTTGAGTAGGAATTCTTCGACATCTGGGTCTTCTACATACTGTTTACCTGCTGCTAAGGCTAGAGGGGTGATTACTTCTTTACCTATTGCTACCTCAAAGGGGGTGAAACCAAGTGGAACTGTGCAAGGTAGCATTATAGTGAAAATCCAGGATGTCGAGATACTGCGCCCAATCCTTTTGTTCAGCTCTGACATAACTACGGATGTAGTCTTCAATGCCTTGGTTGAGTCTCTCTGTTTGGCCATTTGTCTGAGGATGAAATGCCGAAGAGAAACGAAGCTGAGTATCCATCAACTTGAAGAGCTCCCGCCACATGTTGCTAAGGAAGCGGGGATCACGATCGGATACAATAGCTAGAGGCAGCCCATGATACTTGAAGACCTTGGAAAAGAATAACTTGGCCACCTTTGGTGCAGTAACCGGTGGCTCGGTAGCAATGAAATGAGCCTGTTTGGAGAGGTAGTCCACCACCATGAAGATTGCCATGCATCCATGCAGCTTGGGCAAATCTGTGATGAAATCCATACTTACCACATCCCAGGGTCGGGATGGAATCGGCATCTGTTGAAGTTCTCCTGTTGGCTTTATCCTTTGCGCCTTCACCATTTGACAAGTCGGGCAGGTGCGAACATATTTGGTTACATCCTCTCGCATCTTGGGCCAGTAGAAAAATCTCTTTAGGCCATCAAAGGTCCTTATCTGACCAGAATGTCCCCCAATAGGACTATCATGGCATTCCCATAATATCTGATTCTTGAGTTCATCATTCTTTGGTACATACATGGCTCCTTGGTAGTAGATGAGCCCATTCCTGACTTCATACATTCCCCATGGGGTAGTTCCTGCTTTAATCTCCTTCAGGAGTTGTTGAGCTTCTTCATTTCTATCCATTTTCTCCCTCACTTGGGCCCCAAATTTGCCTTCTGTGTGACTGTGATGGCTTGAAGTTCTGCTTGTCGACTTAAAGCATCATTTTGTTGGAGGAGCCGGGTTTGTGAATGATTTCTACGTCAAATTCTGCTAAAAAGTCTTGCCATTGGGCCTGCTTCGGTGATAACTTTGGCTGAGTTTGAAAGCACTTGAGAGAAATGTTGTCTGTATAGAATTTGGCTGGCTTATCTTGAACTTAATGCCTCCATTTCCTCAAGCAATGTACTACTGCATACATCTCCTTCTTGTGAGTCGCCCACCTTCTCTCAATCAGGTCCAGCTTCTTTGATTCATAACATATAGGATGCCCATCTTGCATGAGCACACCACCTATGGCATAACTTGACGCATCCATGTGGACCTCAAAAGGGCGTGAGAAATCCACCATCTTCAATATTGGGGCTTGAATCATCATACTCTTTAGCTGCTCAAAGGCCCGCTGTTCTCGGTCCGTCCACTGGAACATGGTTGATTTGGAGGTCAGATCTGTTAGTGGGGCAGTAATCTTGTTGTATCCCTGAATGAACCTTCGGCAGAAGACTATAAATCCCAAAAACTCCCGCACTTGACTCACTTTGCGGGGAGCCTCCCAGTTCTTCACTACTTGTACTTTCTTAGGATCTATGGCAATGTCATTTTCTTTGACCAGATAGCCCAAAAATTCAATCTCTTGTACAACAAACTCGCATTTTTTTGGCTTGACAAATAACTGATTGTCCCGGAGTCGGGTAAAGACCTTCTCCAGGTGCTATACATGCTCTTCCAATGTTTTGCTATAGATAAGCACATCATCAATGTAAATGATCACAAAGTCATCCAAATAATCAATGAATATCTTATCCATGAGCTCACAAAAAGTTGTTGGTGCATTCGTGAGCCCTTCTGGCATGACCAACCACTCATAGCTTCCATATTGGCTTTTGAAAGCTGTATTTACTTCATCTCCTTCCGCTATTCTGATTTGGTGGTACCCTGACCTTAAGTCGATTCTACTTAAGTAGCGTGCTCCTTGCAGCCGATCCAACAACTCATCTACCACTGGAACTGGGTACCTATTTCTCACTGTAGATTTGTTGAGGGCCCTGTAATCTATACATAGGCAAAGAGACCCATCCTTTTTTTTGACAAATAGGACTGGAGCACCATAAGGTGATCTACTAGGCTGGATGTGACCCGAGGCCTCCATCTCTCCCAGTTGTTTCTTTAGTTCTACTAGCTCCGTTCCTCTCGTCCTATAAGCTAGCCTAGCTAGCGGCTGTAATCCTGGCAAGAGATCGATTCGGTGGTCAACACTCTTGCGAGGCGGTAACCCTGAAGGCAACTTGTCGCGCATGACATCGTGGAACTTGTCTAGGACTTCTTGGACCCTATCATCTCCTATTGTCCAGATGATCTATTGAATCATTGGTTCCTCTTCAATGGGCCTCATCATGCACAACCTCAACTGCCCCCCCCCCCCCCCGTGCTTCAGTTCTTTCTCCAGTTTTTTGGCAGTAATCTCCATGGGACCTTGGGCTTCCACTTGTGCTTCTTGGGTAGTTTCCGTGGCATGATCCACCACTGCTTCCATCTCCTTTGCTCTTTTCGATTGTTCTTCTTCTGGTTGCTCTTTTGTTGGTGCTTTCTGCATCCATACCTTTGTGGGGCTATCTTTCTCTTGGCTGCTTACATTCTGCACTTTGGTCACCACCAATCTAGCATCCACTGCATTTTCGGCCGGTGACTTGTTGTGGCCTTTGCATTTTGTGTGAAAATATGGCATCCATACCACTGGCTGAGGGGCTTGCAAGTATATTTTATTCTTCCTCATGCCCAATATCTGCACGACATGGTTATCTATCCAATCCATGCCTAGGATGCCTTCAAAATCATCCATAGGGACCACTATAAAATGTAGGCTTGCCTATCACTGCCCAATTTGAATTGGGACCCCTTTTGCTAACTCGCAGTACCTGTACTTCCCTTGTACAAATGATACCTGCAGCCCTTTTGCCCTCACTGGCTTCCTAGTTGGGCTATTACTTGAGGTGCTATGAAATTATGTGTGGCCCCTGTGTCCATCATCATCGTCAGGGGGTGGTTCCCCAACTTGGCTTGAACAAACATATTGCATATGCTGGGAATGAAGGTTGGTATAGTGGCTGGAGGCTTGGCCCCCACTGCCCCTGCCTTTGCCTTAGGTTCCCACTCCTTGTCTTCATCTTCTATCTCCGTTATTTGAATTGTTGACCTCGACCCCTCTGCGTCTGCTTGAGCATAGACAAACCTTGAGCCACTTGATGAAGCTGCCCCTCTCGGGAAATCCCTTGCAAAGTGCGGTCCTCCGCATGAGTGACAAGACAAAGGGCCTTCTCTTCCTTGCCCAATTCTACCCGCTCCTCTGTATCCTCCTCTGTTTGAGTTATTCCCTCGGCTGACCCCTAACGTGGTTGTCTCAGAACTGGCAGAACTGTTGGCTGGGGTTGTCTCCGACCGAGTCTTAGTATACTCCAGTCTGAGGGGTTGTTTGCCACTCCATCCACAATTTCCTTGCATGTTGTTTTGGTATGATCCTTGATTTTGTCGGTTTCCCCATGTTGAGTTAGATTGAGCGGTGTTGCCTCCTTGCGAAGACCCACGACCTGCCCTCCTTGTCTGCCATCATAATCTGTGAGCCTTTCAGCCATTGTCATGGCCTCCAACACACTTCCTGGCTCCTGATTTTCTATTTCTCTTCAAGCCCATGGCTGCATTTCCATATAAAAAACCATGCAGTTTGGTGGTTACATCCATGTCGGGTAGTTGCAGCATTAGAGACCTCTACTTTTGTACATAGTCTCTCATTCGGCCCTCATTCTGCCTCAGATTTCTCCATTCGTCTCTGACCTTAAATGGTTCATTCTTTGGCACAAAATATTCCTTCATGCTCCTCTGCAACTCCTCCCATGTAAGTTGTCTGCCAAACTGCTCTTCCTCATACATCAGCCACTTTGAGGCATCACCCTCTAGTAGGTGTGCTGCCACCAATCCTTTTCTTTTGCTTGACACTTTGAGCAACTTCATGTAGCCATCCACCTCTCGTATCCATTGGTTTAGGCTCACTGAGTCCCTCTCACCCTTGTATTTTTCTAGTGCTTGAGGCTTGTATTTTCCCATTTCATCGTATGAGGAGCCATCCCGTTCTTTCTTTTCTTTCCTTCGGCGCCTCCGATGAATCTCCCCATCATTGTCTGTCTTGGCTTGAGCCTTCCCCAGTGCTTTGGGTAGCATGGTAGTCAGCAAGTCTTTCATCATTTCTCACATGGCATCCATTGGGTTGAGCTCGTGCTGTGGCTTCTCTTCTTCGTGCATAGAAGCATCTATCTCATTCTCATGCTCTGTTGTATATCCTTCCCCAATCACCAATTGAGGTCTACTTGCCCCAATTCTGAGGGCCACCGAGATTTCATCTTGGTCATCTCGAATCACACTCTTGTTCTTGTTGCGTCCATCCATGTTGATGAAACACAACTTTGCTTCCCTTTTCAAAATCGGCCCACGCCTGTTGAAGGACTAGCCCTTGCACGAGTTGAGCTCTGATACCAAGTGTAACGCACAAGGCATGCGTAGTGTGCAACTTCCCACTTTGCGTTCGTCACCCACGATTCTCACCGTGATCCCCCGCGGTCTTTCCCCACCTTTAGCTTACAAGAAGGCACTTTTCTTAGAAAGAAAGTAGATTGCAAGAAGGCTTTGCGATTGCAAGAAATAACACTCGTGTTATGTTGGCGCAAGGCCCGGGTGGAGGGGGAACACCCAGGCAATGCGAGATGAAAATGTTGGTTACAATGTTTGTGTGCTTCTACCCCCTCATACCTGTATTCACTGGCGGTACCTCATACATCCGAGAGTACCCCAGCTACAAAGGGAAACCTCACTCATGACCCTCAAACAGTGGCTCAGGAAAAGCAAAACGATCACCGCTAGCCCAGTCTCAAAAAGGGCCTCCGGTCCGAATCTCAGACACGGCCGGGCATTGCCAACAGCCATAAAATGGCTCCACAAAAATCCATACCACGGCAGTATCCACACGGCGTGTGCATCAGTGACCAATGCTCTACAAACTACTCTCAACTGCCAATGTGTAAGACATTCTTTTTGTCAGTACGTGAGTGCGGTTTTCGACAAAAGGAGTGTGAAAATGTGTCTTATGCACACCAAAAGACATGTATTTACACCCTCTTTTCCTGTCCCTGCACCTGTAGCCTGTGGTCGGAGAAGTAGAGATAGATGCAAATCTATCTCCGTTGAAGTTGGTCGCACGTCAAGAGAAGAAAATCGATGCCTGCTTGGATTTTTGGTCGGAAGAGGGCACCTCCCTACAAACACTTCGAATTGCTTTCTCTCCCCTCTCTCTGGTGCAGAGGGAAGGGTTGAGGAAGGGTTTCACTAACTGCACACCGACTCGAGAGGCCTCAATTCGAAATTCAACAGCCCTCTCCAATATGCCAATAGAGCCACCTAGAGGAGATGGGCTCGCTTCTGAACGGCTTGATCGCTTTCTCCCTCCTTTCTCTAGTGGAGAGGGGAGGAGTTGTCAGGCTTGGGATTGCAGACCCTCGCGCTGCTCTCAAACGGGGCTTGGAGTATGTCGCCTAGCAAGCTCCTACTCAGATTGCAATTGGAAAGACCAACCTCCTGCTCTCGGAATTCACAGGAGGGTCCAGCCCCACCGGAGAGGCTTTCTCTCTCCTCTCTCTATAAGTGGAGAGAGCGAGAGTGCCTCCCAAAATTGAGGCTCGCCTTGCTGGACTAAGAGGTAGCGCTACCCTGTGGAATTGAAAGCTTAATTGGACTCCTTTCTTTGCGCGATTTCAATGGCGCTCTTTATCTCTCGACTCCCCTCGGCTGAGCAGCTCGGACAAGGTTCGGCTCAAACCAAAGCTCCTTTAGGCACTCGGCTCGCTCCAGCTCATGCTCAGTCTGCTTTGCCTTGCTGGGCTTTCCAATGCCCAGCCCAACTCTCGGTCGATTTGACAGTCAAGCTTGCCAAGGTCCCAATGCCTAGCCCAATTGAATTCAGTCGATAGCGCTACTGCCTTGGGCCGCTTTCTAATCTCTTTGCTGTGCTGGGCTCAATTGCCTCAGCAGACTAGACTCGGCTTCAACAACTCGCTCTCGGACTCGCCCTCGATTCAATTCGATTCCCGAAGCGCAAGCTCAATCAATGAGATACTCTCCTCACTGCCCTATAGCTCGTTTCACTGCTTGCACATAGGCTTAAGTCGAGAGCGTTGCCTGGAACTTGCTCACTTCCTTCTGATGAGCAACTCGATTCAGCCCTCCAGGCGCTACTGGCCAAGGATGCCTTGCTCACAACACGAATTGGATCTCCAGGTGATGAGCAACTTGATTCCAATTCCTCCCTCGATCAACTGCTGAGTTGAGCCTCTCTCTTGCCTCCGATTTCCCTCTTCTCTCTCCACTTAGCGCTGTTGGAACCCAATCAAGCTCGCTGCCCAAATCTCCAGCTGTGAACCTTGGACTCTCTATTGAACCTTGGACAGAAAAATGATGTTTGGCTATGATATTTGCTTTGAAAAGATTCAGACACTATCTTCTTGGTAATAAAGTGATTATTCATGTTGATCATCAGGCATTGGTCTTCATGGTAAATAGGACCCAACCTCAAGCTAGAATAGCAAGATGGATCTTATTATTGCAAGAGCTATATGCAATGGTTCATAGGCTAGGGAAGGAACATGCTATTGCTGATTATTTAAGCAAGTGAGAGTCAAGAGAACCAATTTATGGAGTTTCAGATTAATTACCAGGTGCTACATTATTTTAGGTACATTCTATTGATGAAGAAAATTGGCATGATGACATGTTAAAGTATTTGGAGAGTGGAGTTTTTCTAGAAGCAACGACAAAGGACAAGAGAAAAAAACTTAGTTTGAGAAGTGCAACATATCTAATTCTTGGTGGTGAGCTTTATAAAAGAGGAGTGGATCAAATAATCAAGAGATGTGTTCCTGACTCTAATCAGAACTCTAATCAAAAGCCGATTCTTGAAGAAACGCATAAAGGAAGGTTAGGAGGTCATTTTTTGGGGCTATTACAACCAAAAAATATTTCAAGTAAGTTTATGGTGGCCTACAATGATAAGAGATCAAACAATGCTTGAATTGTCAGAGAGAAGGGCAACCTACACAAAGAGAGAGAATGAATCATAATCTTGTTCTACCTTTGGAACCATTTCAAAAATGGGGGCTTGATTTCATAGGTCCATTCAAGCTAGCAACTTCGAAGTCAGGGAGTAAATATATTCTTCTTGCTACAGATTATCATACAAAATGGGTTGAACCAATAGCATTGAAAGATAATAAGGTAGATAGTGTCACTTACTTTCTTTATTCAACCATAATGACTAGATTTGGATGTCCTATTGAGATTGTGTTAGATCAGGGTGTTCATTTTTTGAATAAGATTATAAGAAAATTGGCACATCTCCATATGATTAACCACAAGAAGTCCTTTGTTTATTATCCTTAAGCAAATGTTTTGGCTGAAAGTAGTATAATAAAACTTTAATTAGAATTCTAAAGAAAAGTATTGCTAAAAATAGGAAAGATTGGGATGTTAAATTGACTTTAGCACTATGGGCTTTTCACATGGCCTACAAAGTTAGCACACGTTTAACTCCATTCAAGTTAGTTTTATGGACTTGAAGCAGCTAGCCCATGGAATTTATAGTTCCTTCAATGAGAATTGATGTGATTGAAAGGTTGCCAATGGAAGAATAATTGAAAGAAAGGGTTTTTAAATTGTTGCAATTGGATGAAGACAGATGCCGGAGTGCATATATTGCAACAATAATTAGAAATAGAAGAGCATCATGGGTTGATAGTTGTATCAAGAGGAGACAATTCAAAGAAGGAGATTATGTTTTGATGCACAACTCAAAGTTGGGGGTAAACATACGGGGAAGCTGAAAATTGTGTTATGTTGGACCTTTCCAAAATTTTAAAGATTTGGGTTAGCGTACATTTCAATTGCAAGATGAGTATGGCCAAATATTAAAAAAGTTGGTGAATGGTTTTTGGCTTCGCAAATTTGAATGGGGAGGTCTTGTCTCAAATTCATGTTGATGTGAGTACAATCAAATATACTTGAGTTGACCTGCACATCTTTTACCTACATGGGAAAATTTGAACTGCAAGATAAACTTCTGACATATTGCATGCGTGAGATTTTTCTCTGCGTTTATTCTTGATGCGTGATCGCTCAATTTTGTGTTAGCTTCTGCATTTGCGCTTGTGTTTCTCCTTTTCTTACCATGGTGAAGCGTGCATCTTTGGAGGCCTCTAGGCAAGATAAGGATTCAAGAAGTCCTCTAACCCGCAAAGCTCATGTGGAAGCTCATGAAAGGATTGCACAGTTAGCAGCCACAACATTGATAGAGATGGTGTTGAAGCTGCCAAAAGAGAGAAAAATTCAAGTGGTGGCCAAGTTATTGTACTCGCTCTACTAGATCTCTAGGAAACCTTGGACTTATCCATGGTTAAAAATAGAAAGTGGCTTCAGCAATTGTGATTCTTACCTTATACTTCATTACCTTGGGCTATGTATGCAGGGAATGTTAAAGCTTTAGAGCAGTTTGAGACTTTACAAAAGGCTAAAGAGTATAAGGGAAAAAATGTAGCTATCGAAATTACACCATAGATTTTTTTAGATATTTTCACTTTGCCTAAGGATGGTGTTATTGGGGGGGGAAAAGCTTCAGATGAAGACTTAGAGAAGCAAGTTGGGAAAACAACTGGATTGAAATCATACTATGTTATTTAAAACATATGAGATGAAGTTTGATGCCAGTAGTGCGTATCGTTTTTAGAGAAAGTCTTGTTTTTTGTGAAAATAGAATATATGTCTAAGGACAATTTTGGGATGCTGTCACAACAGCAAAAGGAGGTGTGAATTTTGATTGGGCTCATATTTCATTTCATAAGTTTGTAATGGAGGTTATGGGGAAAGATAGAAGGAAGTGGTCGGGAGTCTCTAAAATTCTAGCTCTATTAGGGATGATCTTTGCTTGTGTAGAACAAAAGGGAGTTACATATGTACTACCTAAATTACAACCTAGAAATTTTTTTAGGTCCAGTGCAAATTTGATACAAAATGATGTCAGTTTAGTCTCGGTTCACAACAAGTTTCTTGATGATGCTGACAATAAATCAAGAATGATCTCAAAACTACAGGATACAGTGAATCAGAAATTATTGCTGCAATGACATCTAAAGCTAATGTGCCTTTAGATGATAATTTTCCTAAGTCTATCAATGTTCTAGAGGATACTTTGTATGAAGGCTCTATGTCAAAATATAAATCTTTTTTTGTGAAGCTTCCAAAAACAACAGTGAAAACTGCAATTCAATTTGTAGGGGTCGTTAAAAGTAAAAATTGTTTTTAAAAAAAGGGTAGAGAAATTTGGGAGATGTATATGAAGACCCTTATGAACCTGCAACTATACCATCCAAAGTTAGCAAGGTGGTAGATGATTTATTAATAGTAATTCATTTTGTGAAAAGTTGAGATAAAAGAATCCAGTAGTTTTCAGACATTGAATTACAACTTATGTATGATTTGAAAGAGTTAGTAGGAAGAGTTAAAATAGGTGAAGAGTTTTAAACCAGATTTGGATGATTTATTTGACAAACTCAGAGACCTTAAGGCGAAAATGGAGAATAAATGTTAGTTAAACCAGTGAATTTGATATTATTGTGGTTGCAAATGCTACATATATGGCAACAAAACAAATTCTCAAGGGCAGACTTCACCTTTTGGAGAGCTTTGAAGTTGAATTGAAGGCAAATGTTGATGAAGCTAGTGTTGGTGGCATATTCATACCAGATCCTACTATTTTGAATTTATTCAATGAACTCAAGGATTGCAAAAAACAGATATTTAAATAGACAAGGAGCGATTAGAAATTGTGGCTAGGAAACCATATGAAATATTTAATCAATATGGTGTTTTGCAAGGTGATATGCATTTGTCAAATAGGTGCAGAGATTTAGAATTACGGTTGCAGACCAGCAACAAGCAATTGTTGGAAATGAAGGACATTGAACTTAAAGCATTCAGATTTAAAGTTATGACTTTGGATGGAGATGTTTTTAGCTAAAGAAGAATGTTAATGAAAATCCAAGAGTCTCAAAGTGGAAAAAGCTGTTCAAACAAAAAATAAAAGGAGTTATGTGATGATTTTTCCAGCCTTAATTATGATGGATGTGTCACACCTCAGCAAGTGGATGTTAATATTGACAAGGATCGAACATCTATTGAATATTTACTCACTCAAAAATATTTAGTACACCTTTGAATGAGATGTAGGTGGATGTTGATATTGACAAGGATCCATCCAACATCTACTAAATCTGAAAGGATTCTAAATTCAAATATAGCTACAGTGTTGAAGTCATTGCAAGAGGAAGATCGAGAGGATATAGTTGATGTCAAATATGTTAAAGCTCTTTTTTTTGAGTTAATAGAGGAGATGATTGAGAACGTTGCAAAAAAGGTATCTTTAGATACCAAAAAGGAATAGTTCGTTAGTACTTTTTGTGGGGATTTTAGGTTCATGTCCCATGTTTTTGTCTTTTAAAGACACTTGGACGTCTTAACTTTTATTTCTCTTTTAACCTTAGAAATCCTAAGGAGTTTTGGCTCATATGAAAGGGTATCTTTTTGGGACATGATCCTATGTAGTTTTTTAATGGAAAAGGCCGATGTAATTGTTGTCTATTCATTCCTAACTATTTGTGCCTAGCACATCTGACTACATGTCTGTATCTATGACAGTTTTATGAAGTTTTTCAATGGAATCTAACATCACATTGTCTTTCTTATCCATCATATTGCTATTGTATGATGTTTATTTTTAGTATTCTATGGATATTACGTGTCATATTATGCCCTATTATATTTTCATTTAGGGTTTCAATTTTGTCCTAAACAAATGTGTTGCATGCTTGATTTGAGTTCTTATTCATGTTGTTTATGTTGCATGAGTGCATGGGACATGAACAATTAGATCCATATGTAGAAACCTCCATTTTCCAATACAAGACCATGAATGAAGTCCTCAAGAATGGAGAATGAGGAATATTGATTTTGATTTTTGTGAAATGTGTGAGACTTGAGCATGTGATACACCGTTGTCTCACTTGTGGAGTTTTTGTACATAAATGCCACTAGATTTGTTTTGATATTCAAGGGATAGCTTCCTTGTGCCTCTAGTCAACTTGTAGTGCATGGGATTCATTGTTTAGAGCTTCCAATTCTCATAGATCTGAGCTCTTGCTCTCTAGTTGGATAGCTAGCTCTATCTTTGCATTTGGTGGTGAGATGCATGTATTGCAAGTCTTGATAACATAGAAATCAAAGTTCACTTGGTTCTGTCATTTTCACTTGTTCTTGTCCTTAATAGTCCGTAGTCATGTGAGTGTTATAGTAGAACTTTGTCCTATGTTGTCAAGGGTAGATGCACTCAGGTTGACAACCTAGGATCGTCTCTAACTACAATGTGTGAGTGTGTTAGTAGTGCCTTATCCTATGTTTTCAAGGGTAGATACATTTATGTTTACAACCTACAATGGCCTCCAACTGCTTAAGCTTGAGTCCCTCTCAGTATTGCTTGTATCAATGTGCAAATTTATTTAGACTATTTTATTGACACAATGTTTATTTCTCTCAGAGATTAAGGGAAAATAAAATAGTTTAGATGCCAAGGATGTTTTAAATCAATTAGACACTAGACTCAAACCTAAGGAGACTTGAGGAAAATCTCAAAATATATTTAAACCCCAATGAGGACATACAAAGACAAGACATGTCATCCAAGATAAGTCATGGGTGAGCAATCCATCATAGAAGGAATGGAAGCCCTATGTAGAAATGTAGACAAACATTTATAGTCTATTGTAAGGGGCTATTAATATCATGAGAACCTATAACAAAGACTATAAATCTAGTTAGAACTCTAGGGCCTCCTACTTTATCCTTGAAAAAGCTAGATACTTATCAAAAAATTAGTGCCAATCCACCAAGATCTAGAGAAATGATAGCAATCATGGGCTTAGGCCTTATGGAATTAAATCCAAAAGGAGAAATTTGTGGTACAAGCAACCTGCAATAGATCCTAGCATACATATCAAGTGCACACCACTCCAACCATCAATAGTCATGCTAAAGATGAAATATGTCTTATCACTTCAAATAAAACAAGTATTAAATTTTGTGTAGGAGGTCTTGAACTAATAAAGGCGGAGCCTAATCATGCGGTATCACAAATAAAAAACCTTCAATTAAAACCACTGAAAAAGATGAATGAATATTTCAAGGAAAAGAGTAAAACCTTTGCTACCCACAGAGTTGGAAGAGCACAAGCACATGAGTATTTTGGACACTAGGGTTGGAATTGCCATTATGACAAAGGAAACTTGAGAAACATGAGATCCACATGTCCCAAATAAGTAGGACCAAAATTCATTTACAAGTAGCCAACATGTATGTATAGATACCTCTAGATATCCTTAACAAAAAACTTGTCCACATGTAAACACACCTTGACAAATATGGAGTTTGGATGGTAGAGAAACTATAACTATAATACAGCACCTCCTACTTTGATGATTTTTAATCATGTTTGTTTGTCGTTGAAGCATCTTTCTAAAAAGGTGCCCAAATAATCCCTTAAAGATGGGTTGAAGAAACTAAAAATGACCAAGAAAACCATCAAAAAGTTTGTCAAAAGAACATGAAAAAAATAGCCCATAAAAACATAAAGCATCATTTGAAATATGGCACAACCCTTTTCCAGGATTTTGGCCATTGAGGTTGTTTTGTTAGCTTTTACAGGGCTTTGCATCCCTTTACATTGGCAACATTAGTAATCTTAGTAAAACATGGATATTTATAAGTAATGGGGATGCATACATAGCATACAATAGGTATGCTCATAATCTCTTAAATCAAGTCTTTGATCACAAAATCATCAATATCTAGATCATGATATGATTTTATCTTATTTCTAGTGTCATTGTTAGTTCTAGTATCATTATGATCTACGTCTATATCCTTTAGTTTCAGATTGAAGCTTAATAATGGGGATTGGTCAATAAAATAATTGATTCATTATTACCATCATCCTTTTAAGTAATGCATAGCATACAATAGGTATGCTCATAATCTCTTAAATCAAGTCTTTGATCACAAAATTTCCAATACAATAGGTATGCTGATAATCTATTAAATCAAGTCTTTGACAACAAAATTGTCAATATCTAAATCATGAGATGATTTTAGCTTATTTCTAGTGTCATTGTGATCTATGTCTATATCCATTAGTTCCAAATTGAAGCTTAATAATGGGGATTGATCAATAAAATAATTGATTCATTATTACCATAATCTTTCTCTTCCTCATCACTCTCATCAAAAGACAACACTTGCAATTGTCAAATTTTGCCTATGTGGAGAAGATCTTTTCCTCTTGTGAGTTTCCTCCACTGACATCATGTTAAATTAATTCTTCATTTGTTGAGTATCTAGCTTCTTTTGGTAGTTCCATAGGCTCAAACACCTTTCTCTTGTGAGGAGCTACTTCAACCACATATAGCCATCTAGACTTCCTTGGGTTAGCTTTTGAGACAACTTTTTCACTCAAGAATAGCAAAGGCATTGATTTGGTATGTCCATACTTTGGGGGAATCTAGCTATACTTGTTCATGTTTGTAACAACTTTTGTATGATTGCTTCAAAAGCTTGGCTCAATACCCTTAAGCAATTAACATTCAAGAGAAACATCTTAAAGCTCAAATTCATGATGTTTTGAATATCCCAAGTACACTTTGATCAGTCATAATTTTAATGTCACCAATTGGGTCTATCATTGTTTGAAGTTTATTGTGAGGTTGCAATCCATATGGCTCTCTGTTCTCCACATTTTCTAAGAAAAAATGTTATCCTTGTGACCAAAAGGCACCATAATTCCTATACTTACAAAGGTTCAAAGAAATGTATAAAGCTAAAATACATTTTAGAGTACACATTAATATATCAAATGTCCCATATGCTAAACTCCAGCATTTCAACTTGAGTACAATAATATTTACATGGAAAACAAATCTCGTAGTAAGCTAATCCTACTTCTTTCTAATGTGATTCTTGCAAAGCATTGCATAATGTGAATAGTTTCATCTAAAGAAGAGAAAATTTGAAGCTATGGAAGGTGTGATGGGGATAAAGTTGTTGTATTCTTCCTCATCCTTGTGTGGATCAAATTTCAAAAAGCATGGTCATGCTTGTGCCTTGAAATTTCCTATCTATCAAGCCACTTTTATAAAGTCTTTGCATTTGAAGCATAATAATTATTGACCTTTCCTCTCATTTCATGAATCATGACCCTTACTTGGCCATTTCTTTTGTAGCTCATAATTTGCATTCTTGTTACCTTCATTTTATTTCCACAGTTTTTGTAACTCTAGATTCAATGTTTTTTAGGCAAGAGACTCTTGTACAAAGCAACCCATTGCCATGCTTTCCTCATGTCCAGCCCATTTTTTGCAAGAAGCTCTTTAAGGTATTCATATATCTTTCTAGCAAGATCATCCATTGAGCATGTACACTACTAGCAATCTTCACCTCATCTACAACATAAAGCAAAGTTCAAGAACTTGGATGGCAAGTGTCTCTTGTGAGATGCCTACAAGCACCAAACCTTTTGATAAAAGGTCAAGAACACCATGTGAACTCAAAACTGTAATTTTTGTCCTAAAATCCACAGACCAATTCAAGAAAATAGAGTATGCATGTGTGTGTGTCTCTTCCCATCCATATAGCCCTAGGTTACCAATTATGGAGCCTTTTTAATAAGGGTAGGTTCCTACTAAGATGAACTACACAAGAGAACCCTTGCTTGGCCTTAAAAACTAGTGGCCCTTGGCTAACCCTCAAGCTGTGGACCTTGGCTAACCCCTAAGATTTGGACCTTGGCCGACTTGGCTCTCGCCTGCACACACATGATGTGACTATCTAGTCTAGGCAACAAAAATTATTTTGATTCTAACATTATCTCCCTCTTCTAAGATCATCATCCTAGATGATTGATTGTGGAAAATGTTCACAAATCATAGCTTCCAATTCCCAAGTTGCATCGGAGAGTGGTAGACCCTTCCAAGCAACTAAAAAGTCTCGAAGGATACGATTATATAGTCATTTCTCTATACGATCTAGTAACTTGATAGTCACTAGAGTCATTTTCTTGCAAGAAAATAAAACCATCAATTACATTACTATAATTTGAAATATATATTTTCAAATTGCTTGCATGAAATACTGAATGGACACAATAGCATGGTGGAAGTTCCAAGGGGTAAGCTACTTCTTTAGGCTTCTTTACTTTTGTCCAAGGTCCACAAAACTTGGGCAAAAGCTTAGGATAATTTATAGTAGATAAGGAAGTAGACTTTAAATTAACTCGGACAAAAACTTTTTCTCCTTCCTTAAATATTTTAGAAGATATTTTCTTGTCAACATAAAACTTAGCTTTATCCGTAGTACCTTTATCTATAATTATCTTGCATAGTTGCCAAAAAGTGTGTCACACTTGGGCAATTTTACAGTGTGCCTATAGTATCAAATGATAAAGGAATTATACCATAATTCATTTCAAAAGGAGACATACTAGGTGACCTTGTTAGATCTATTATTATATGCAAATTCAAGGAAAAGTAAGTATGAATTCTAATATATCTTCCTCTCCAATACATAAGCATGTAACATATCTTTGGGTACTTCGTTAACCCTTTCTATCTGACTGTGTGTCTTGGGATGGTCACCACTACTCATATTGAGAGTAACTTGTAATTTTTCATAAATATGTCTCCAAAAATGGCCACAAATGTGCACATCTCTATTTGAGACAAAAGAAGCTGGCGATCCATGTAATCTAAATACATTTTGGATAAATAATTCTACCACTTATGGAGCTTCCACAGTTTCTTTGGTAGGAATAAAATGAGCCATCTTGCTTGAGTGGTCAACTACCACTAAAATAGTATATTTTTGTCTTAGTGTTGTTGGCAATCCAATGCATAATTCCATGGATATACTTTTCCAATTAGATTTTGGAATCTATAAGGGATGTTGTAGCCTAGGGCTCTGTATTCTTTTTGCCACTATAATTTTGCATTGGAAGCATTGTTGGACATACTTGTGGACATCTCTACGTGGATGCGACCACCAAAATGTCCGTCTAACAAGTTGTACTATTTTGTCTTGACCAAGTTGTTCACAACATATGGAGTATTATGGTTTACTTGCAAAACTTTTGCTCTTAGTTCCCATGCACAAGCAACATAAATCTTTCGTTTTCACTTTAGTCATCCATTCTCCACTGATAAATTGGCAAACAAACTCGAAGTTATCTTTAGTGAACAAGTAGACAAAGCTAAGTCTTCATTAGTATCCATACTTGACATGAGTCTCAACTTTCCTTTTTATGCATAAGGTTTTTCTACCTATGCTTCCTTGATTTCTTGAAGCAATGAGTTTTCTAGGACTATAAAACTCATGTTTTACATTATTCTAGATAATGCATCAATGAAAATATTATCTCAATCCTTGCAATAAAGAATTTCCATGTGAATTCAACTCAACCCATATACCTTGTCTTCCTCATAGATCAGGTTGGTTGTTAAAATATTTAAATGTATGATAATCCATATACACTTTAAACTCAACACCATAAAGATAGTGTCACCATATTTTTAGAGCATGTATGATAGCATACAATTCTTGCTCATGCAATGGTCAATTTCTTTGAGCCAGTGAAAGTCTCTTACTTTAAAAAGCTATTGGTTGATCACCTTGGCTTAGAACTATGCCAATAGCCACTCCACTAACATCAATTTCTAGCACAAAAGGCCTTTTTGGGCCAACTATGTTTAAGATAGGAGTTGTTGAAACCGCTTGTTTTAAAGTTTCAAAACTTTCTTGTTGCACAAGATGTCTACACACATAGGGCACATGATCTTGCAATAAATCTATCTCATAGGAGTTGCGAATAGAGACCAACACTCTATATATCTTTGATAAAACTCACTTTATCCTAAGAATGATCTTAGTGCAGTGATTTTATGGCACTAGCCATGCCAATATTGTAAAAAATTTATTGGGATCCATTCTAATCCCATCATCAGTATATGACTTAAATATTCAATAATTGCTATACAAAAAAAAAAATATCCTTGTTGTCAAACAAACTTGTTTTGTGCAACGCTTGAAAAACTAAAAATAAATGTGATTGATGTGTTATGATGTTCTTGCTATATAAGAGCACGTCATCAATGAAATAAACAACAAACTTACCCTTGAATGGTCTTGACATGTCACTCATAAGCAACATAAATGTAGCTAGAGCATAAGTTAGATCAAATGGCATAACTAAGTATTCATTAATGGCCAATCCTGGTACAAAAATCTATTTTATGTACATCATCTACTCTTATTTTTATCTAATGGTAGCCACTTTTTAAATCTATTTTGCTAAAGATATTGGCCTCACCAAGAGCATCTAAAAGATTTGTCTATCCTAGTCATAGGATAATGATGCTTTATAGCGATCCATATTCTATGCACATTCCAAAGGATCCATCTTTTTTCTTTACAAGTAAAATTGGGAATGCAACATTGAATAGCTGGGACAAATCAACCCATTGTAGAGGTATTCATACACCAACATCCTAACCTCATTCTAGTCCTTAAGACTCATGCAATACAGGGGTCTAGCAATTGGATAAGCTGATGGGATGAGCTTAATCATATGCTCAATGTTCCTACATGAAGGCAATTCAATAGGTAGTTTGAATTTGACTATATCTTCAAACTCAACCTCAATCTTATTAGAAAGATTTAAGGCTGGGATGGTAGAATTACCACCAACTATCAAATCCATCCTTGGATTTACTTTAGTTATATTTACAATGTAACAAAACTAAGTATGTTTACATTATTTCAATTAGGAGCCTTGAGCACTTTTTCTTCTGAGAAGTCGAGTTCATGCTGAATAAAAAGGCATCTACCATCATGCTTGAATTATATGACATGCAATGAAAAATCTATGGTGGGCTCCATCTATGCATGCCATTGCTTTCCAAAAACTAGATCAAATCTTGCAAGCCATGTAATTTTCAAATCTAATCTATCCTCATACGAATGGATTTGAAAAGGGAGGCCAACTACTTACCGAGTCCACAGTTTTGTACCTTTTTTTCTAGCTAGCTCCATTGTGTGTAGCTATAGTTAGAAGGTTGCATTGGGATCTTGAGCTTCGTGATGAGTCTTGAACTAATTACATTATGTGTTGATCTAGTATCAAAGAGAACCTTGACCAACATATCTTACTTAGTCCTCCTTAATACAATAAGATCTGTGTCTAAAACTTGGTAATCCTTTTGTGTCCCAAGTGATAACACAACATCTAGAACTAAAGGCACATTCTTGCTAGTTGACATTGCTAGAATACAATTACGATAATCTTGCTATTTTTCATCCAACATGTCATCTTAAATTTTCTCCAACTCTTGCATTAGATTTAGCATCATCCTAGCCATGATCTTGGATTTCTTGGGACATTCTTTCTATTTATGTTGCATCCCATATATATGTAACACAAGCCTTCCTTCATAGCTTTATCTCTTTGCTATGAAGTTGAAATAGATCAATTAAAGGCTCTTTTTGCCATGGTAAAAACCTTTGTTTTGGTTCCCTTTGTAGTATTAATCATATGAATTGCTTTAGTCTCCTTACCTTCACTAGTAGAGGGTAGAGTAGAGGTGCTTGGCATTGAAGTTCTAGGTGTCTAGGTCCAAGAGGATTTTTGGCTACCACCCACAAGGAATTTCTTGCCATCCTCAAGCACAATTGCTAACTCCACAGCCTTATTTAAGGTAGCACATTTTTCCTTTCTAACAAGAGATCTAAGAGTTTCTTTTAGACCCAAAATAAACTTATGGACTTGTAAAAAATCAAGAATATGATCAAGAACCTTAAGCAATATCTCTTGATATCTATCAACATACTCTTGCAATTAATAATTATTTTGAGTCGTGAAAAACCATGCATCTAAAGCTCTACTACACCCATCTAAAGCTCTACTACACTCATCTATAGGAACAAAATTATTGCAAAAAATTATTTTAAAAGGCTCTTAGTACGTAGCAGATTTTGCTTTATCCTTCTCAAATTTCCTCCACCATTGATAAGCGACATTGAGGAAGTTATACGTGGCTTGTTTAATTTTACCATATCAAAGCTGCAAGCATTGCTCCCACTTGGAGAGCCACTACTCTATTGCATTAGCTATGTTGGCCACTACATTCCCATAATATTATTGATGCCAGGAGGCATATTTCACGGTGGATTCCGTGCCACGGTGGATTCCGTGAGGTTTTACAGTGGATTCCGTAAACTTTGATGACCGGGGCTCATACACAGAGTGGATTCTTTGTGCGAGAAGTTGATGGGGACGCCTGTCCTTTTCGGGCATTTCATTAATTTAGTGTGTACATGGGTGATTCCATAGCGGGTGATTCCGCAAAATGCATATTAAAGTAATAAACGTTTATGAGTTTAGAGTGCGCACTCGTAATAAATTAAGGTTAGGATTTATTTCTAACTAGTTGATTTATTTATGTAGTTGAAGACTGCTAGGTATTCACTTTTGTCGGTTTAATTGTATTATTTTACTAACGATTGTGAATGCTTCAGTTGATGTGTAGAGATAGCAGCAGTGGCGGAGAAAAGCATTGGAGGATAGCGAGTATTCGATTTATGGATTATATTTTGATAGGCGCCATGCCTATATTTTGTCACGCCTATTTATTAAGGCGTCGGATATTTATTATTATTTTGTATGCACATGGGCGCACGATTATGTTATTTCTATTTGGACATTGTATTGGGCGTGCTAGACTCTTTGGGCACCGTCCATTAGCTTTATTCCTATTTTTGTGTTAAAGCAAACTCAAAAGCTAAAAGCTTGCTATTTTGTAATTTGGGCTATTATTTGAGCTTGAAGATGAATAATACATAAAATACATGCTTTGTGGAGCGCTCACACAAGGCATGGGGGGAGATTGCACCCAATTGGTCTCTTGCTCTTGTCGTTCATGCTTTTTATCTTGTAATTTGTGCAAAAAGTAGAGTTCCATTGTTCTTGGGGACCTTCCGACATTCACTACGCGAGCGTACAACGTCCAATCTGCGCACCAGTGGTATCAAAGCGAAGCCGAGATCAAGAGCTTCCAATCGGTACCCATCTCGTTTGAAGGCGGAGCTCCTGGAACGATCAGGCTCTACGGTCAATCTCGTCGCGAACCGTCGATACAGGCAGACTTCTAGCGATCAAGAACCCCTGTTTACATCATTGGATCGTGAGGGACCGGTCTGCAGAGGTGGAGGACCACTCCTACATCCTCACATACAAGTCATCAAAAACCAGTGAGATAAAACTCCATAGCTCACAAGCTTAAAAGCTTTTACTTTTAATAAGCTTAGTATTAAATCCTATAAGCTTTAAGAAGCTTAAAAGCTTCGAAATCGTCACGCGAGGTATCAGAAGACGTCGCGGATTTTTCGGCAGCGTTAGAAAACGCCCCCTCCCCCTCTTCCCCCCCCCCACGATTTCACAATTTAATCAACTAAGCTTAAAAGCTTAGTTACTAAAGCCACAAGTCATATAAGCCTCTCAGATTCAACAAGTACTGCAAGTCTGCAAAGTTCAGATTCAGCAAGTCTCTCAAGTCTAAATTCTGCAAGTCAGATAAATCGACTAAGTTCTGCAAGTCTGCAACTCTGCAAGTCACCTAAGTCTGCAACTCTGCAAGTCAGACAAGTCAACTGGAGTCAGAACTTACTTGTGCTCAAAACTCATAGAAGGGCTGTTCCTGCGCAGAAACTCCGAACTGCAAAGTTGTTCATTGGAAGGTACTCTACCCATACGCAGGTTTGCTGAAGCATTTTTAGCATACGAAGAAGGATAAAACACAGATTTTTCGAATATTGTGAAAGCTACACCCAAAAACACATAAGCCTTGTATTCCCGAACTTGAGCTACGCTCATCCCGCTAACTTGATTTTGAGTGAGAAAGGTCTTTTGAGTTTTGCAGGATGACAGAACCACATATGGATGATCTTATGGGGCTGAAGGCGACCTACCTGAACCTACGATGGAGCAAAAGCTGGACTTAATCATGATGCAATTGGATGAAGAATGAAGGGCTAGGCAAGCATTGCAAGTTCAACTGGAATATTTACAGAGATCGTCTACCGACAAAGAAGAACCTCAAGCTGAAGATCTTATCCGACGTACCATCGATGCAACTCTTGAAGCTCAAACCATCCGCAAGGAATCAAAGATAAGTAAAAGAAGTTTCAAATTCCGTACTTTCAATGGCATACGAGAAGGAAAAACTGTTCTTGCATTTATTAGTCAGTTTGACGACTACTTTCATGAGGAAACCTATGCAGAAAAAGATAAAATCAAGTGTGTCACTAATCATTTAGTGGACAGAGCATCTCTTTGGTGGACTATAGTACGCAAGAGTATAGATTGTCCTGCTACCTGGGAGAATTTCAAGAAGAAGTTCATGCCGAACTTCCTTCCTCCACAATTTCATGAGAAAGCTATTAAGCAATGGGATCTTCTTCAGCAACGGGATCGTGAGCCTATTCCTCAGTATACAGAGTGTTTTTGGAATGCACTACTCTAGCTACGCATGCTTGAAAACGTACCTGAAGCGACACACAAGTGCAAGTATATGTCTGGACTCCTTGGGCATTACTACGCTGAAGTTAACATGTTCAAGCATGCTACTCTTGAAGATACAATTTCATTAGCTCATGACACTGAAGAAAAGCTGCGAGGTAGAGACAGACGTCCACAACAATTCCAAGCCAATGGTAACTATGGATCTAAACAATTCAATTCCAACTTTAGAAGATTTAATCCTGGTCGTTTCTCTTCATCATCTTTTTGTAAAAATTGGGCAAAACCACCTGCATTACCATCCAATGTTAATCAAAATTCCAAGCCTATTCCACAGCTAAATCCTAATGTCCCTAGACTTCCTGCCATTGCAAACAATGTAACCAAAGCCAAGCCAATAGTATGCTATAAATGCCACCAGCCTGGACATTTAGCCGCAAATTGCCATTCGAAGAAGCCACCTGCCCATATCAACTACCATGGAGCAATGGACGATGAAGAACATGAAGATATGCCTGATTTCACGGAAGATGAGGATGACACTATTACTCCTTCGGACACTTTACCAGGTATGCCAACTCCACATTCTTTATTGACTATGAAATGTTTGGTACATGGACAGGAAAATATTATTTTGCATGATGATGGTAGTACTCATGATTTTATTTCAGCAAAATTAGTAAAGGAATTGAAGTTACAGACTGTACCTATGCATTATCGTATTAAAGCAACATTCTTAGGCACTAGGTATAATGGTACATAGGAAGTGCATGACTTAGAGATTCAAATTGGACAATACACTGAAAGAAGAAAATTTCTAGTTGTTCCATTACAGTCGAGTGACATTATTTTAAGTATGCCTTGGCGTCATCAGCATAACCCAGATATAGACTATTCCACACATTCAATGAATATTAATTTTCAAGGAAAACATATTACATTGTATGGAATGCATGCATCTAATGTTTTTCCACTGCTTTCGCATACTCAAGCTAAATGTGCATTACGCAAGAGTAGTAAATCTTATCTCATTTGGGTGAATAAATTGTAAGTAAAAGAAAATAATATGCATCCTAGGCATAAAGAATTTCTTGCATATTTTAAAGACTATTTTGCCGAAGACCTACCACCTGGTTTACCTCCTTCACGTCTAGAAGACCATAAGATAGATTTGATTCCTAGCACACAACCACCTTGCAAAGCACCATATAGGCATAACCAGATAGAGCAAAAAGAAATTCAGAGTCAAGTTGAGGAGTTACTAAATAGATGATTGATTAGACCTAGTAGTTCTCCATTTGGTGCACCTGTTCTGCTAGTCAAGAAAAAGAATAATACCTATTGTATGTGCATTGACTATCGAGCTTTAAATAAGATCACTGTAAAGAATAGGTATCCCATTCCTAGAGTTGATGACCTTATGGACAAACTGTAAGGCTTTGCTATATTTAGTAAAATAGACCTTAAGTCTGGTTGTCATCAGGTGAGACTAGATAAGTCAGACATATTCAAGACTGCATTTAGGACACAGTTTGGTCATTATGAATTTTTAGTGATGCCATTTGGATTGACTAATGCACCTGCTACGTCTAGTAGAATGATGAACCATATATTTTTGAAATATCAGTATTGTGTAATTGTCTTCTTTGATGATATTTTGGTGTTTAGTCAAAATGAGAAAGAACATTATGAGCATTTGTCAATGGTTTTCTAGTTACGAAAAGATAATCAACTGTATGCAAATCTTGAAAAGAGTGAATTCTTTAAAACAAAAATTGAGTATTTAGGTCATATTGTATCATCTGATGGAATTAAAGTTGACCCTAAGAAAATAGATGCAATATTGAATTGGCCTGTACCTAAAAATGTGCATGAGTTACGATCATTCCTTGGTCTTGCTAGTTTCTATAGGAAGTTTGTACGTAATTTTTCATTACTTGCTTTACCACTGACTAAACTTCTGAAGAAAGGTATTGTCTATCATTGGTCCGATAATCAATAGAAATCCTTTGACTTATTGAAATATGCATTAACCCATGTCCCTGTCCTACAGTTGCCTGATTTTACTAGACCATTCTTTCTAGTAGTGACCGATGCTAGTGGATCAGGAATAGGAGCTATACTTATGCAGGATAATCATCCTATAGCCTATTCTAGTTCTAAGCTGAAACCCTCTGAACTGAAATATTCCACATATGACAAAGAATTATTAGCAGTTGTATAAGCATTAAGACAGTGGAAACACTACTTGATGGGTTCAGAATTTATGATTAAGACCAATCAGCAAAGTATTAGACATTTACTTAGCCAACCCCAAATCTCTGACCGACATATCAAATGGGCCTGCTTTATTCAAAGTTTTCATCCTATCATTCAATACTAACCTGGAAAAGAAAATGTAGTGGCTGATGCATTAAGTAGAAGACCTGCCATTCATAATATTTCTGTTATATCTTTTGATTCTTTGATTGCTATGAAAGATACTTATCATCAAGATATTACTTTTCATGCTGATTGTAATAAATTAATTCAAAATAACTTGATTCCTATTGATTCATTGTCATATAATGATGGATTTATGTTTTATGAAAAGAGATTGTGTGTTACAATTCCATTCCGATCTTTTGTTTTGAATGAAATTCATTGTCCTCCATATCAAGGTCATAGAGATATCATATCTACTTTACGTACATTAACTGAAGATTTTTATTGGCTGCATATGGACACTGATGTATCTAACTTTGTTTCTGAATGTTTGATTTGTCAAAGAATTAAGAGACATCATGGTAAACAATATGGATTACTTATGCCTTTGTCTATTCCAACTAAGCCTTGGAAACAAATTTCTATGGATTTTATTACTGGTGGGTATGATGCCAGGAGGCATATTTCACGGTGGATTCCGTGAGGTTTTACGATGGATTCCGTAAACTTTGATGACTGGGGCTCATACACAAAGTGGATTCTTTGTGCGAGAAGTTGATGGGGATGCCTGTCCTTTTCAGGCATTTCATTAATTTAGTGTGTACATGGGTGATTCCATAGCGGGTGATTCCGCAAAATGCATATTAAATTAATAAACGTTTATGAGTTTAGAGTGCGCACTCGTAATAAATTAAGGTTAGGATTTATTTCTAACCAGTTGATTTATTTATGTAGCTGAAGACTGCTAGGTATTCACTTTTATCGGTTTAATTGTATTATTTTACTAACGATTATGAATGCTTTAGTTGATGCGTAGAGATAGCAGCAGTGGCGGAGGAAAGCATTGAAGGATAGCGAGTATTTGATTTATGGATTATATTTTGATAGGCACCACACCTATATTTTGTCACGCCTATTTATTAAGGCGTCGGATATTTATTATTATTTTGTATGCGCATGGGCGCACGATTATGTTATTTCTATTTGGACATTGTATTGGGCGTGCCAGACTCTTTGGGCACCGTCCATTAGCTTTATTCCTATTTTTGTGTTAAAGCAAACTCAAAAGCTAAAAGCTTGCTATTTTGTAATTTGGGCTATTATTTGAGCTTGAAGATGAATAATACATAAAATACATGCTTTGTGGAGCGCTCACACAAGGCATGGGGGGAGATTGCACCCAATTGGTCTCTTGCTCTTGTCGTTCATGCTTTTTACCTTGTAATTTGTGCAAAAAGTAGAGTTCCATTGTTCTTGGGGACCTTTCGGCATTCACTATGCGAGCGTACAATGTCCGATCTGCGCACCAATTATGAAGGTTTTAGTCTTTGATTTTCCATCTTGTAAGCCCTAAAAACAAAGGAACTTTAGTCAAGGTTTTTAGCTCCTTAGCAACACCCTCACTAATTTCTACTTTTGGTGAGCTTGTCACAGTCTTACCATGAGTGTGGACCCACTTTTTAGTCAATTCTTTCATTTGAGTAAACAAGTAAATCATAGTGGATTCCATAGATACTATACAAGTGACCCTATTGGCCACATTTATGGTTTTGTCTTGCTCAAGCATTGGCTCATCAAAATCATGATGTGGTGAAGTTTCTTCCTCCACATTTTTTTTCTCTCTTCTTTTTTTTGTTTTTGTTTTCAAATCCACAATTCTACTTATTTATACACACAATATCTATAGCCTAACTCTCGCTTTTCAAGTCTCAAACACAAGCACTTCAATTGGAAATAGAATAATTACAAATGAAATTGATTTCCTAGAATCACTAGATACATTGCAAGCATTTCTAAAGCTTAAAACCACTTATCTATTATCAATTTCACACTCAAATTGCTCACTAGAAATGGTCTTGCTAGGTCAAAAAGAAGTCTTGATCTTGTTTGTTTGACTCCACGATACTCTAGCTTTAAATAGGCTCAATTTTGAGGAGATTTGATGCTCCAAACTTGAGTTGATGTATGGGTGTAAGAGAGAGAGGGTAGTGGCTCTAGAGAGAGGGATTTATCCCATATATAGTGTGGGGAGGAGAAATGATAAGGTATAAATATCATAAGGTGAGTAGGCAATTAGCAAAGGCATGAGGGCAAGAGAGGTTGTGTGATGCATGTGCCTCTTGCTCAATGGGGGGTTTTCATTTGCACTGCATGTGTCACACATCAACCCATTGTCGTACAGCTATTGGGTGTGACTTTCAAGGTGCATTGTCATATGGCTATACTATTGGGTGAGATGGCTAAGCACTATCATGCCTCTGTGGGTCCATTATGGGAGGTATTCATGCATTTGACTCGCTTGAATACCAAGTGTGAGATGCTTGCAAACACCAAACCTTTTGATAGATGGTCAAGAACACGATGTGAGCTTAGACCTCTAGTTTTTTCCCCAAATTCCAACCCCCACCACTATATCAAGATAATGGAGTATGCATGTGTGTGACTCTCCTTCAATCCACATAGCCCTAGGTTACCAATTAAGGAGCCTTTTTAATAATAGAGTACACAAGTGTGTGACTCTCCTCCAATCCATATAGCCCTAGGTTACCAATTAAGGAGCCTTTTTAATAATAGAGTACACAAGTGTGTGACTCTCCTCCAATCCATATAGCCCTAGGTTACCAATTAAGGAGACTTTTTAACAAGAGTAGGTTCACACTAAGGTAAAGTACACAAGAGAACCCTTACTTGATCCCAAAACTATTGGCCCTTGGCTAACCCTTGAATTGTGAACCTTGGTCGGTTTGGCCCTTGCCCGGCACATACAATGTGACTATCAAGTCTAGGTAATTGGACTCAAATAAAAATTATTTCAATTCTAATATCTTCAATTGAAATGTTGATTATTTGTGCTTTTTTAAAAAAAAAATTCACTTTGCCATAATAGCTAATTTTGTGTATTATGCTTCTTATTTCCTCTATGAGGCAAATCTCTATAACAAAGGGGAAAATAAATTGCAAAACTTTGTGAAATCATGTGGCTAGATAGATAATTACCTCTAGTGAAAGCACCTCTTTTTGAATGCATGCAATGGGTTGGCATTCTAAATTCTAAACACTTCTTCATTTGTTTCTTTTTTACCTTAATTGTTATCCAAGGGTGATATGAAATTTTCATGTCCTTTCAACTTAGGTCATTGAAATGACAACTATAGGATTTCCTTAACTTTTATAGCACAATTTTGTGACAAAATAGAGAGAGACTTCACTAAGAGAATTTGCATCAAGATGAGACTAAGTGCTTGGATGGAGTCTACCACAAGAACAACAAATTAATCTAGATTTAAATCTATAAAATAAACTTTGAGAGAATGAGATTTGTAGCAACAATAGTTGAGAACTAGATTTACTTGGAGCCAATCCCCCCTCCAAGAGGCTTTTGTATTAAAAATTCTCCCATAAGGGAGACTTGTTTACAATGCAGTATGTGTTCTCTAAAGCCAATATGATGACATAAAAATGGCAAGCTTCATGCATCAACACACATACTTTGTGGGGCCTCCATCCCAAGACCTCAAACACCTTCAAAGGTGGAGAGAGCATATGAGAGGAAGAGAAGCAACATACAAGAAAGAAGTAGTTTCCTTAATTGGTAGAACTCAATCATCTCACCATGGCATGATAGAATAGTAGAGGAGAATAGAAGCTTGCATTTTGGCATGGCACTTGCTCAGATTTGCATCCATGATCAAGTGTTTTTAAGGTAGACTCTCTACTTCTCACACACTTGAGAAAGAGACTTGAGAGACTGAGCAAAATGAACATGAAAATGAGTATACGAGGACTCTTCCCCACTCAAGTTGCTCCTCATATTAGCATGCTTTGATGCTATTGGACTTGCTTGATTTCTTGCCAAGAGAATTCTTTTCTTCATGTTGGACTAGGGTGGGAGCATTAAGACAAGTTTCCATTGCATCAAGGGAAAGGTAAGGTACACGGTATGGTCCCTTCTTCTCTCTCTTACTCTCCATCTTTGTATGATTCAATTAAGGGGACATGGACCCTTCTAGAATGTTTGGAACCTCATGAGTCACCTAAGGCTTTAGCCTTTAGGTCCTTACATTAATAAGACCTTTTCTAGCCTTAGTCTAACCTACATTGCCTTGGATTTGCTACGCTTTACAATAAAGTTTAATATAATGACTTAGCTCAAAATACTTTTCAAGCTAAGCAGTTTAACTTACTAAAATTGAATTTTCAAAAATATTTAGTCGTTGCTTATAATAAAATATGAGTAAGCAAACTTTCCCAAGCTAGATTAAGCAGTCCCCTGCCTTAAGCTACTCCCCAGATTAAGCTAGCCCCTAGTTTAAGCTACCCCTAGCTTAGGTTACCTCTCTAACCTAAGTCTATAACCCCTAGCTTACGCTACCTCTCTAACCTAAGTCTCTAGCCCTAGCTCCTAGCTTAGGCTACCTCTCTAACCTAAGTCTCTACCCCTAGCTTGCCAACTTATATTACCTTCTTTTGAGACTTTTGTGCTAACCTTTGGGCTTAATGAAGCTTATATTTAGGTCATTTTCAGCTTCATTCTCATTGCTCTTGGTAGACTATTTTGGCTTGATGTCCTTTTTGGGACTAGTCTATCGCACATTAGATATCTTGACCCTCATTCCCTTTTATTTTCTCATTTTAAGTGTCCAACTTAAAATAGGAAAATCATGTGGTAAAGTCAAATATTAAACCTCATGATATTACCTCTCCCTTGAAATCATAGTCATCCTTGACTATGATATCAAATCTCATGATATTACCTCTCCCTTAAAATCATAGTCATCCTTGACTATGAGGTCGAGAGCATAAAGTCTTTGCCATTACTCAATGTTTTTTGAGTGGGTACAGGATCCCTTTTTACCGGGTGACATCATTCCAAAATGGATCGCTAGTCCATTTGGTGCTTGAGAGACTTAGATGTCGCAAGCATGTCTTTCTGATAGTCCCTATCACTATCATTCTAGACTAGAGTGGCAAGTTCTATTCGATGCTTGTTGGCAGACATGGCTGTTGCAAGCACGATCTTAAGCATGCATACTTTAAACATTGATAATTTAAAGAGAAGTGAGTCATTTAAAATTAAAAATTTGCACAGTATATTGAATACATGAAGTTACTCAATTGAGTCACTATATGCTTTGACAAGGTGTTGGCTATCTTTGAGTTGGTTGCCTCTCATCCATCTAACATCCTCAAATGGATAATTTTTAAACTTAACAAGATAACCATAGAGAGTCTTACCATTATGCAACACTTTATCTTCATGTCATAGGATGGACTGGTTGGAGTACCTCCTCTTGACATTCAAACTCTGGTGCATCTTTAATAATCATTTCTTTGGGTGGCTCTCATTTGTATGGCTTGAGTAGACTTACATGGAGGGCATAGCCTATGAGATAGTGATTGGGTAGCTTAAGTCTATAAGCCATATCATTGGTTTTGGCTTAAAAGGGACCATAGTATCTTTTTGCTAGTTTAGCATAATACTTTTGATGGCCCATAGGGTTCTTACCTGATGTGTACCTAAGGCAAACTTTGGGAAATTTTAATAGTACACACTGCTTTCTTTGAAGGTTAAGGATCTTTAGTGCTCATTGGCAGTAGCCTTTTGTGTTTGTTGTAAGACGAGTATAGCATTCTTGATCTTTTGAATAGAATCTTAAAAATCTCCACTATACTCATCAGCAATAAATATCTTTCCATGAAATTTAAGTAGCAATGGACTTGTGTATCTCCCTTCAATTATCTCAAAGAGGTCCTTGCCTATAGAAGCATGTATAGCATTATTATACGCATACTCTATAAGGGGTGAATATTTCTCTCATTGAGATCATTGAACTAATTCCATGACATAGGATTTTAGTAGATCAAGGATAGTGGAATTAGCTATTTCACTTTGGCCATTTGTTTGTGAGTTATAGGCCAAATAAAAATCTAGCTTAGTCTCTAGATTTTAAAAGAGACCCCTCCCAAAAATACTAGTCATTCTAGGTTCTTTATCAGACACTATTGGAGTAGGCAAGCCATGGTATTAAAAGATTTGTGATATGTAGAGGATTGTCATTTGATGGGCCTTAATATTTTCTTAGTATGTATGAAATGAGCTTGTTTGGTTAACTTGTCAACCATTGTCATGAAATTTAATATTTGACATTCCAAAAATGATTATCCCATTTTAAAGTAGCCACTTAAAATGAAACAATGATAAGGGAATAAAGGTCAAGATATTGATGAGCGATGGGCTACTTCCATAAGGGAACCTAAGTCTAATATATTACCCCTAAGTTATAATGACAAGTCTCTACCCCTAGCTTGCCAACTTATATTACCTTCTTTTGAGACTTTTGTGCTAACATTTGGGCTTAACGAAGCTTATATTTAGGTCATTTTTCAGCTTCATTCTCATTGCTCTTGGTAGACTATTTTGGCTTGATATCCTTTTTGGGACTAGTCTATGGCACATTAGATATCTTGACCCTCATTCCCTTTTATTTTCTCATTTTAAGTGTCCAACTTAAAATAGGAAAATCATGTGGTAAAGTCAAATATTAAACCTCATGATATTACCTCTCCCTTGAAATCATAGTCATCCTTGACTATGATATCAAATCTCATGATATTACCTCTCCCTTAAAATCATAGTCATCCTTGACTATGAGGTCGAGAGCATAAAGTCTTTGCCATTACTCAATGTTTTTTGAGTGGGTACAGGATCCCTTTTTACCACGTGACATCATTCCAAAATGGATCACTAGTCTATTTGGTGCTTGAGAGACTTAGATGCCGCAAGCATGTCTTTCTGATAGTCCCTATCACTATCATTCTAGACTAGAGTGGCAAGTTCTATTCGGTGCTTGTTGGCAGACATGACTGTTGCAAGCATGATCTTAAGCATGCATACTTTAAACATTGATAATTTAAAGAGAAGTGAGTCATTTAAAATTAAAATTTGCACAGTATATTGAATACATGAAGTTACTCAATTGAGTCACTATATGCTTTGACAAGGTGTTGGATATCTTTGAGTTGGTTGCCTCTCATCCATCTAACATCCTCAAATGGATAATTTTTAAACTTAACAAGATAACCATAGAGAGTCTTACCATTATTCAACACTTTATCTTCATGTCATAGGATGGACTGGTTGGAGTACCTCCTCTTGACATTCAAACTCTGGTGCATCTTTAATAATCAATTCTTTGGGTGGCTCTCATTTGTATTGCTTGAGTAGACTTACATGGAGGGCATAGCGTATGAGATACTGATTGGGTAGCTTAAGTCTATAAGCCATATCATTGGTTTTGGCTTAAAAGGGACCATAGTATCTTTTTGCTAGTTTAGCATAATACTTTTGATGGCCCATAGGGTTCTTACCTGATGTGTACCTAAGGCAAACTTTGGGAAATTTTAATAGTACACAATGCTTTCTTTGGAGGTTAAGGATCTTTAGTGCTCATTGGCAGTAGCTTTTTGTGTTTGTTGTAAGACGAGTATAGCATTCTTGATCTTTTGAATAGAATCTTAAAAATCTCCACTATACTCATCAGCAAACAATAAATATCTTTCCATGAAATTTAAGTAGCAATGGACTTGTGTATCTCCCTTCAATTATCTCAAAGAGGTCCTTGCCTATAGAAGCATGTATAGCATTATTATACGCATACTCTACAAGGGGTGAATATTTCTCTCATTGAGATCATTGAACTAATTCCATGACATAGGATTTTAGTAGATCAAGGATAGTGGAATTAGCTATTTCACTTTGGCCATTTGTTTGTGAGTGATAGGCCAAAAAAAAATCTAGCTTAGTCTCTAGATTTTAAAAGAGACCCCTCCCAAAAATACTAGTCATTCTAGGTTCTTTATCGGACACCATTGGAGTAGGCAAGCCATGGTATTAAAAGATTTGTGATATGAAGAGGATTGTCATTTGATGGGCCTTGATAGTTTTCTTAGTATGTATGAAATGAGCTTGTTTGGTTAACTTGTCAACCATTGTCATGAAATTTAATATTTGACATTTCAAAAATGATTATCCCATTTTAAACTAGCCACTTAAAATGAAACAATGATAAGGGAATTGTTAATCCCAACACGAAGAAAGCAAAAGGAAGTGGAAAAGACGCAGGGCAAAGGCGGAAGAAAGGTAGCCCGAATGAAGAAAGAAAAGGAGAAAAGGCCAAAAGCGCAAGGGCAACCTTAAAAGCCTAAGGCAAAGGCAAAAGGGGAAAGACGCATTTTAAAATAAAAAGGCGCACCCGGATATCTTGTAAAAGAGCGCCGGGCTCTCACCCGTGCAATTTGTAAATGTAGATGGGCAGTGGAAAGGAAGCTAGGAAGATAGAAGGACAATGGGAAAAAGGGCATGGGCTACGGTCGGCCATGTAAAAAGGGGAAAAGGGGATGACCGCCCAAAAGGGATTTAGGGTTTTGTATATAAAGTTGAAAAGTGAATGAGAAGCTCATTCTTGTGTGTGGCCAAAAGTAGCTCTCCTCCTCCTCTTCTTCTTCTTCTTCTTGTTCTTGCTTGCTTGAGCTTGTGCTTGAGAGAGGGAGTGGGAGAGTGTGAGGGAGTGAGTGTGTGAGGGTGAGGGACCGAGGAGGAGAAGCTCTCCATCGTCTCCTCTCTTCTTCTCTTCTCTTCTCTTCTCTTGTCTTGCTCGCAGCAATGGAGCTTGGAGCGTGGAGCTTGAGGATGGAGCTTGCTTGAAGCTTGCACTTGGATTGTGGAGCTACCGGAGTGTGCGGGAGAGGAGGTAACTCGAACAGCATCAAGGTAAGCTCACTACACCCGTAGATATGGATGGCGCGTCGGCTATGTGAGAGGTAGCCATTAGTGCTCGGCTTGGAACGCTTGAATCAATAAGCGGTCCGTGGGTCTTGGCGGTTGAGTGAAAGCTCCCACATTTTGGTTCCGTTGCCGGGACCAACGGATTCAAGCCTTGAGCGCTTGCGCGCTTCGAATCAAGCATCAAAGTAAGGGGTTTCCCCCGAACCGTTTCTTGAGGTAGATAGGTAGGAAGCGAGGGGGGTTGAAGATTGTATTCGATCTCCTTGGCAAGTAGGTTTGTTACTTTTTGATATTTATATTGGGAAATGGAGTAGTGCAGGTATTTATTTTGTGATTTGGATGCATTTAGGGTAGGAAAAAACAAAGAAAAAGAAGAAAAAAAAAACAGGCAAACAGTGGGGTTTTCTGTTACTGTATAACAGGCTAAAACAGGGAAACAGGGGACCAGATTCAAGTTTCTGGGTAAGATAGGGACAAGGAACTATCTGTGAGATTCTGCAATGCTCGGAAAGGATCTTAAGAGGCCTGGGAGGCCAGGACAGACCTCATTTCCTTGGTTTGCCTTGTGTGAGAGAGAGAGAGAGAGAAAACTTCTGGTTCATAGGACGAGGAAGTGCTGCCCCGATTCCTAGGCATCGGTGATTCGTGCTGCTCCAGGTGAGTCTGATGTTTTCCAACAAGTGCCCTGATCAGATTTAAAAATTTTGTGGTGATTGTGTGCACCAGACAGTGAGGAGGGGTCAAACGCACTGGAATCGCGCCCGCCGACGACGCACTCGGACCAACTCGCTGTGGTCCGATTCCCAGAATTGGACCACTCGAGTTCGGGAGTTGGACCGTCCGATTCCCAGAATCGGACCACCCTGTCTGAGATCCTATTCCCAGAATCAGACCAGCCCGATCGGACGTGCCACGTGGCACTCGGACCAACCCGTCCGATTTTGAGAATCGGGCGCTCGGACTAATCCGTCCGACTCGGACACTCGGACGATTCCCAGAATCGGACCACCCAGAATCGGACCAGCTCAGGATCGGACCAGCCAGAATCGGACCACCCTGTCCGATCCGATTCCCAGAATCGGACCACTTTTTGATCTGACTCCTAGAATCAGACGTGACCAAAATCGGACCACTAGGCCGATCGGACCAACCCAAAATCGGACGTCCGATTCTGATAATCGGACTCCTGAAAATCGGACATCGGAGAATCGGACAGAAAACTGTCAAAATCGGACAGGTGTCTAGAACACAAATTTTGATATATCTAAACCCCGAAATTGACCCCTAAGGCTACATAGAGCTGAAGGCACATCACAGATCCATAACCGGGCTAAAATTTAGAGCACAAAGTTCAAAATTTGGCTATAAACGGTTCTCCAAATTGCATATGGCGTCTACCGTAACGGCCCTGCGGGCCAGGGGGGACTGCCCCCCCCAGACCCCCGTAGAGGGGGCTCTGTCCCCGCCGCACCTCCCCCGAGTAGGTTGGAGAGAAAACGCGCGCCGTGACAGGTCTTTCAAATTGGACCCTAGTGAAGCGATGGCTCTACACAAGCATGGATTCTCACTTGCAAAAGAGCAGCCAAAAGCCCATACCCGAATAGAGACAAACAGAGACCCTAGAACCTCAATGGGCCAATCTAGCCATCAAGGGCAAAAAGGCCACGCCATGAGAACACAAAGACATTGTGTTCATACCATGTCTAGTCAGAGTGAAATGCAACATCAGCAAGCTGCAAATGCCAAGATGACTAGACATGACACTCTTGATGAGAGATGTACCTTGAATAGCACTGCACTGACGATCCAAGACAGCAATGGAGAATCCACATCTGGTCGTGCAGTCGAGAACTCAAGGGCGTCTGTTAGAAGGCTTAAATTTACAAGCCATGACCCGGAAGATGAAGACATAGTATCACCTGCTTATCTTAGGGTCAAACTCACCGCAAAAAGAGAGCATACTATTGATGCTCTGATTGATGAAGGAGCAGATTTTAACATCTTGACCTATGAATCATGGGCCCGACTAGGCCAACCAGAGCTCACACCGACTAGTGCAACTCTTAGCCCTTACGGGGGACAACCACAAGCACTAATAGGGGAGTGAAAAATCCTTGCGACAATTGAAACAGAAAGCTTGCCTATCCTATTCCATGTTCCTCCAAAAAGTGCTAGCTGCAAGAAAGAAACCCTCCTAGGAAGACCCTTCAAAAGGGCGACCAAATGTGAGGCTGACTATGTAGCACAGAGGATACACTTGACACTACCGGGTGTGAGGATAGTCACCACCTTTAGCAAGGGTGACCTCATCAAACCACAAGGGAAAGGCAAGGAAGGTGATGACATAACAGTCACGCCTACGAACGAGGGCAAGGACTTGTTGGAAGAGTTGATACAAGCACAGGTCGAACAACAAGAACCAGTGAGTGAGGCAATGCTGGAAACAAAAAGGTCAAGAGACAATGCCAAGGACGGGCTTTGGACTTACAAATATCGTAGAAGACCCCAAAAGAAGCCCAAGCCTTATAGGCGAAGGCATCGATGGAGAGTTAGCACAACGCCACGATGGATATCCAAGGCATTGCTTCGTGCTCAAGGGTATTATGCAGGGAATCATTGGATTTGGGTACCCAAACTCCCTGCTAAGGCACCTCTGTCAGAAGCCCAAATTATGTCCAAAGCAAAGAGGCGTAGGAGGAAAACTAAACGAACGGCCAAGTTTCAAACAAAAAATATTGGAGTGATTGAGCCCATCACTACTGAAATCAAGAAACCAAACATGGCCTATCAAAAAGTAGATCCTCAGCCTAGTGTGCTTAACAAGGGGACATCTGATGCAGCCACTGAGCGTGCACAAAAATCATTAGTGCCCAAGGAGCCTTTGATTTCCCAAGGGGAGAACAAACATCATAGGCACAACATTGCTCATGGCAAGGCTATTCGCTCAACAAAGCAAAAGGCACAATCATCTAATAGCCTTGAGAAAATCATTCAGCTAGTGCCACATCCACCTAGGAGTCCTAGATCTCCTACGCCCTCTTCTCCCAAACAGACATAGGAAGCACTACAGCAGTTGTCAAGGGCGACTGCTCAATTCCAATCTCTATCTCCATCTAAGCTTCCAAACGTCAAAGAGGTGGGGCATGATGCCATCTGTAGCTCTCGACTCAAGGATATGGATGAGCAACCTAATGTGACTAAATCAATTCATGTTCGATCTACACAAATGAGTGCTCAAAGGCCAACGAAAGACACAACCACTTCTGTTTGCCCTAGGGACTTGACACCACAATCCACCAAGGGTAGCCAGCCCACTAAACTAGCTGCCACTACTTCCAATCAGGGACCACAGCAGTCACAGCCCTTGGCTGTGACAATACCCTATGTGGAACGTGTCCTTAGTAGTTTACCTATGGAGGAGGTGTCGCAACCAAATCCCTCGACAACTCCAGCACTTTCAAAGTGCCTAAAGCCTAGGATGGAGGAGTTAAACGGAAGGGAGTTGGTTGAAAAGCTAGACTCTCCAAAAAGGGCGGCAGTTGTGCCCTCACAACCGGGCAAGGCTTTTCAGCAAACCACGGCTATGTCCCATAAGGACACACTAGAGAAGGGAAATACTGAGGCCCGACCAAGCACATCAACGGTCGATATAGCCCAGGGTCCTGAGTCGTCAAGAGAGGCACCTTCATTGACCAAGAAAAAGAGGAGAAAGCAGAGAAAACAACAACAGTTGCAGGTGGTTGTGGACCCCAAGAACAATGAGACGAAGGGCGCGAGAGAGCTGATGAATAAAGCATCGAGTCCATCCACCAATGAGCCCACTGATGCCTCTTCTAATAGCGGTGAAACCTTAGACACATCCGTGTGTTCTAAAAAACCAAAGCAACCGTTGCCATCAACAGTTGCTTGCAACACTCTATCCACTGACAATAGAACTCGCATTGATCAAGCAAGAGTGGATACAACGCTATCACAACAGGGTGACAAATCTATACTAGTCACATCTGAGGAGAACCATGACAAAATAGCAGTAAAGCCTCAGGAGAACCGTGAGAACCCCAAGAGCATAAGAAATCCTAGCGTTGACCAATCTTGCTCATCTAGACCTGAGCCCCCAGCCATGCTAAAGCCTAAGGAAACTCTTAGGACTTTGCATGAGATAGCAACCGAGCAAGCCCTCGTTGAACATAGAAGTGTCGCAGAATGCTTAACCATGTTGGAGGCTAAGCTCAAAGTGGTCGCGCGTGTCTACGTCCTTGCGGACATGGGCACGATCCCCAAGGAGCAGCTTGGAGAGTACTTGACATTTCCTCTATCATGGGAAGAACAAGAACATCTTAATGGGCACTATGACAGGCTCCTGCATGAACAGATGCGATTCATCCCTGACGAGGAGGCTGATAAACTACGCTTAACCGTCACGTTCAATGAAGTGCTCTGCCGACCGAATCTCTTAGACCTAGAGCTACTAAAGCGACTGTCAGTAGGACAGAGTCAATTTGAGCGGCGTTGGTGTGAAAGCCGCGTCGTAATGGCCGAACTAGGGGCTCAGATCATGACGGTCTCAGAAGAGAGATTGGCCAAATGGCGGTCTCAAAGAGACCCAACCTACGTGGCACCAACTTCCCTTCGAGTGCTCACTGACATTCGGGGTGCGGACTTGGCCGGGACTAGGCTACAAGGCCCTTTGATTGATAAGGTTCTCACTGAGGAGGAGTTACATATTGCCAGTAGACTCGGTCAAGGTTCCATGCTACTAGATGTGGCAAAATATCTATCAGTATTAAGTCAGCTGCCACGAATACTAGATGCGTGTGCCATGCTCCGGTATAACCCCGAGTTCTACACTTGGTTCTTATCCTCGTGATGTGACATGGATTCATAGATATGTATATAAATAAACACTGATTTTTGTGTCACCTTGTATAAACAATATCAACACACACAAGTAATGATAGTCAAGCGCAGGGAGAAGAGTTGGTTCTAACAGGCTAACCTCCTCAAGTCCTCTTCTCATCACACATTTAAAAGCCGTGTGATCACTCCCACCTCCAAGTGAAGGGCATGCAACTGCAACCCATATTGCCACCATAGGAGGCCTTGACCAACAACTCTGATGGTGTAGACAGGGTGTAGTCCCTTCCTATACACCTTCTTCCCTTTTTGGTCTATCCTTCCGAGGATGTGCCCTATCCCACTCCATGACAACCAGTCCACACAACTTAGCATAAACCAAAATCCCCTCCATGCAAACAGTTGTATCCTATGTCCAGGTCTGACCCTTGGATTGCATCTTGCAGGCTTCCCTTTGTGGCGGAACGCATGGAGAATCATGGAGAGCTAGCATGCAAAGACACTCTTCGCAAAAGACGGGAGCATGTGGCACACGCCCCTCCACCAGAGCACTATGTGCCCACTCTTAAAAGGTATGCCAAGAAACGCGGCCCCAAGTGACACCGCCCCGGACGAAGGCCGAAGAATCTGTAGGCCGGGGGAGCGGATGCTCAGGGAGGCACACAAAAGGTGGCAATGCCAGTTGCATAGACCCCCAATGCACGCTCGGGTACCAGGTGCTCACGAAGTGACAAGGCGGCCAGGGATAGGGCAGAATTTAATGAATTGTCCAAAGACATTCTGGAAACGGTAGCGGCCCGGGACTACACCATTTATGTCCCGGCCGACATGTTCCCTACCCAGCCTCACAGGAGCCCCGCACTAGCACCGCCCCGGTCACCTAGCCAACCGGACTCACCCCTCCTGGTACCTATTGACTAAGCCCCTATGATGTACAAGTAGCTTGGCAAGTCATCATGCCAGAACTTTTTGTTTTTGATGAGTAAAGGGGCAAGATCCCCACTTGTACACACTTCCTTCACCTACCGTTAATGTATGCGACCTTAACAAGTAATGGGATAGGCATCATAGCATTTAGAAAAATTATATCTTAACATGATTGCATTGGTCCGATGTACTTAACGCAAGCGAGCATATACTCTCACAAAGTGACAAGTGGATGTAGAATGACACAGGTCAAGGGCTAGAAGTGTTTAATATCCAAGTCACCACAAGACCACCAACCCCACAAAGAACCATTATGGAGGAAGTGACATGATAACAAAAACAAAAGCCATGATGGCAACGCCACTGGATGGGAACCCAAGGACACCTTTGCAGAAAAAGCACATATTGCAATTGAGCATGGCCAAGGCATAATCATCGATTACCTCCTCCTTCTTGGCCAACTCTATCTTCAGGCAGGAGCCACACTCTCAACAAGGGCGAACGTCTCTTCATCATCCAAGATTCAATTCGCAAGATACTCTACCCTTGTCCATGCACAGCTCACTCCAAGTGCTACCTCAATTGTTCGAAGTCTCACATGTTACAAAGAGGTTTGCAAAATCTCAAGTGTATCTCTTCATCTCAACAACAGTTCCTCTAGCATCAAGGCTGGTGACACAATCATCTTTATAATATCCATTCTTCATAGCCTTTGGATCCCAACATTTCTCAAATCCAAATGAGAGGCTAACAGCCTCAATGTATGGCATTGATTGTATTCATTTTTTCCACCAAAAAAAAAAAGAGAAAAAGGAAAAGAAAAAAAAAGAGAGAAAGAAGAAGAAAGAAAGAAAGAAAGAAGAAGAAAAAAGAAAAAGAAAAAGAAAAAGAGAAAGAAAAAAAGCACACACAATCACAGCACCGCACCTAGGGGTCCTCAAATTAGATACGTCCAGTGACCTTGGTTGGCTGGCTCTGTCCCTAATCCCCTAGCCCTTTGTACATCCCCCACAATTGTTCAGGGCACATCAAGGGCAGGACATACCTCAGGAGCTCGCCTCGCCTATGGTTAGACTTGTCACTCTGAACCACTTGCACAATTCTCTCGCACTAATCTTAATGCCATTACAATCAATAGTGGTAAGCAAGGTATGAAAGACACCGGACAAGTACAACATACTTTTCTACGAGTAGCCACTAGCTACCAAAAGCTAAGACATCAAGGAGCTCAATTATGCTACTTGGCCTTGACAAGACCATAATGATGTCTCAAGCAATATTCAAGTGTACTTTTCCCATCTTCATCAACAAATTTTTCCATCAACTTAGCCCCTTGCTACACTAACCCATTGCTATACAAGGAACCAGGTTGACAGTCTTCTAACTAAGTATAACCTAAATACTCACGAGCACTCACATACTAATTGCACCAATGCATATACACAGTTTGGGTCCTCAAGTGCAGGACAATACTCCAAGATTACGTAGAGTTCGACCTGTCTCCCAAACTAATCAAATATGTCTTGTGCACGATAAGAAGACTAGCACTACCCCTTAGGGAGAGACCACACAAGAGGTTTTCAAATTGCAGGTGCTGAAGACTCCACAGAACGTGTCACCCGATCTTCATCAACACCCAACTCTCAATGCTTATCCCTTACCATCCGACAAGCCCACAAAGAATCGACAAGTGCAGAATCCCCAACAAACCAACACTTGTGCTGGCCATCAATGCAATCCCCAACATAGCATAGCCCTACCACCAACTCCAACAACCTTCCACCAGCCACCTTGGCCACCAACAGGCCCCCAAGACCTCCTGCCACTTTACCACCAACACTCCTCCATGGGAACCACAGGCGTCCTTGTCACCCATGTCTTCGGTGCATGCTACAGCCTGCTACCTACGACGGTGAGTGCCATGGGACTGGCACTCGTCTAGGAGGGGGGGTAATGTTAACCCCAACACGAAGAAAGCAAAAGGAAGTGGAAAAGACACAGGGCAAAGGCGGAAGAAAGGTAGCCCGACTGAAGAAAGAAAAGGAGAAAAGGCCAAAAGCGCAAGGGCAACCTTAAAAGCCTAAGGCAAAGGCAAAAGGGGAAAGGCACATTTTAAAATAAAAAGGCGCACCCGAAAATCTTGTAAAAGAGAGCCGGGCTCTCACCCGTGCACTTTGTAAATGTAGATGGGCGGTGGAAAGGAAGCTAGGAAGATAGAAGGACAATGGGAAAAAGGGCATGGGCTACAGCCGGCCATGTAAAAAGGGGAAAAGGGGATGACCGCCCAAAAGGGATTTAGGGTTTTGTATATAAAGTTGAAAAGTGAATGAGAAGCTCATTCTTGTGTGTGGCCAAAAGTAGCTCTCCTCTTCTTCTTCTTCTTCTTCTTGTTCTTGCTTGCTTGAGCTTGTGCTTGAGAGAGGGAGTGTAAGAGTGTGAGGGAGTGAGCGTGTGAGGGTGAGGGACCGAGGAGGAGAAGCTCTCCATCGTCTCCTCTCTTCTTCTCTTCTCTTCTCTTCTCTTCTCTTCTCTTGTCTTGCTCGCGGCAATGGAGCTTGGAGCGTGGAGCTTGAGGATGGAGCTTGCTTGAAGCTTGCACTTGGATCGTGGAGCTACCGGAGTGTGCGGGAGAGGAGGTAACTCGAACGGCATCAAGGTAAGCTCACTACACCCGTGGATATGGATGGCGCGTCGGCTATGTGAGAGGTAGCCATTAGTGCTCGGCTTGGAACGCTTGAATCAATAAGCGGTCCGTGGGTCTTGGTGGTTGAGTGAAAGCTCCCACATGAATAAAGGTCAAGATATTGATGAGTGATGGGCTACTTCCACAAGGGAACCAAGGGGAAATAGTCCACCAAGAGTAGGGTAAATGAGGCTTACAAGGGACTAATTATAAGTTTCATTAATCATCAAAGGGTTGCTGCAAAGGGTCTCAAAAGAACCTTAAAGAATGGCAATCTAGGGGGTGGTTTAAGCTAGGGGGTGCTAACAAGCTTAAACTAGGGGTGCTAGCTAGCTTCAGGTGGGGGGTTCTAGGTAGCTTATCCATATTTTATTATAAAAAATACAAAAATGAGTTTCAAAATTAAACCTAGAGCCTATTGTATTTATTGGTAAATCAATGCTAGTGTAATATAGCCTTAGGCTAGCATCAGAGATAAAAAAAGTCAAAATCTATCCCTAGAAGGGGGTGCACCTCCTCTTTTGGAGGGATGTGGGATGAGAGAGAGATGACTCACCTAGGTTCAACTTCACCCTTCCATTCTAGGAGCCTTCGCTTCCACTCTAGTCACCCTACCTTGCATGTGAAGGCACAAAATGCTATGGGTAGCCTACAAGGAGAGCCAATGGAAATTAAGCAACACATAACCCCTACACCCATAATCATGTAAAGGCTCAAATGCTATTGGCTAGCCATTAAGAGAGCTAATGAGAGCCTAGCCTCACACATGCCTCTCACACAAGTTAAGAGGACACTTGTTACTATGTTCTCACTCCACCATACAAGGAAGCCATCAATGGTATTGGAGGATGAGAGAAGAGGTCCAATAGCCTTCAAGGATGATAATATAAACAGGATTTTACTGCCCAAGGAGGGATATGTGTTTTTTTTTGTGAGTATTTTCACTCATTATGAAGTCTCCTTCTCATGTGAAGAGAAGAAGAGACCTTGCACCAACAACTCTTGGCTATGGAGTGCAAATCTATGCAATATCCATGTTAAACAAGCAAGCCGTGCAAGTTATCTATATCTCTCTATCATATACTATGTATTATGCTATGATAAGCTCCATGAGAGGATTTATGTGAGGAAATACTTCTTTCTTGTTCTTCTTCCTCTCAATCTACCTCTCTTCCTACTAGCTATCTCCACCTTTGAAGGTTTTTGAGATCTTAGGATGGAGGCTCCACCAAGCTATGTGTGTGTTGTTGCATGAAGCTCACCATAGTCATGCTATTAAGCTTGAGAAGGAACCAAGTTGTATTCAAGGAGAATTTATAATACATGTGCCTCTTTGAGGGGACACTAGTTCCACATAAATCTAGTCCTAAATTGTGTCATTGCCACTCTCTCTATGTGGCCCTCTCTCTTTGACTCTCCTTATAAGTTATTCTTTTAATGGTAAAACTTTTTTATGTGTTTTTTTGTGACTAGACTCCATCCATGCACATAGTTCTCATCTTCTACTATCTCTCTTAGCAAAGTTTTGCAACCTTATCACTAAAATGTGTTATGTTAATAGAGGAGCGGACAATTTTGGTTTTCACCATATTCTTGTATTTATTTAGAGAGACTTAGGTAAGCCAAAGATAAAATCCATGGATATACTCTCCCATAGTGAATTGGAAGTTATCAATGGTTGAAGCAAGTCAGGTTGCTTCTCTCTATCATACTTTATCTTTTGGCATAATATGCATTGAGAGACATAACTTTTATGTCTACTTTCATGAATTTCTACCGCACATAGGTAGTTTAAATGCTTTGATGCCTCGCATATGGGGACGCATGAGATTCATACATAACTTTCTCACAAAGTGAGTGAGTCACACATAGTCTATCATAAAATACTTTGAGCTTTGATGATCCCTTCATACAATTAAGGGAGTGCCTAGGAGATAGTGTTTTCATATCTCTAGAGCATGTAGGTTTGCTAATAGCTCCTTTTCATAAATTCCTAATGCTCTTTCATCAAAATTTGATCTCCTACTCTTGTATGCCATGGCATGCCCTTTCTAAAGCAATATTTCTCCTAGGTAATCACCACATGCATCACATTGGACCTTAAAAGACTTGAAGAGATCTTGTAGCTTGATCAAAATTTGAGAGATAAGCTTTTGCTTTAGTGTATCAAAAACTAATTACTCCTTTGTAGTCCTTACACATACTTGACCTTTTTTTTGGGTATGTCATGTAATGGACCTACTATGGAGGATAACTTTTCTATGAATCATCTATAATATACACACATATCAATAAGGCTTTATAGCTTGTGTAAATTCCTTAGTTCAAGCCATTCTTTTGTTACCTCTAACTTTATGGAACCCATAAAAATACCAAATTGAGAGATAATATGGCCTAAATACTTAATTTCTTGTAAGAGAAAATCTTTTTTCTTTTTATTAATATAAATCTTATTATCTTTCAAATATTGGAGTATTACTTGAAAATGTTCTTTGTTTTCTTCAAGGGAATTGGATTAGATGATGATATCATCAAAGAACACTCCCATAAACTTGAAATGAGGTCAAAAGATGTTCTCCATCAAACAATTAAAACTAGTTGGTTTTCAAGCAAAAAGGCATAACAATATATGCATAAAGACCAAACATAGTTTGAAAAGCAATCTTAGGAATATCTTGTTTAGCTATTCTTATTTGACGATAGCCACTTTTAAGGTCTATTCTACTAAAGTAAATAGATCCTTGCAACTTATGGAATAAATCTTCTATTTGTGGTACAAAAAATCTTTTCTTGGTTGTAATCATATTTAGTTCTCTATAGTTAACATACATACAATATGTGCCATCTTTCTTTTGCATTAAGAGAACTACATAAAAAAATGGAGATGAAATAGGTCTCACCATTCCTTTGTTTGGTAGTTCATTCACCTACCTCATAATATCCTCTTTTTGAGCTTGAGGGACTTTATAATGAGGTTTATTAGGATGTGAACTCCATGGTATGAGTTCTACAATATGATCATCATCTCCTTTTAAGATGTAATTTCCCAAGGATGTCATCAATAAAATTGCCTTGGAATTGATTTAAGGATTGAAATGACTCAAATTCCTCTTTAATTCCATCATCGAAAGTTTGTGACTCCCTAGAGTCATGCATCATATCCTAAAGAGTGTGAGTGTGCAATGCATGCATTTGTATGTGCTAAGAGAAAGAGAGAGGAAGAGAGCGAGAGGCATGCACAGTGTGGGTGAGGGTGAGCCTTGCCCCCCAAGCTTCTCATTGTTCATGAACAAGATGACCAGTCACTTAGAGTTAGTGAGTGGCTCAAGTGTATATCTATACATGTGGGGTTAGTGAGCAGTGATGGGAAGTGGAAACAACATGGCTAGTATCTCAACATTTCTCCCACTTGATGGCCAATGTGGGAGGTAGTAATATACAAGAAGTTAGTGAAGGGATTATCATGTTGACCCTATGCCCATCAACTTTTGACAATGCTAAACTGATCACACTAGAGTACAGTTTTTTTGTCAATGCATTCACTGCATTGTCCAATGTGTCAATCTTCACTAATTCAAGCTTCTTGTCTGTTAGGAACTATTACGTAGAATGATATCTAAGAGGGCAAGCATGTTAGAAGTCAAGCTCTCCCGTCTGTCTGTCTTTATGTATGACCGACATCTGTGGTGACAGCTAGTGTGCAGCTGTCTGCATATGACTATATTGAATAAGTCGTTTTAGCTAGTCGGTGACCTGACTAGAGTTAGTCAGTCTAGTTACACTTACACTAGGTTATCCTTTTGTAGTGTGAGTATTTCTTTAGTATTGAATAATGGAAGAGATCTCTCTCTCTCTCTTCTCCTTCAACATGGTATCAGAGCCTCATCCATGAGGTTGTGGGAGAATGGGCATGACTACTTGCAGTGCAAAGGAGATGAAGTAAGGAATGAAGAAGAAGCTGGACACTTGCAAATGAAGCCATAGTCAAAGGAAAGGTATGTATCAATGTCTGTATGCATACGACTGACAGGAGGTCATGAAGGATTGAAGGAAGGGTTGAAGAGCTTGATTTGAATCATGCTATGCAGCAGTTTATGACCAGCATTGGAAGGAATAAATAGTGGAATATATATCAAAAAAATCAGTGCCTAGAAATTAGCATGGACTGCCTGAAAATCTGCGCCTCCTTGTCTGAAAATCTGCGCCTGTTCTTGTCGGTCAACGTGATGAAGCATTCACTTATATGCTTGACATCAATGATGGCATTTCACTTGGTAGCTGAAGGATAGTGAGCACTGATGAGTGCTTGGCATCTCCCATACCTGAGGCAGCAGTAAAAACGTGAGTATATTTAGCATGCAGGCCACACGATTCCCAGGAAAATGCGCCTGATGTATGGACAAATAGGTAGTACCATACCTCCTCAAGACAATACACAAGGGCATGTTAGTTGAAGGTTATTGAGATTATGCAATAAGTCGGTGCTATGGGCAGCATTAGCAGCTCCATGTTCAGCCTGCATACAGACACGGACTGTATGTAAGGTTGTCACAGATCTGTAATATACTAGCAGACAGTTCTTATCATTAGATAGTAGAGTTGGCATACACAAACTTCATGGGATGCCTTATATTCATCATGGCTGGAATGAAATGCCTTTGAAGAGTTAAACTCTCAGACTTGTAGAGAGTTAACTGGTTGAAAATAGTTTTTTACTCTTATGACAGTTTACATTTCGAAGTTGAGAGCCTACAGATGCTTACTTGGTCATAGTAAATGCTAGGAGGGTCTTCATAAATGCAAAGTACTTGTGAAGTACAGAGAGCATTGGATGCTCAAATCTGGACTGATTTGAAGCTGAATAGAAACTCTTATTTGTGCTCATTGATTGTGGGGGCTGGTTACAAACAGTTGATGCAACTCTCGACTTGCCTCTCCCAGGATGGGTTTGACTCCTTGAAGACGGGTTGTCTTTGGTTGACCTAATGCTCATGTATTAAGTTTGTCATCAAGCAGTGAATGGATGGAATGTATTTGCAGTTCTTGGACTGAAATACACTGTGATTGAATGTCTTTGTTGGCTGATTGAGATTTGTAGCCAGATTACTATGTTTTGGTACTTGCAGTACATGCATAAACTGTCAGATTGACTTGTTTGGAACCTCGTATGCAGAGGTCAACATTTGGACTGCTGTAGGTGCATTTTTGCATCATATACACTCATTTTTGGACTACAAAGAAGCTACTGGTCACTCAAGTTTTATGCCTACAGATTGCATGTCTGATCATAAACAGTTTGCTTGAATACATGCTGGCTTTGCATTGATTACAGTCCATACACACAGGTTGAAATATCTTAGTGATTGCCAAGTGTCAGGGGGAGCATGTACCAATATTTTTTTAAAGACTGAAATACTGCATATCTGAGTAGAGAATAACCAGCAAACTGTCACAAACAGTCAAGGGCTGAAGTCAGTCAAGTGACTTATTGACTTGCAGGGAGTCAGGCATTTGACATACAGTCTGTTGCATCATGGCTAATGCACATGGGACTGATAATATCACGCAAATAGTTGGAGAAAAGCTAGACAACAAAAACTTTGCATTATGGAAATTCGGAATGAAAATTTTTCTGGTTGGCAGAGGATATTGGGACTTATGCACAGGAGATGAAGCAGCTCCTGAATTACCAGAAGTACATGCAACAAATGAATAGAAGAGAGCTCACAGGTTATGGACTGAAAGAGCATGTAAGGTATTGCATTGGTTTTCACTATGTATATCCTATGCTATGGCTATTCAAATAACTGGTTGTGAGTCTCCAAACGATGCTTGGGATATACTGATAAGAAATTATGGAACCATGACACCTGCAGGAAGATTCAGTTGAAACAGCAGTTCAATAATATGTCTAGAAATGGTAGGAGCATCTAGGTGTATACCACAGAGATCAAGACCATAGCTGATCAATTAGCTACCATTGGTTCAAGGGTATCAGAAGATGATATGATTGCTGTTGCATTGAATGGTTTAGGAAAAGAATATAAAGCATTTGACACTTCCATCTTAGTTAGAGCAGATCCCCCTGACTGGGAAGAACTGGTTGCATTGTTGCTGCATGAGGAGGTCAAACTTGGTCTAAGTACAGGTTCCAGTGCCTCTCAAAGCAGAGACACTGTGTTATACTCTAGCCATCATGGCAGAGGAGGTAGAGGCCATGGTTCATATCGAGGTCGTGGCGACACTCGTAATGCCTATGGACAGCAGCAATAGCAAGGAAATTGGCATGGTGCCAATACACAGGGCCAACGAGAATCTGGTGGTTTTAGAGGTAGGGGGAGATCACCTCGAGGAAGAGGAGGTGGATCTGGATCTTGGCAGTCTACTGATCAATCCAACAAGGACAAAGATTGTCATTATTGTGGTAAGTATGGGCACATAGCGAAGGAATGTTACAAAAAGCAGAATGACATGAAGACAAAAGGGAAACATCATGGGCATTATGCATCCTCTAGTGGTGGTCAAGATGATCAGGTTGATAGACTCTTTGCCATGCAGCATGTGTCCAAGAGTGCGTCAAGGCAGAACAGAGATGACAGGTGGTACATTTACTCTGGTGCGTCAAACCACATGACTCCACATGGAGAGTGTTTTGATGAGATGGTTGCAGGTAGACATGGTCATGTATGTACTGGGGATGACACCCAACATGACATAAAGCATAAAGGGATTGTTCCATTGATGATGCCTGATGGCAAGAAGAAAGGCCTGCATGATGTCTTACATGTACCGACCATAACAAAGAATTTGTTGTCTGTGGGTCAAATGGCAGAACAGAATCTGCAAGTGAGGTTTAACAAGGATGGATGTTTCATTGAGGAGTATGGAAATCGCTGCAAGCTAATTGCCAAGGGCAAAAGGGATGGCAGGATGTTTACTTTGGAAGCGGCCATTCCTGAACTTAAAGCAGCTATGTTTGCTCATGATGAGAGTGCCATCATAGATGTAGAGATTTGGCACAAGAGAATAGGACATGTAAATATAAAAAAGCTGAAATCCATGCAGCAGAAGGCAGTCGTACTTGGATTACCAAAATTCAAGTATAATGACTTTGGGCATGTGTGTCCTGCATGTCAGTTTGGGAAGCAGGCACGATTTCCTTTCATGAGACATGTACAAAATAGCACTAGGCCTTTGCAGTTGGTGCACTCCGATGTCTGGGGACCGTCGCATAATGCGTCTTTTGGAGGTGCACGGTACTATGTCTCATTTATTGATGATTTTAGCAGCAGGTACACTTGGCTATACATTTTGAAGCATAAAGATGAGGTGTTTGAAGTCTTTAGAGACTTTAAAAAACATGCTGAAAATGAACTTGGTTGCTACATATCATGTTTGAGATCAGATGGAGGAGGTGAATATGTATCCAAAGAATTTGACAGATATCTTGCCAAGTATGGGATTAGAAGGCAGCTCACGTGTAGCTATACACCGCAGCAGAATGGTGTTGCAGAACGGAAGAACAGAGTCTTAATGGAGTCAGCAAGAGCTATGCTAAATGAGAGGTATTTGCATAATGCCTATTGGGTTGAAGCAGTAGTGGCTGTAGTTTATGTGCTGAATCGCACTCCTACAGCAAGAATACATGCACTCACCCCTTATGAGAAACTGTATGGTCATAGACCTGATATCAAGCACTTAAAAGTCTTTGGATGCATTGCGTATGTGCATATACCAGATGAGAAGAGGAAGAAATTGGATCCTAAGGCAGTGAAGAGTGTGTTTTTGGGATATGCACAGGAACGGAAAGCATACAAGTGTTATGTACCTTCTACGCATGAGACACTCATCAGCAGAGATGTAGTCTTTGATGAGTTAGCATCGTGGTATGGGAATCCTATTGTAGTTCCTATTGATGGCTCACCTAGTATGAATCATGCTGAAAATACTCCTGCAGAGAGTACTTCTATGAGTGGTCAAACAATAGATGTATCCTCCGTAGTGAGTCCTTGGTCCGGATGCTTACGGAACCGTAATTCTATGTCCACTAACACGGACATGTCAGTGAGGGGGAGAAATGACAAGGGAAAAGGAAAAGAAAAGGTTTTTGAGGATATGACAGGACCACTCACAGCAGGCTATGAGTCATCGAGCAGTGACAGCTTAGACAACAAATTGGGGATTCCATTTGTTATGACGCCAGGTGCTAGGCAGAGCCATTATGTGCCACCTCATGAGAGGCAAGCTCAGAGTGAGCCACAGCTCAGGAGATCAGAGAGGATTAGGAGACCTGTTGACAGGTTTACGTACACTGGTTATGCTGCAAAGCACTATGCTTACATGACAAAAGTGATGGAGATCAAAGAACCAGGTACTTATGCTGAAGCAGTAAAGGATGAAAATTGGTGCAATGCTATGAATGAAGAGATGAATGCCTTAGCTGAAAATCAGACTTGGGATCCGATGCCACTGCCTGATGGGAAAAAGACCATTGGCTGCAAATGGGTCTACAAAATCAAATGTAAGTCTGATGGCAGTGTGGAAAGATACAAAGCCAGGCTGGTTGCTAAAGGATATGCTCAACAGTATGGATTGGATTATGATGAAACATTCAGCCTGGTTGCAAAGATGGAAACCATACGTACAGTAATTGCCTTGGCTGCTGCAAAAGGCTAGAAATTGCAGCAGATGGATGTCAAGAATGCATTCCTCAACGGTGATTTAACAGAGGATGTATATATGGTTCAACTGGAAGGGTATGAGCACCCTGACTTTCATCATTATGTGTGCAGGCTGAAAAAGGCACTGTATGGGCTGAAGCAGGCTCTGAGAGCCTGGCATGCTAGGATCAGAAGCTACTTGCAGAGCCTTGGATTTGTTGTTGGCAGGGCTGATCACAGCCTTTTCACAAAGAAGACTGACAGTGGCTTGGTAGTGCTGGTCATATATGTTGATGACCTGATAATTACTAGAGATGATGACATGGGAATTCAGCATGCAATGAAGATGCTGAAATCTGAATTTGACATGAAAGATCTAGGAGATCTGAAGTATTTCTTGGGTATTGAGGTTGTACCAGAGCTGAAAATGGTTTATGGCTGATGTAGAAGCACTACACCATGGAAATGCTTGTGAAGTATGGCATGGCTGAATGCAAACCACTCGATACACCTCTGGATCAGAATGTAAAGCTAGACATGAACACTGGGGATGAAGTTGAAGATGTGACTATGTACAGGCAGATGGTGGGCAGTCTGATTTACTTAACCATCACTAGGCCTGACTTGAGTTATGTTGTAGGGCTGATAAGCCAGTTTATGCAGAAGCCGAGGAAGCCACACTTAGATGCAGTTAGACGCATCATGAGGTATGTTAAGTCCAGTGTAGACAATGGGTTGTTCTATGTCAGAGATAAGCCCTTGACACTGATTGGATACACAGATGCAGATTGGGCAGGATGCTCATTTGACAGACGGTCTACGAGTGGCTATGCTTTTGGCTTTGTTAGCGGCATGATCAGCTGGAGCAGCAAGAAGTAGCCTACCATTGCTTTATCCAGTACTGAGGCTGAGTACAAAGGAGCTGCATTGGCAGCATGTGAGATTGCATGGCTGCTCAAGCTTATGGCTGACTTGGATATATAGGTTGATGCTCCAGTGACACTGTTATGCGACAATCTCAGTAGTGTACTCCTGGCCATGAATCCAGTTTACCATGCCAGGACAAAACACATAGAGGTACACTACCACTTCATTCGAGAGATGGTCCTTGCAAGAAAGGTTGATCTCATGCATGTGAGGACTAATGAGCAAGTTGCAGATATCTTTACCAAGTCTCTAGGTAAAGATAAGTTTTGTGGTTTTAGACAGCTACTTGGTGTGCAGATGTTGTCTTGAGCTTGAGGGGGAGTGTTAGAAGTCAAGCTCTCCCGTCTGTCTGTCTTTATGTATGACCGACATCTGTGACAGTTAGTGTGCAGTTGTCTGCATATGACTATATTGAATAAGTCGGTTTAGCTAGTCGGTGACCTGACTAGAGTTAGTCAGTGAGTTAGTCAGTCTAGTTACACTTACACTAGGTTATCCTTTTGTAGTGTGCTTATTGCTTTAGTATTGAATAATGGAAGAGATCTCTCTCTCCCTTCTCCTTCAACAAAGCAAAATATGCTTATGACTCTCCACGCAACCATATGCTCTTATATAGGCTCTCCAAGACACCTACTTGTAGAGCCTCCTTCTTAAGCCATGGATTCCATTGCTTGCAGCCACTTGAGCCATACCCACCTTGTCCTTATCTCATAAAGTTAGGGCAAACTCTTAGGACCCATGTCCTAACACTACTCCTACCTTGGAGAAGAGTTTTTATCTCGAAAACATCATAAGTTTCTCAACAACTACTATCACTTGATTAGGGTGATTTTGAAAGAGCAATTGGTTAGTTAGAGTTGAGTCTACTCAATGTAGTTATGACTTATGAAGGGTTAATCATGGTAAATGCTAGCATCAAAAGGGGTACTCATAAACTATACTCAACTTGTTAGTGAATGTTCATGTAGTTGATTGTAACATATGTCAAAGTAGAAAATATCATAAGGTTAACATGGTACTCCTGAAAATAGTGACTCTTAACATCATCTTGAACTTCATAAATAGCCATTAAAAATTATTTTGGCACAAAAGTGAGATCATCGTATAGTTAGCTTACATTATCTTATCATGACCTTAAAATTAGTGACACTTAAACTCCTAATCTATCATAATAATCAACCATTCATACATTTCATCATATGGTGGCTATCCAAGACATATACATGTGAGAAAAAGTCTTAAAGGTTAGTGTTCCAATGGTCAATATCTCTTGAATTCTCATGGTGCTTCAAACACCTTCTTACTGAACACTAGGGTCCATTCCATGTGCTGTGCTTGCATCAACAAGAATATATCCTAGCCTTGAAGAATTCCTAATATTAATCTAGATTCTCTAAGAGTGGATGTTCTAATCTAGGATCAATATATGTATAAAACTATGAAATAGCTTATGTCCTTCAGTAGACTTCCTCCTATGATGGCCATTCTTCTCTCTTGTCTACTACTAAAAGAACTTATCCTTGTAAAATATATCTATTTCTTATTTTCATAGGATACTTTTGTTTACACGTCTAATATTGAAAATCAAGGAAATAAATCCATTTCTAGGAAGCAATACCCAAAACTTAAGGCATAACAACATCATATGTCACCCCTTATTATCATATTAGCATAGTGAGTTATATGAGACAAGAATTAGTACTCATAGATAGAGTCCTTACAATCATCAATTTCATGGTTTCTTGAGCATTTTTTGATATAGATACTTGCACTTTTTGGTTGCCCAAGTAAAGGATCATCTTTGAATTGGTGGACATATATCATAAGCTTGTTAGACAAGCTAGCATGCAAATTTATGTGAGGCCTTGCAAATATCTTACAGGGTCTCTGCATAGTTACTCAAAACAGTATCATTGAAAAAGCATTGCATACTTATGTGTCTATATCCAAATGCCCATGAGAGAGCATTAAAGATGAATCATAGAGCACCATGGTTCATAAAGCTATACCATAGTGGTTGTACCACAATCATAAAGTATAGAACTTTTGAAAATTTTCCAACTATAATATAGAGAGAGATTAAAAAAGAGAGAAAATAATGTTGGGATTTAGGAATTTCATTAATGATCACTTAACTTTAAAATTTTCTTTAAGTAGCATGTAAATTAAGTGTATAATGGAGAGCACCTTTCTCAAACTCATATACAAAGTCAAAGTATAGCTAAATTAGAAAACCTTTTATTTCATTAAAGCCAAAATAATGACACTTATACATTATTGGAGATATTGTTGGCCTTGCCAATTATTTATGACAACAATCTTTCTAAGAATGATCGCCTAAAAACGATTGAAACAAAGGATTATGAAAGAAAGAAGAACCCTTAGAAGTCACCTCAAGATTAAAAACTTTATCAGTGTAAATGTAAGCCTATTTGATTAGCATTCTCCAAAGTTTTTGGAGCCTTGATCTCAACTTCCTTCTACAATTCAGGATTTACACCGCATAAGAAGCCTTTCACCTTGTAGAATTCATTTATACCATCATCAAGTTTCAATAGTGAGCTATATAATATGTAAGAGAACTGTGCTTTTGATGACACCGATCCTAGGCATCCCATTTCTACTTCCTCCCATTGGAGGGTAGGAATCCCTTGTGAGACAACTTCTCAAATTTCACCCCAACTCTTAGGGTGTGTGGTGGCATATTAAAAGTAATCCACCACTTGTAGGCCTTGCCTTAGAGGAAGAAACTAGTCTGCATTGGCGCCATCTCACCCATGGTACAACGAAGCCAATGTATATCAGGCCACTTACTTAGAAAAGTATTGACTACATCTTTATTGCAATCCTTCTCTTCCCCCTAGAAGATTGGTGCTTTCAAGTTCTTCAAGGAATCAACTTCTTTAGTTGAGCCAATGGGATCTGTAGTGGATAGTCTTGTTGGAAGATGGTGCAAGACAACTAGCCCTTGGCATATCTATCAAAGCCAATTGTGAAGAGACTAATGTATTAACTAACTCCATGAGTTTAGATAAATTAATACTCATATGCTGCGCCGTAGTTGTTTCTAATGCAAAAAACCATGTCTAAAGTTATTTAAACTCTATATAGTCTAAAAGTCCATGTGTGTTCATGATCTCTTCATCATTGGACATTACAGTAGGAAGAGGGTTGCCAATAAAAGGTACTTCACACTCCAAATCAAGTCCTTCAAATTCAGACATGTGAGTTGAAGGCACATCAAAGTCCATGATGAAGATCAAGTGTATGTGCATATAGAGAGAAGCATAAATACCCTTGCAGGGAACTCAAGAAGAGGAAGAAGAAGCAATTCATAGAGGAATCACCTCCAAAAATCAACCTCAAACTTGTATATGGATAATGGTGAACAATTTCATAGATCACGCTATGAAATTGCAATCACTAAAAGTTTGAAAGACTAGCCATGTTGAAAATTGATGATAATAGGGTTGAAAATTAATGATAATAGGATTGAATCTACAAGATTGTTGAGTAATCCACTTCACAAGCATATAAGAAATAATAACCAAACTTTATTGTATGAGTTTTTAAACCATGAACCCTCGTTTATTTTTTGCAAAATTTTATGAAGATGTGGACAATAAGAAAAATCAACTTGACTCCAATCGCTACCATCATATACTTGCTTCACCAACTTGATAGCCTAGAAATCAAAAGCTAGTGTATAGTTGATTACTTTCTTGTTCAAGTTCTCAATTGACTTCCAACTATGAAACAAAGGCAAAATAAAAAAGTCTAAGTCTAAGATAATAGCACACGAGAGTTATGTCGGTTGGTATTGCTAGCTTGCTTTTTGTATGTGTGTGTGTGTGTGTGTGTGTGTGATTGGAGTTGAGGATTAGGACGAGTAGCCCAAGAGCTTCTTTCCAAGCCCAAGCACAATAGAAATTGTACACTACACAATGATCTCCCAAAATAGAGAGTCTTTTCAAAAAATGAAAGTTTCTCAACCACAAGAGGAAAATGAGCCCTCTTTGTCCAAAAATAGCTCACTTTGAGTCTATTTTTGGAGCTCTCAATAGTGCATGCCTCTTGTAGGCTCTGATACCATTGAGAGGGCAAAGGGAATAGACTTGAGAATCTCCACCCAACCATGCTCTTATATAGGCTCTCTCAGACACCTATTCTTAGAAGTCCATTTCCACAGGCCATGGTTCCCATGGCTCGTAGTATCTGCCTGGCCTTGCCCTCACCTCATAGACTTAGGTGTGAATTCTCAAAATCCATATCATGACCATGTTGCACATCAATGTGTTTTGAGTTTGCATGAAACATTGGATTTTGTGCCAAGGCAATTGCACTATAACTGTCATAGTGAAGAAATTGTATCTTTTGCTAAAGTCCAAGATCTCCCATTAGGTGACTAAGCCATATAGCTTTCTTGAAAGTTTCACTAGTTGCAACATACTTTGCCTTTATAAACGGATGCACAATCTTGAAGAGTTGACCTCGAAGAAAGTTGCAGAACCAACAAACGTGTAGATCCATCCAATAGTAGATCTATGACTATTGACACAACTTACATAATCACTTTCCACACATCCAACTATGGATAACTCTCCACGGCCATAGCATAACTGTTAATTTGTTGTGCCACTCAAATATTTGAGGATCAACTTGATAGCTTCCCAATGCTTCTTTTATGGAGTGGACATATAATGACTAATTACTCCCACTACATATGCAATGTCTAGTCTCGTAGTAGCCACCATGGCATACATGAGATAACCACTAGCTGAAGCATATACAATCTTTGCCATCATAGATTTATCCTTAGGGGATTTTGGACAAGCCTTTTTTCTAAGCTTCACATATTGAGATAGCAGAGTACTCAATGGTTTCCCCTTCTGCATATTGAAGCATTCAAGAACTTTATGCACGTACTCTTTTTAAGATAGTATAGCAAACCCTGTTTATGGCCTTGAGTAATGTTCCATACCAAGTATATGATTTGCATTGCCCATATCCTTTATGCCAAAAGTCGCTTGTAGTTGTTGTTTCACATTAGTTATGTCCTTCATAGAATGACTAGCTATGAGCATGTCATCCACATACAAGAAGCATAATGAGCTGTCCTTCTATAGGCTTTTTCACATAGATACGTGGATCTTCCTTACTACATTTGAACCCAAGGGAATGCATGAATGTATCAAAATTTTGATACAATTTCCTGTTTGCTTGCTTAAGTCTATAGAGACTCTTATGTAGCTTACAAACAAAGTGTTCCTTGCCATGTATTGCAAAAGCTTTGAATTGCATCATGTAAATCTCCTAGTCAAGATCACCATGTAAGAAAGTGGTTTTGACATCCATTTGAATGAGCTCAAGGTATTCTGGAGCAACCAATCCAAGTAGGAATGCCAATGTTGTTATCTTGACAAGTAAAGAGAATATTTCCTCAAAATCTATGCCATAGTTATGCTTGAATCCTTTTGCCACTAATTTTCCCTTCTAAAGTAAGCTTAACATTGTCAAATCCATACTTGATCTTATGAGCCCATTTGCATGCTAGTCCCTTCTTATCCTTTGGCAAGGGAATAAGCTCCCATGTCCCATATTTATGTATATTGGCTATCTCATTCTTTATTTCAAGTTCCCACTGGGCTTTATCCTTGGCTAGCATGGCCTCTTTATAACAAGATAGCTCCCCACTATCAATCAACAAGACAAAGTCAACGCCTAAAACAAACCATGCAAGTGAATGTAAGACCCTTTGAGATCTTCTTGGCTAGTTAGTACTAGCATCCTCAGTAGCACTTTTAACATGAGCATTAAATTGTGGAAATTTTGGCTCATCAAATCTTTATATAAAAGGTAAGACATCACTGAATGACTTTTTTTGGTATTGAATTTCCTTTATTGGCTACTTATGTATCTTAGTCTAATTAAAGACCACATCATGTCTATGGTGTATGGATCAATTTTTGGATCTCACAAGTGATTGTCAAATTGGCCATCCAATCCATAACCTACAAAGGTGTATTTTTTTTACTATGGATCTAGCATGTAGCTCTTTAGGCACATGAACGTAAGCTTCATAACCAAAAATCTTGAGTCTGCCAATATAGGATAGCTTATGTCTTATGACCATAACTCCTCGGGGATCTTGAACTTCAATGTAGCATTTGGAGATATATTGATAAGACAGATGGATGCATACAATGGTTTAGCCCAAAACTCTATGTCGGATTATCTTTTGAAAGCATGGACATAATTTGCTCTTAAAGTGTCATGTACATTCTTTCTACAACACCATTTTGGGTAGGAGTATATGGAGCCTAGTGACTCACATCTATAATTCTCCTTGCAACATAAAAGTCAAAAAACTCTTTGGCAATGTATTCACTACCATTATGTGAGTGCAAAGTCTTGAGCTTCTTTCCATACTAAGTTTTAACATGAGAGACAAATTTCTTGAAGTAAGAAAAGATCTTGTCTTGTGACTTCATAACATAAGCCCAAACTTTCCTAGTTGCATTGTCAATGAACATAACAAAATACATTGCACCACCAAGACTTTAAGTTAGCATGGGCTCGCATACGTCATTGTGTACAAGCTCTAAGGGTCATCTATCTTTCTTAAAATGCATATTTCTAGAAGTTCTTGTTTGTTTACCATATTGACAATGTGCACAAAATGGAAATTCAAAAAATGAGAGATGATAAGTATCCTAAATAAGAAAGACTATTCTTTTCTTTTCTAAAAATATTTCCAAACTGGCTATACCACATAGCGACACTTGACAGCTCAATTATGAATACAAGACTCTTTCTCAAAGATACATACAAGGGGTAAAGAGATCCAACTTTAGAGCAATTGGATAAAACCATATTATTTTTATATGTGCGCCAAATCTAATTATAGAATTTTACCTTATGCCAACAACTAATATCAAATTCTAAGTCAGGAATGGAAAATGGCAAACATTTTGAAGTAAAAATCATGTTTTATTCATAAGAACAATCTGTATGTCCCCAATGCCAATGATATCACAAGTGTAACTATCACCTAAAGTGACAGAACCAACTATCTCTTCATATCAAGTAAACCAATATTTGTGTGGCGTGACATGAGAAGACCCACCAAAATCCAATATCCAAGTATGTGATATCTCACTAGTGACTAGTACTTCAATTGACAACTAGCTATCAAGTGACAAAGATTCTTTAGCATCATAGAAGACCTCTGCACACTCCATAACCATATGAATCTCTTGTGCATCATCATCATCATCAATGACTAAGTTGGTCTCTTGTATCTTCATTGAGCTATTTCTTTCTTTCATATCTTCATCATCACTATCTTCTTACTTCTACTTCCCTTTCTCCCACTTCCATATGCAACGATCTCTCTTTATGTGACCATACTTCTCGTAGTAATGGCATTGCACCTTCCTCTTGTTAGGAGACTTTGACCGCACATGACTACCATCTCTCTTGTTATGGTCATTGTCAGATTCGCAATGCTTTAAATACCATGTACACTACTTTGAATGAACCTGTGTTTGCATATAACGAGTCTGGCCATGCTTAGAGTCACCCATGGCTATTCGATTGAAATGACTCAAATTCCTCTTTAATTCCATCATCGAAAGTTTGTGACTCCCTAGAGTCATGCATCACATCCTAAAGAGTGTGAGTGTGCAATGCATGCATTTGTATGTGCTAAGAGAAAGAGAGAGGAAGAGAGCGAGAGGCATGCATAGTGTGGGTGAGGGTGAGCCTTGCCCCCCAAGCTTCTCATTGTTCATGAACAAGATGACCAGTCACTTAGAGTTAGTGAGTGGCTCAAGTGTATATCTATACATGTGGGGTTAGTGAGCAGTGATGGGAAGTGGAAACAATATGGCTAGTATCTCAACATTTCTCCCACTTGATGGCCAATGTGGGAGGTAGTAATATACAAGAAGTTAGTGAAGGGATTATCATGTTGACCCTATGCCCATCAACTTTTGACAATGCTAAACTGATCACACTAGACAGTTTTTTTGTCAATGCATTCACTGCATTGTCCAATGTGTCAATCTTCACTAATTCAAGCTTCTTGTCTGTTAGGAACTATTACGTAGAATGATATCTAAGAGGGCAAGCATGTTAGAAGTCAAGCTCTCCCGTCTGTCTGTCTTTATGTATGACCGACATCTGTGGTGACAGCTAGTGTGCAGCTGTCTGCATATGACTATATTGAATAAGTCGTTTTAGCTAGTCGGTGACCTAACTAGAGTTAGTCAGTCTAGTTACACTTACACTAGGTTATCCTTTTGTAGTGTGAGTATTTCTTTAGTATTGAATAATGGAAGAGATCTCTCTCTCTCTCTTCTCCTTCAACATGGTATCAGAGCCTCATCCATGAGGTTGTGGGAGAATGGGCATGACTACTTGCAGTGCAAAGGAGATGAAGTAAGGAATGAAGAAGAAGCTGGACACTTGCAAATGAAGCCATAGTCAAAGGAAAGGTATGTATCAATGTCTGTATGCATATGACTGACAGGAGGTCATGAAGGATTGAAGGAAGGGTTGAAGAGCTTGATTTGAATCATGCTATGCAGCAGTTTATGACCAGCATTGGAAGGAATAAATAGTGGAATATATATCAAAAAAATCAGCGCCTAGAAATTAGCATGGACTGCCTGAAAATCTGCGCCTCCTTGTCTGAAAATCTGCGCCTGTTCTTGTCGGTCAACGTGATGAAGCATTCACTTATATGCTTGACATCAATGATGGCATTTCACTTGTACTTCAATTGACAACTAGCTATCAAGTGACAAAGATTCTTTAGCATCATAGAAGACCTCTGCACACTCCATAACCATATGAATCTCTTGTGCATCATCATCATCATCAATGACTAAGTTGGTCTCTTGTATCTTCATTGAGCTATTTCTTTCTTTCATATCTTCATCATCACTATCTTCTTACTTCTACTTCCCTTTCTCCCACTTCCATATGCAACGATCTCTCTTTATGTGACCATACTTCTCGTAGTAATGGCATTGCACCTTCCTCTTGTTAGGAGACTTTGACCGCACATGACTACCATCTCTCTTGTTATGGTCATTGTCAGATTCGCAATGCTTTAAATACCATGTACACTACTTTGAATGAACCTGTGTTTGCATATAACGAGTCTGGCCATGCTTAGAGTCACCCATGGCTATTCGATATGTCTCTTTTGAAAAAAAAGGCACTAGCAACTTCCAGTTGATGCAAAATTACTTGTGGCTATACAGAAGGTTTCCCACAGTGAAGGTAGAGGACAAACCAAGTGAATAGCTTTCATCTCATCATCTATATTCAAGTACTATACCTAAATTTGTGCAAATAGAAAATATAACTCATCTAAGTGTGCTACAACACTTATGGACTCTTTCATGCATAAACCATAAAGCTCACATCAAGAACACCTTATTATTGGTTGAGTTCTTCTCACAAGTGTTGCGTAACTTCATCCATGTAGTATGAGCAGTGCACCATTCCAAAATTGTAAAGTAGACCAATTTTGCAAAATGTAAACAAATTGTTGACCTAGCCATGGAATCAAGCTCCTCCCACTCCAACTAAGTAATACACTTATCCTAAACCCTTTCATGATAAAGAATGGGGACTTGTTATTTCTTCTATACAAAGCCATCTTGCATTTGCTTTTCTCATAATAGAGCAAAGTCTATGCCATCAAACTTCTAGAAATCATAAATGTCCTTATCTTTTAATGCCATAAGAGCAATGCAAAAAAGATCGCGAAATTTTTGAAAAAAATTGGCATAGTCTCGTTTGTACAATGGCACTCTAAACTAATCCAAAATGTCTCAAAATTTGGCAAAGGAGAAATCTCTAATCAAAAGTATGCAACCAAATATCTATAACTAAAATTTAAAAAAATGTTGGTATAGTTTTGGTAGCAAAATGGCTCTGGAAACAAACCAACTAGCTAACCAAAAGAGAAAGTGTATCAAAAGCTAATTATAGACAATACAAGGATTTAAGCCTATAGTGACGGCGGGTAGCCACGCAGGTAGCGGCGTCGCTATTTGCGTCATATTGCATCCTTATAGACAATACAAGGATTTAAGCCTATAGCGACGGCGGGTAGCCATGCAGGTAGCGACGTTGCTATTTGCGTCGCATTGCGTCGCTATTTGCATCGCATTGCATCGCTATTTGCGATGCAAATAGTAACGCAAATAGTGACGCTCCACAGGGAAAAAAATAGGCCAAAATCGAGCGCGGGTTTATTTCGCGTTTTTGCATCTATTGTTTTGAGAGCGAGAGCGAGAGCGAGAGCGAGAGAGAGAGTGACCGTCGTGAGAGAAGGAGAGGAAGAAGGCTTGCCGCCACCGCTGCCGTTGTTCGCAAAGGAGAGGAGGAGCCTTCATCATGAAGAGGAGCCACCCCATAGTCACCATATCTCATTGATGAGTCTATTCTCTCCTTCTTTTACTTGTTTAGGGTTTAAATCACTTTCTCTTTTGCTTGTTTAGGAGAGGAAATGAGAGAGAAAGAGAGGGAGAGGGAGAGGGAGAGAGAGTTCATTCTCTCTCTCCCTCTCCCTTTTGCTTTTGGGGATATATTGTGAGAGGGAGAGGAAATGAGAGAGAAAGAGAGGGAGAGGGAGAGGGAGGGGGAGGGAGGGAGAGGGAGAAAATGGAAGAGGTTGTGGGCAAAACTCTCTATTCACTTTTTTGAAGTATTCAAATTAACATATGATGCATGCATAGATCATTCTTGTGTGTGCAAACTTGAGAGCTCTCTTCTCTCTCCTTGTATCCTATCTTCTTATGCTTCACATTGAGGGTGAGGGTGAGGGTGAGGGTGAGTGAGAGAGGAATTAAGTGAGGAACTAGAAGAGTCAAGCTTCTCTCCTATCTTGCATTCTTCTCTTCTTCCCCTTCTTCTTCTACAATTTGGAGGGTGAGAGCTGGAGTTGAGATGAGGTTGGGATATCCCTCTTTCTTTTCTATGCTTCCTCTCTTTGTTGGAGTACTTGAGGAATGGATGGATTGCAAAATGGAGTGGCGTAACCAATTGAAGGAGCCATGCTTGGATTGTGAGGCTAAATTGATTTGAGATGATGATTTGATTGGTTGAGTATATTGGAGTAGATAGAAAGAAACAACTCAATTTTTTATTTAAAAAACTCTCTAATCATTTGTAGTAGAGATTCGAATTGCATTGATTGATGATTGCTATGGAAGATCAGTTATGTCCAACGTTTATCAATTGCATTAGGAAAGAAATTAGTTATGTCTACTGTTATGTCTAATGATTGCTATGGAGAATTAGTTATGTCTAATGTTTATCAATTGTATTAGGAAATAAATTAGTGAAAATTTTTTGCTTACGACATGTAAATGCAACTCACAATGTAACTCATCTAAATGCAACTCATTGGAGAGTGTTAGGAGCATTTAAAGGGAAGGACCTCTTGAGTGAAAGCTAGCAGGAAGAGAGGGAGATATTTTCCAAATAAAACATTTAAGGAAGAAAATGAAATGAGAGAGGGAGAGGAAGAGAGAAAACGAAATGAGAGAGGGAAAGGAGAGAGAAAAATGAGAGAGAGAGAGGAGAGAGAAAAGGAAATGAGAGAGGGCACTAAGGCTCAATACATAACCTAGAAGCATATAAATACCACTGACAACACTATGACAGATATAAGTACTAGATCCAAGACAAAACATCAAACCATCCTACGATAGGGGTACTACATCCAATGAGTATCAAGAGAGCATGTACCTGTCACAATTAGTCCTATTGTCTCACTATAATATATCTAACAAATGGCTCATGTATCATCCAATGATAAGAGGTATGAAGTGTCTTAAATTAATGCTTGATGTGAGAAGTGACAGTCAAACTCAATGAGACTAAGCTTCAATCTCAATCCAAGTGCATTCTAGAAGCATGGCCAAGTATATGGCATCAACCATAGACATTAGTATAGCATGAAAAGTAATCAATAAGCATCAACAAGCAATAAGCATGAAGTTTCTCTGACAAAATAGCATTCAATCCTACTTATTACAGAAGTGAAAACCTCTATAAAATTGAGTAAATGAGTGCTCAAATTAGTCCAATAGCATGCCAAGACGTTGACATAACATCCCAAGTGAACTCACATCAAATAGACATCTCGAGAAGCATAAGTGACCTCCAATAAACAATGAGTGAAGGGTTTTCCCAAATTGTATTACAAGTCATTAAATTGTTTGTTGTAACGTAGATAAGATGGAAAACGAAGAAGGTCTTTTGTTCAAGATTGCGAGGCGTATCTTAATCAGCGTGTCCCATGTCCTTGCTCTCAATGCAAGTTGGCAATTAGACAAAAACGCCGATTGTCTTTAGAACACACAACGATTTGGCGAGTTTCAATCTTAGATCATTGATCAGGCGATTGCGGATTCTCAGCAAACGGTAATTTGAAGTTAATTTCAATCATGCATTGTACTCGCAAACTAATTGGATACCATATACAATAAGATTGGGTCTTGCTGACAAATTTTCTATCTAGGGAGGTGATGTCTCGTCCCAAGGGGGAGTGCACCCTTTGCGGCCAATTAGAAGAGTACGTGGGCGTGCGATGGATGGAGTGCAGGAGCCAATCCACCACTCGCAAGGCTAATCTATACCGTCAATGCCAAAGGAGACAGGCAACCTTCCAGACCTACCTACAATCTCTTGGAGCCTGAGATGGAGGCAATGATCGATGCATTGATTCCCATGGACATCGAGACTTCTGATTTGCTTAGAGAGGAAGCATCCATACCATTATATGATGGGTGCCGAGTATCTCGGCTGAAGACACTGATTGCACTCTTAAGTGTGCAAGCAAAATACGGGTGGAGCAATACGAGTGTGACCGAGTTGTTTAGGTACCTTGTACATACGCTTCATTGATTTTTATTTCGGCACTATTATTACAAACATTTGTGTTTTTTCAAGGTGTTTTATGATTTTTTTCAAGTTATTGAAATATTATATATTACCATTTGCAAATACCATGCTTGAGTCTCGTGATGATGCACGACATGTTTTACGGAAGCTTGGCATGGACTACAATAACATCCATGCATGTATCAACGATTGCTATCTGTTTCGAGGAGAATACGAGACTATGGAGACATGTCCAAAGTGTGGTGCTCATAGGTATCGATAGGACTTGCAAGGGCAAACTATCCCTCAAAAATTTCTCAGACACTTTCTGCTGATCCCCCGCATAAACCACATATTTCGTACGTCCGGCATGGCGAGCTTGACAACATGGCATGTGCAGAATAGGTCCACGGATGGAGTTCAACGAATATCAGTGGATTTGCGCGCATGGAGCCACATTGACTCTACCTTCCCAGGCTTTGCCCGAGAGCCAAGGAATCTTCGGCTCGGTCTCACAATGGATGGCGTGAATCCATTCGGTCTGCACTCAACTTCTTACAGTGTGTGGCCTATAGTCCTTGTCAACTACAACATCCCTCCATGGCTTTCTACGAAGAAAGGACATCTCATCCTTAGCTTGCTTGTCCCAAGCCGCTACAAAGTAAAAAATATGGACGTGTATCTTCGTCCATTAGTCGATGAGCTTAAGATTTTGTGGTAGGAGGGGGTCACTGTGCAAGATATGAGCAGGCGCGATGGTCGGCGGTCAGCCAATATTTGATCCATTCTCATCTGGACGATGCATGACTTTCTGGGATTGGGAGAGTGCTCACACTACAAGGATACACACATATAGCAATGCTAAGTAGCGACGTTTTTTTTTCGGTGTCGGTATTAGCCTCGCTATTAGCATCGGTATCTGCATATTTAAAAACATCGGTATTTAGTGACGCAAATACCGACGTTTTTAAAGATGCAGATACCTACGCTAATAGCAACGACTTACTGCGGTAAAATTTCGTCGAAACCCGAATGTTTCTTTCATATGAGCGCGTGAAGGCAGAGAGAAAGAAAGGATTGTGAGCAAGAGAGGGAAGTGAGCAAGAGAGGTAAGCAAGGGAGGTGAGCAAGGAAGCAAGCCGCGAGCCGCACGCGAGGAGAGGAGCGTCGCCCGCGCGAAGAGGTAGTGGAAGAAGAAGAGAGCAGGATGGTATGCCCTGTTTTGGTTTCTTTACAATCTTTGTTTTGCTTTGCAATGTAGGTTAGAAAGTGTTGGTTTGTCTTCGATCTTTGTGTTGCTTTGCAATGTAGGTTAGGAAGTATTGAAAGAGAGAGAGAAATGGAAGCGAGTGTTTTCAAAAATTTTGTTGTGTTGGTTTTTATTCTTTGCAATGTAGGTACGAAAATGTATGTGTGTGAGCATAGTTTAGAGCCGACCTCAAAGATAGATAAGTTTAGAGCCGAACTCAAAGAGATAGGTATGAAAATGTAAAAAAAAAAACCTGAAATATATATAGTGGAGTGGTCCCAATATACAATATAGAATCTTTATTAAATTATCATTCCATTACATCGCAGTCAAGATGTCTAGCACTCATGACTAACATGGTGGTGATCGTGAGGCTTGGCTCAATCAACGTGTCCCTTGTCCATGCACGCAATGCAAATTGGCCATTCGTCGAAAACGCTCGTTTGTCCATAGAGCATGTGCAATGGTATGGAGAGTTTTGAGTTAAGATAATCGACCAAGTAGTCTTGAATTATGAGATTGCGGTAAGTTCTCTCTCATTACGTACTATATGACATGTAATTGATTTAAGTATAACAGTTTGGGGTTATCTTAGAAGTTAGCTCCTTAACGTCCTTTACAGGGCCAGGGCCATGTTGATACATTGCAGTCCGCACATCTCTTGCGTCTAGTAAGACAGGTTCATCCGCGCTCTATACAAATGCTATCCGAGATAACTAACTGTCTCATAGAAGGTGATAACTCTCAACCCCCTTCTATGGGTGAGAATGCTGGAGACATGGACGATCCTCCTGCTTTTTTGGAGCCCAAGTTAGAGGACATGATCGAATCATTGCTTCCGACAGACTCGGAATCCCAAGATCCTTTAATTGCGGAGGCTTCCATTCCATTGTATGATGGGAGTCGAGTATCCCATTTGAAGACACTTCTTGCATTGTTGAGCATACAAACAAAGTATGGATGGAGCGATGCGAGTGTGACAAAGCTATTCAGGTATATTATGATGTGTATGATTCTTTATTGAAAGCCATTAAAATGTGCTATATAGCACTCTAATAATGTGCTTCATTGCAATTTGTAGAATGTTGAAATCTTACATTTTGCCTATCTAAAACACGATGCCTGAGCCTCGTGACGATGCAAGACAAGTGCTGCGAAAGCTAGGCATGGATTATAATTGCATTCGTGCTTGCCCCAATGATTGTGTTCTCTTCCAGGGAGAGTTTGAATTGTTAGCCACATGTCCCAAGTGCGGTGCGGATAGGTATCGAAATGACTTGCAAGGACAGACTGTTCCACAGAAGGTTTTGAGGCACTTTTCGCTGATACCGTGTGTTCGTCACATTTTTCGGACCAAGAGTTTTGCAAATTTTGTTGATACCGCGTGTTCGTCACATTTTTCGGACCAAGAGTCAAGAATATGGATGTCTACCTCTCTCCATTGATTGATGAGCTAAAGGAGTTGTGGGAGGGAATTGTAGTGGAGGACATGAGCAAACATATTGGTAGGCGATCCGCAACTATAAGGGCAATTCTTATGTGGACCATGCATGACTTTCCAGGTTATGGAGAATGCTCTGGTAAAGCGTGTTTTCTTATTTTGCTAGTTTTCTTTGAGCGATGTTGGTATTATGACATGCCTCATTGTACATGTGTGTTCTGCAGGGCTAGTCACGTTAGGTTACCATGCATGTCCTCTGTGTGGACCAAGGTTGGATTCTCGTATGTCAAAATCTATGAAGAAGATGGTATTTGAGGGACATCGGGATTTTTTGCTAGAGGGTTATGTCATGAGAGAAGGATTTCTTGGTCGCCCTCCTACGAGAATGAACGCACTGAGCTGGTTGGATCGCAGGATGGTGGACCAAGACTCGCTTCCCAGTGGAATGCGACGCTTCTCAATTTTCTATGAGCTGACTTATTGGAAAAAACTAAAGATTAACCACCTTTTAGATCCCATGCACATTTTTAAGAATGTGGGTAGCTTGCTATGGGACCACCTCACTGGGCAGTGAGACACACTAGGAGCGAGGATGGATTTGAAAGCAATAGGAAAGATGGAACCATATTGGCCTGTAAGTGGCGTCGACGGTCGAGTGTAATTGCGGTGCGCTCCTTGGGTTTTGTCTGGCAATGAAGTGCGACGAGTAAAGGAAAACATCAAGTCCTTTCGCACGCCGACTGGCTTAATGCGTTCTCTCAAGACAACATTCACAAAGGATGACCAACTGATAGGACTCAAATCCCATGATTGGCATAAGATGTGTCAGGTATGTACGGTATGAGGCTGCGTATGGCATGATTCTGCATATTAGATTTTAGAATCTCCGTTTGTTTATACACAATGTTAATTACATGGTTTTCACAGTTCGTATTGCCGATCGCAATTGCGGGGTCTTTGACATCAGAGGTACGGACAACCATTTAAAAATTGTTCAAGTTGGTCCAGTTTGTCTCCCAAAAAGAGATTCACACATCATCGATTGAATCCGTGAAATGCATGGCACTAGAGACTTCTTGTCTTTTGGAGAAGTATCTTCCCACTAGCATGCTCACGATACAAACCCATCTTCTAGTGCATATTGTAGATGAATTGCAGGTTGCAGGTCTAGTCCATAGTCGATGGATGTTTTTCCTTGAATGGTTCATGAAGACCTTAAAGGGATTTGTGCGACAATGGGCTCGTGCTGAGGGTAGCATGGCTAAAGGTTGGTTAGTGTCGAAGGCCTTGGTGTACATTTCTGAGTGGTTGTCCACTGTGGACCGGGACAAAGGCTTGATATGGTCACTTAAGGAGGATGATCGTCTGAATGGAGATGTCTTAGTGGGAAACGGAATAGAGAAGAAGATGGACGCATCCATGGAGTCCAAGGTGAACCGATTTTGTATGCTGCATAGCGCTACGATGGAGAAGTGGCTGCAATGGTATGAGGATGCTCACGCTAAGCGAGAGTCTGCAAGATCTGACTTTCGACGGAGTACGCGGCAATAGCCCATTCGATATCCGAAGGGCTTAGAGGAGATGCCTCTACTCATGTCCACTAGATGGCTACATGAGGCCCTAACCAAAGCATCTCATGATGGAGAAACAGTTACTGAAGAAGAGTGGGACTTCTCACGTGGATGCAATCCCAAGGTATGGATGTAATCCCAAGAAATTACAATCTATACTGCAAATCGCAACTAATATACTTGTTCTTCTCCTAGTATAAGGTCCATAGTGCAGCATGGTCATGTGGACGACATTTCAGAGTAGAGCACATTGACAAGTTACGCTTGACAATGGACTGTGGAGTGATGGCAATGTTTGAGCAGGAAAGCCGTCGACGTGGCATAGATCCAAACCGTGTAGTTGCAGAGATGGAGTATTTCAGATGTTTACAGAGTATCCTTGTAGTGGACCATCGACGTTTCTCCGTTACCATATTTGATGTGCAATGGTTCAAGGTTACTCTCGAAGGAGCAGGTGCAACTGTTCGGCGAGGGCCGAGTGGCTATGTTGAGATTGACTCAATGAAGAAGTGGACCGATTTGAGTGATACATTTGTTTTGCCAAATCACTGTGAGCAGGTAAGCGTCCCTAACACTTGATGCGCTTTAGCAATCTCAAAGTGGACTTTTATACTAATCGTAATATGGATCAGGTTATTTTTTTCCCTAGGGTGGTGGTAGAAAGGAAGGGGTGGTTGCACTGGGTGAATTTGCTGTCGTTCATGTCTTCGAGTAGTGCACCACAGAAAGATGGCAAAAGAGAAGCACGCATCATGAGGCGAGTCATGGTGTTGCTGTCGATGGCATTGGGGTCAAAATAGAGGGGTGGGAGGTGGCGTTCTTGGGGTGCGGGCTCTTGGTGGACTAGGATCCTAATTAACCTGAGATAATTACAAGTGATGATGAATGCGGGGTCGGGGCAAGAGGTGAACTCGCTAAGAAATTTATCTATAGAGCTATACAAGTCGGGGAGGGTGAAAAGAAGGGTGTTTCTATGGGAGGTGCTATTGGTATTATAGATGATGGGAAAATCGAACCTGCCGTGGATGGACGGATTGAAGTCCACTCCTACCCTTCGAGGATACGGCATAAAAGTGGGGTCCTTTCTCTCTGAAGGGAGGGTGCTGCAAAATGCCATCCACGCTTCTAGGTTGACGTAAAAAATGTGTCTCCTCCAGATGGGTTGGCAATTATAGCCTTCCGCTGATCCAGGCACCTGGAGGACTTTATCTTAACAAAACTCGCGGTCCTCGGCTCCCCAAGCAGTTGGGTGAGCCTCACGCTCCGCTAACCATTTGGCTTTGAGCCTTGCCCCAATGGCAATGACATCCTCCACCAGTTGAATGGGCAGTAACCTATTCAAGGCAGTGGGAAACTCAAAGCGCAAGTCGAAGGGGTCGCGGTTATACTCCTGCTATTCCCAGATAATCAATTCGGCACGGAATTCAGCAGGGGAATCTTGGGTGCGCAGTAGGAGAGGAGCAGGCTGTCTCGGGATAGGTCTAGCATTCAGCTTTCTTCTTGCCTTCTCCACCATCTCTTTCCTACGGTTGGTTTGGGCCGCTCTTCTCTCGACAGATGTATCAGGGGGCTGCACTTCTGCTTGTTGTGGTTGAGGGGGTGGTGGGACATATTCCTCCTCCTGAGGTCCCAGATCGAGCTCTGGTTCACCTTCTTCTGCTTGCTCGTCTTCTTGTGTTTTTTCCTCTGTGAAGCTGAGGTCATCTATCTCCTGCGCCGTCAGGCCTACCTGTGCAAGATATATTCTCTGCTCTTCTAGGCTCTGCGGCGAGCCTCCTAGCTGCAACGGCACGTGCAGGCCTGCTGTGAGAGCTCTGCGCGCAATGGTTAGTTTCCTTTGCAGCTGATCATTGGCTTCATCTCCTTCTGGTCTGGTGGCGTGGAGCAGCGTATTGAGAAAGGTGTGCTGCTGGGCTATCATGGAGAGCTGGGCCGCTTCTGCCTGATTCTCAGCCAGCACCCTGTCTCCTTCAGCCTTGGCTAGCCGGCGTGCTAAGTCCCATACTCTATGCTCGTTATGATCGGACCATTCTTTTTCCCTTCTTTCCATATCTTCCAAGCTCTTCCCCTGATGGAGGGTCATTGCCATGAGTTGTTGCTGCTGGGCCTCGAGCTCACGGTGCAAGCGGGACTGCTCCTAGCGTTCTTCTGCAATTTGCGCATTGAGTTGGTCCAGCTTCACCTGCATCCTTCGCACATGTTCTACCCTTAATTGGTCCAGCTCTGCAGCCTTCTGTCTGATTTTGTCAAGCTGGCTTTGCGCTTCCAGGTTGACTGCAAATAACTGATCATTTTTGCGCCGCAGGTGGGCATTCGTTTCCCTCTCCCCATTGAGACGCTCCATCAAGATTTTTCTTCCTGCCTCCCAAGCAACATCACGTTCCTTCAGGGCTTTTAGTTCTTCCACCTCCTTAGTGCTGGCTTCCTCCCTGAGCACATCGATTTTCCTTTGATATTCTATTATCTGCTTCATTCTTTCCAGCTGGAGGGCAGCTTGTGATTCTCGTTCCGCTGCCAGCTCCTCCACGGCTATCCTCCTTTCCTGTCTGGCTCTTTGCAAACTGTGCGAGCAGCTCCTTCATGTACTCGTCGTATTGGCCGGCTGGAGGTGGGGGGTGGGGCATGGTTGTAGTGGTGGCAACCTCTTCTAATTTTTGCCTTTTCAATTCCGACCTTGGCTCCAGTTCGGCCGTGGCTACCCTTTTGGCTCCTGAAGCTGGGGTGGCCACGGTTGCTTCCCTTGCCAGCTCCCTTTCCACCAGAAACTGTAGCCAAGTGACCACATTGCTCTCGTCCACTTTTGGGGTGTGCCCCCGGGTGGCGGTGGCAGGGGGTGTCATCATGATAGGGGTGGCTTGCATGGGTGGCATGAGGAGAGGGAAGGCCGGCCTGATTAGGTCCTTTCCTTTTCCTTCTATAGGGGGCAGGGGCGCAATTTCCGACACACCAGTACTAGGACCGGGTGCCTCAGGTTGATGCGGACCCCCTGCTCCTTCCTCGTCTCTTCCTTGTTGTTCCTCAATGGAGCGACGGGTTGCCAGCTCCAAATCTTCCTCTTCCTTCCTTCTCAGCTCCTCCTCGGCCTTCTTTTTTCTTTCCTCCCCATCCCTTACCGACTCCCTTTGGGCCCATTAGAGATCTTCCTTCTCTTTCCTCTTTTGCTCCTCCTCTCTTTTTCCATGTAGGGCCTTAGTTCGTTGTTCCGCCTTCTTTTGTGGTGTAGCCTGGGGTTCTCCCTCCTCATCGGTGTCCGTTTCTGTTTCATCAGACTGCTCTTCCACGTGAGGCTGGGACTGTGACGGTGATTCGCCACTTTTCTCTTCACCTTCCTGTTTGTCTTCTCCTGCTTGTCCCTGCCCTATCGCTTCTTGAATGATTGCGGTAAGGACACCTCCAAACCCTATGGTGGAGGCCTTGGAGGATGAGGCTTTGTGAGTCGATCAGGATGAAGGGGATTCTCGTGCCACGGCTCTTCCTCTTGTCGCTAGGGCCTTTGCCGAAGCCTCAATGGTATTTCTTACGAACCCATTGAGATTCACCTCGTCCAGCGATTGCGCCACGATACTTTCAAGCAGAGATACATTGATTCTGGTCATAATGTTGTTGTACCACTGGCTGGAGAACAAGGCGTGCATCATCTTTGCCTGCAGCTGAATTTCTTGGTTGGGGATGTCTGCCAGGCTAATTCCGTCGTTGGTGTGAACCTTCACTTTATCCATCCCCAACATGGCATAGACGTCTCTTTTTGGCTTCCTTTCCACCTTGTTTGGCAGCCCTAGTGCCCTTTCCACTAGCTCGGGGGTTAGCTCGATTGGCACTTGTCTGGTAGCTTCCCTGTCCCGCACCGTGACGGTGCCCCTGTTTCTGTTGAAGGTACACAAGAACTTAGCGCACAGGGTGTAGTTTATCCTCTGGCCCACTGCGTCCAGGTACTTTTGTAGGTGGCATTGCTCTATAATTTGCCGTACCGCCGGTTCTTCGATGACTACGTCTTCCAGGTTGAATACGTGGCGGAACTTTAGCTGGTTGAACGCTCTTGTTTCCACTGTGAGGCCATACTTTACTTGTTCTTCCTCTGAGAAGGGGAGCTTGCCTGCTTTGTCCTGGCTTGCCATGGTCGCCACTTGCACATTTAGCCATTTCCCTTTTTAGAATTTTTTGGCAACTAATTTGCTGGACAACCAAAAGCATAGCAGATTTTATTGCCCATAGCCCTAACTTTTCCTTTCAAACTTCTATCACCTCCTTTTATATGGCATTTCAATTTTGAGCATTTCACACTTGGTTTACTTTTTAGATTTTACTTCGTTTATCCCCTTACTGCCCCTTCCCCCTTTTGAAAAAGAAGAATCCGTCCCAAGATTAGAGGTTGTGGGGCCAAGGCGTTCATGTTTATTTGTGTAGGAGCCAAACATAGAAGTTGGGGTTATATTCCAGTTGTGCAGCGCAGTCCAGGTCACAGGGTCGAATGCCTACATGTGTGATGTACGTGAGGACATCTGTGAGCAAATCACCAGAGTCGACCCGACTTGCGATGTGGAGCTCTTCCTCTGTTAAGAGGCAGTCGAGATAGGGGTGTCCTGAGATATGATCATCCATGGGCCGACCCCGAAGAGTGGTTAACACTCTATACGAGGTAGGCACGACGTAGGTGGGATCATACTCGGCCGTTTTGATGGCTCGGCATTGTTTGGCGTTGGTCATTATGCGGCATCCGTCGACTTCCCATTTCAACCTAAGAGCGTACCACTACTTCAAGAAGGGTGATCCCGTATCTGCCAGGTGGGATAACCTTGCACTCTCTTGGTTAGTGATGGGGCAGATGTTGTCCTGGGTCAAATGATGTGATGAGGCGTTGCTTAATGGCTTGCTCTTTGGAGACCTCACTAGTGAGCAATTCAAGGCAGAGCGAGAAGCCTATGCAAAGGCGAATTCAAAAGTCTCCCAAGAGCAAGGCATATTGCACACGTCTATTGCAAAGGGTTCTGCTACTAGTCCCAAGTCGTGGCGATGAGAGCTGAGGGCAAGTGCAACAAAGGTGGCATCGAGATGTTTGATGCAGTCCACCACATCATCTCCAGTGTCCTCTGCAAGGTCAACGGCCAGCATTAGAAATGACTTTCGTTCATAGGAGGGCTTAAGGCCAACGGGTGGTTGAGGTTTGTTGGAGCTGGAGGTTCTGACAGGACAGAGTTGCAGTTGGGGGTCCGTTTGAGTCGACAACCTGGGTGTTTGCAAGATGGATGGGTCGGGTTTGATCTCAGGAGCTATGCTGCCGCCGTCAGCTAGGCTGCGGAGCGGCAGGTTGAGTTGGTTGGATGATGCCACTTGTGGTGATGGCCATTGTTTGGGCCGATAGGCGTGTGTGACTCTCTTGGGTTGACATGTGGAGGGGTCGGATGAGTGGGGTGAGCCCTGCGATTCATGGTCTTGAGGCGTCGGGGGACAAGGACTGATTAGACTTGAGGTCGACGTAGAACTAGTGCGTTTCGCAGTTGGTATTTTAGGGATCCACAGCGAGGCATTCCCCTCATAGTAGCCTTGTGCATGCAGGACGGTTTTAGGGACCCATATTTGTTTAATCACGCGGCACTTGCGGTGAGGGCGTCTTGGTTTCCTAGGTTTAGATTTGTAGGTCTTATGTAGACATGCGCATCTAGTTCTAAGCGGTTCTCGAGGCTGCTTAGGTACCCATTGCAAGTGAGGCTGTTGGGTTTTTGCTTTGGGTGCTGCGGGCTGCGGTTTATGGGGATCTGGGTGCGGCAGATATGCATGACCCCCCTCCTTAGTCCTACCTACTGCTGTTTCTATCGGTGGCCCTGTGAGCAGTGATAGGGTTATGAGGCCCTTGCTGAAAGTCGTGACAATACGCATGTTGCCGATCGTTAAGTGGACGCATTGCGACTCATAATCAACATTGCAGTGGGCCTGGTTTTTAAAGGTTCACCTGAGCAATGACTCTGTGCTTGCATCCATGGTACTTGGCAACACGTACAACAGCATGGGGATAGTTTCAGACTCAATAGAAACGGCGACTCGGCATGTGCCGAGAAGCGGGTAGGATTGAGCCCCGTATGGGCTTAATTTGGCTGTTGTGGGATGAAGTATTGGCTTGCCGAGCTGGATCCAATGCTTGTGCGTTAAAACGTTAGAATCCGCCCCCTCATCAATCAGGGCGTTGAAGGAGCACGTTTGCTTGGCAGTGACTGTGACACGGAGGTGGGTAGGTTCTACAGGCTCCTCCTCATTCTCGTAGATTTCCGTAATTGTGGCTACTCGTATTTTGATGGGTGGTTCTACCATTGGTGGCTCATGCAAAGGATGAGTGGGCGGGTAGTACTTCTTGACTCGGCTGCCATTGAAGAAGCCCGTTCCTTCACCATCCAGTGTCTCCAGCTCAACATTACCAGTTCGACTGATTGCCCAGACCTTGAATGGTCTGAGACCTCTGAATTTCATCTTTTGCTTATGTCCTTTAACTGAGTAGAGGAGCACTAGGTCACCCTGCTCAAACTCCCGTTGCTTGACATGTTTGTCAAACCAGCTTTTGCGTCGGGCTTTCTCGCAGATAAGTGCATAGGTGGCTAGAAGACGGAGGCGTTCCAGCTCAACCAAGCGTTGCATCCATGCTTCCTTCCCTTCCCACCATTCTTGGAGCGCTATCCTCAGGCTAGGGACGAAGAATTCTAATGGGAGAATGGCTTCAGTCCCATAGGTCAACCTAAAAGGTGTTTGACCGACAGCTATTTTATAAGCTGTTCGGTAGGCCCACAAGGCTGCCATCAACTTGTTATCCCAGTCGCTTCATGAGGCTGAGACCACTTTAGTCAGGACATTGATAAGAATTTTGTTGGTTGATTCCACCTGGCCATTAGCCTGAGGGCAGTATAGTGAGGATTTGCGATGGATGATGAGAAAGGCGGATAGGAGATGGGCTATCACTTCGTTGATGAAGTGCGTTCCCTGGTCGCTAACCAGTTTGATGGGGCATCCAAAGCGCGAGATTACTTGCTCCCATAAGAACTTGGCAGTCGTCCTAGCATCATTTTTCCGTGTGGCTCTCGCCTCCGCCCATTGGGTGAGGTAATCTGTGGTGGCCACCACGATGTAGTTGGCTTGTGAGTATTGCTTGCGGGGCTGATGGGTCCTATGAAGTCAATCCCCCATTTTTTGAAGGGTCGGCGAGCAATAACGGGGGTTAACTCCATCTGATCTTTATGAATCGGGACTTTTGTCCGTTGGCACTCGTCACAATGCTTGACAAATTGTGTAGCATCGCGGAAAAGTGTGGGCCACCATAGCTGGGACTGCAGCACCTTTCGTGCTGTCATGTCTCCGCTAAAGTGTCCTCCTGCAATACCGTTGTGCGCCTCTGAGAGCACATCGTGCATCTCATGCTCACATACGCATCTACGTAGCAATCCGTCTTGCCCCAGCCTATAGAGCTAGCCTGTAATCAGCTGGTAGGGCTGGATTTTCAGGATCAAGTGCCTAAGCCGTGCCCGTTCTATTGGTCGTTCGGGTAGCCCATGCTCGAGCACTTGGACTATGTCATCTACCCAGTACGGTGTCAGATCAGCCCTGAATAGGTCTCCTTTGCTGGACAGATGGAATAAGTGGCTGTCCGATAACTCATCCATGATGCCTTGTCTAGCGGCTTCTCCTGTGGGTATACGAGACAAATGATCAGCCATGTAATGTTGTTTTCCCTTCCGCACCACCACGGAGAAATCGAACTCTAGGAGCAGGAGAAGCCATCAAGCTATATGTCTTGTAGCACAAGGTTTGTTCACTAAATAGAGCAGGGCTTGATAGTCTACGAAGAAGGTGAAGGGGGTGGCCAGCAGGTAATGCTGGAACTTCTTGACGGCGAACACCATGGCTAATCCCTCCCTTTCCATTATCGAATAATTCATCTCCGTCTCAGTGAGTTTCCTACTAGCAAAACTTACTGGGTAATCTAGGTTATGCTCACCAGGTTGGCACAACACTACCCCCACGGCAAACTTAGAGGCGTCAATGTGTACGTGGAAAGTAATGGTCCAGTCTGGGGCTCGCAGAATAGGTGCTTTTGTTAGAGCCTTTTTCAATTCTTCGTATGCCCGTTGGCATGCTTCGGTCCACTCGAAGACAATTAGCAGCTTGTACAATGGCCTAGCGATCAGCGCGTAGTTCAGTACAAACTGCCGATAGTATCCTGTGTGACCTAAGAAGCATTGAACTCCCCTATAATTACCTGGGGGTGGAAGGTCAACGATAACTTTGACCTTCGAGAAGTCCGTGGCAATGCCGTTCTTTGACACCACGTGTCCCAAGATGCATCCGTGCTTCACCCAAAACTGACATTTGAAGGGGTTCAGGGAGAGACGGTATAAGCGACACCGTTCAAAGACCACGAGGAGTTTGTCTAGATGTTCAATCCAGGTCGAATGGATACACAGGTCATTGACAAAGACCTCTAACTCCTTGCGAAGCATATCCTTGAATATGGTGCACATGAGGCGTTGAAAGGTGGCGGGGGCATTGGTTAACCCAAAGGGCATGACTACGTACACAAAGATGCCCCACTCAGTGGCAAAGGAGGTCTTGTGCCTGTCTGTAGGATGCACTTGCATCTGATTGTACCCCGAGAAGCCATCCAGGAATCTATAGTCTTTCTTACCTGCCACTCTCTCAAGCATGTGCTCGGTGTAAAGCAAGGGGTAGTTGTCTCTCTTTGTAGCAGCGTTCACCTTCTTGTAATTGACGCACACTCGAATCTTGCCGTTTTTCTTCATCACAATGACTATGGGTGACACCCAGTCTGTGTGCTCAATTTTGTAAATGAATCCAGCTCTCATCAGCTTGTCGATTTCCTCCTTAACAGCATGAGCGTGCTTTGGATTCACGGGGTACGGTTGCTGCTTGATCGGCGTTGCATCCGACGTCATGGGTATGTTATGAGTCACAACACTCGGATCCACCCCTCGTAGCTCACCTAAGGACCAAGCAAATACGTCTATGTACTCCCGCAAAAGAGTGACAAGACTGGACTCTTCTTCAGTAATCAAGTCCTTGGCAATGAACACTGGCCAGGGTACTTCTCCTTCCAGGGCTAGGTTTACCTCCTTGACCTTGGTTGGCCCTTCGATTGGTTCGCTGGTTTGCCCTTGGCATTTGGCACTTAGCAGAACCACTACCCTGTCCCCTTTTTTGAACTTAGAGAAGCGTTTAGGGAGGTCTTGCGGCTTCCTTTGTTCCTCTGATCGCGCATCCTTGGGCCGCTTTGCCTCATCCTGCCGCAACCGTCTGCGCCTCAGGTGGATCGGTAAGTTCCCCTTGGTGTGTCTGGTCATGGGTGGCCTAGGGATTTCTGGGTCACTATCCGAAGTAACTTCCGACTCAAAGTTAAACCCCCCATTTTCACTAGAGGAGGTGGTCTCCCCTGGCGGCCACAGTTCAGATGGCGATTCGGTTCTAAGCAGTGCTGCCGTTCTTGGTTGGGCTAGGCCAGCTTGCTCAAGGTCTACTGCTCCTATCCGTTCCAACCAAGCATGATCACACTTCGTACACATAATTCCTTGGTCCACTCTAAGGGCTTGTCTCTTCTACGGCTTAGCATATGCCCGTATCTGCTCAATTTCTCACCCTTCGGTGTCCTATTCTATGGTATCCACCTCACCCTCACTTTCATCATCCAAGGATTGGCAATCTTTGTATTCATCACAGGAATCTTTATCGCTCGACTGCTCATCGTCTCCCAAGGCTTGCTCTGCTTTGTCTTGTTGGTCGGGAACTAAAGCCCAGTTATACCTGAGGTTCAGTTTGTGTACCCTGGTCCACTTCCACTCGGACTCTTCCAAGAGGTCCTCTAGTGGCTTGAGGTTGGCGGCTACGTTGCCTGCCAGTCGGTCCGTTAAGTGCTCCAGTATTCCCTAGAGCTCCCTCTTTTTGGAAGGTACTTGGAAGATGATAGGCTTAGGCCCTTCATGGAGGCTTGTTGCCATCATGTAGACATGTGTAGAGAGTGTTTCGTTTGACTTGCCAAATGTTTTGATAGCCTGCTCGTACGCCTCATGGTCTGAGAACGGCAGGTCAAGTGTAGCGAGAACGTGCATCCAATCCCGCTCGTCCTCTGGGCACGGGATATACTTAGTTAAGGACCCATAGGGTTCCTTGACCTGAGTGTTCCCTTTGAGCATAGTAGAGATGGCGTCTAGGTCGACTGGCAAGGTCTCCCAAGTGTCCATCTCTATTCTCACGCTGTTAGTTCGGTTGCCAAGGAAGATCAGGCTATTACCCCAATCTTTGATAACTCTAGCATTGCGCATCTAGGGTCGACCCAATAGGATATCATAGTCCACTCCCTTCATGACTATAAAGTCGACAGAGAATTGGACTTCTGCAATCTTTACTGGCCAGTTCTTCAAGACCCCGAATGGCTTCACTCGCATACCGTTTGCTAGCGTGACATTAAATCGAGCAGCTTCGACAGGTGGGTTTCCCCATGTCTGCAACACTGCGTGGCTAAGCACACTAACCCCAGCTCCTGTGTCTACAATTTCCTTCCTCGTTGCATCTCGCAGGGCTAGGACCAGTAGGACTGCATGCATCTCCGAGCCCTCCCAGAAGGCGTTGACGTGCAAGGATTTAGGCCTGGAATGTAGCGTCAAACTTGGCAATTGTGTTTCCACATCCTGGTCTTGAGGATCTGCCGTGGCCTGCTCTTGCGATCCCTCGATCCACTGCTTGAGGTCTTGCCATAGGGCAGGGTGCTGCTTAAGCAGATCTCCCATGCCAAACATTACAAGGGTGGTCACTAGTGTGGTCAGGAGACTGCTAAACACTCGTCCTTCCTTTAGCCTAGACTGTCTGGGCCAATGGCCGTGGCGGATCTGCGGCTCTGTTGCGTCTAGGCTTGGCCTCAATGGCATTGCTTGTGGCATAGTAGCCTCGGTCGACTTAGGTTGAGGCGGTGACATTGGCATGCTTATGCTGGAGAGATCATCGATCTCGTCCTCCTGATGGGTTCAACATCCTTGAGGTGCTGTTGAGCCTCCCTCACCCATTCCTTCACCTTTTGTATGGCCTCTAATTGCCGCTTGGGGTGTGGGTATTCCCCTATCTTAGGGCTTCCCTTTTGGGCTGTTTTAGGGGCTGAAGTCTCTGCCTCTGCGTGTCTGAGACTTTCTTCCCCTGAGGTAAGGTCATAATACTGTCAGTTTTTAGTGCGACCTTAGCCTCCGATCTCTTCTTTTTCCGCCTACGGATTTTCTTCCCTACTGAGGTCGCTCAAGATTGCTAGGTCCTGGCAGAGAGATGCCGGCCTGCTTCGTTTGTGCTTGGGTCATAACTCGCAAGGGAATAGGCATGGCCTCCCCATCGGGGTTTTCAACACCAAACAGCCCCAACGGGACGAATGGAAAATTAGCTGAACCGGAGGGCGACTTCCGTTTTGGGAAGTCTATGAAAAGATGGGTGATTCCGCACTCTGCGCACCTTTGGTAAGCTTTGTCCCTATTTTGCTGCTCTCTTTGGGGGCAGCGCGATGAGACATGACTGGGATGTCCACAAGTCCAACAAGTGACCGGATCCTGTGGGGCCGCCCTCCTAGGCCTCTACCCTGTCCTCATCCTAATGCCATCATTGGCACGGGTTGATAATCCATGAGGACCACGTTGCCCTCATCGTCATGCAAGACGTAAGGGTATATGTAGGTCTCTTCGCTGGGCTCCTCCACGTAGTGTACGGGAGCATCGCTCGGTGGGTGGGTCACATAGGGACCGGGCGGTCTAGGAATGCCGGTAGGATTTATGTCCAGCCTAGGGACAACTGGTTTCATATCGTTAGGCGCAGGTAGGGCTAGCGGGGCTCCCCGTCCGAAGAATGGCTGCGGCCTGTTAGCCGAGTGAGGCTGGCCGTAGGGTTGCGCGTATGGTAGTCTTCGTGGTAGTCTGCAATGTGCGGCATCGTGGTCGAACCTACCGCAGTTAGCGCAGGGTCGTGACCTAGGTCTTGACACTCTGCTGGCAGGTGGTTTCCTCCATAGTACACGCACTGAACGTGCGGACGCGTCGGTCGCCTCAACATGTCTTGTATTTTGGCCAATTCCATCTTGACCTCGGCCAAGCCGTGGTCCATCTTGGTGGTCTTTCCCTTATCTTGGGATGATGGGTTTAATCGCTCGCTAGAGGTTGACTTTCGCTCTAAACTCCGTGGGTTGGTTTCTTCTAGGTTTGAGCTCCTGGAGCTCTGCTCTTTCAACTGGTCATCGACCCTGATGGCTTCCTCAAAAACCCTAGCCACCACGTCTCGCTGCAAGCTTGAGTTGCCTGCCAGTGCCTTGTACAATTCCTCGTCTCGAATCCTGCTGATGAATACAGTCGATACTGCCCTGTCAATTGGTCTCTCGCCTAAGGGGATTCTTTTAAGGAGGCTTCTCACATGGGTCACATAGTCGCGGATGCCCTCCTTCTCCTTCTGCTTGACGTTCATTGGGCGTACTAGCAGGTTGTCAGAGTATCTGGGTTCGGCAAACCTCTTGACAAAAAGGTCCTTGAGGTTAATGAAATTGGCTCATTCTATGGTGTCCAAGCTTGTATACCACGTCCTACCCTTATCGCTTAAGCAGAGTCCGAATGCTTGCGAATGTTGAGCCTGGTCGTTGAGGCCATTAGCTTCGCAGACTTGCTCAAACTGCTCGACGAAGTTGTACGGGTCGTCAGGTGGCTGGTACTTGTCGAGTTGCTTGGCGACAATAGGTATTTTGGCTTGGCTCTTTGAGCCCTGGGTTGCCCCCAACCCTGCAAGCAGCGACGTTGCTAGCGCAGTGGCACTCTGCTCTACCGCGGTGTTATCAAGCAGCCGTTTCATGAGGAGCTCGCTCAGCACCAGGTCTCCCTCTAGTGTTCTTTCCTGGTCTGTCCAGTTCCGGCCAGCCAAGTTCAACACTCGCTGCACCTCATGCAGCTCCATGCTTTGACTTAGGCTCCTGGCTTGTTGATCCCTATTATACTCGGCTATGCCCTGCAATGCCTTGCGGGCTAGCCTTCTCTCCTCCTCTAGATCCGCAATGATTGCATCTGTCGTCCTGCCACGGTGCTTGTACCGGGCATGCGCATCGTAACTGTTCACCATATGCTATATAGCGTCTGGGAATGCCCTCACATCGAGCTCGTCGGTAAACCGATGGTCTGAGCCTCCCTCTATCATGGTTGAATTCTTGCGCCTCGCTGCACCCTCGATCAGGTTAACCGGTCGTGAGACAGATCCTTGTCGTTGATGCTCCTGCACTTCGCGCGTTTGCCTATACCTTGGGTCTTCTCCTACTGGTGGGTTTTTTGAGCGATTTATCTGAGTGAGTTCCTTTAATTTTTGAATGCAGTGCTCAACTTATGGTCACTCGTGAGTGTGTTGTTCCTCGTGCACTTGTGCTCAATCAGGCTTTCAGCTTTCCTGAGTGTACTTCAAGTGTGGAAATTCAACGTGAGTGCTACGAGCAATTCCCCGGCGTCTCACTCACTCTCGCTCGTTTCGGGCCTGATAGGCTTTGCTACTCCAGTCCTGGCCGTTCTAACGGGTTCTAGGGTCTTGTGCTGCTTCCTGTTGTTCACGTGGGGGTGGGCTGCTGGGGAGTGCCCCAGTGTGTCCCTGGATGGGTCAGGTTTTTGTTTTGGTTTGATTCTGGGAATCGGACGCCCGATTTACCAGTGGTCCGATTTTGGGAATCGGACAAGGTGTATCAGGGCTGAGTGGCAGTCTCAAAATCCAAGTGCCCGATTCTCAAAAATCGGACAGGCAAGTGTTCAATGAATCGGACAAGGGGGTTCGATTTTGGGCTGGTCTAATTTTGGGTGGTCCGATTTGTCCGAATGGTCCTGATCGGACAGGGTGGTTCGATTTCTAGAATCGGGCAGACTGGTCCGAGTGTCCGATCCTAGTGGTCCGGTCAGATTCTGGGAATCAGACCGGGCAGGTGGCCTGATTGGTGACGTGTCTTAATTCGTCCGATCGGACAGGGTGGGTCCGAGTCAAAGCGTCTGAGTCTCCGAGCGTCCGATCGGACGGTTGTCTGAGTGTCCAAGCGTCTGATCGGATGGTTGTCCAAGTGTCCGATTCTAAGAATCAAACACTGGGTCGGACGTCCGAGTTCCCTGGTCCAATGAGCTTGCGCACATGGATTTGCCCAAATATCTCCAGATGCCTATTACTATTGACCACGAAATTCACCAGTGATGGAGTTGGAGTGGTGAGGGGGAGATCGGTGTACCTGGGGATCGTCGAATGCAAAGTCCTCCATGCCCTGGTCGATCGGACGGTCACCAAGCTTGCTCTCGCTCTCTCTCTCTCTCTCTCTCTCTCACTCTTCGTTGGTTGGAAATGGGGGTTTTCTTGCCCTTCTAGAATTTATACCATGTTGGTCCTTCCCTGAACACTACAGATCCCTCTCCTGGTGTTTCCTACGCAGTTACCTTCGCATTTACTCTATTTTCCCTCCTGTTTTCTGCGATTTTCTCCTTGTTTCACAACAGCAACCCTTTGTCTCTTCGTGTGTGATTTCCTACTATTAATCTACCCTAAACACAACATAAATCGAAAGCAAATCACTGAACTACTTTCTCCATGTTTTCCAATCATCAAACAACTAGAATATCCCAAAATACTTACCTGTTCTGAAGATCGAAAACACCCAATCTCCTACCTATCTCAAGCTCCATTTCGGGAATGGATACCCTACTTCGATGCTCGATATGAGGCGCGCAAGTGCTTAAGCTTGAATCCGTTGGTCCTGGCAACAGAACCAAAATGTGGGAGCTTTCGCTCAACCGCCAAGACCCACGGACCCCTTATTCTTTCAAGCGTTTCAAGAGAGCTCTAATGGCTATCTCTCACCTAGCCGACACGCCTTCGATCCTACGAGTGTAGTGAGCTTACCTTGATACTCGATCGAGTACCCTCCTCTCTCTTGCACTCCGGTAGCTCCACGATCCTAGATTCTAGCTCAAGCATCCTCAAGCCTCCTCCATCTCCAAGCTCCATCCTCCATAGCCACGCACGCAAGAGAAGAGAAGAGAAGAGAAGAGAAGAAGAGGAGAGGAGATGGTGAAGAGCTTCACCCTCTTGATCCCTCACTCCCACACACACCCACTCCCTCACACTCTCACACTCCCTCTCTCAAAAGTACACACAAGCAAGAAGGAGAGAAGATGAGAGGAAGAAGAAGACTCCTTTTGCCACACACCAAAAGAATGAGCTTCTCATTCACTTTTCAACTTTATATACAAAACCCTAAATCCCTTTTGGGCGGTCATCCCCTTTTCCTCTTTTTTACATAGCCGCCCATAGCCTAGGCCCTTTTCCCCATTGTCCTTCTATCTTCCTAGCCTCCGTTCCACCGGCCCATCTACATTTACAATTTGCACGGGTGAAAGCTCGACGCTCTTTTACAAGATTTCAGGGTGTGCCTTTTTATTTAAAAATGCGCCTTTCCCCTTTTGTATTTGCCTTGGACTTTTAAGGTTGCCCTTGCGCCTTTGGCCTTTTCTCCTATTCTTTCTTCAGTCGGGCTACCTTTTTTCCGCCTTTGCCCTGCGTCTTTTTTATTTCCTTTTGCTTTCTTCGTATTGGGGTTAACATAGAGGACTGGAGTAAGCTCCAGGATGAGGCGACGTCCACTCCAAACAAGTGGAAGCATCAGAAGGACGCAACAAAGGTGCGCTTGGACGCAGGATCGGTGCATCACCTTGGTAGCAGCGGCCACGCAACATTTGTGGCAGATTTTGTAAGTATTAATAAGGTAGAGTACTCTAATTTAATGACATCCATGTTGATGTATGTATTTCTAACATGAATCTGAAGTACGTTGTTTTTCAATGTTTGTGTGCCACAGCAAGGTTTTACGAATCACGACCCGACTACACTGGAGATGACATATGGGAAGAAGCATGGTTTGAGTGCCCTGATCAAGAAGCTCTATGCTCTCGGAGGACTGGTAAGTAGTAATAAATATCATTCCTAATTTGAGAATTTTGTCATTATATGTAAGTTTGTATTTGGTACTCACAATTATATATGCATTGGCTATTGCAGACTCCCTTCGATATGCCACTACAGCGACGAGAGGAGTTTTCTGATGCGAATGCGTCGTAGAGAGCAGATTAGGCTACATAGGATTACTCCCCATCTTGTATTATGTATGGCATTATGGTCTCTATCCTCCATATGTAATAGCAAAGTATATATGATTCGGACATCTATGTTGTAGCATGACTCCATATTTGCTTTGTCGCAGTAGCACTTCTCAATTTAAGTTCTGTTATTTTCTTTATCAATGCAGTGCACATTTCTGTTAATTAATGTCATGAAAGTACTTGTTTGCAAAGTCTTGTAATTATTTGGGATTGATTGTCTAACTTCTTTGACAGTAGGAATTGTCTCTTAGCCCTATGTGGCTCTAACTATGGCAAGGCTGCATCTGCAGCTCTGCCACAAAAAATTTTTATTCTCTGCAACCGTCGGTATCAACGTCGAAAAATTATTCTGCAATCGTCGGTATTAGCGTCGGAAATTGTTTATAACCGTCGCTATATTCGTCGGTATTAGCATCGGTATCTGTGTCGCTAAATAGCGACGGTTTTCTAGCGACGCTAATACCGACGACGGGGATATTTTTTATATATAAAGAAAACGTCGTTATAAATGTCGTTATAGCATGTATATGTTGTAGTATCAGGTGAGTAGACCTCCGTTCTCACTGGTAATATCTATATTTTATCTCTTTCAATCAAGTATTCACTAGGTCGTGGTGTTGGAACAGGTCTGGTTACCTCAGGTTATCATGCATGATTATTGTGTGGGCCATAGTTAGACTCCCGAAGGTCACAAACCATGAAGAAGATGGTATATCAAGGACACGCTGCTTTCTTGCCGGAGGATCATGAAATCAGGGAAGGTTTCCTTGGACGACCTCTGTTAACCCCAACACAAAGAAAGCAAAAGAAATTGGAAAAGACATAGGGCAAAGGTGGAAAAAAGGTAGCCCGACTCAAGAAAGAAGAGGAAAAAAGACCAAAAGCGTAAGGGCAACCTTAAAAGTCTAAGGCAAATTCAAAAGGGGAAAGGTGCATTTTAAAATAAAAAGATGCACCCTAAAATCTTGTAAAAGAGCGCCGGGCTCTCACCCGTGCAATTTGTAAATCTAGACAGGCAGTGGGAAGGAAGCTAGGAAGATAGAAGGACAATGAGAAAAAGGGCCTACGGCCATGTAAAAAAAGGGAAAAGGGGATGACCGCCCAAAAGGGATTTAGGGTTTTGTATATAAAGTTGAAAAGTGAATGAAAAGCTCATTCTTGTGCGTAGCAAAAGCTTCTTCTCCTTCTCCTCTTGTTTCTTGCCTTCTTGCTTGTGCTTGAGATAGGGATTGAGAGAGTGTGAGGGAGTGATTGTGTGAGAGTGAAGGATCTTGGAGAAGAAGCTCTCCATCTTCTCTCTTCATCTTCTCCTCCTCTCTTCTCTTCTTGTCTTGCGAGTGGCTATGGAGGATAAAGCTCATGGGAGAGGGATTGAGGTTGCTTGAGCTAGCCTCAAGGATCGTGGAGCTACCAGTGTGCAAGAGAGAGGAGGGTACTCGATCGAGCATCAAGGTAAGCTCACTACACCCGTAAGGTAGGCATTGCGCGTCGGCTATGTGAGAGGTAGCCATGGCTGCTCGGTTCGAAACACTTGAGCAATAAGTGGTCCATAGGTCTCGGGGTAGAGCTTGAAGCTCCCCTACATTTTGGTTCCGTTGCCGGGACAGACAAAATCGAGCCTTGAGCACCACGTGCATCAAATCCAGCATGGAAGTACGGTTTGCAGCGTGAACCAGTGCTCAAGATAACTAGGAGATTTAGGAGGTTTTAATCTGTGGAACATGTAAGTATTTGGTTTGTTGGAAGCATGTTGGGAAAAGACCTTAAGAGGCTTGGGAAGCTAGGACAGACCTCATTTCTTTAGTTGGCCTTGTTTGAGAGAGAGAGAGAGAGAGAGAGAGAGAGAGAGAGATTCTGGTTCACAAGACGAGGAAACGCGACCCCGATTCTAGGCGCATTCGATTCGTGCTGCTTCAGGTGAGTTTGGTGTGTTCCATTGGCGCTCTAATCGGTTATGGGAAGTTTGTGGTGATTGAGTGCAGCAAGCATTAGGAAGGATTCAAACGCGCTAGAATCGCGCCCACCACCGACACAGTCGGACCAACCCGCAATGGTCCAATCCCCAAAATCGGACCACTCGAGTTTTAGAGTCGGACCGCCCAGTCCGACTGAGAGAGAGAGTCAGGCCAAACTGGTCCGATTGCTAGAATCGGACCAGCCCAATCGGACGTGCCACATGGCACTCGGACTGCCCCTTAGAATCAGACCATCGTAGTTGAACCATTGGGGCTGGACTTGGACTAGTCCATAGTCGGACCGCTTCAAAAGTAGGACCATCCTCCTGGTCTGATTCCCAGAATCGGACCACTAGGGTCGGACTATTCCCAGAATTGGACCAACCCCCGTCCTGTTAGAGTCAGACCAGACTGGTCTTATTGCCAGAATCGGACCTCCAACTCCCAAAGTCGGACCAGCCCTGTCCGATTCCTAGAATCGGGGACCATCTTGCCAGAACAAAAAGATAAGGATCTTTTGATGACCTTGCCACAGACCTGACCCCAGGACGCAACCCTGAACACCCCCAGGACCCAATTTGGCCATTAGAGCCTCAGAGATTAATCAAACTCACGGTGCGGAAAGACCATGGAATAGCCGGGAACCGAGTTGAAAACTCAAATTAGGCTAAGAACGTGGATAGAAACAAGGTGGAGTTTGCATTAAACGCTTTCTGCATCGGCATTTCACTTTTGTGCTCCACTAAACCTGCACAGCAAGAAAAGAGAAAAGCCTGTTTTCGCACCAAGCACCATGAAAGCACTACGCACAACGTGTGAGTAAGGATCGACACTGCTTTCAAATAACAAGGAACACATTTGGATACCTAATAACATTAAGAAACCCACTAGTAGGAGGAGACCCCAAGACTTAGACAGGTGCCTGAGCGCCCTACTAGTAGTACCTGGAGAAAACACAAAAACACAAAGACACGGGAAGCAACAAGATAGAGGAGTGGAAGCTGCCAGAGCTGATTGGATTCATCGACAATCTCATGGAGCTAGAAGCAGAAACAATGTCAATGTCGGGATCAAGAGGCGACCAAGGGGAAGACCAATTAGACTTAGGAGAATTTCCAACCTCGGTCCAGGAACTAGTACACGATTACAATCTACTCACCAGGACTGAGATCCAAGGTAGACCTATAGACGAAGTGGTGGCTAACCTGGAAGAAGAGAGAAGAGCTATCAAGAGAGCGCTGGAAGGCATAATTTCCTACAACCATGAGCAAAGGGCTAGAAGGCTGCAGCAAGACGTGGATATGTATGAGGCTAGACGAGTACTAGACCTAGCTAGGGTAGCCAAGTCCGGACTGAACGTAGAGAGGGAATGGGTAGCAGAGGCTGGCATGACATTGAGTGAACTGGTGGCAAAGCAACTCATTTACAATACATCCGTGGAACAAAGTGCTACTGCCCTAGCCACCACGCTACTATCAGGATTGGGAGTCACGCAAGGGGCTAAAGGGCAGACTAGAATCCCTGTAGTAGCAAAACAACTAGCTCAATACGAACCTAGTAGTGACCCGTACAGCTTCATGGAGCAGTTCGAGCAAGTGTGTGAGGCAAACAGTCTTATTGACCCTGCGCAGTGAGCTCAAGCCTTCGGCCTGTGCTTAGGCGACAAGGGGAGGACCTGGTACTCTAGTCTGGATGACGCAGAACGTACAAACTTCGCTCGCCTTAAGGGCCTCTTCATCAAGAAGTTTTTGAAGGCAGGGTATTCGGACAACCTCATTGTTAGGTTGATGAATATTAGTCAAAGGGAGAAGGAGGACATTAGGGATTACGTTACTCAGGTACGTAGTCTCTACAAGAGAATCCCTACCAATGAGTGACCTACCGAGAGGGCAGTGTCTACAGTGTTCATGAATGGGATTCGAAGCAAGGAGCTCTACAAGGCTTTGGCTAGTAACTCCACCTTACAACAAGATGTACTAGCTCGAGTCTTCGAGGAGGCAATACGCGTAGATGATCAACTCAAGGAACGTAGCATGAGGATTACCAACCGAGATAGTGCAAGCCAGAGGGACCCTGAGAGATCAACCATCTTAGGGGAAAAAGTAACTGCTAGCGTGCAGGACAAGGGAAAGAGTGTAGACCACGACCAAGGGATGGCAGAGATGAGAATGGAGATTGTGTGACTTGCAAGAGCTCGTTAGAAAGCCTGTGAGATCGCATGTACAATGTGTGTACTGCAGCGGCAATCACCTCCCAATGGAGTGCCAAGATCCTTGATCTCGGCCGTGCTCAAACTACGGTAGATTCGAACATGATGCAATGCATTGCAGAATGCCGATGAGGTTTCCATACACACAGCAGTACAACCCTCCATACTTAGGTAATAGGCCATCTAATTTCTTTGGCAGGGGAACCCAGTTAGCTCTTCCAGCACCAACTGACTCAAGACCTGTCGTGCCTAGGCTGGAAATGAACCCAACTGGTATACCCAGGCCAACAGAGCCTTTTGTGACTCACCCACCTAGCGATGCTCCTATTCACTTTGTGGAGGAGCCTAATGAGGAAGAGGCATATGTCAATCCTTATGTATCCTACGACAAGAAGGGCAACCCAGTCCTGATTCGACTATTGGCCAGTGTCGATGATGGCTTTAGGAAGAGGACGAGGCAGAGGCTTTGGAGGGCCTATCCAGGATCCAGTCACATGCTGGACTTGCGGCCACCCAGGCCACATTTCATCACGCTGCCCAGAGCGAGAACAAGCTAACAAAGACAAAGCAGATCTCCCATGCACAGAGTGTGGAATCACACATCTATTTCCTGATTGTCCTAGACGGAAGCCATCAATGAGCGCTGCCAACATGCCATCGGTGCCTTTGGGGCTCTTTGGAGTTGAAACTTTTGGTAGTGAGGATACGCCCATCCCACTACATGCTATGACGCGAGCCCAAATGAAACAAGCAGGCATCTCCTTGCCAGGGCTAAGTAACCTTGATGCAACCTCAATAGGGAAGAAAAGTCGGAGGAGATGGAAAAAGAGAACCGATGCTAAGATAACCCTTAAAACCAAGGAAACGACTACATTGGTAACGGGAAAGAGGGTCATAGACATAGACACAGAGACCTCGGCTACTAAGACAACAGAGCTAGGGAGTGCCAAGGTTGGGGAATATCCCTATCCCAAACGGCAACTCGAAGCTATAGCCAAGGTCAAGGAGTGGGTCAAGGATGCCCAAAAGCACCTCGAAGATGCTGAACCCATATTGAAAGACCCTATGGATGACTTCTCCAGTGTTAGCACACGAGTCTCACCCTCAAAACCACAGGCTGGGAGCATGCCTGCACCACTAGGAGCGACTCAGCAGTAAGGCCAGGGGGAAGCTTACCAGGGCAGACAGAATTCATGGCCTAGAACTGCCAGCCTCAGAGGAAGAAAAGGGTCCAATAGCCTCCTCACAACTTTGATGTCCACTCCAGTAACTCTAAGCTTGGAGGATTTGCTTAGGCAAAATCACTCCTTGTGGCAGGAGTTAAAAGACTCAATCGAGGGACACTCAGAACTTGCGGGTGCTGATCCGCAAGATCATGATGCAGTTACACAGATCCCAAGTCTAACTCTACACGTAGATCCTAAGTCTTTGCACATCAATGCTTTTTGGGAAGGCACTGAAATGCACACAGTTTTGCCCGTCCTAGCCTTAGGAGACATGAATCGGAAAGGAATTATAGACACAGGCGCCGATGTTAGTGTGCTAAACCATGTGGTCCTAGAGGCATGGGGAAACCCTCCTGTAGAGACTACTAGATTCAATGTCATGCTAGCAAACGGAATGAAGGTAAGACCATTTCGGGTCTTAAAGAATTGGCCAGTAAAGATTGCCGATGTGCAATTTTTGGTAAACTTCATTGTCATTAAGGGAGTGGATTACGACATACTATTAGGCCGACCTTGGATGAGGAATCCACGAGTCATAGAGGATTGGGGCAATGGATTGATTTTCCTAGGGAACAGAACTAGTGCAGTGAGGGTAGAGATGGACACTTAGACGACGATGCCTGTTGACTTGGCTGCCATCTTAGCCATGCTAAAAGGCGATACTCAAACGACCAAGCCCTATGGATTGCTTGTTAGATATATTCCTTGCCCTAAGGATGAGAGGGATTGGATGCACGTGTTGGCAACCATTGACCTACCATTCTCGAATGAGGAAGGACCACATCAACAGGCTGCTAAAACCGCTACTATGCCAACTGAGGAGCCAGTTGTGCCGCTTTGCATGATGGCAGGAAGCTCACTCAACCCTGGCAAACCGGCCTCGTCCCGCATCCCCAACAACAAATTAGAGCTTCAGAAAACCGTAGAGTATCTGACCGACAAATTGAACGGCAATTTGGCTGCTAACTTAAAATCTCTACGTGACCTTTTAGCTAAATCAGAATGGAAATGGACCAAGGTCCATGACTTGAACTTGTTATATAACTAGGCCTTAGTTATTGATGACAAGGAGATTGAAGAGGGAAGCTTGGGGGAGGATGAGCAGTCAGAAGGACAGGACTCGGATGATGAGGAGTATGAGGACTATCACTCTACAGGAGAAGAGAGTGAATAAAAGGTAGACACAATGGAGTACGACATGGAGGGAAAAGCGATAGAACAAATCAGGGCAGACTTGAGGCCTAGGAGAGAAGGGATTAGTCGGAACAAAAAAGGAGTCATGCTAAAGGAGTGTGACAGATCGTGGCTAGAATGAATAGGAGCCGTAGATTATGAGCAATCCGGAGTAGCACAACCATGGGTAATTCCAGTACTCAAGACAGATTCACCTTCAGAACTACGACCCCTTGGGAAAACACCTTCCTCAAGTGAGGGATGGGAGTTCAACTCAGAGTCAAAAATTAGCACTAAGAGTGATCCCGAGATACCGCAACCCTCTAAGGTCAAACACACCAAGGGAGACTTGCCAGTCCACCTGAGACGCAGGAGGCTAAGAGAGGAGGCCAGGAAGCAAGCTAGGAACTCAGAATCGGAAAGGCAGAGGAAACCATAGGATCTACCCAAACGGTTTACAAAATTTAAAAAGGGTGACAGAGTGGTGGTCCTGTTAGGTGCAAAAAGACAAGGTCAAACTAGTGAACCAATCGAGGGACTCGCCAAAGTTAAAGAGGTTAACTTGGCTGGGAAAGGTGAAAATCCAAGATCGGTGTTTGTTGCAGATGACTTGGGGGAGGAGGAAGAGACCAAACTCATTGCGCTCCTACAAGAGTATGTTGACGTGTTTGCCTGAGCAAGCTTATTGTTCCCACCCTTTAATGAAGCATAATGCGTCTTGGGCACTTTGAGAAATACCCAATCTCCAACCTTGAAGTCTAAATGTCTTCTTTTCTCATCTGCATAGACCTTCATTACCTCTTGTGCTTTCCTTATGCTGTCCTTGCATTGCCTCATGAGCAACTCCATTCTTTCCAACTCTTCCTTTGCTTGTGGGTTGATGTCTTCATGGAATAAAACTGATGGAAGTTGGACTTTATACCCATAAAGAGCTTCAAACGGAGACATCCCAATGCTCATGTGATGCGTGTTATTATAGCAAAATTCAGCAAGGTGGATCCAACGATCCCATGAAGCTTGTGTGTCATGACAATAATGCCTAAGGTACACTTCCACCCAATGATTGACTCTCTCCGTTTGCCCATCAGTCTGAGGGTGATAGGCCGTGCTAGGAGTGAGGAAAGTACCCATAGAGGAGAATAGACTTTTCCAGAAGTTGCCCATAAACTTCGAATCACGGTCTGATACTATTCTCATAGGCATACCATGTAGTTTAAACACACCTTCCATAAATTGCTCGGTGACTTGCCTTGCTGAATATTGGACTTTAGTTGGGATAAAGTGGGCTGATTTGGTCAATCTATCAACTACCACATAGATACTATTCCATCCATGACTGGTAATAGGCAATCCCGTTATGAAATCCATGGAAATATGTGTCCATTTGCCTGTAGGTATGGGTAAAGGCTGAAGTAAGCCAGCTGGTAATAGAGTGGAATCCTTATTTTGCTGACACTCCAAGCACTGAGATACATACTCTTTAACATCTTTCCATAGACCTTTCCAATAGAAGCTTTGATGAACTCTATCAAACGTCTTGAAAAGGCCCAAGTGACCAGCCATTGGCGATGAATGCATCTCTTGAAGCACCTTCAGCTTGAATTTACTGCTGGGAATCAAGTACACTTTACCCTTAAACCATAAGAGGCCATTATGCACTTTAAAATTAGGAAATTCAGCATCACACCCTTGCTGTAATTTCTGTAAAATATGGGCAGCATGCTCATCAAGCACATATTCCTCTTGAATGTCTTCAATCTAATCCTTATAAATGGTAGACACAGTAGATAGATTGCATGCCCACATTCTTGATAACGCATCAGCCACCACATTATCCTTGCCAGCCATGTATGATATTTCAAAATCATATGATTGCAAAGTGGCCAACCATCTCTTTTGCTTGGGAGAAAGATTGGGCTGCGAGAGAAAATATCTCAAGACCCTATGATCGCTTTTGACTTTGAAGTGTGTCCCATAGAGGTAGTGGTGCCATTTCTTGATTGCATGTAAGATAGCAAGCATCTCCTGCTCATAAGCATGCATCTCTCTCTCTTTGTCATCAAATTTTCTGCTCTCAAATGCAATGACACCATGCTCCTGTACCAAAACTGCTCCCAAACCTCTACCACTGGCATCTGATAAATGGTAAAAGTCTTGGAGAAGTCGGGGCAAACTAGTATGGGTGCTGAAACAAGCAATTGCTTCAGCTCATTAAAGCTCTTGTCAGCGATCTCATCCCAGAAGAAGGCCTCGTTTTTCAGCCGATCGGTAAGAGGAGCTGCAACATGAGCATAGTTCTTCATAAACCGTCGGTAAAAGGATGACAAACCAAGGAAACCTCTTAATGAAGTGGCATTGGTTGGTGTAGGCCATTCTTTGACGCACTGAACCTTCTTAGGATCCACTTTGATTCCATCTTCTCCCACTATATGACCCAAGTACTCAACTTCCTTTGTCATAAAAGAGCATTTAGTGGCCTTGGCAAACAGTTTGTGTATCCTCAATATGTCAAAGACCTCTTTTACATGCTCCAAATGGTGTTCTTTATTCTTGCTATAGATCAAAATGTCATCAAAGAATACCAAAACGGTTTTAAAGAGCAATGGCTGAAGTATCTTATTCATGAGAGACTGGAATGTGGCTGGAGCATTTGATAACCCAAAAGGCATAACCATAAACTGATAAAGACCCCTCTCCGTCCTGAAGGCTGTTTTAAATTCATCCCCTTCCTTCATGCGTATTTGATGATATCCTGATCTCAAGTCAATTTTGGAGAACACCTTGGCATCCTTCAATTCATCTAAGAGATCATCTATTCTAGGTATTGGATACCTATTCTTGATAGTGACCTTGTTGAGATCGCGGTAATCAATGCACATTCGAAAGGAGCCATCTTTCTTCTTCACAAGAAGGATTGGAGAAGCAAAAGGTGATTGGCTTGCCTTAATGAGACCCATTTCCAAAAGCTCTTTGACTTGGCATTCTACCTCTTCTCTTTCCACTTTGGAGAGGCGATATGGTGGTTTGTTGATGGGCTTTGTATTGGGCAGCAAGTCAATGGGATGATCCACTTCTCTTTTGGGAGGAAGAGAGGTAGGTGGCTGAAAAATATCATCATATTCTTTCAGCAATTTACAAAGACATGGGTCCATATTGTTGGTAGGAGAAGAGGGCTGATCCTCTTCAATCTTTGAAAGAAGAATGGTGAGCATACATGCCTTTGCATTTATCTCTTTCTTAACCTTCTTGGGGCTGATAATCTCCATTCTTTTGTTTTCAACTCCATGTAGTGTTACTTGTTGTCCACACCATTTAAACTCCATTTCCATGTTGTTGAGATCCATGGTAAATCTGCCCAAAGATTTCAGCCAGTTGCAGCCAAGTATTATATCAATGGGACCCATTTCTAATGCAATTAGGCTCACCGATGTAGTGCACAATGGGGAAAGAGTGATAGGTACATTTGGACAACATTGATTGCTCTTCTCAAAATTTCCATTTGCCACTTGGATTTTGAGTGATGTAGGTATTTCATGCGTATTCAATTTCAGCCCATTGAGTGACTTAGCATTAATGAAGCTATGTGTACTTCCCGTATCAATGAGTATATGAGCGGTCCTTCCCTTGATTTGACCTTTAAGGCGTAGGGTATTATCCCCTCTTGAACCACTCCATGCATCACTTGATATGGCACATAGCGATGGATGTAAATCAGTCCATGAATCATCCAAATAATGACTGCCCGGGTCGAAAGGAAACCCATCCATCGGATCATAGAACTCATCATGGACATTCTCTTCATTTTCATGTGCCTCTTCTTGAGTTGTTGTGACATCAAGCTGAGCCAAGCTTCCTTCAATAGATTCAACATCGGAATCATCCTCGATGATCATGCTAATCTTCATATTTTTGGCCTTGCATTTGGACTTATGATCGGGTGACCATTTCTCTCCACATTTGTAGCATAGTCCTTTAGCATACATATCTTTGAGCTTGTCATTTGATACATGTTTGCCTTGAGTAAGGGCTGAAGTTTTGGCACTTATATCAGTTCTCTTTCCATCAAATCTATTTTCAGCATTAGGTCTAAAATTACTGCTTTGTTTTGACCCAAAAACAGTAGGAAAAGTGGGTATCTTGCTGTAGGTATTGCTGAAAGTATTTGATGGCTTCCCAATATGCTAAAAATCAGTTTTAGCATGCCCATAATGGCCTGATGTCCTTGGGAACTGCGTAGGCTGAAAAGAATGCCCTGTTTTTGGCTGAAAACCCTTATATTTCTGCCCATAACGTTCAGCCAATTGAATGGCAGCTTGTAGGGATGTAGGATTCATGGCTCCAACTTCGGAAGAAAGAGTAGGTTCCAAACCAAATATGTATTTATTCAACTTGGCACTATTGGAGACCCCATGAACATACATCGAAAGGTTCAAAAACTGATTTGAGTACTCTCTAACCGAGAGACCACATTGCTCAAGTGCATACCACTTCTTCTCTAACTGCTCTTTTTCAATAGGGGAAACAAAGACAATCATAGCATTTTTCAATGCATCCCAAGACAAGAAGTCATGTCCCATCCTCGCCATATATCTCCACCAAGTGTGAGCATAGCCTTCTAGATGAAGGGCTGCAAATTTTACTTTGGCATTCTCGGGCCTTGGGTAAAGGGAAAAATACATCTCTAACTTGTCAAACCACTCCTCCAACTCCATGGGTGAAGGGTTCTCTCCCTTGAAGTTTGAGATAATTATTTTCTCCTTGTACTCTCTCTCGTATTGAGGAGGTTTTCCATTATGGAGCTGCTGCCCACTATGGTGTTGTGGCCCAAAAGAATTGCCAAAAGGTCCTTGCCTAGGATATTCATTATTTCCATGCCTTTGTGCATAAGAAGTTTGATGTCCATAATGCATACCATGACTTTGTGGCTGGAAACAATGTCCTTGAGGCTGAAAGTATGTGTTGCTCACATTGGGAGGTTGTCCATGGTTCCCTTGAGGTTGTCCATGCATAGGTGAGTTGAAAGGTGGTTGCTGCCCATTATTTTGCTGATTCCAACCATGATTTAACATGGGACTTGGCCTATTGGGCTGCACTTGAGTAGAGAAATTATGTTGTGGCTGTCCAAAAGCATTTGGGGCTGAATTCACATGTCCATGTGGCTGCCCATAAGAGTTTGGGGCTGAATTAACATGCCCTTGCTCATAGCCACCAACATTTTCTTGAGGGTAAAATTGCTTGTAGAAAGAGTTGCACCCATGGATGTCTTCATCATGCTTTGAGTTTGTTTGCACTCTCTCTTGAGGATCCTGCCCATGTGGCTGAAAGTGACCCTTTTGTTGATGGAATTGTGGCTAAAGTGAAGTGGGCTGAACAAAATCCTTAGCTTTAGATGACTCTCCAACTTCAAATTGACCTACCACCTTAGGAGTAGGTGGTTTAGGTGGTTCTTCAGCCCTATGAGAATGTGGGACATTAAGACCAGCTGTAGGCAACATTTTCTCACCAAGAAGTGCTACAAGCTTGTCAATACCCAACCTCATACCCTCGAAACCTGATTTCATATCCTTTATGTCATTTGACAATTGTTGAAAACTGTTTGAATTCATTGAGATATGAGACATCTCTATGGGTTGATTGGTAGGGGAGTGGGTGGAACTTGCATCGACATCTTCATTCTCATAATGGATTCGGTAAATGGCATCTTGAGAAGTGTCATGTTCACCCCTTTCCTATTGATGTTCACCCCTTTCCTGTTGATATTCCTTCAATTCTTCATTGATAGTATCCAAAACAGGGTCTCTCTTCTTATTCCTAGCCATGGGTTGATTTCTGTCCTGAATTTCCTGTAATAGAAAAACTTGATTATCTTCACTTCTAGAGATCCAAATTACGAGGTCTTTGGCTCTGTTCAAAACTTGAAGATCCCTCTATCCAACGATCTATCAAGTGCAGAAAATTGATGAGTACATAAATTTCTGTAAGGGATTTTCTGTTGCTGTCTGAAAATTCCTGCAGGCAATGAATACCCTGTTCTAGTCAATTAATGGCTTGTACCATCAATACCAAGCATGTACCAACTTCATAACCCTGTAGGAGAGTCTCATACATTTGCCCATACTGAAAATGACCTCTGTAATCAGTAAAATGGCTGTCTAACTCAATCTAGACTGCAATATTTAATGAGGGTATGCATACATACTCTGTCCCAAACTTTTAATGCTGAACCATAGTGTCTTTACCATAGGATGCATACATTTTACTGTAGCCATATGTCTTCATACATTTGCCATACATTCATGAGTACCATACATTTGCAAATATCTCAAGAACTTACTGCCCATAAACTCATGTTGTAGGTTGATTTCAAGTGCCTTTGAGATTTGTACCTGCACCTAAATTTGAAAATGCGTGGGATTCGAGACCCGAGGGGTTTGCAAAGTTCCCTCTCGAGCCGAGTTGCGCTCCCCTTCAAGGTCCTCGTAGGTTTAGGGGAGGGTCACCTCTCTTTTGTCCTACCGACTCGCCCGGCATCCACTTTTCCTCGTGGGCATGTACATGGCAAGTGAATTCTAGCTCTAAAAATCAGTATGATATGCATGGAATAGGAAGGAAATACAATTCCCTTATTTTTGCCCTTTCATGGTATGCAAGATTGGAATTGAAAAGGCTAAAATGTAAATGAGAAATGGAGAGGTATTTACCTCAGCAGTGACTCACTGCTTACAAAGCTTTTCTCACTTACCAATTGGGTAATGATTTTCTTATGATCAAGAGGCAAAATAGGCAATCAATTTCATGTCAGGGTTAGGCAATAAAGATTGAGTAATGAAGCTCAAGAAATTACTGATTTCAGTGAATGAAAGTAGATGGGTAATGCTCATTCATTATGGAAGAGTTTGAGACATTTAGAGATGGCCATTTCAGTAAATTGAAAAGGTTTAGCAAAGACAATGACTGACATAACCTATAGGCTTCATGTAATGCATTAAGCTATGAATGAAAGCTTCATTAATCCTCTTATTTCTCTTCAACAATTGGAAATGAGATCAGCAATTGGATGTAAAGAGAAATTAAGAGTGATTAGAGTACCTCATTTAATTGATTGGAGAAGAGCATTGTTGATGGAATGACCTTCAATCCATAATGCTTGACATAGGTGAGTTGAGCTTGATAATCCTTCTAAAATCAGTCCAAGAGATCTTCAATATTCAAGAATAATCCCTTCCTTGATAAGCTTCAGCTTCATTAATCCCATGAAAGCTCCATGACTCCATGAATGCTCCAAATGAGGGTTGATGAAGACCGATTACCTTCTCTACTTGAAGTAGGTTGCAATAGGTAATAGAGAGGGCTTCAATGTGTCCAAGAGATCCCGAAATTTGAGAGGGAATGCCAAAATTTAATGGCATAAAAGCTTCATGCTGTCCATTGAATACCTAGACCTCCATTGGCTTCAATCTCCTTCAATGTCGGTCCAATGTTGATGGATTCTTGAGGGAAAATGGTTGAGGAAGCTTCAGAGATGCTTTGCCCACAAAAGCCCCATGATTTACTTTAAAAATTTCAGGAATCTTTGATGCTGTCCCAAACTGTTATGCATAGGGTTTTCAATCTCCATATCCATGCTCCATCAAAGCTTCAAGCTTCAAGATCAATCAATGTTGGTACTAGGATGTATGTAGAAGCCTCAGGGAGTATAATAGAGCAAAACCCCTTTGATCTTGATGAAGAAATTTGAGAAATTTTAGTGCTGTCCAAAACTGTCATAAAGCTCCATACCTAGGGTTTGAGAAAGCTCCCATCTTCAAAAAGGGTGAAAGATCAAGTAGAAGATGATGTATACTCCATAGTTGCACTCCATTTGATCATCCTATGAAGAGTATAACCTCCCATTGCATCACGTTTTGTTGATCAAGAGGGGGGGGCTGTAAAAACAGCGCAAACTGCTGCAATACGTCCTCTTACATCACGTGATGAAAACGAGGTGGATATGAAGCATTTAGGTATTCAAATGAGTCCTCTACGCCTTGAGATCGGGGTGAGATGAGATCCATATACCTCTTGGTTTCCACAAATTTCATCAAAATGAGTTGAATAATAAATAGAGTCTTTATACTAGCAAAGTCGAACTGAGTAGCCCCTGCTTCATACCATACAAGCAGATCCTTCTTTAAACCTGTCCAACTGAGCAAATCTGTAAAAAGGATACCAGCCACACCGGCCATTGCAAAACATTGGACGAACTTAAGGGAGTCGACCCTAGGGTCGTGACTCATAACATCCCAATGGTTCCAGATGCAGTGCCAACAAAACAATGACCTTACCCCATGAATCCCAAACACGCCCATGCAGTGAAGGAGGAGATTGATAAACTCATGAGGGCAGGTTTCATATATGAGATCGAGCACACAGACTGGGCATCACCTATCGTGATTGTCGTGAAGAAAAATGGAAAAATCCGAGTGTGCATAAACTACAAAAAGGTGAATGCCGCTACGAAAAGGGATAACTATCCTTTACCTTACACCGAGCACATGCTGGAGAGGGTAGCAGGGAAGAAGCCTACAGTTTTCTAGATGGTTTCTCGGGTTACAATCAAGTGTAAGTGCACCCCGACGATAGGCACAAGACTGCCTTTGCCATGGAATGGGGCATATTTGCCTACATTGTCATGCCTTTTGGGCTAATGAACGCACCTGCAACTTTCCAGCGCCTAATTTGCACTATCTTTAAGGACATGCTTAGGCGCGAACTAGAAGCGTTCGTAGATGAGCTATGTTTACACTCTAGTTGGGCCGAACACTTGAAGAAATTGAGAGCTGTCTTTGAAAGGTGTAGGCTGTACCACCTCTCACTAAACCCCTTAAAGTGCTAGTTCTGGGTAAAACACGGATGCATCTTGGGGCATGTAGTGTCAAGGAACGGCATTGCTACTGACTTTTCCAAAGTCAGAGTCATTGTTGACCTACCGCCACCCGACAACTACAAGGGAGTTCAGTGCTTCTTGGGACACACTGGATATTATCGATGATTTATGCTAAATTATGCATTAATAGCTAGACATTTGTACAAGCTATTGATAGTGTATGAGTGGACGGAGGAATGCCAGTGCGCATATGACGAGTTGAAAAAGGCTCTTACGACTGCACCAATCTTGCGAGCCCCAGACTGGAACGTAACGTTCCATGTGCACATAGACGCCTCTAAGTTCACTATTGGAGTGTGCTATGCCAGCCTGGTGAACATAACTTGGATTACCCGGTGAGTTTTGCCAGCAGGCAGCTCACAGAGACTGAGATGAACTACTACACGACGGAAAGGGAGGGGTTGGCCATGGTATTTGCGGTAAAGAAATTTAGGCATTACCTGTTGACCACTCCCTTTGTCTTCTTTGTTGACCATCATGCCCTACTGTATCTTGTGAACAAGCCTTGCGCTACGGGGCACATAGCTAGATGGTTACTCCTTTTACTGGAGTTTGACTTCTCTGTGGTTGTACACAAAGAAAAGCAGCACTACATGGCTGACCACATGTCCCGCATACCCTTAGGAGAAGCCACTGGACAAGGCGTGCCTGACAATTTGCCAGACACCCATCTTTTAAACTTGTCTAGTGAGCGAGAATTATTTAGAGCGGATCTGATGCCATATTGGGCCGATGACATAGTGCAAGTGCTAGAAAATGGACTACCAGAGCGACCCATTGAGAAGGCCAAGCTGAAGAGACTCATCTTGAAAATTCAGCCATACCAATTGATAGTTGGCCAACTCTACAGGTTGGGACAAGACGGTTTATTGCGCAGATGCGTGTGTGAGCACGAGATGCACGATGCATTAAACAAAGCACATGGCGGAATTGCTAGAGGACACTTTAGTGGGGACACAACAGCCCAAAAGGTGCTACAATCCCAGCTATGGTGGCCCACCCTATTCCGCGATGCAGCTAAATTTGTAAAGCACTGCGATGAGTGCCAAAGGACCAAAGTGCATGTGCAAAAGGACAAGATGGAGTTGACCCCTGTCATAGCCCGGCAACCCTTTGAAAAATGGGGCATCGATTTTATTGGACCTGTCAGTCCTGCAGCACAATATTCCCAAGCTCAATATATCATAGTGGCAACGACTGACTATTTAACGAAATGGGTAGAGGCACGAGCCACGAGGAATAACGATGCTAGGACCACCGCAAAGTTCTTGTGGGAGCAGGTCATTTCACGGTTTGGCTGTCCAATCAAACTTGTAAGTGACCAAGGCACACACTTCATTAATGAAATGATTGCCCACTTGCTCTCTACCTTCCTAATAATTCATCGGAGGTCCTTTCCCTATTACCCTCAGGCTAATGGCCAAGCCAAATCCACAAATAAAATCCTAGTCAATGTGCTTACAAAAGTCGTGTCTACTTCAAGAAGTGACAGGGACAACAAGCTAATGGCGGCCTTGTGGGCCTATCGCACAGCTTATAAAATGGCTGTAGGACAGACGCCCTTTAGGCTGATGTACGAAACTGAAGCCATTTTGCCCTTGGAATTCTTCATCCCTAGTTTGAGGCTAGCAGTCCAAGAGCGTTGGGAGGGAAGAGAGGCTTGGACCAACCGCTTCGTGGAGCTTGAGCGTTTAACGGAGACCCGACTCCTCGCCACTCACTCTTTGATTTGTGAAAAGGCTTGACAAAAGATATGGTTTAACAAGCATGTCATGCAGTGAGACTTCGAACAAGGGGACCTTGTTTTGCTATACTCGGTAAAAGGACATAAACAGAAGATGAAGTTTCGGGAGCTAGGGCCTTTCAGAGTACGCATGATCGATAGGACCGGGAATGTCGAGTTGGAGACACTTGATGGTGAAGGAATAGGCTTTTTTAACGGCAGCCGCATTAAGAAGTACTATCCTCCTTCACATCCATTACATGAGCCACCCATGCTAGAACCCCCACTGAATGTCTACATGGCTACTGTAACTGACCTTACAGATCAGGATGAAGAAGCAGTGGCACCAGCGTACCTATGAATCACAGTCGCAGCAGGAGCGGTGTATTCTTTCGAGGCCTTGATTGATGAAGGTGCCGACTACAATATTTTGACGCATGACCATTGGACACGCATTGGTCAACCGTAACTACAGCCCACTAATGCTAAACTCACCCCATTTGGGGGCACCACTTACCCACTCCTAGGGAAGTGCAAGGTGGTCGTTTCCATCGAGTCTGAGAGTTTACGAGCCTTCTTCCATGTGTTACCTGACAATAATGGAGCTGGTAATGTGTCGCTATTGGGTCATACTTTCAAGAAGCAAACCAACTCCAATGTGGATTACAACCTAAATTGCATACATTTTGCTATCGGCAATGTGCGCATAGTGACAACTTTCAGCAAGGGCTGTCTTAACTCCCCTACTTTTACAAAGCCATCGGCAGAAACCCCTACGACCACACTTCAGCCCAAGTCTGAACAGACGGAAACTACGGCCTCATGCCGAGCTCTCAACCCCAGGCGCATGCCCACCAAGAGTGCTTACAAGGCCAAAGAGTCCAAGTTTCTATGGGTGCCGAAACGGCAAAAACCACATCCGGGTAGACCACCCAAGCATGATCCTAAACGTCAAAATTATCAACCGTCCCGACCCAAGAGGCAGTCTAGGCGCTATCGCCGTAGACGCACAACCACGCCGCGCTGGATTCCCAAAGACCTCTTACGGGCACAAGGATACTACGAGGGCAATCCTTGGATTTGGGTGTCTAAAAATGGCCAACTAAGAAGCTCATCTACGAGAAATCTCACCCTAATGAGAGAGGCTTGCAGAAGTGGCGCCCATAACATAGTTAACAGGCCAGGGCCAGCGGTGGCTAGCAAGCCTCAGCTCATCTATCGACCAAAGCAAATGCCACAGGCCTTAAACCTACCTAATCCTGAGAACTTACAAACCACTATGACTACTCACTCAGAACTTAGTACAACCCCCATGCCTCTAAAGCTTCCTGCAGCATCTCAAAGTGCTTCAGAATGCAAGGTCCAACCCGTGACACCGATGAGGAAGTCATAACTATCCAGTCCAGTTGTACCAGCCCCGCCAGCGGGCCTTAAACCTTCATACACAATACGACCTTTCCTCTCTTTGGCTAAGGACCTTGCCGCAACTTCTGGGGATGACTTAATAACTTGCATTAAAATGTTAGACAAAACTTTCACTACATTTGCTAGAAGCTATGAGATGCTAGACCTAGGCCTTCTTGATGAAATGCTTGCTTTGGATGTTAGTGCATTACCATGCACTTGGGAGGAATACGAACTTATGACCACTAAAGTTCCCAAAATTGCTGCCGAACTGCAAACGATGAAATCTCGAAGGATCAAGCTGCACTCAGAAGACTTATCACTTCTTATCGTAAGTCTCCTCGTTCTGCTCCTGAACAAGAGTTGCAAGAGCTCAAGCACATGGCAAGCTCACCTTCCACATTCTTGCAGCAATGATTTACGCTAAGGATCCAATGGGATAAAAAAGGTTGTCGCATAATGACCAATGCTGAGCAATGCAGGGCAATTAAAACTATCAAATATGACCCCACTTATGTGGCACCCATCTCGTTTAGGGTCTTGGCCATCACCCGTAGTCAGCATTTGGACGACCACGTGCTCGCCCACCCCTACATTGACCAATTCCTCACCGAAGCGGAATTACATGTTGCCAGTTGCCTCAATACTGGAGATCTCTTCCATGATGTTTTGACCTACATTTCCCAAGTCTCCATCCAACCATCTACTCTGGATTGTCATGCCCAACTCGAATGCAATCCAAGCTTTTATGATTGGCTATTGGATCGGTAAGTCAACCCACGCGAAACAATGATTACCTTGCCCTTCCTGTGCTAATCCTAGGAAGGATTCTTTGAAAGATCCCCGATGGAGGGGGGAGCAAGGTGAGCAAGAGTAGAGCAAAGATGAAAAGTTATGCTATCTAGCTAGTAGATTGTTATAATTAAGAAAGTTTCTATGGAAGAATACTACAGAGGAAAACAATAGCAATGGCCAAGCCTCTAAGAAAGCATACCCATTTTGAGCACATATATTTTTCTCTCAAATTGAGTTCTGATTTGAAATAAGTCGATTGTTAGGAATTAACGTTGGCATGGTGTGTTGACAGGTCACCACCATGGCAGGACAAGACAAAGGAGGCAAACTCCCATTCTCTGAAGAGGAAATGACCAAATTTAGCATCAGCATCCAAACGCGCGGATTCAGTCAGTTCACTTTCAAGCATACACTAAACCTGGACGAGACCATCCTGGAGGAACTCGTGATCAAAGACTTGGTGGATAGATGCCACCTCCACAAGTACGTGGAGAAGGTGGGGCAGGTTGTGGATTACAGCATGTACGTGGATTTCCTGAGGAACTTCGACAAAAGCAGGAACTGTGGCACCGTCACAGTAAGGACGGGGGAGCAAGAAAGAAGAATCAAAGTGTCCCTCAATGTGACAATCATAGAAAAGTCCCTGGGGCTTGTGCCAAAGAAAGAGAGAAGGCCGAGAGAAGATGTCTACACCATGCTGGGGGTCAAGAAAGAAGAGGTGCATACTGTGGATGGAATCAGCTTGGCTGACATCCCGAATGCAGCGGTGAAATTACAAGCAAAGATGATCCATACCCTCTTCTTGGGCCAATGTTACAATGCACTGATGAATAGGATCGGGGTCCCACTATTGGAAAGCATAGCAGCAAGAGTCTCTGAAGAAATAGACTGGAATGGATTTGTACAGAAGACCATTCAAAGTTCAGCTGCCCTCCTCACTCCGGCGGAAGCACCAGCAGGAGGAGAATCCCCTGCCTCAACCGCGCGCTCCGCAAGGGAGAAACCTGTTTCAAAAGTAGCTACAATCAGATATGGGGGCATCCTGACAGCCATCATAGACGAAGCAATAAATAATGAGGGCGTTATGGATGAGGAAGCTGCACATCAAAGCCTGCCTCACCACGAAGGAGGGGAATCAAGCGAAAGAATAGTAAGCGACAAGGGAGAGCAGGAAGTGCCGCCTCCATGAGCGAGCAAACCCGAAGAACAAAGAAAAAGTGATAGGAGACAGAAGGAGAAGAAAGAGAAATTCAATAAGGAAGAACAGGCTGACATTAAAAAAGCTAAAAAAGAATCTCGAAGGGCCGAGGAAGAAAGGAGGAGGAAAGAGGACGAGCTTGCCAGAATAGGAGAGGAGTCGAAGAAGGCAAAAGAGGACAGGAAAAGGAGGGTGGAGGAAGAAGCCGAGGAACAACGACTCAAGGAACTAGCCGAACTGGCGGAAGCTACCCGAAGGTCAGTGGAAGAGACCCATGGGGGCGGAGAACTCAAACCCGCAAGCCCTGGCCATAAAGCCGAAGCCAGCGCAAGTGTGGAAGCAGCACCGGTGGTCATAGGCAAGGGCAAGTCCCTCCTACATCCACTCCCTCCCTCCTTTGTGCCAACAATAGTTGAAACTATGACCGCAACTACTGTACAACCCACGTCTCCCCTCGACACGGCACAGCTCATGACCATGGTGCAAATGCTCGTGAGCAAGGTGGCCAAAATTGTCCCTGAAACTAGATTGAAAAGGCCCACCATCGTAGATGCAGAGTCATGGCAAGACCCCAAACGACAAAGGCTGGAGGCATCGACCACCACGCCCAATACTCCTATACCTGCCGCAGACTATGACACATATGTGGTCGAGTTACTAACACAACTCGACAAGGAAAAAGAAGAGAAGAAGGTGGCCCTGCTGGAACTAGAAAAAGAAAAGGAGACGTCAGCGGCCCTCAGGCTAGAGGTCTCAAGGTAGGAAGCCGATAGACAGAGAGAGATAAAGGCCCTACAAGACCAGCTAGCAGAGAAAACTAAGGAAGCCCAAACCAATGAAAGCCACCTCAGGCAAAGGCTCACTACAAGATATAGACCTTATAGCGACGTTTAAAGCGACGAAAATACAAACAACAAAATTTGCCCTCGTCGTCGCAAAAAGTGTTGTTATTGACGACGCCATAGAATCGTCGCTATATGTGTCGCATTTGCGATACATATAGCGACGGTTACAGAGAATTTGCGACGCTCATAGCGACGCCAATAGCGACGTGAGCAGTAAATTTGCGATGCAAATAGCGACGGTAACAGAGAAAAAAAATTTGTGGCAGGGCAGCTATAGCACTATGTGTTGTATGAGAGCCATACAAAATAGTTTCTGCACTGCTGCATACAAAGCGCTTGCAAACAAAAAGAATGTATACTGAAATCATAAAACTAATACATGAAATAAATACATGATCGCATAAAATGCAATTGGTACAATCATGAAACGATATCACTAATACATAGAAAATGTCTACATAGATCAGGCGACTAAAAACTAAAGATGTGTGAGCTCTAAGGATCCAAGGGCGAGCTACAAATCCTCGTCCCCCGAAAGCTCGTCCCGCCGCAAAGGAGCATCAAACAGATTCTGCAGAAAAAGAAACAATATATCAATCCACCATACAATAATGCATTCAAATATCTCATGGTAACTACGGACAAGAAAGATGAGTGACTTACAGGGCTGCTGCATCTATACAATCAGTTGATCAATGCCCTGAGACCGTGCCTCTTTGCATATCAAGTCTCAAGGCCTTGCGGATCGTGATTTGTAATGGAGTGCTGCAAAGAAAGCAAAATGCTAACTGTTAGAAACATGATTGTCAGTACAAAGAATATCTCAAAAAAACAAATAAGCAAAACAAAAGAGAAACTTACAAAGTCCTCCAAATATGTCATGTGGCCGCCACTCCCAAGATGATGCACCGATCCTCGTGTCCTCGCCGCCTCCCGCTTGCTGACTCCAACGTCGTGGCGAATCTGTAGCCTCCTCCCTCAGTCGGCGCCAGTCGTCTGCATCTAACCATTCGGGCTTTGGAGCCCCACTCTTGATTGCCTTGCGCGTGTTGGATCGTCTATGTGACATGTATGCACGCATGCAATCCATCATCCAGCCCGTAGAGAATCTATCTACTGCGGGCTGGCATCGGGAACTCCTTGTGCAAGGATGCTACTATGTAGTCCTTGCTCCCCTCCGGTATGTTTCTCCAATGATCCAAGATGTTGTGCCGAAAAACTTGTTGGCACAACTCCCTCATGCGAGCCATCACCCTCCTCCCCTCATCATTCATGATGATGGCTCTTGACCTACTATCCACTAGGTATCCATAACCCCTAGGAGTCTGCCTAAGATGGGCCCTCTCCCATCTCCGTCCACGCTCCTGGGCATATCCAGGAGACCCCTGTACATCTAGTGTACCGACGGGGGTACCCTCTCCCAGAGTGCCACTCAAAGGGGTGCCACCAAAAGGAGTGCCACCAAAAGGCGTGCCATCTGCCAACGGCTGCGCAAAATCTGGAGTAACTGGAGTGGACGTCCCCACAGGTGTGACAAATCCTGGAGGTGATGCAGCTCCAGCTGAACGACGAGACGGAGACACCACGTCCGTGTCTCCACAGCAGCACCCCCCTGATCCTCCTGCAGTCGTAGTCCCTCCCTCTGGCCCATGTCGTGAGCGTCGAGATCGTCTACTCGAAGCTAAAGCATCTGATCGCACTGAAGCAGACCTAGCAAAGTACCCTGACGAAGAACGAGACAGCTCATGGTCTGCCATCTCTCTGAATCTCGTGAGCTGATCTGGAGAAATGCGTGCCATCATGTCCTGAAACTTCTCATCGCTCATCCCTCGACTCATCCTGAAAATGTCGATATCTGCACAGATAAAAAATGATGTTAGAATAATCAATTTAAACTATACAAAGCACGTTAATATAAATCATTTTTGAAAAATCCCTCTTAAAATGCATATCTTATCTACCTTTATGGAAGATCTAAACAACGAATTGAGTAATACAATTCTCCAAGAATGAAGTATTCTATGGTCCCATGTTAATCTCCTGAAACAACTCTGCATACATTGGAAGGTCGATAGACATGTCACCACAAAAGAACGAGTCTGCCTTGTTCTCAAAAAATTCTACGACTTCTGTATTTCCATCATTGTTAGCCGATGCGGGCTCCAAGCTTGCGGTGGCCTCCACCCCTTGTAATATCGACCCCTCTATTTGCATATTTTCTTCATCTATACTTGGAACATCACTTTGATCATATACTCTCGCACCTCGAGGAGTTGAAGGTATAACATACCACCATCGAGGTTGTCAGGGGTTTGGATAGAAGATTACCTATTCACAAACACTTACAAAGCGAGTTCAAACCATTGTGACATAAACCATGTCGTATTATAATTAGCAAGCAAATGGCTATTTGCACTTGTTCACAATGGGCTGGCAACACAAAGGTGTCACGCAAATCCGTCCATTTTTTTCCGGAATCTATTTCGAGAAATCCAGACGGACCTCATTGAACTGTTGCTCCAGCTCCTCCAAGTACCACTTTGAACCACTGCACATCGAATAGTATCATGGAGAAGCTACGGTAATCCACCATAATAATACTTTGCAAGTTCCCAAAATACTCCATCTCATCCACAACCGTGTTCGGATCCGTTGCTTGTCGCTGTCTCTCTTGCTCAAACCTTGCCATGACACCACAGTCCATTGTGGAGCGCATTTTGTCAATACGCTCCACCCGAAAATGCCGTCCGTGTGACCATGCTGCACTATATATTTTGTACTGCACATTGAAACACTCAAATTAGATGTATCAAGCAAATTTAGATACGACACATTCTAAACCCCTCATTACCTTTGGACTACATCTCCTCGAGAACTCCCACTTCTCCATTGAGACCTCTGTCCCTTCGCTGGATGCTGCGATCAAGGCTCCATGCAACCATCGTGTTGACATAAACCGCGGCATCTCCTCCATGCCTTCAGGATATCGAATCGGTCGGTGATGCGTACTGCGTCGGAATTCAGCTCGCACTTTCGATCTTGCCTTGCAATCTGGTACTTGGCGAGCCACGTCTCCATGGAGGCATGGTGCAACATACAAAAGCGATTCACCTTCTCTTCCATTGAGGCATCCATTCTTTTTTCTACCCCATTTCCAACCACCACATCTCCAGTCAGCCTATCATCATCCTTCAGCATCCATAGCATTTCATTGTCTGGTTTCATCGTTGGTAGCCATTGTGAGATATGCACTAACACCTCTGACACCAACCAACCTTCCGCCATGCTACCTTCTGGACGAGCTCGTTGTCGCACAAAGCCTTTCAGGGTTTTCATGAAGCGCTCCAGGAAGAACATCCATCGCGTATGGACAGGTCTAGCAATCTCCACTTCCTCCACAAGATGCACAAGAAGGTGAACTTGTATTGTGAGCATGCTAGTGGGCAGGTATTTCTCAAAGAGACAGACCGTCTCAACTGCTCCCCACCTTGCGGATTCAATAGAGGACGTCTTAATCTCTTTCTGTGAGATCCATTGCACCAAAGTCGACAACTTGTAAATGGCCCCGCGAATTTTTGGAGTAAGGCATCCCGCGATCGCGATCGGTAGGACAAACTGCCACAAATGAGAAATCATTATGAATAATGGTCACTTTTCAAATTTCAAAATGTCCACGCTAATTAAAATCCATTCTGTTCACAAACCTGACATATCTTATACCAATCATGGGATTTTAGCCCAGACATTTGGTCATCTTTAGAAAATGAGGACCTGAGAGAATGCATCATACCCGTCAGAGTGCGGATAGACTTGATTACTTGCTTCACAATGTGCTCTTTTTTGGTAGACAAAACCTAGGGAGCGCGAGGAAGTTGCACTCCCCCTTCAGCACTTGACTGCGGCCAAAGCGCCTCCATCTTACCTACCTCCTTTAAATCCATTCGTGACCCTATAGTGTCCCTCTTTCCTGTGATGTGGTCCCATAGCAAGCTGCCCACATTCTTGAAAATATGCATGGGATCCAACAAGTGGTTGACCTATAAGTGGGTCCAATATGGCAACTCGTAGAAAACTAAGAACCGTCTCATTCCATTTGGATGTGATTTCGGGTTTACCATTTTCAGCTCATACCAGCTTGCAGCATTCATACGTGCTAGAGGTCGTCCAAGAAAACCTTCCCTGAGTTCATGATCCTCCGCCAAGAAAGCGGCATGTCCTTGATATACCATCTTCTTCATGGTTCGTGACCTTCGGGAGTCTAACTTGTCAAGAATCGCGTGGTGGAGGGGGTTGCTCAAGATGCTGCGCCGAACACACACAGAATGCTCAAGGAGAAGCTCACTCAAGAGACAAGAAGAGAGATGGAGGCCAAAACGTTTTCTTGCTGATTTCTTCTTCTTCTTCCACACACTTTACAATGTACACAAAGTATAGATAAGATACAACATAAAAGGAAAGTGGCCTACTAAGTCAAACAATGCATAACCGACTATACTAGTCGACTGGCGCTATAACTATGCCAGCTGTAAATAGGTGTAACGACCTGAATATAATAAGTAATGAGTCAGTGGCCATGTGAGATGCATAATGACCACCGACGTGCTAAGTGTAGACGTGTGGACCCATCTAACCAGGCGGTCCATCATCAATGTCCGCATGTGTTGAGCTTGTCATCTCAACGCTCTCCGTCAAGCTCAGCTGCATCTCTGCAACTCCAAGTAAGCTTCGAAACTTTTGAAGCTTCTCTGTACCCAATGCCTTCGTGAAGATGTCAGCTATCTGATCCTGTGTGCTGACATATACCAAGTCAATCTCACCTGCTAGTACCTTCTCTCTCACAAAGTGGTAGTGTACCTCAATATATTTTGTCCCGGCATGGAACACAGGGTTCCTAGCCAACTGTATACTGCTCATGTTCTCACAATAAATGACAACTGGACCTTCCACCTGGACATCCAAATCAGCCAATAGCTTTTGCAGCCATACTACCTCACATGCTGCAATAGCAGCACCTCTATACTCAGCCTCTGTACTCGACAAAGCAACTGTAGATTGCTTTTTGCTACTCCATGCAACTGCTGCACTACCAAGAGAGAACATGTATCCGCTGGTAGATCTTCTATCAGACATACTGCCAGCCCAATCTACATCTATGTATCCAAATACTTGTACATCTGTACCTGCCTCATAGAAAAGTCCATAATGTAATGTGGACTTCACATATCTCAATATGCGTCTGACTGCATCCAAATGTGGCTTTCTAGGTACTTGCAAAAACTGACTCACAAGACCAACTGCATAGCTCAAGCCTGGCCTTGTAATGGTCATGTAGATTAGACTCCCCACTATCCTCCTGAACATAGTAGGGGCTTCTATCTCATCCCCAACATCAGCACTCAGCTTTACATTCTGCTCCAATGGGACTGAAAGTGGTTTGCATGCAGTCATACCATACTTGGATAACATATCCAAGCCATATTGTCTTTGGGACAGCCATATACCATCATCACATCTGATCACCTCAATGCCAAGGAAGTACCTTAGCTCACCTAAATCCTTCATCTCAAACTTCATCTTCAAACAGCCCTTGACTTCAGCAATCCCACTATCACTATCACCTGTAATAATCAAGTCATCCACATAGATGACTATGATGACCAAACCTGCATCTCCCTTTCTCACATAAAGTGAGTGATCAGCATCAGAAACTTAAAAGCCAATATTGACAAGATACTCTCTAATCTTGTCAGACCATGCTCTAGGTGCTTGCTTGAGTCCATAGAGTGCCTTCTTCAACCTACACACATACGTGGGATGCTCTAAATCTTCATAACCTGCTGGCTGATCCATATACACTTCTTCCTGCAAATCACCATGCAAGAAGGCATTCTTTACATCCATTTGCTGCAACCTCCAACCTTTGGCTGCTGCTAAAGCAATCACACATCTGACAGTTGCCATCCTAGCAACTAGACTGAAGGTTTCATCATAATCTATGCCATATGTCTGGGCATAGCCTTTTGCAACCAGCCTAGCTTTGTACCTACTAATAGAACCATCTGCATTGTGCTTAATCTTATAAACCCACTTACATCCAATATCTTTCTTTTCCTTCAGCAATGATACTAGATCCCAAGTCTTATTGGCCTCTAATGCAGCCATCTCCTCATCCATTGTTGTATCCCAATGAACATGACCAACAGCCTCCTCAAAACATGTGGGCTCAATATCCTCAACTAGTTTCACCATATAAGCATAATGGTAAGTTGCATAACCTTCAAAACCAAATCTTTTAACAGGGTATCTCACCCTGCTAGACCTGCGTACCACTGGATCACTCAATGGAGTCTTTGCATTAACGCGTGCTCTCTGCACACCTGGAGTCCTCACTGAAGGAATGCCAAGCTCATCATCCAAGCTCTCTGAGCCACTGGAGTCTCCATCAAGAACTGCATCAATGCCTTCTGACACTTTATTCTTTCCTTTGTCTTTACCTGTAGTGCTACTAGATGCACTTGAAGATGTAGAGGTACTCCTTAGTCTCCTAGACCAAGGACTACTAGATGATGTCTCTGGTCGGCTAAGAGTTCGTGATTCTTGCTTTCCAGCCTGCACATGAGTGTCATGATCATCATCATCATCCAATGCATGATGCCAGGAGGCATATTCCACGGTGGATTCCGTGAGGTTTTACGGTGGATTCCGTAAACTTAGATGACCGGGGCTCATACGCAAAGAGGATTCTTTGTGCGAAAAGTTGATGGGGACGCCTGTCCTTTTCGGGCGTTTCATTAATTTAGTGTGTACATGGGTGATTCCATAAATGCATATTAAATTAATAAACGTTTATGAGTTTAGAGTGCGCACTCGTAATAAATTAAGGTTAGGATTTATTTCTAACCAGTTGATTTATTTATGTAGCTGAAGACTGCTAGGTATTCACTTTTGTCGGTTTAATTGTGTTATTTTACTAACGATTGTGAATGCTTCAGTTGATGTGTAGAGATAGCAGGAGTGGCGGAGGAAAGCATTGGAGTCTAGCGGGTTTCCGACCTTTGGATATATTTTGATAGGCGCCACGCCTATATTTTGATTATGTCTATAGAGACATCGACTATTTATTATTATTTTGTATGCGCTTATGCGCCTGGATATGTTTCCACTGCTTTCGCATACTCAAGCAAAACGTGCACTACGCAAGAACACTAAATCATATCTCATTTGGGTGAATGAATTACACGCAAAAGAAACTCATATGCACCCTAGACATAAGGAATTTCTTGCATATTTTAAGGATTGTTTTGCAGAAGACCTACCACCAGATTTACCTCCATCACGTCCAGAAGACCATAAGATTGACCTAATACCTGGCACACAACCACCTTGCAAAGCCCCATATAGGCACAATCAAATAGAGCAAAAAGAAATCCAGACTCAAGTAGAAGAATTACTAAATAGAGGTTTAATTCGACCTAGCAGTTCCCCATTCGGTGCACCTGTGCTCTTAGTCAAGAAAAAGAATAATACTTATCGGATGTGTATTGACTACCGAGCATTAAACAAGATCACTGTAAAGAATAGGTATCCTATACCTAGAGTTGACGACCTTATGGACAAACTGCAAGGATCTTCTATATTTAGTAAAATTGACCTTAAATCTGGATATCATCAGGTGAGGTTAGATAGATCCGACATATTTAAGACTGCATTCAGGACACAGTTTGGCCATTACGAATTCTTAGTTATGCCATTCGGATTAACTAATGCACCTGCCACTTTCAGTAGAATGATGAATCGTATTTTTCTAAAATATCAATATTGTGTGATTGTTTTCTTTGATGATATTTTAGTATTCAGTCAAAGTGAAAAAGAGCATTATGAGCATTTATCATTAGTTTTTCAATTACTGAAAGAAAATCAATTGTTTGCAAATCTTGACAAGAGTGAATTCTTTAAGACAGAAATAGAATATCTAGGTCATATTGTATCAGAAGAAGGAATAAAAGTTGATCCTAAGAAAATTGACGCAATATTGCATTGGCCTATTCCTAAAAATGTACATGAATTACGCTCATTCCTTGGTCTTGCTAGTTTCTATAGGAAGTTTGTACGTAATTTCTCATTACTTGCTTTACCACTGACCAAACTTCTTAAGAAAGGCATTGTTTATCAATGGACTGAAAACCAGCAGAAATCCTTTGATTTACTTAAACGTGCATTGACCAATGCCCCTGTCCTACAATTGCCTGACTTTAATAGACCATTCTTTCTAGTTGTGACCGATGCTAGCGGATCAGGAATAGGAGCCGTGTTAATGCAAGATAACCATCCAATAGCATATTCTAGTTCTAAGCTGAAACCCTCTGAGCTCAAATATTCCACTTATGACAAGGAACTCTTAGCAGTTGTACAAGCATTGAAACAATGGAAGCATTATTTAATGGGTTCAGAATTCATGATAAAGACCGACCAGCAAAGCATTAGACATCTACTTAGCCAACCCCAAATTTCTGACCGCCATATCAAATGGGCTTCATTCATTCAAAGTTTCCATCCTATCATTCAATACCAACCTGGAAAAGAAAATGTAGTTGCCGATGCATTAAGTAGAAGACCTGCAATTCATAACATTTCTATCATATCTTTTGATTCTTTGATTGCTATGAAAGACACATATCACCAGGATATTACTTTTCATTCTGATTGGCAAAAATTAGTTCAAAATAATTTCATTCCTGTTGATTCATTGTCATATAATGATGGATTCATGTTCTTTGAAAAGAGACTGTGTGTTACTATTCCATTCCGATCTTTTGTTTTAAATGAAATTCATTGTCCCCCATATCAAGGTCATAGAGGTATCATTTCTACATTACGCATGTTAACTGAAGATTTTTATTGGCCGCATATGGATGCAGATGTGTCTAATTTTGTTTCTGAATGTCTGATTTGTCAAAGAATAAAGAGACATCATGGTAAACAGTATGGGTTATTAATGCCTTTATCCATTCCATCTAAACCTTGGGAACATATATCTATGGATTTCATTACTGGCTTACCAAATACTAAATCTAATCATGACATGATTTGGACAATTGTAGATAGATTTAGTAAGCAAGCATATTTCATTGCATGTAAGAAAACTTTAACAGCATCACAAGCAGCACAATTATTTTTGAAAACTGTTTTTACTAACCATGGATTGCCGAAAGTCATTATTTCAGATAGAGATTCTAGATTTTGTAATAATTTCTGGATTACACTGTTTGCAAATCTAGGCACAAAGATTGATTTCTCATCTGCATTTCATCCAGAAACAAATGGACAAACAGAAGCCACAAATAGCACTATTTTAGATCTTTTACGTGCATACACTATCTCTAAACCTCAAACATGGGATACTCATTTGCATTTATTACAGTTTGCCTATAATAATACACCGCACACATCTACAAAGAAAGCACCTTTTGAAGTTATTTATGGACATAGATTATCTACACCTGTTGCATCTTTGTCTAATAGAATACAAAGTGCCGATGATATTGCTGTTATGCATAACACTATTTTTGATGAGGTCAAGGATATGATTGCTAAAGCCCAACAATCATATACCAAACAAGCCAACAAGAAAAGACAAGCCATGAATTTCAAAATTGATGATTATGTTTGGCTTAGAATAGAAAAGCGTAGACTGCAAAGTGTAGATAGACATCCAGTTGTCAAATTAGCCCCTAGATTCTACGGACCATTTAGAATCATTCATAAGATTAATGACAATGCATTCAAGTTAGAACTACCATCTCACTGGAAAATTCATAATACCTTTCATATTAGTTTATTGAGACCATTTAGAGGACAATTACCTATCCACCCTGTCTATGAAAACCCACCTTTACTAGAAGAAGAGACTGAAATCCTTGAACCAGAAGCCATCATAGACACTGATTACATGACCACTAGAACTGGCCGAAGGTACTCTAGATATCTCGTGAAATTTAAGAACCATCCTGTAGAGGAAGCACAATGGATGCACGCTAGAGACCTAAATGCTTTCCCCACTCTGTTAGCTCCACATTGAGCTAATAGCAATTGAGGTCAATTGCTATCCCACCCCGGGGGTATGATGCCAGGAGGCATATTCCACGGTGGATTCCGTGAGGTTTTACGGTGGATTCCGTAAACTTAGATGACCGGGGCTCATACGCAAAGAGGATTCTTTGTGCGAAAAGTTGATGGGGACGCCTGTCCTTTTCGGGCGTTTCATTAATTTAGTGTGTACATGGGTGATTCCATAGCGGGTGATTCCGCAAAATGCATATTAAATTAATAAACGTTTATGAGTTTAGAGTGCGCACTCGTAATAAATTAAGGTTAGGATTTATTTCTAACCAGTTGATTTATTTATGTAGCTGAAGACTGCTAGGTATTCACTTTTGTCGGTTTAATTGTGTTATTTTACTAACGATTGTGAATGCTTCAGTTGATGTGTAGAGATAGCAGGAGTGGCGGAGGAAAGCATTGGAGTCTAGCGGGTTTCCGACCTTTGGATATATTTTGATAGGCGCCACGCCTATATTTTGATTATGTCTATAGAGACATCGACTATTTATTATTATTTTGTATGCGCTTATGCGCCTGGATATGTTATTTTTATTTGGACATTGAGATTGGGCGTGCCAGACTCTTTGGGCACCGTCCATTAGCTTTATTTTCCTATTTTTGGTAGAAAGCAAACTCAAAAGCTAAAAGCTTGTATATTTTTGTAATTGGGCTATTTTTGAGCAAAAAGATTGAAAATATATATTAAATACATGCTTTGTGAAGCGCTCACACAAGGCATGGGGGAGATTCAACCCAATTTGTCTCTTGTCTCATGTCGTGCTTGCTTTCACATTGATTTTTGTGCTAAAAAGTAGAGTGCTTTGTTCTTGGGGACCTTTGGGAATTCGCTACGTGAGCTACCGGCGTCCGATCTGCGCACCAATGCATCACCACTAGATGCATACCAACTGCTCATTTCATCAAAGATGACATCCCTGCTCACTCTGAACTTACATGTGACAGGGTTGTAACAACGATACCCTTTCTGCTCTAAAGAGTATCCAATAAAGACACACTTTTTAGCCTTTGGATCCAGTTTCTTCCGCAACTCATCTGGCACATGAACATACGCAATGCAGCCAAATACTTTCAAGTGTGAAACATCAGGCTTCTTACCTGTAAAACATTCTTCAGGGGTCATACCATGAACTGCAGCTGTGGGAGTTCTGTTCATAATATAAACAGTAGTATGAACAGCCTCTCAGACCAAAAATGCTTAGGCATATTCTTTTCAGCCATCAAGGCGCGTGCAACTTTTGCAATATGCCTGTTTTTCCTTTCTGCAACCCCATTTTGCTGTGGGGTATACCTGCATGTGAACTGTCTCTTTATCCCATGAGACCTCAGAAAATCACTGAACTCATTGGAGAGGTACTCTCCCCCTCCATCTGACCTCAAGCACTTTACTTTCAAGCCTGTTTCTCTTTCAACTGCAGCCTTGAAAGTTCTAAAGTGCTCAAAAGCTTCACTCTTTTCCTTCATAAAATATACCCACAGCTTTCTAGAACAATCATCAATGAATGTGACGAAGTATGAACTACCTCCAAGAGATACATTTTGTGTAGGCCCCCAAATGTCTGTATGCACAACATCAAGGATATTTCTGCTTACATCTCTGTCATGTGAAAAGGGTTGTCTTGCCTGCTTACCAAACTGACATGCTTCACATACCTTCTGAAATTCTGTAACTTTAAATGTAGGCAAACCTATAACCAACCCTTTGGACTGCATTAATTTCAGCCTTTGTACATTTGCATGTCCAATGCGTTTGTGCCAAATTTCAATGTCTGCAACAACACATTTTCCTTTGGCATACATAGCAGCATTCATAGTAGGAATTCCAGCATCTAGAGTGAACATACATCCAACTCTACTTCCCTTTTCTACCAACCTGCACTTGTCATTGAAATCTTCTACAAAGCAACCCTTTGCATTAAATCTGACTTGCAACCCTTGCTCTACCATTTGACCGACTGACACCAAGTTCTTTGTAATAGATGGCACATATAATACATCTGAAAGACTCTTTGTCTTACCATCATGCAAGGATAAGGAAACTTTTCCAATGTGTGAAATTGGGTGGCATGAGTCATCACCCGTCTGCACATAACCTGCATTCTGCAAATCCTGCATCTCTCCAAACCATTCTGCATGGCTGGTCATATGATTGGATGCACCTGAATCAACATACCAAACATCTTCATGTGTTCCCTTTCCTGTAACAGCATTCAGCATATGCTGCATAACGAACAAACATTCATTTTTGTCTTCATTCTGTCGTGAAGACGATGCATAGTTTCCTTACTACAACTTACCACTGCGGATATCATCTCTCTTAGCATAACATTGGGCTGCAATATGACCTGTTTTGCCACAGTATTGACACACAATACCAGAGTTGTTAGAACCTCTGTTTTGCCATCCACCTCTTCCTCTAAAGCTCCCCCTGCCTCTAAAGTTACCATGACCTCCTGAAACCTACATATCGCCAAATTGTTGATTCAATCTGTTTTGCTGGTTGTCACTACCATGTCCTGTACCACAGCCTCTTGAAGAGAACCTGCCACGTCCCCTTCCAGAACTGGAGTAGAAAGCTTGGACCTGTTCACCACTTCTTTCAGATGTCTCACTCTGCATGTTGATCTCTTCAGTGATCATAAGGGAGACCAATTCATCAAAATCTGGAAATGGCTTTCTAACATATATAGAAGTTACAAAAGACTTCCAAGCCTTTTCATTGTTAAGTCCACCCAAGGTAGACAACACCAAATCATCATCATCGGGCATTGCATCAATCGCTGCCAATGCATCTGCAATGCTTCTTACCTTCAGTGCATACTCATTGATAGACATCTTCCCTTTCTTTAATGTATTCAACTCTTGCTTGAGTTGAATCTTTCATGCCTTTGTATCTACAGAAAACATACTTTCAAGTATGGTCAAAGCTGCATATGAATTCTCTGCATTTCTAATGTGTCCCAGCATATTATTGTCAATTACTGCAGACAACCAATACATGACATTTTTATCCTTTGCATTCCATTCTTTCCGTGCCTTTGTCTCTTCTGTAGTTGGAGGATCACTCATCTCCGGCTCCTTTTCTTCACCTGAAACGAACTCATAGAGGCCTTTTCCAATAAGGAAGTTCGTGACACGGAACTTCCATGAAGGGTAGTTGTTCTTGTCAAGCTTCTCAATGATGGGGCTTCCACTGTTCTCTGCCATTATCACAAAATTAATACCAACAACAAGCAAATCTTCTACAACGCTGGACGTGTAGTGTACAGCAATACACCAGACAGCCTTTTTCACTGTCTACTCAACAATACATGCAATCTGCAACCTGTTTGCAAATAAACCTTGTGTTTACTCACTGGTAAACACCTTTGAACTTACAGATCTGAAATCTGTAACCTGTGCACCCACTTTCGGTCAATACAGTCGAAGTCACAGCGTACCCTGAAACTGTTGTTCGCAACCTTGCGGCTCTAAAACGGGCCCTGAAACGGCCTCAGATGCCCAAAATAACTGCGGACAAGCCTGCACAACACACAGCGCTCTTTGCGCACACCAAATCTCACTGCAATCTGAGATTTTTGCTCTGCCCTGCTTCCGGTGCCTCCACAGGCACTATCCAAGAGAAAGAGTTGAAGGATGGGAGAGCTTCTTACCCGTGGCTTGCTTGCTCGAACCTTACTTCTTCTCCTTTGCTTCAACCTTCGAAATCAGCCTCTCTCAATGGCGTGGCTCTGATACCATGTCAAGAATCACGTGGTGGAGGGGGTTGCTCAAGATGCTGCACTGAATACACACAGAATGCACAAGGAGAAGCTCACTCAAGAGACAAGAAGAGAGATGGAGGCCAAAACGTTTTCTTGCTGATTTCTTCTTCTTCTTCCACACACTTTACAATGTACACAAAGTATAGATAAGATACAACATAAAAGGAAAGTGGCCTACTAAGTCAAACAATACATAACCGACTACACTAGTCGGCTGGCGCTATAACTATGCCAGCTGTAAATAGGTGTAACGACCTGAATATAATAAGTAATGAGTCAGTGGCCATGTGAGATGCATAATGACCACCGATGTGTAAGTGTAGACGTGTGGACCCATCTAACCAGGCGGTCCATCATCAATGTCCACATGTGTTGAGCTTGTCATCTCAACATAATTGTGGCCCACACAATGGACATGCATGATAACCTGAGATAACCAGATCTGTAAGGCGAGCCACGACCTAGTGAATACTTGATTGAATGAAATAAAATATAGATATTACCAGTAAGAACAAAGGTCTCCTCACCTGAGCACTCTCCCAATCCCAGAAAGTCATGCATCGTCCACATGAGAATGGCTCGAATGTTGGCTAACCGCCGACCATTGCGCCTGCTCATATCTTGCACCGTGACCCCCTCCTCCCACAAAATCTTAAGCTCATTGACTAATGGATGAAGATACACGTCTATATTTTTTACTTTGTAGTGGCCCGGGACGAGCAAGCTAAGGATGAGATGTCATTTCCTCGTAGAAAGCCATGGAGGGATGTTGTAGTTGACAAGCACTATAGGCCACACACTGTAAGAAGTCAAGCGCAGACCGAATGGGTTCACACCATCCATGGCGAGACCGAGCCTAAGATTCCTTGGCTCTCGCGCAAAGCCTGGGAAGGTAGAGTTAATGTGGCTCCATGCGCGCGAATCCGCTGATATTCATTGAACTCCATCGGTGACCTATTCTGCACATGCCACGTTGTCAAGCTTGCCATGGCAGACGTGCGAAACATGTGGTTTATGCGGGGGATGAGCAGAAAGTGTTTGAGAACTTTTTGAGGGATGGTTTGCCCTTGCAAGTCCTATCGATACATGTGAGCACCACAATTTGGACATGTCTCTATAGTCTCGTATTCATCTCGAAACAATATGTAGTCGTTGATACATGAATGGATGTTATTGTAGTCCATGCCAAGCTTCCGTAAAACATGTTGTGCATCATCACGAGACTCGGGCATGGTATTTGCAGGTGGCAATATATGATATTTCAATAACCTTAAAAAAATCATAAAACACCTTGAAAAAACACAAATGTTTGCAATAATACTGTTTAAAAAAAAATCAATGAAGCCTGTGTGCAAGGTACCTGAATAACTCAGTCACACTCGTATCGCTCCAACCGTATTTTGCTTGCACACTTAAGAGTGCAAGCAATGTCTTCAACCGAGATACTCGGCACCCATCATATAATGATATGGATGCTTCCTCTCTAAGCGGGTCAGATGTCTCAACATCCATGGGAATCAATGCATCGATCATTGCCTCCATCTCAGGCTCCAAGATTGTAGGCAAGTCGGGAAGGTTGTCTATCTCCTCTGGCATTGACGGTATAGATGGGCCTTGCGAATGGTCGATTGGCTTCTGCAATCCATCCATCGCACATCATGAACTCTTCTAATTGGCTGCAAAGGGTGCACTCCGCCTTGGGTCGAGACATCATCCCCCTGGATAGAAAATTTGCCAACAAGACCCAATCTTATTGTGTATGGTTTTCAATTAGCTTAAGAGTACAATGCATGATTAATATTAACTTCAAATTACATTACCGTTTGCTAAAAATTTGCAATCGCGTGATCAATGATCTCAGATTGAAACTCGCCAAATCGTCGTACGTGTTCTATAGACAATCAGCGTTTTCGTCTAATTGCCAACTTGCATTGAGAGCAAGGACATGGGACACACTGATTAAGATAGGTCTCGCGGTCTTGAACAATAAGACCTTCTTCTTTTTCCATCTTATCTACATTACAGCAAACGAGGCTTAAATGGATAGCTTTATGGAGATGTACGTCAAGTTGCAAGTTGACCATAAATGTTGCATTGTATATAGTAGTTGAGAGATTTTCCGATGTTATATCTTGGCCTTGTATCATGCTCAAGGATTTGTTTGTCCCAGTAGATAATTATTTGTTATATCTCGGCTTTGAGTATAAGTAATCCATTTTAAAATTAATGTGCGCCATCTATGAAATTTAATAACTATAGTAATAAAATTTATTTCAATCAATTCTACTCATAGTCATAAGACCTGAGAGAAATTATCCTATACTCAATTTAAGGGTTTCTTCTTCTATAACAATACTTTTGGGTTCATTTTGATGAAGTACCGTAATGACCATTAGCTAGGGTATCATTTTCTTTTAGTCCTTCCGTTGACTAGTTGGCATGATTTCTAATTTGGCATGCCTATAAAGTTAATACAAAAACAATGAATTATGCATATCACAATTAGATCCCCTACTTGGACATTATGAAGGAATTGACCATTTTTAAGCCATCTTAAAGAGTCACCAATGTACATGGCCCATGGCAAAGCACATTGCATATCATTATCAATAAGTCTATTATCTTAAATTTCCTTCCCCTCCCTCTCCCTTTATCTCCCTCTCTCTCCCTCTCCCTCTCTTTCTCTCTTTCTCTCTCATTTCCTCTCCTAAACAAGCAAAAAAGAAAGTGATTCAAAAAACAAACAACCAAACCCGTCGTGAGAGAGAGAATGCACTCTCTCTCTCTCACCCTCACCCTCTCCCTCTTGTTCTCTTTCTCTCCCTCTCTCATTTCCTTCCCCTCCCTCTCCCTCTCCCTCTCTTTCTCTTTTTCTCCCTCTCCCTCTCTATCTCTCTTTCTCTCTCATTTCCTAAACAAGCAAAAAATAAAGTGATTTAAACATCCTCCAAGCAAAAGGGAGAGGGAGAGAGACAATGCACTCTCCCTCTCTTTCTCTTTCTATCCCTCTCTCATTTCCTTCCCCTCCCTCTCCCTCTCACTCTCTTTCTCTCTCATTTCCTCTCCTAAACAAGCAAAAAATAAAGTGATTTAAACATTAAACAAGCAAAAGGGAGAGGGAGAGAGAGAATGCACTCTCCCTCCTTCTCCCTCTCTTTCTCTTTCTCTCCCTCTCTCATTTCCTCCCCCTCCCTCTCCCTCTCCTTCTCTTTCTCTTTCTCTCCCTCTCCCTCTCCCTCTCCCTCTCCCTCTCTTTCTCTCTTACTCTCTCGTTTCCTCTCCTAAACAAGCAAAAAAGAAAGTGATCTAAATATTAAACAAGCAAAAGGGAGAGGGAGAGAGAGAATGCACTCTCCCTCTCTTTCTCTTTCTCTCCCTCTCCCTCTCCCTCTCTTTTTCTCCCTCTCTCTCCCTCTCCCTCTCCTTCTCTTTCATTTCCTCTCCTAAACAAGCAAAAGAGAACGATTTAAACCTTGAACAAGCAACAGAAAGAGAGATGGAGACTCACCAATGAGATATGGCGAGCGTGGGGTGGCTTCTCTTTTCAATGAGGTCTCCTCCTCTCCTTCGCGAACAACAGCGGCGGCAGCAAGTCTTCTTCCTCTTCTTCTCTCACAAAGCCTTCGTTCTCTCCCTTGCTCTCACTCTCAAAAGTCGAAGCAAAAGAAATGAAAACCGCGCTTGGGTTTCGGCCACGTTTTTTTCCTTGCGGCATCGCTATTTGCGTCGCAAATGCGATGCAAATAGCAACGCAAATAGCGACACTGATATCCGCCGTCGCTAATCGGCGTCACTAATTGCCCAATTCCTTGTAGTGGCTGGAGGATGAGAAACAGAGCCTAGTGGCGGAACAAAGGAACCTAAAACTATTGATGCAGCAATACGATGATCTCCAGCAAAGGGTGGACCAAGTGGAAAAGCTCTACTAGGAGGTTCAGGAAGGCGAAGCCACTGTTCCACAAGAACATGCCGCGGAGCCCCAGTCATGGCACAAGCAAGAAGAACAGAACAGGCTAATAAGGGAAATCGAATTTCTGAAAAATGAAGGGCTGGGGGTCATGAAGTGCAGAGATTGCAAGATGCGCTGGAGACCTCCCAAGAAGACGTGGAAGCCCTCATGGCCATGACCTTTAATCAGAAGAGGCTGTTCCTCGTTGAAATCCAGAGCCAAGAATAGTTGGTACAAGAGAAATTAGAAATCTTGGCCGAAGCGCACCACAGGCTCAGCATTGTTGATCAAGCAAGAGGGATCGCTGAAAAATAGCTCGCTCAGAAACTAAGAGAAAGAAACCAATTATGGTTTTTATTAAATGAGCAGCAACAGGTAGTAACCACCCTGGCGGGCCAGCTAGAGGAACAAAGGCAAAGGATGGAAGAGAGAGCCATGGAGTGGGAAAGAAAAAACTTTGACAAGGTAAGGGACTTAACAGAACGCCTAGCGGTGGCAGAATGTGAAAGAATGCTGGCCGAAGCTAGGGTTGAGGTTGCAGAGATAACCACTAAGACCTAGCGACAGGCCTTTCTCAACACGGTGCTCCACGTGACACAAGCCGAGGGCGATGATATAGTGGAACAGGTAAAAAGAAAGTTGGAGCTAAGCACCCAGGCACTAAGATATGGTGTTCAAGAGTAGGAGCTTCCAACAAGTATAGGAATAACTAAAGAGCAACAATTCTACTACTTGCGCTGTACGGGCCTTTCCACTGCGGAGCTCAAGGAGTTGGGTTTTCAGGAGCATGAGTAGCCACCGCCACCACCACCACCAGTCATTCCTCCTATGGTAGAGTGAAATGTCGAAGAGGGCCTAGACTTCGAGCAAGATGATGCCAAGAGCCACAAAGGATGCCGATTCCGCCTCAACCCGAGATCCCATAGGAGGAACCTACCGATGCCGAGCTACCTGAACACATAATTGCAGCAAGGAGAAGGAGGCAAGAGTTAGTAGAGGAGGCCCAACGCCAAGCTCACATACTTCCACGACAACTCCCTGAGGAGCCCATGCCACTAAGAAATGATACACATCCTGTAGATTGGCCCTAGGAGTTGGTCATCTAGCACCAAAGAGAGCTACATAAGAGGCCATTCGAGCTTTCATTCGCTTTTCCATGCTCCCTAGACCGGGCCCTACCTTTAGGAGTCATAACCAAGATCAAAGATCTGGCTAACTCACAAACAGATGGATGGAAGAAAGAAGCATGATAATGACTAGGTGGAGACAAGAGCCATGAGAATACTGGGAAGACAAGGTTAGTCTGGTTCCCAAATCCGTCCAAGGCTATGAGGCATAGCCAAAATGGCGGAGGAGGATTTGGGACACCAATTTTGATGCCCGGACCACATTTTGTAGCTCCCTCCCTGAAGAACGTAACGATCCCATCTACATGCCCTACCCCCGTAGGCATGGAGTGGATTACGACAGATATTTGCATGGGGATTTTGACTTCCTGAAAATCTATAATGTAAATGCTAGAAGCCCGGAGGAGTGCTTAGTATTTAGGGTAGAAGATATACTTCCCTCGATAAATTGTTTTCTTGTAGATTTCTCTTCCTGCCCCAATCCAACATTCTTAACCACTTGTAATTACCTCCGACTTCTCAAATTCCTGCTACTCCAAAAACCTGCGGGGCAGAGGAAGCCCATCTCCCTCCACTCTTTTTTAATCTTAACCTAGGAATAGACAGTAGAGCCATGAGAGGTTGATGATGCACGCTACTCTCCTCCCTGCCTTCTGCTTAGAGCTATTAGAAAATATGAGTGACATCCGTTTTGCAAGGTGTAATCACCCCCTTTTGTCCACCACTCCCCTAAGAGCTAGAGCCGGTATTAAGGAATACCTACAAAGTCGCGCATTTTTATGACAATGCCTGCGATCGCCCCGTGACTAAATAGGTGCATCATCCCTTGCCCAATGTACTCTCTCTCATTCACAAAAAAAAAGGAGAAGAAGGAAAAAAAAAGAAGAGAAAGTGCTTGCAATCTTCCTTCACTATTATGGTGCAGCATACTCACTGCATCTAGAGTCCTCTCTAGCCCCTCCCCCACTTCACACTTAGGGCACATCAAGGGCAGGACTTTCAGACCTGTCACCCTGAGTTTTGCACTGCACCTCCAATGCCGCACGCACTGGGTCCTCAAGTGTGGGACATTACCAAGGGCTTGCCCAAGGTTAGACCCATCTCCCAGTTCCACTGCCACGGGCACCATGCACTACACAATGAGATAGACACACCCCCTAGGAAGTGCACCACTTTTCTTGCAGGTTATGTTCATGCTTCAAGAACGGGCTGCTTGGTTGAAGGAGATCATCTAGTACATCCTCCAATGACAAGGAATTTTTCCAGGAGTTGGACGTGACCCCATTACTGACACTCTAGGAGTTCCGTGCGAAGGTTTCAATGGCCCAACAGATTTCATGTTGCCAATTATCCACCTACTGATGGCTGCCATGACTGAACCAAATCAAGTAGAAGGAAAACCCAGTGATGGGCTGCCATTGGCATAGATCTTGGAACCTCACCGTCCGATGATCCATGCCCACCGCCTCAAGATCTACGAATCGCTTATTAACAACACAAGCCTAAAGACTTTCAACTCAAAACTGAAGATCCTCTACTCCTAGACAAGGGTTTTCAGCCCAGGCCACGGCTTTTCAAGGCAAATAGAGTTCGGGGAGTTTCTCCAGAATAAATCCCTCCAAGACCATCCTTCTAAGGGATTGCTTATTGTTTCAAGCGTTTCGGCTACTCAAAAGATGACCGGCTCCATAGGGGCACCAGAACAATGAGAAATATGCCGAGACTCGTCAGGAAGCCTAAAGCACGCCAGAATCTCTCCCGGTCATCGTCATCAAACTCCATCACCTCTCATTCACAAGCCTCAGTGTCATCTGCCCACTAGTTACACCTAGAAATAGCATCATCTCTCCCACTACTTCCCACACAGTGCCATGGGACTGGCACTCATCTAGGAGGGGGGTAATGTTAACCCCAACACAAAGAAAGCAAAAGAAAGTGGAAGAGACACAGGGCAAAGGCGGAAAAAAGGTAGCCCGACTGAAGAAAGAAGAGGAAAAAAGACCAAAAGCGCAAGGGCAACCTTAAAAGTCCAAGGCAAATGTAAAAGGGGAAAGGTGCACTTTAAAATAAAAAGGCGCACCCTGAAATCTTGTAAAAGAGCGCCGGGCTCTCACCCGTGCAATTTGTAAATGTAGACAGGTGGTGGAAAGGAAGCTAGGAAGATAGAAGGACAATGAGAAAAGGGGCCTAGGCTAAAGACCGGCCATGTAAAAAAAGGGAAAAGGGGATGATCGCCCAAAAGGGATTTAGGGTTTTGTATATAAAGTTGAAAAGTGAATGAAAAGATCATTCTTGTGTGTGGCAAAAGCTTCTTCTCCTTCTCCTCTTGTTTCTTGCCTTCTTGCTTGTGCTTGAGAAAGGGATTGAGAGAGTGTGAGGGAGTGATTGTGTGAGAGTGAGGGATCTTGGAGAAGAAGCTCTCCATCTTCTCTCTTCATCTTCTCCTCCTCTCTTCTCTTCTCTTGTCTCGTGAGTGGCTATGGAGGATGAAGCTCATGGGAGAGGGATTGAGGTTGCTTGAGCTTGCCTCAAGGATCATGGAGCTACCGGTGTGCAAGAGAGAGGAGGGTACTCGATCGAGCATCAAGGTAAGCTCACTACACCCATAAGGTAGGCATTGCGCGTCAGCTATGTGAGAGGTAGCCATTGCTGCTCGGTTCAAAACACTTGAGCAATAAGTGGTCCATAGGTCTCGGGGTAGATCTTGAAGCTCCCCTACAATCTCCAACACGTATGAACATCGCAAGCTGGTACGAGCTTAAAATGGTCCACGCGGAATCACATCCAAATGGAATGCGGCGGTTCTCAGTTTTCTATGAGTTGCCATATTGGACCCACTTATAGGTCAACCACTTGTTGGATCCCATGCATATTTTCAAGAATGTGGGCAGCTTGTTATGGGACCACATCACAAGAAAGAGAGACACTATAGGGGCACGAATGGATTTGAAGGAGGTAGGTAAGATGGAGGCACTTTGGCCACAGTCAAGTGCTGATGGTCGTGTGCAGCTTCCTCACGCTCCTTGGGTTTTGTCCACTAGAGAAGAGCTCATTGTGAAGCAAGTAATCAGGTCTATCCGCACTCCAACGGGTATGATGCATTCTCTCAGGTCCGCATTTTCTAAAGACGACCAATTATCAGGGCTAAAATCCCATGACTGGCATAAGATATGTCAGGTTTGTACTACAAATGAATTGTAATTAGTGTGGACATTTTGCTATTTGGAATGTAGCCATTATTCATAATGCTTTCTCATTTGTTTCAATTTGTATTACCGATCGCGATCGCAAGATGTCTACTCTAGAAATACGCGGGGCCATTTTCAAGTTGTGGACTTTGGTGCAATGGATCTCACAGAAAGAGATTAAGACGTCCTCTATTGAATCCACGAGGTGGGGAGCAGTGGAGACAGTCTGTCTCTTTGAGAAATACCTGCCCACCAGCATGCTCATGATACAGGTCCACCTTCTTGTGCATCTTGTGGATGAAGTGGAGATTGCTGGACCTGTCCATATGGAATGGATGTTCTTCTTGGAGCGCTTCATGAAAACCCTGAAAGGCTTTGTGCGACAACGAGCTCGGCCAGAAGGTAGCATGGCCGAAGGTTGGTTGGTGTCTGAGGCGCTAGTGCATATTTCACAATGGCTACCAACGGTGGAACCAAACAGTGAAATGCTATGGTTGCTGAAGGACGATGATAGACTGACTAGAAATGTGGTGGTTGGAAATGGGGTAGAAAAAAGAATGGATGCCTCAATGGAAGAGAAGGTGAATCGCTTTTATATGTTGCACCATGCCTCTATGGAGATGTGGCTCGACAAGTACCAGATTGCTAGGCAAGATTGAGAGGAAGCGGGAGCTGAATTCTGATGTAGTACACAGCATCGACCGATTCGATATCCGGAAGGCATGGAGGAGATGCCGCGGTTTATGTCAATACGATGGCTGCATGGAGCCTTGACCGTAGCGTCTCGTGAAGGAACAGAGGTCCCAATGGAGGAGTTGGAATTCTCGAGGGAATGTAGTCCAAAGGTGATGAGGGGTTTAGAATCTGTCGTATCTAAATTTTATATAAGACATTTAATTTGAGTGTTTCAATGTACAGTACAAAATATATAGTGCAGCTGGTCGCGCAGACGGCATTTTTGCGTGGAGCATATTGACAAAATGCACTCCACAATGGACTGTGGTGTCATGGCAAGGTTTGAGCAAGAGAGCCAGTGAGGAGCAACAGATCCAAACACGGTTGTGGATGAAATGGAGTATTTTGGGAACTTGCAAAGTATTGTTACGGTAGATTACCGTAGCTTCGCCATGATACTATTCGATGTGCAGTGGTTCAAACTGGTACTTGGAGGAGCTGGAGCAACAGTTCGACGAGGTCCATCTGGATTTCTCGAAATAGATTTCGAAAAAAAATGGACGGATTTGTGCGACACATTTGTGTTGCTGGCCCATTGTGAACAGGTGCATGGACTCATTTGCTTGCTAATTGTATTACAACATGGTTTATGTCACAATGGTTTGAACTCTCTTGTACATATTTGTGAACAGGTAATCTTCTATCCAAACCCCTAACAACCTCGATGGTGGTATGTTATACCTTCAACTCCCCAAAGTGTGAGAGTATATGATCAAAGCGATGTTCCGAGCATAAATGAAGATAATATGCAAATAGAGGGGTCGATATTGCAAGGGGTGGAGGCCGTCAAAATCTTGGAGCCAACATCGACTAACAATGATGGAAATACAGGAGTCCAAGAATTCTTTGAGAACGAGGCGGACTCATTCTTTTGTGGTGACATGTTTATTGACCTTTCAGTGTATGCGGAGTTGTGTTAGGAGATTAACATGGGACCATAGGATACTTCATACTTGGAGCATCCACTTACTCAATTCGTTGACCAATCGCTTATAAGGGTACATAAGATATGCATTTTAAGTGAGATTTTTTTTAAATGATTTATATTACTGTGCTTTGTATGATTTAAATTGATTATTTTAATATCATTTTTTATCTGTGCAAGTGACATTTTTAGGATGAGTCGAGGGATGAGCGATAAGGAGTTACAAGACATCTTCACACGCATCTCTCCAGATCAAATTGCCAGATTCAGAGAGATGGCAGACCAGGAGCTGTCTCGGTCTTCGTCAGGGCGCTCTGCTAGATCTGCTTCAGCGCAATCGGATGCTTCGGCTTCGAGTAGACGATCTCGATGCTCACAACTTAGACTAGACGGAGGGAAAGCATCAGGATTAGGGGGATGCTGTAGAGATACAGAGGTAGTGAGCCCGCGGTCGAAACGGGATACATGTGTGACTCCTCGCTCTCGTGGCTCAAGTGGATATTGTGGAGACAAGGACGTGGTGTCTCCGTCTCATCGTTCAACTGGAGCTGCGTCACCTCCAGGATTTGTCACACCTGTGGGGACGTCTACTCTAGTTACTCCGGCTTTTGCGCAAGCCATCAGCAAGCAGGTGGCATCCCTGTGGATGCCACTCCGAGAGAGATTACCCCCGTTGATACACTGGATGCACAGCGGTCTCCTGGATATGCCCAAGAGTATGGACGCAAATGGGAGAGGACCCATCTTAGGCAGACTCCTAGGGGTTATGGATATCTAGTCGATAGTAGGTCAGGAGCCATCATCATCAATGATGAGGGGAGGAGGGTGATGGCTCGCATGAGAGAGTTGTGCCAACAAGTTTTTCGGCATAACATCTTGGATCATTGGAAGAACATATTGGAGGGGAGCGAGGACTATATAATAGCATCCTTGCACGAGGATTTTCCGGTGCTAGCCGTAGTAGATAGATTCTCTACGGGATGGATGATGGATTGCATGCATACATACATGTCACATAGAGGATCCGACGCACGCAAGGTAATCAAGAGTGGGGCTGCAAAGCCCGAGTGGTTAGATGTAGACGACTGGCGCCAAACAAATTCTCCAAGACGTTGGAGTCAGCAGCGAGAGGCCGCGAGGGCACGACTCGAGGCCGGAGTGGTCCATCATCTTGAAAGTGGCGGCCACAGGACATATTTGGAGGACTTTGTAAGCTTTTCTTTTGTACTGTTTTGCTTGTTTATTTTTTTGAAATATTCTTTGTACTGACAATCATGTTTCTAATAGTTAGTATTTTATTTTCTTTGCAGTACTCCATTACGAATCATGATCCGATTGTCCTTGAGACTCGATATGCAGAGAGGCACGATCTCAGGGCATTGATCGACCGATTGTATAGACACGACGGCCTTGTAAGTCACTCATCTTTCTTGTCCGTAGTTACCATGTGTTATTTCTTTTTCTGCAGAGTCCGTTTGATGCTCCTTTGCGGCGGGACGAGCTTTCGGGAGACGAGAATGCATAGCTCGCCCTTGGATCCCTGGAGCTCACAAACCTTTATTTTTGAGTCGCCTGATCTATGTAGACATTTTCTATGTATTAGTGATATCCTATCATGATTGTACCAATCGCTTTTTATGCGATCATGTATTTATTTCATGTATTAGTTTTATGATTTTAGTATACATTGTTTTTGTTTGCAAGCGCATTGTACACAGTAGTACAAAAACTATTTTGTATGGCTCTCATAAAGCACACAGTGCTATATGTGCAAGCTGGCCTGCCACAAAATTTTTTTTCCCCTATTACTGTCGCTATTAGCATCGCAAATTTTACTGCTCACGTCGCTATTGGCATTCCTATGCACGTCGCAAACTATCACTATCAGCATCGGTATTGGCATCACTATCAGCGTCGCATTGCTATGCATATCGCAAACCGTCGCTATCAGCGTCGGTATTGGTGTCGCTATCAACATTGCAAATGCCACTCTAATAGCGTCGCTGATAGCAATGCCAATACCGATTGTTCTATGGCATCGCCAATAATGACACTTTTTGTGACGACGGGGGAAAATTTTGTTGTTTGCATTTTCATCGCTTTAAACGTCAGTATAAGGCCTATATCTTGTAGTGAGAGCATGTGTCAAAATATAATAAAATTTTGGTAGCATTTTGGATATATTTTGGAATTTGAACCAAAAAGTAGCTCATAAAACACTATTAAAACTCAACCATGAGCCATCAATCTATCAGATATATGCATACAGATATATGTGTATTAGGCAATATATCATGTCAAGCAATCCAAAACTGATCACAAACCATCCATCTATCATCGATGCAAGGGAGGTTGGTTGAGGGATCGCTTCAAAACTTATATCATTGAACAAATCTCCACATTTGAGAATCCAAAAAATCAATAAAATCTCACTTAAACCTCAACAAAGGCTGCATTTCAATCAATATTGTATCAATATAACACAATATTAATGAGTTTGGGAATCTCCCAATTCCCATTTTTTGAATACTAAAAAGGTGACACACGGATAACATTTCCATAAGATTCTTAAAACCATATGATGTGACCTATCATTGGAAAGCACTTGAAAAAAGGAATCTGTTGAGCTATAGAGCACTCGATTTGGAGTTATAATGTTCAAGTTATGACAAATCCAAAGATTTGACCATGTGTCCCAAACTTATGGAAAATTCCCATATTCCCCAATATGGTGTTATATATGCTAGAATCAACATACATAGGGCTATCCATAGTGTTGTATAAGCATTATAGTCCACATATACATGACAACTAAGCCCAAAACACTTGTGGCAATGCCTCCACAATGGATAGTAGCAAAGAAAGCAAGTGGCATCAACAAACAAGAACAAAATATCTGACAAATCTTCAATCTCAAGTCAAAAGCAGTCTAAGTACCAAAAGACACTGCTATATGTCAATAATCACCAAGAGAAACATAAAGTGACAAACAATCTTTGAAAAAGCCTCAAAGCTATAAAGTAAACTCCCACTCACTTGGAAACTCCCACTAAAATCTATGAGCAAGGTGGTCACAAGCTCAACTCAATCATACAAGGAGAAGATTGTGTGATCACAACTATGTGTGATTTAAGAGGAGTGTCCGAAACCCACAAAATCAATCTCCCACTTAGACATAGACTAGTGCATCATCTTGCATACACATAGCTCTCAATCACTGGCTATAAGAGCATGTCAAGATAGGTGCTCAATATCAAAATCATCAACCCCATTTGAGCGTAAATAAGCTCTTGCAAATCTTTACACAATTTGCAAAATGAGATGCAAAATTAGCGTGCAGTCTAAAGCAAATAACTCAAAAGTTGCTGAGAATTTGGAAAAAACTTTCTTCAACAAAGTTCTAGAGCACAAAAAAATGCCTAGACATGAAAAGATCCAACATAAATGGTTACCTTTCAATAGCTCATAATTGATCTTCAAAATTTGTAACCTATAAACTTATCTTGCAACGTATCTAAAAATTAGTGAGAAATTTGGCAAACCATTGCTCTAAAAGCTGTGGAGCACAAATAAATGGTCAAGGTTCATGGGAATTGCAACAAAATTAGCTCTATATTCTAAGATATCTTTGTTGCAAAAAAAATAAAAAAAATAGTTGCTCTCAAACATGACATAGCTTTGATACCACGATGAACAGTGCACATGTGCAAAAGCATGCATGTGTATATGATGAGAGAGAGAGAGAGAGAGAGAGAGAGAGAGAGAGAGAGAGAGAGAGGTAGAGAGATGAATGGTGTGGGTAGGGGTGAGCCTTGCCTTCCAAGATTCTCCTTTCTCACTAACAAGGTAACTAGTCACTTAGGATTAGAGAGGATATGAGACCACTTTACACTTAAATTGATGATGGAAAATTGGAAAAATATGTGTTTGCAAAAGACATGATGGAAAACTAGATAATGGTGTCAGTAAAGTGATAATAAAAACTAGGTAAAAATGTTGATGATGAGGCTTAGTAGTAAAAGTAGATAGATAAAAATGGGCAAAAGTGGGTAAAAAAGCTTCTCCAAAGCTGATCAATGTGAGGTTCCAGATACTATGATGCTTGAGGCCCTAGGATCAAGCGTCTTTTTGAAAAATTAGCTTCTTTCTCTCTTGAGATAGATGATAACTTGATCATGGAGAGTATACAATTGCAATGACATTCTACACACCACAATCTCAATCTTTAATTCACTTTCATACTTTTTCAAACTTATGTTATGTTGAAAACACATCAACTCCACAGCAATGTTAGGTCATTCAATCTAGAATAATTGGCAATAAGTAGTGTGAGATGATAAAACTTGATGGATCTCTTTAATGTTGTCAGGACAACGGTCCTGAGAAGTCAGTCTTAGTCTACGAGATGAGGGCAAGGTGGACATGGTCCGGATGGCTATGAGCCATGGGGCAAATGACTAGGGGAGCCCAGTGTGGACTAGGAGACCTATATAAGGGCATGGAAGGGTGGGGACTAGTATTGCCCATTACCCTTGGCCTCTCACCAATATCAAAGCTAAATTGGGAGTCATGAAAGTAACCATTCAATAAAATGTTTACAAAAGTGGCGTTTTTGTGGATCTGCTTGTGAAGGACACCAAAAACAATGTTCTACATCTTTTTGCGTCTCACGCACATTGGCTAATTCTGCACCGTTTGGGATATATCTGTGTTTTTCTGCACAACCACGGGAAGAAGGAAGAGCTTACGATATCAAGCAACAATGAGTCTTGGAGGTGCTCAGAGAGAGGGCTTCCTTTCTCTCTTCCTCTCTCTCTCTCTCTTCCTCTCTTATCAGGGATCCCCAGTTTTGCCAAGGACTTCATGGAAGTGTGGCAGTGACGTCAAGCTACTTCGATGGTGATGATGTATGACATTGCGGATTTTCAGTTCTAAGATGAGAAGCCGTGGCATGTTCCCTTCATGATCTCTCATGCATAGCTTCATGCATGTGCATGTAAGGTATGCATATGCATGCAAGGCATGTATGTGCAAACTTAGACAATCACATGCACATCATGCACACATCAATGGTTGGCATGCAAGTCATGATATACAAGCATGCATGGCATGCAATGCATGATATACAAAAATGCATGTCATTCATGTGTAGCTTTTGATATACTTTGCAAGCATGTAAAGTGATTTCGTATGACATGCAAGGCATGTGATGCATGGCAAGATCATGTTTAAGCAAGTTGTTTGATGTGAAATCTTCATGGATTTAAATCACGTATTCAAAGGAGCAATTTGATGACAATTTCTTGGTCATTGTTGAGCGATGCATTTTGATTCAAATATTTTGGAGCGGATTCATGGATCTCGGATAGCAAATCAGTGATTTACTTCGCTCTCAAGTGGCAACGTGTTTGATGGAAAAGCCAATTTTTGCCAAGATTAGGGACCTATGAGGTCGTTTTTGTCCATTATGTATTCATGCATGGCATGGTTATTTATAGCAATGTGTACAACATATTGTAGCCTTTGACGTATGAGGTACAAGAGTTTATACTTCTATTTTGAGAATTGTGTATGTTTTTCTTCTCTTGCAGGTCTCTATGAGTAGATCATACATCAATTTTTCTTGTCATGTCTTCTATAATGATGGTGTTTATATCTCAAGAAGATTTTTTAATGGCTTCTTGGCATATGGATACGATCCATCTAGATTAGGAATCATTTTTATCGAGTGTTTGTTCTTCTCATATATGGACCTCAGTTATGGCACTTGCTTTATGACCATTATACGTCATAGATATGGACATATTGATGCTGATTTGTTATATGTATTTATACATCTATGGCAAAGTTTATGTTTATGATTTGTCAATAAGCATATCTTTATGTCTATGCTACGAGCATAAGACTCTCTCCTCTTATCTTGGGGGAGATACATCATTTTTTTAATGCTATGAGCGAAGGAGTCTTCCTCTTGTTGATGAAGATATATCATAAACACCATTATCTATATGGCTATTATGAGCCTTGGCAATTTTTTTAATGGTTATGCACTGCAACAACTTCTCTACATGCTTTATGCCATATAATGGTATCAAGTAAAGATCTATGCATTTCATTTGGTGTTTTGATCAATAGATATGCTCTAGTCTATGAGGCTAGAGTCCTATGTAATCACTCAGGGTTAGTGTGTCAGTGATGATGTAGTGACTCATTTTGGTGGTATTTACCATAGCAAAGTAACACTACACCATCAAACCTATGAGTGGATATGAAAGGTATATACACTTTAGTGGTACATTGTCTAATAATGACAACAAGGAACTAGACATTGTATTCGCACAGAAACTGGTAGATATGGGAATGGATACCCTCAAAATATATCGCACCATAGCACCACACAATAGACTACCACCACACACATAAGATGAAAGACCGTCAAATAGAATAACACAGCAACAACATCATCATCATCGTATATATCAGAAGATAGATACAAAGCTCTGCACCACAGTGTGCTCCCACAAGAGTGCAACCACACAATATATATCTCCCTCACAAGGGATGCCAATAGACATCGGGGATGCCAACAGATATGGGATACAAACAGGTACACTCCTAGGACAACCACTTGGATCCCCAAGGACACACTGATCTCACCGCACATGCGGTCTGTGATGTTGTGGCAAATGCCGTAACACTTGGCATGCACGGTGGACTGTGCGAACCCACAACAGGAACACCCAAACTCAGCAATAGCAAAAGGAAACCACTACAGTGGTTGTGAAGTAGTAGAAGTAGAAGACACAGGAATATACTCGGAGACTGGAGTTAAAGTAGTAGGTGAGGCCTACAAAGCCACCATTGCCGCAGGAATTGGCACCTAGTCCACCGCTGCAAGACTGGTCATAAACCTGACTCCTTTGTTCTGTGGACAACTCAGGATCCTCCGGCCATGCCGATCTACTCCACAAAATCCTGAACACCCGCAGCACGCTGCTGCTCATTAGGCTCCACCAAAATAGTGTAACTTGTCTGGAGAGGTGTCAATGGGGCAAAGAGAGACTGGGAGGTATAAAAACGTTATCGAAGGGTTTGTGAAAGCAATGTCGCAACCACAGAGGACTTTGATTAATTTCAGGATAGAAGGTCAATATTAGTAAAGCTCTGTTATGACAACACGAACTTTTAATTCAAGCAGTTAATTATTGTCTAAGTTCAAATCCACAGTTGTTGAAGATCCGTCTTTTCTCAGAGCAAGATTGCTCTGGCCTGGACATGCAATGAAAGCTCTATCTCTCTGTTTACTACAAGTCAGATTGTGAAACTCTATAGTGCTTTTATTGTAGTCTTTGATCTCTTCCCATTCATAGTTATTACTATGTCTTAAGCACCTTCATCAGTGTTAAGTTCAGAACTTTGAAAGCCCATGTACTGCAACCAGCAGCAGCCCAATCATAGCAGCATAAGCAAGCATGAACTCAAAGAGAAAGAGACCAGCTGGCCAAGCATAACATCCAGTGCTTCCTTCCAGCATGTTTGAGGAGACCCTGATTGTTATTACCAACTCTTTTATTCTGGATGCACGAATCTTTCCTACAACATCAATAATTTTAGACATAACATCATCAGGAAATGAATATAGGTATGATTTATAGCATCTTTGTGCTGCATCCTCAGAGCCCCTGTTTCCTTGAAAGCATTCAAGTATGTGTAATGTAGAAAGAGATGGATAAACAAGATATCCACCGTTCCATTCTCAGTTGTGAGGAAGAATAGTTCACCTCTTAAGGAACTTACGCTTGTTTCTTCTGTAAAACTGAATCATGAACCAACTGAAAGAAAAATGTTCAAGCAAAGCAAAGCACAACGTCTATGTCAAAGTATCTACAAAGTATCAAATCCCACACACAACTTTTGGGTGGTTTTCACACCTCAAATGCGCAGCAATACGACATCCACCCCCTCTAATCCTGCGCATCCTCCGGATGGGCCAACTACCCATGATCATTATCATCAAGATCTACAAACAGATCAATCTCTTCATTATGCATTTCCGATAGATCAACAAGATTATCTGTCATATCATCTGTCTCTTCCATTGGAGTTTCTTGTCGTTGCTCTTCTCTTGAAAATTCTTCCAATGCATAATCCTCATCATCTCTTTTCTTGAAAATCTTGATTCTTTTTCCAGCAATAGGCACTCTAAGCACTGTTCCATCCAATTCTGTCAGCTCATATGTTGCATTATCAAAAACATGTCTGACTATGTATGGCCCAAACCATCTTTTCACCATCTTCCGAAGTGCAGTATGCTGATTTTCAAGGCTACTATCAAAGACCAATACCCAATCTCCCTCTTCTATTGCTCTAGGCCGCAAGCGATGCCTACTGTCAAACCTGTCCTTATTCCTTATTCTAGCAACCTTCAACCTGTCTCAATGGCTAGCTGAATATCCTCAGGTTTCCTCTCCAACTGTCGAATCCGAAGAGCTAAGAGCTCTTCTCTCGTCAAATCCTCCTGCCAAGGTAAAACTGACCAAGTCAAAGCACAAGTCTCAATCGGCATAACAGGTTTCTGACCATACATCAACTCTGCAGGCATATATCCTGTGGTAACACTATGAGTCGTACGATCAGCCCATAAAGCAAATGGTAGAAGTCTTGGCCATTCTCCAATCCGTCCTCTGCATGCTTTGGCTAAAGCTTTCACTATCGGCGGATGCCCTCTTTCACTCTTTCCATTTCCCTCTGGATTGTATGCTGTGGTTAGAGCCAACTTGATTCCTAGCTGAGAGAAAAACTCCCTAGCTTCATCTGCATCCAATTCACCATGATCCGCAGTGATCTTACCCACACAACCATACCTGCAGAAAATTTCCTCCAATAAGAACTTACACACTGCACTAGTGGTCTTCGTTCTCAAAGATCTGCCTTCAACATGATTGGTAAGATCCTCTCTAGCCAAAACAATGTACCTCATATGCCATAGACCCATAGGCATGGTAACCAAATCAACTACCCACTTACAATGAATGCATAGCGGATAGGTCGGATGAAGCTCATCTCTATGTACTGAATACATCTGGCAGTCTCTGCAAGTCTCAACAAAGTGAGAAACATCTCTATACATGCCTTTCCACCAATATTTCTCCTTGATTTTCTCATAAGTACCCCACACTCCTCTATGACCAGCCCAAGGACTCTCATGAAACTCCCTCATCACCTGTAACTGTGTCTCTTTATCGCAGACAACCCGCAAAGGTAATCCGCCTCTTTTCTTCGGATGCTTCCAAAGAAACCCGTCCTTGAGAAAATAACCATAGGCTTTCCTTCTGATCTTCTTGAACTCTTCATCTGTCCATTCATCTCTTTTGCTTAGTGTACTAAGGTACCTGCCAATTTGCAACCAATCTCCAACATAGAGTTCTTCTGTAAAAGCCACAATATCATAGACATGACAAACATAATCAACCATAGTGACTGAAATTTCTGCATCATCCTCTTCTGCAAGTAGAGTCTCCTCATCATCATATCTGGCTCTAGACAACATATCTGCCATTGGATTATCCTTCCCTGCTATATGTTTAAATTCCGGATTTAATGACTTGATGTATGCAATCCATCTCAACATAGCTATATCCGGAGTAGAGCAACTCGTAATCATACCAATCAATGGCAAGCAATATGTCTCTACCACAACTGAAGCTCCAATAAAGTACTCTTTGTCACATTTGAGAGCCGTGACAATCCCCAATAACTCCCTCTTGATTTGCGAATATCTCCTCTGTCTCTCGTTTAGGACTTTCGCCCCAAACCGAATAGCATACCTATTTCCATCTGCATCATCTTGACCCACAGCCCAACCTATGCCAATTGGACTAGTGTCAACTATCAATACAATAGGCCTATCACAATTATAATCCGCTTTCCTGAGAGTAGGAGCATTCTGCAACAACTTCTTCAATTTCCGCATGGCTTTAGTGTGGCTCTCATCCCAATAGAATTTCTGCCCCTTTCGAAGCAGCTGATACAAACAATCCGCTATGTGTGCAAAATGAGGTATCCAAATCATATAAAACACACAAGCACCAATGAATCTCCGTACCTCTGAAGTTGTAGAACAATACTCTGCAATCTTGCCTATAGCATTCACCTTATCAGGTGAAGGTTTCCTGCCATAATATCCACACATATGCCCAACAATGACAACCTCATTCACTCCAAAAACAGATTTTTGCCCTGAAAGTGTCAAGTTCACTTCTTCTAGCCTGGCCAAAATCTTCTCACATGCTGAAATATGATCAGCCACAAAGTATCTGCATCCCTGCTCATTTAGGCTCTCATTCTTCTCTTCTTCTGCACACCCCTTAATGGGCACATCATCCAAGAAAGGCATAGTAAGCTGAGGTATGTAATCACGAAGGACCTTATGCATGGCATTCATCATATGCGCAACAGAATTAGTGGCACCTTGAGGCAAGGTACACATCCTGACAAGCCCAATAGGAGTTCTCATGGTGGTTATGTCCCTGCTTTCCAAAGCCAACTGAAACTGATCATAACCTGAATACAAATCACCCAAAGAATAGATGGCACGTCCAGCAAATGCCTCTGCAAACTCATCCACAACTGGACCTATACCAACATTCCTGATAGTAACTCTGTTCACTGGCTGCATGTCCTAAATAAATCGAAGAGTACCATTCTTCTTTGGAACTGTAAACCACCTGTTTGAGTATGGTGCAGATGAAGGCTCAAGGATTCCCATCCTGATTTTCTCATTCAATAAATCAATCAGCTTTGGCAAGTGTGCCTTAGGCACTAGAATAGGTCGGAGATTCCATGGGATATGAGGAATAGTAAAAATGACCATAGAAGCAACAATATCAGAATTCACACATCCAATCTCATGTGGGAAAAAAGCAAATCCCCTTCCATGACGCTCAAGCATCTCCTGAAAGCATTGCTTCTCCATGGGTAACAAGAAATCACCATTTCCAATTTTCAATTCAGCAAGTGTCTCTGCTGAAAATTTATGACCAATATGCTCCGGATTCCTCAAAATTTGCTATTTAGCAACCCTCTCTATTTGCTGATCACTGTCAGGTGGAAGCGGTACAGCAACCGGCTTCACCTTCTTATCCACGCTTTTGTATTTCGTGTCAACCCTGGCTTCATTATGCTCTTCTGCATTACATAAACCTTGCTGTAAATCAGCAATTCTGCACTCTAATGGCTGAATATTCTCAGCCCTCTGCTCTTTGGACTGCATAGAAACAGCCCCAAACTCTGAATGCTGAAATGTTTCAGCAGTAAACTCTGTTGGCTGAAAATTTTCAGCCCCCTGTCTCTCTAAAAGCTAATCATAACCAGCTGGAAACTCTGTTTGCTGAATTTCTTCAGCACTCAACACTCTTTGCTGAGTTTCCTCAGCCTCTGACTCAATCTGTGACACAAAATCTGCAATTTCATGAAACATGTCCAGGGATTGCACTAATACATTACCATGACAATTCAGCATATCAGTTTTCAGCATATCTCCCATCTCTGCCATCGTATCTGCACAAATCACACTGTCATACATACCATCTATGTGCTCATCATCCTCGAAAATTCCTGCATTTTTCAAAATTTTCTCCTTCCTGCATATATACTGCCTGGCAGCTCTAGATAACCTAGAAGTCTTCTGATAACTCATCGAACTGTTTGCTGAAATCCCAACATAACCGGAGAAGGAAACATCGCTGCCAGGAGGTGAGAACTCCAATCTCCTCTCCTCTGTACCACCGTCGTCTCGCGAAACGGCGGTACCTAATGAAAACCCGAATCCCTCACAGTGGGCAAGGGTGCATCTCTGAGAGTATCCCTGTTTCTAACATGGTTCACACATACAGTCATAAACTGAACTGCTCTCATACCATCTTTATTGCGAATCCGTGCATAAGCAGATCCATAATCCATGACCTTTGTTTCCATGCGCATCTCTATAATGAATGGCTGTCCAAGAATTATGGGATACGAGCATGAATCCTGCACAAAGAAATGAAAATCCTCCTCTACATCACCAATAGAAACCCTGACACTAGGGCAAGCAGCATATAAATCACCTGCAATGTTATTGGCGGCTCTCATACGCCACCCATGCTCTACATCCATAGGCCATCTGTTACTCTCATAAACTCCACGAACTATGAGATTAATCTCTGAACCATGATCAACCAATGCAACATAAGGCACCTGTTTCTCTCCAATCTTTACCATCGTCTCTGTAGTTGCCCTAGCCCAATGGCTCCGTGAAAAGTGACTACGCGGTATCATGACAGGCTCATCAATTTCAGCATAATGCATAGGCTGAACCCTCTTCTCTACCTGCGGAAAAACAGAAGCATTATCAACCATAACCTCATCCTCATCCTCATCCAACTCCCCAATCAAAACTCCATGTGTATCAGTGGTAGACAATGCATGTCTTTTCCTCTTCAGGACCTCCTGAAACTGATCCTGAAACTCTCTTTTTGAGATGCCCAAAATCTCAGAAATAGTGAAAGTCACCTCACTGCCAAGTATCTTATCATGAAAGATTTTCTTCATGTCTGTAGATGTCTCAATATCGGACATCAATCTGAATCCTAGCTGCTTTCTCTCTCTAGGCTCTTGCCTCTTTTCTCTCTTTTGAGCATCCTCCATCTGTCGATCTGGCCCTGGTCTTGAAGACGGTCCTGCAGTAGGTGGAGAAACAAACTCACCCCCTCTAGTCTTCTTAGCTGCACTTGGATTTTCTTCATCCCTCTTACGCTTCTCCTCAACAAATACATCTGCACCATGAGATTTAGCCAAATAAGCATAAATAGAGTACCTGTCAAGAGGCGAGTCCCAACCTGTCTCTGATCTGATGCTAGAGCCTGCACTAGTCAAAACAGTTTGCTGAATTTTCCCCTTGTTTGCAGTCTCCATAGCATAAGTCCATAGTGCGGATTGAGTCTCTGATCCCTTCTCAATCTGTACTCCATATGCAGAAGCATCACCTCTAGCTGTCACATAAGAAGTACGCGCAGCCATGTCCTCCACTAACTTCTTCATTCCACCTTTACCAAAGTTGGTAGCAAGTGGAGCTCCTGTCTCAGTCAACCAAATCTTACCATCTTGCCCCCAATATACCAAATTTTGCCTCCTTGCATCCTGGAAAGAGTCACAATCCCTGCAATGCTAATGCTCCATACTATCACACCAAATACATCTCCGATCTCTCCTAGGAACACTAGGAGCACTCCTAGGTGCAGTAGGAGCACTAGAAGAAGTAGCAGGCGCAGTCGAAGCAAACTGCTCTTTCAACTTACCCACCAACTCCGCTTTGACTGACTCCAGTGTCAAATTTGTGATGCCTTTGATTATGTCATTAAGAGAACTAGGTACCGATGGAGCGGATGGTTTTGGAGCAGAAGGTATAGGCATCGGTCATGGAACAGGATGAATAGGTGGAGTGGAAACAGTAGGCACTGGCATAGGCCAAGAAACTGGCTGAGGAGGAGAAGAAATAACAGGGATAGAAGTAGGCATAGGAGTAGATGATGGTGTAGGTGTCATGGAACCATTCTGTAGGCGAGTCTTCCATATCCTCCTCTTGGTCAAAGTCGAGACTGCATCCTGAGCATCCTGTCAATCAGTTTTAAGACCCATAGGCTTCGTACGATCTTCAAGAAGTTCACCCAATTCTTCTTGAAGAGCAGGATCTGCAGCTTGCAAGAAAAGCTCAACTTTTCAACATCCAATGCTCTTTGTTCAATGGCATCAAGCTGACTATACCTCTCTTCGAATTCTCGAATCAACTCCGAAGCAGCGAGACCTTTGTTTGGCATGTAGACCCACTCTCGGAATGACCGTCGAGTAGCCATACCAAAGTCCTCAAGGAAGTATTCTTCTTTTAAGGCCTTCTTAAAATCTTGCCAATGTGTATTTTGAATAAAAAGATCAGTCACTTTTGTCCTCAAAGCAGGTGTGACAAGACGAAGGAAGTACTTACTCATAAGTCCAGCAGGAACTCCAAAAAATCCCAACTTGATCTCATATGTCTTCAAATATGCTGAAACATTACGCCCGTCAAATAGCTTCTTCTCACTCTCAACTGCTTCAATAGCCTTAGTCGCGTTGTTTGCATTCTCTTGCTCTGAATAGAGTTGCCTTTGCTGAGACAACTGCTATTGATGCAATTGTTGTTGTTGCTGCATATACATTTGTGTTTGCTGATTTTGGAGCTGCATATACATGGACATATTCTGCAAAATCTGTTTTAGATCCTCTGTTGAAGTACTTGACGCAGCAGTCATTGATGGAGCTGAAGTAGACACAGCTGGAGTTGTAGAAGAAGCTGAAATAGAGGCTGAAGTATCTCCCATCCTGAAATTTCTGCGACGCTTTCACGTCGGGTTCACCAAAGATATCGAAGGGTTTGTGAAAGCAATGTCGCAACCACAGAGGACTTTGATTAATTTCAGGATAGAAGGTCAATATTAGTAAAGCTCTGTTATGACAACACGAACTTTTAATTCAGGCAGTTAATTATTGTCTAAGTTCAAATCCACAGTTGTTGAAGATCCGTCTTTTCTCACAGCAAGATTGCTCTAGCCTGGACATGCAATGAAAGCTCTATCTCTCTGTTTACTACAAGTCAGATTGTCAAACTCTATAGTGCTTTTACTGTAGTCTTTGATCTCTTCCCATTCATAGTTATTACTATGTCTTAAGCACCTTCATCAATGTTAAGTTCAGAACTTTGAAAGCCCATGTACTGCAACCAGCAGCAGCCCAATCATAGCAGCATAAGCAAGCATGAACTCAAAGAGAAAGAGACCAGCTGGCCAAGCATAACATCCAGTGCTTCCTTCCAGCATGTTTGAGGAGACCCTGATTGTTATTACCAACTCTTTTATTCTGGATGCATGAATCTTTCCTACAGCATCAATAATTTTAGACATAACATCATCAGGAAATGAATATAGGCATGATTTATAGCATCTTTGTGCTGCATCCTCAGAGCCCCTGTTTCCTTGAAAGCATTCAAGTATGTGTAATGTAGAAAGAGATGGATAAACAAGATATCCACCGTTCCATTCTCAGTTGTGAGGAAGAATAGTTCACCTCTTAAGGAACTTACGCTTGTTTCTTCTGTAAAATTGAATCATGAACCAATTGAAAGAAAAATGTTCAAGCAAAGCAAAGCACAACGTCTACATCAAAGTATGTACAAAGTAACAAATCTCATGCACAACTTTTGGGTGGTTTTCACACCTCAAATGCGCAGCAATACAACAACGTTGCTAGAAAGCATCAGCATCATTCCATCAGGGTGGGCATGGAGCTAAAGTCAAGGCAAAACTGTGACAGCACAGCGCCAGCCAAAAGCATACTCTCTGCAAATCATTTCCTTCTACCGTTGCACCATCATCTGCAATCGCCGACGTTGGTCCCGAAGAGTATCACACTCCCGCAAAATGCGGGCCATCTCTGCAGTAGACATATCTTCATCTGCTACACCGTCATCCGAAATTGCTGACGCTGATCCCGAAGAGTATCACACTTCCACAAAATGTGGGCCAACTCCGCAACAAACATATCTTCATGCAAAATTGATGACGGCCCTGCCGACTCGACCACAGCCTTACCAGCCCCGCAGAGCCTAATGGAAGCTCATTATCTAGTGGGCCCATATCTTCCTAGTGTAATATAGAGAACCCTGTCCGAACAGCCTCCCGCCACCCAGCTAACTGCTCCCGCCAGTGTTGGTGCACCTCCATCTTCAAGGCTAACACTAAGCCCTCTAAGTCCTCCATGTTGACCAAGACATCTTCCGTATGAAGTAAATAATACAATTTGGGAAAACGAGGCTTAAATGGATAGCTTTATGGAGATGTATGTCAAGTTGCAAGTTGACCATAAGCTCTTGCTTGAGAGGTTTTAGCCTCTGCAAGAGGTTGAGAAGCAAATTTTGAAAAACATTGAGGTTGATATTGATGCATCCACGTTGAAATCTAAACTTCAAGATATAAGAAATGCTTTACTGATTGATGTAAAAAATGCATGGGACATAATAGTTGAGAGATTTATTGATGTTATATCTCGGCCATATACCATGCTCAAGGATTTGTTTGTCCCGGTAGATAATTATTCATTATTGTAGAAAAAAAAGGCATTGGTTCATAAGGTTCATGAGTTGAAGACTAAATGTTCGGACTTGACTAAAAGATTGGATAATGCCTTAGATGCTAAAAGGAAAAGTGATGAATATGTTACTTCATCATTGCAACAAAAAGATTGGTGACAAGGATGCTATGATTAATGAAGTTCTTCACGAGGTGAATATAGAGTTGAAGGGAATGGAACACGATTCTTCTTTGGGATTTAGTGGTGATCAATCAATTATTGAGGTGTCTTCTTGTATGGCCATTATACCTTATATACCTAGCTACGGTCTCTAGGTTATGTACTTTGAGTATCTTAGAGGGGCTCTACTAGGATTACTTATACAACTGCACCAGAGGACTTTGAGTATAAGTAATCCTAGTCAACAAAATTTATGAGTATCATTGAGGATCTCTTAGTCTAATAATAAATCAATCTCAACAAAAAGCATCTTAGTAATGTGGTTTTTTTGTCCTAGGTCCATGTATAAAAATTAATGCCATCTATGAAATTTATCAACTTTTATTGTAATGATTGGAAGACATCAAATGCAACAATGTAATACAAAGTTACCATGTCAAAGACAATATCAAATAGTAAAAATATTTGTGCCTGTGTGGAGGTGTGTGTGTGTGTACCATAGTTATAAAATTTGTTCCAATCAATTAAACTCATTGTCATAACCTTTGAAGAAAATATCCTATGCTCAATTTAAGGGATTCTTCTTCTATGGCAATACTTTTGGGTTCATTTTGATGAAGTACCATAATGACCATTAGCTAGGGGATCATTTTCTTTTAGTCCTTCCGTTGACTAGTTGTCATGCTTACTAATTTGTTATGCCTATAAAGTTAATACAAAAACAAGGAATTATGCATATCACAATTAGATCCCCTACTTGGACATTATGAAGGATATGACCAATTTTAAGCCATCTTAAAGAGTCACCAATGTACGTGGCCCATGGTAAAGCACATTGCATACCATTATCGATAAGTCTATTATCGTGCATCTTAAATCTCCTAATTAGACTTTATAAAGTGTATGACCAATTTTTAGCCCTCTTAAGGAGTCGATGTAATGGTACCCATAAAAAAAGCAAAGTCATACCATTACCATAATCATGGATATGTTATCATTCCAATATATACACACACAAGTGGACTACATCTTGAGTAGACAAAAGCTATCCATTTGAGTAGACATACATCTCCATAAAGCTATCCATTTGAGTATACATCTCTTTCTCTCCCTCTCCCTCTCCCTCTCTCTCTCTTTCTCTCCCTCCCTCTCCCTCTCCCTCTCCCTCTCTTTCTCTCTCATTTCCTCTCCTCTCACAATATATCCTAACACTCTCCAAAAGCAAAAGGGAGAGGGAGAGAGAGAATGCACTCTCCCTCCCTCTCCCTCTCCCTCTCCCTCTCTTTCTCTTTCTCTCCCTCTCTCATTTCCTTCCCCTCCCTCTCCCTCTCCCTCTCCCTCTCTTTCTCTTTCTCTTTCTCTTTCTCTCTCTTTCTCTCCCTCCCTCTCCCTCTCCCTCTCTTTCTCTCTCATTTCCTCTCCTAAACAAGCAAAAGAGAAAGTGATTTAAACCTTAAACAAGCAAAAGAATGAGAGAGGGCGACTCACCGATGAGATATGGCGACTGTGGGGCAGCTTCTCTTCACGACGAAGGCTCCTCCTCTCCTTTGCAAACAACGACGGCGGTGGCGGTGGCGGCAAGTCTTCTTCCTCTCCTTCTCTCACAACGGTCGCTCTCTCTCTCACTCTCGCTCTCAAAACACAAAATGCAAAAACGCGAAATAAAGCCGCGCTCGGTTTCGGCCTAATTTTTTTCCCTGTGGAGCGTCGCTATTTGCCGCCAATAGCGACGCCGCTACCCGCCGTCGCTATAAGCTTAAATCCTTGTAGTGATGATCATTTTCATGTGTTTGGTTGTGCGAGGCATTTGTGCATGTACGCAATGAATCGAAGAGAAAGCTTGATGCCAAATCCATCAAAGGGATTTTCATGGGTTATAGAGATCAAGGTGAGATGGGTTATAGGGTATGGCTTCCTCAATTCAAGAATATTGTTTATAGCCGAGATATTGCATTTAATGAGGCTAAATTACTGTCTCATAACTTGCCAATGGATGTCGACTCCAAGAAAGTCAAATTTGAGCCACCCCATATGACTAAAAATGACCTTCGTGATGAATTATCGAGAGCTGAATTGCAAAATCAGCTGGTTATTTTTTAGTTAGAAGATGCTGGACAACATTTGGATGATCATGAGGGTGTTAGACAACCCATTCTAGGAGTTGGTCCACAAAATGAGGGTGATATTTAGCATGGATAGTAAGCTGAAAATGATTTACAGCAGCCATTAAATGCTGAAAATTATTTTCCTCCCAATGCAGAACCTGTGCCGTAAGATATAGGTCATTGGATATGCAGGCAAGGCTAGTTGCAAAAGGTTATGCACAGAAGGAAGGGATTGACTTTCAGGAAGTATTCTCCCCTATTGTGAAAATCACCACTCTTCGCACATTGTTTGCTCTCGTTGTTGTTTTGAATTTAGAGCTTTTCTAAATGGATGTAAAAACAACATTCTTGCATGGCGTTTTTGAGGAAGAGCTATATATGAAGCAGCCAGAAGGTTTTGTAATTCCAGGTAAAGAAGAACTGGTTTGTAGGCTATTGAGAAGTCTTTATGGGCTGAAGCAATGGTATAACAAGTTTGATTCCTTTATGCTTAGACAAGCTTTCAAACGTAACCATGCATATCAATGTTTATACATTAAGAATGATGCGAATGGCAATCCCATTATTTTGATTATTTATGTTGATGACATGCTTATTGCTGGCAAGAATAAAAGTACTTTGAATGTACTTAAAGACTAGCTGAAAACTGCTTTTGCTATGAAGGATTTGGGATCGACTGTGAGCATATTTTGGGCATGAGAATTAAGAGGGATAGAGAGCATAAATTGTTATTTCTGTCTCAAGAAAAGTAGATTGATAAAGTGCTAGAAAGATTTAATATGGCTGATATGAAAGCACTTGGAGTGCCATTTCAGCCAAATGTGAAATTAAGTAAAGAAGATTGCCCAAAAGATGAGGAAGCAGCCAACTTTATGAGGGCTATCCCATATGCTTTAGCTTGTGGTTCTCTTCTGTACGCCATGGTTGCTACGCGACCCGATATTGCTTATGCAATGGAAGTTGTTAGTAGGTACATGTCAAATCAAATCCTGGCAAAGCACATTGGCAAATTGTTGAATGTATTTTAAGATATTTGAAAGGTACAAAATCCAAATGTATCTGTTATGTGTTATGGAAAAGATGACCTAAAGTTGTAGGGATTTTGTGATGCAAACATGGCAGGTGACTTAGACACAAGGAAATCTTCCAGTGGATATGTATTTATAGTTGCTGATGGAGTATTCTCTTGGTGTTCTAAGTTGCAGAAGATTGTCACACTGAGTACTATTGAGGTTGAATATATTTTAGCTACTGAAGCTTCCAAGGAGGCTATTTGGTTGGTGGGTAGACTCACAAAAGAACTTGGCATGCCTGCTAGTACTCCAATCTTGGGATGTGATAGCCAGAGTACTATCTATTTGGCCAAAAATGCCATGTTTCATGCTCGTACCAAGCATACTGATATGAGATACCACTTCATGCGTTAGGTATTGGAAGATGGTCTAGTCACTTTGACTAAGATCAAGACACAAGACAACCTTTCTCACCAAGAGTCTTGCTAAGGCTCAACATGAGCATTGCATATAAATGGTGGGAATTAGATAGCTTAAAAGCATCATTTATGCCTTTAAGTGGGAGGTTGTTGGGTCTAAAGGCCCTAAATAACCCCTCTTTGTATAGTTTTATTCTTTGGCCAAGTTCACATTAAACTGGCCACTATTCTAAAAGGTCACATTAATAAAGGAAGGGTTGGTCCAAACTTTAGACTAAGTCCATTTCCCCAAATCATACATATCCCCTCCCTCTCTCTCTCTCTCTCTCTCTCTCTCTCTCTCTCTCTCTCGTTTTCTTGCAATGCCTGCACTTGAACAACTACGTTTATCTTCCTACAACACGCTTGACAGAGCTCTATCGTTTACTTCTTTTGCACCTTCTCTATCACTTGTGCACTTTCCGCTCTCACTCTACACTGTAAACCCCATATATGTGCCCAGAACTGACAAACATCACAGATCTCAAAACGACAAGTAGGTGGGTGGGGGGCACCTACAATGGTACCCTGTGCTAACTCCAAAGTAGAAGCCATGTCGTCTAGAGAAATCTGAACTGTGATGTTGAAGCTCTTGAGAAAGTGAAAGCTAGGAAGCTCCGAGCACCGAGTTAGAAACCCAAAACTCTTCTTCGTCTGAAACACTAAATCACTACAACCTGCAAAAAATAAAAAGAATAAGAGAGCTAAAGGAAAACCTAATCAGAGTGCGCATAAGCATCCAAGAGGGGATCAGAGGCTTAGTGCAAACATCCTGAGGAGGTTTAAAAAAATATTATTATTAATACTAATAATAATACTACTACTAATAATAATAATAAGATAAATGTGTGTGTGTGTGTTTGTGAGTGTGTGTGAGAGAGTGTGGTGAGGCAAAGTGGAAAGAAGTGTGTGTGTGTGTGTGTGTGTGTGCGTGTGTGTGTGTGTGTGAATGTATGTGTGAAGCAGCTGGGTAGTGCGTGTGTGAAGCAACTACAGTTGGGCAGCGGCCTGCTATCGAATAGCTAGTGGGCTAGGCGAAGCAAGTGGTGCAGGCAGAGTCAAGGCCCAACATGCAGAGCAGGCGGAGGCAAGCAGAGCGGAGCAGGCAGTGGTGAGGCGAACAGGCAAAGGCGAGGCAGAGCAGGTAGATGTTCGAGCAGCACATGAGGGTAGAGGAAGGGAGCAGCGTGTGAAGGAAGAGCCGAGCAGCAGGCGTAGATTAGGGTTTCAAGCACGAGCATGCAAAAACTCGAAACGTTTGTCAATAGCAACGTTCGTCTCTCTCTCTCTCTCTCTCTCTCTCTCTTTTTGGGGAAAGATGCAACTGTATAACTAGGTGTAAGAGAGCTCACTGAGTGCCAAAGACTGGCCTCCTCAGAGAGTATACCAAACTGAGTAGCCTATGTAAAGAGTGGCTACGAAGTGTCAGGTGGCCTGTGAGATGAGTGAAGAATAAAGGATCTCGGTGGAGTGTAGTCCGAGCTGATATCCCCCCCACTGAAGCTGAAAAAGACACCTGAAATCCCCCAAGTCCTGAGGAAAGTTGTGCATCTGCTCCGCGTTGAATGAGAGGAACCACTGGCATCCTCCCACTGAGAATCTAAGTGTATGCACCAGCCTAAACCAGATCTTGGAAAGCGTGTCCTGAGTGCTCAATGGCGAGGCATCAAGGACATGCAAACAGCGAGCTTTCCAGATCTGCCACAACGTCGTGCTGACCACGACTGAGAAGATCTCCTGCCGTGTGAGAACATCTGCCTGATCCGCAAGTCGTGGTATCATATCCAGACTACCATGATGGACACATATTGTGCCTGACAACATGTGAACTAGATTTGAGCAAGTCCCTTCATAGAAAAGGTGAGGGCTTACAAAGGGGTGAAGCCATGCAACTGATCCCCACGTCAAGAAACCAAACTGCATCCCTGTCCGAGAAAGCAAAGCAGCCACCACTGCCGACCACACGGCCTGAGGCGTTGCACAGGTCCACAAGCAGTGTTTCGCGGACTCAACAAAACCAATGCTGCATCTAAGACAAGTCGCATCATGTCCCATCTGTGCTGCCCAAGTGCCCAACTGCTAAACCTGCATGTGCAAGCATCCACATGAAGAACGCAATTCTACGTGCAATCTGTAAACCCCAAATATGTGCCCAGAACTGACGAACATAAGCATGTGAGAGCCCCTCATGCAGCCAAAACCGTAAGTGCGTAGGCATGTGACCCTGTCTACGCATCAAGCATCTCCTACGAATCTGGCAAATGTACTCAATAAGGTGGAAAGGTACGTAATTTTTAATGTACGTTAGGTACGTACTTTTCAGGTACGGAACCTTTAAGGTACGTGAAAGGTACATACCATTTGTAAAATTATGCATATTATAATATTTTAAAATTATATTTATTGTTTAAACATAGTACATACTTCATCTTTTTTTATTTAACTTAATTAAATACTTCTAAGTTGCATACCTTTTTGGCTAAGCCGGACTCCTATGTCTGTATTTCTATTGCCAGGAGGTTCCCAAGGGGAGCCGAAGACAATTCGTCCGATGGGGTCTGGGGGCAATGCCTCCAGTGGGTGGTCCGAGGGGCGTTGCCGCTGGTGGGGGTCCAGGGGCAACGCCCCCAGTGGGGGTCTGGGGGTAGTGCTCCCAACGGGGGGTTCTAGGGACAAAGCCCTCTAGCAATGGGGGCCGAGAACCGTCAATAGACCCCGGCGCATACGGTATGCCCTTTTTGTCATTTTTAACAAAATGGTTAGATAAAAAATGACTACTTGAAAACCCACCCCATCCCCCTTCCCCCCAAAAAACCACACACACACACATAAATAATTTTATACTTTTTATTTTATAACCCCCAAAAAACACCACCCACCCACCCCCACCCCCCCAAAAAAAAGTGTGTGTGGATCTATACAGTATGGTTTCGTACTATATCCGTACGGATCCGTATGTATGCACGAATGCAACCAAAGAAGGAGACTGTGATTGAACCCTGACCACTCTGAGGCCACTGCCACTCTGTAGGGTTCCACTGAATATGAGAGCGTAGGTGACCCTCCCACATCCATAGTCTCCAAAGAAGTGTGTCCTCAAAGGGGGAAAGTGTGGGTCCACCTAGCGAACCTTCCCTCGAGAACCAACAACCCTGATCGGTAGCCAATCCAAACTGTCAATGCAATCATTCTCATCCACTACATGACAAAACTGGAGGTGTGAGCAAGCATCAAGCAAACCTGAAGGCCTAAAAACTAGGGATCCCTCACATCTAAGAATACGATAAGGCACCCCCTCTCTCAGAGCACACCACGAGCCTCTCGAGTGTCCCTGCATATCCTTTGCTCCTCTGACCACTCTGTCCCACTGATCAGGAATGGCTGCCTCAATCTCAATGTGATGCTATCAAACTCCATAGCCAAGAATATTGTGAGGGCACCTAAGAGATCTTTATGTGGTTGGTCCATATTAAATTTACTCATCATGAATATATGAACTTACAACAAGAGCTCTTCCATGTCCCATCTAGAATCCCTTATGGAGATTTAAGTGCACATCTAGCACTAGCCCAAGGGCTATATTATGTTGAGTAATATAGCCCTTGGGCTATATTACTCAACATACTATCCCTTGGACACTCAATTGCATGTTGATATTTGTGAATTGCAATATAAGACAAGATACTACATGCTCAGGCAAAAGATTGATGATCTATAGGTTGATATGAAGTGAAGACAATGTCCATCAATAACCAAAATTGACATGAAAATCTAAGAAAAATCATTAACATAACTAGAATCTAGCAAGCAAGTCTCAAACTATTTAAGGGGATCAACCAAGCCACTCATTCAATCCACTCCTCCTTAGATATAGACTTCCCCAAACATAGGCCCAAGTATTGTGCCCAACAAGGAAACACATAGTTGTTTTTTTTTTCCTCCATGATTTCAAGCCTTGAATACTTTCCATATTTAGCTAGCTAGTGGTTGGAAGAAAAAACAAACCATGAAGTTTAGGCACCTAGCCTCTTTAGGTGACAATACATGCCCCTGAAAAAGTTATAGCAGCCCTAGTACGGCCTAGAAAGCTACTCAACAAGGACGTATAACAAAAAAATTATTCCAAAGACGGGATGTAGCCCATTGTTTGCAAGGATTCAAAGCTACACTAAAACACACAAAATGATTCTATTGCCATGGCATATCATAATTACCAGCACAACTAAGCTAGCAATCTCATTGTCACTTTATTAAGCAATCAATGATGCATCTAGCATCTTGTCAAGAACTTGCTTAGAAGGCCAACATGCAATCTTGCATGAAAAATCAACTTTGCTTGCATATAGAAGCACGACGTGGAATTTACCTCATAAACACAAATCAAGCATCAATCATCATCATCGCAAATCATAACTTAGCATAAATAACACATCCAAGGAAGCACACGCACTTCCTTTCATCCCTTCCATCCATAGGTGCATACATGCATAGCATGGTTGCAATTAAGTATCAACCACTAAACATGATCAAATTAAAACATAAGTATACCAATTGTTTGCCCCCTTACTAGTATTTAAGTCCTAAAAATTAGGCCATCACACACACATAGGGTTTTCCTCCTTGGTTAACCCCTTACCTGAACATAGAATCTGCCTAACTTGTAAAAAAACAATAGGTAGATGAATTTAAATAACATAGAATTGGTATACAATCAACATATGCTTATTAGATCAAAAGCAAAGATCACACCATTTGTCAAAAAAACTTCTTTGAAAATTTTTCTTGTTGACACAAAATCAAGATAGACTACAAAGAAAACAAATAAGACAAGGAAGATCACACTTTAATAGAGTCTCCATGAGTGCTAGATTAGCCTCACTATACTTGGAAGAGAGGGTAGGGCCACAAATTTATAGAGAAGGGCTCTCTCTCTCCCCCCCTTCAATTCTTGGCTATTTTATTGAGAAGCCCGTCCATCTTCTTCTTCTTTTTTTAAACTAAAAAAGAAGTGAGGCTTTTGTCCCTTTTCCTACTCCCATTGCAACGTTCTCTTGAATTTTGGCAACTACACTTTTCTATCACATTATCATGAAGGATGCATGTCTTGTCAAGAAGCCACTAGGCCTCTGGCTGTATGCAGATGGGTTAGGCAGAGTAGGTGTGGTGTGAATGCAGGTGATTTTTGTTAATTAAACATCCATAAAGAAGTCCAGAACCAAGATATTAATCAAACATTCAGAAGAATGTATTAAAATCTAATATAGAAAAATGGGATAATCACAATCCAAATTAGGGTTTTTCATCCCTCATATTGTCCTCATAAATTTACCAATATGTGTTAAGGGAAAGTGTATGGGCCAAGGCGTGATGTGGGAAAGAAAGTCCCTGAAAATCCACCAGCTGATTCTCTAGAAAACCGCTTAACTTCCTGGAATTTTGCCTAAATTTACGCCAAATTTCTAGTTCTAGTAGACCAAAATTTTGGTGGACCAAAATTATGGTTCTGGTTTTGGTTCCGGTTAAGCTTTTGGTTTGAAGTTCAGCTTCAACTTCTTCTTTAGACTTCAGGTTCAACTTTAGATTTATAGACTTCAGAATTCAAGAATTCAAGTCTTCAAATTTTAGGACGTTGGATTCTAGACTTCATGGTTCAGGCTGTAGGCTTCATGTTCAAATTAAGTCATAATTCAATTTAGACAAAAAATCAACCATACTTTAGGCTAGAATTCAACTAGATTCAGGCTTAAATTCAGCCAAATTTTGCTTGGATTTAGGCCAGTATTCAGCTAGATTTAGGCAAAAATTTAACCAGATTTAGGCCAGAATTCGATCAGTTTGCAGGCCAAATTTAGGCCAAATTTTAACCGGATTTCAGGAATTCCTCCTATCTTCATGGTCCCTTCTGCTCCTAATTGACTTAGCTTTTTCTAAAAATCTTGTTATTTTTCAATGTGTGGCCAAGTGGCCACACCACAGCCACCTCCTCCTAATCTTCAAATCGTCCTTGATGTGCCAGCTGACTCCATTGTCTTCATCCAGGATCTGAGAATAATATATCAGGTTCATGTATTTCCACTTCTTTATCTAACAAATCAACTTCAGCTTTATCCCATTCCTCTTGATGCTCTGCAATTTCAGTGTCCAGTTCATATTGAGCCTCATCCCTTCTTTTAAACAACTTGATTCTTTTTCCAGTAATAGACACCTTTAGCTCTGTTCCATCCAGCTCCATAAGCACATAGGTAGCATATTGCAATACCTTCTTCACAATGTATGGACCAAACCACCTCTTGACTAATTTCCTTATAGCTAAAGATTGAGTATCCAAGCTGTTGTCATAAACTAACACCCAATCTCCATCCTGAATGCTCTTTGGTCTCTTCTTGATCCTCTTATCAAATCTGACTTTGTTCCTCATTCTGGCTTCTTTCAGCTTCTTGGTTGCTTCCTCAATATCCTCTGATCTTCCTTCCAATTGTCTAATCCTTAATGCAAAAATCTCTTCTCTTGTCAGCTCTTCTTGCCATCATAACACACTCCAAGTAGGGATAGACTCCTCAATAGGAATTATAGGCTTATGGCCATACATCAATTCAGTCCTGCACATACCCTGTTAGAGTGCTATGGATGGTCAAAAAATATATGAGTTCTGATGCTAGCGTGACCTACTTCGACAACTCTTCGAAGCTACGTGCAAAGGTAAAACAGATAAGGTATGGCTCTAAGGTGCATGGGAAAGTGCCAAGAAATGACAAAGTTGTCCAAGAGAAGTTGAAACTATCTTGGAACAAGAACCTCTAACGGAAGTGCACGGTTTTCTGTGTACATGGGTAATTGATTTTGTGCATATGATAATTAATTAATTTGTATTAAATAAATTAATTCTAATGTCTTGGATAAAGTTGCAAGGTTGAGAATGGTAAGACCAACCCTTGTGCCAATTTGAGCCACTGGCCAAGTGCATATGAACTATGGCTAGTGAATTATGCACCTGGGCAATTAATAGGTAGCATAAATGAGAGAAGGAGAGAGAAAGGAAAAATCAATTTGCTTTCATACATGATCAGCACCATACATGTGGCAAAGTGGATGATCTTTGGGCAAATCAAGGGTGTGGGAGCCTCATGTGATGCTCCACCAATCCTTTTTTGCATGAGATGGGCTCTATTCTTATAAAAGAAAACTAGCGCTAGATCTCTCTCTCTCTCTCTCTCTCTCTCTCTCTCATGTGTACTACCCGGGTGAGCTTCCTTCCTCCCCGGCTATGGCTATGGTGAACCTACTAGTCACCGCTACGTAATCTACCACCACTAGACTAGTCTATTTGCTTCTATTTCTCTCTCTACAACACGCTCTTTGAGGTGGATTTACTGGTCTAAACCAGTAAATTGCTGATCCAAACGAGGCATGGTGGTACCCTTGTTGCATCTATAGAGTGAAGATTCAAGTGGAGCTTGCGGTAGCGATTGCCTGCGATAAGATGGAAGCCATTACCTTCGACAGAGTGGGAGATGGTAAAAGATTTGTGTCTCCATAGATTACATGCATGCATCTTGCACACTAAGTTGTATTATTGAAAGAGCTTGTGGAGCTTAATAATACAAAGACTTAAGACTTTAGAGGGGGGACCAGCTCCAAGAATTTGGTCCTCTATGCAGTGTCGTCTTGTGATTGTTCTCGTTTATGTTATGTTGATAATGATGCTAAAATGTTGATTTAAGGGAAATAATGAATGGTATGCAAGCCATCAGCCTCACACTCATCTCTTTGCTACTCTCAAAATAAACCTTTCTTAATGGGAAAACTCTCTTTCACATATGCAATCGTTACTTCCACTAGTTGCGCATAAAAAAGAGTCTATTAAATTGGAAAAATATTTGACATTGGTATCAGAGCTATGGTTTCTTGTTTCTTTCTCAAGAAGGGGGATTCTTGGGTAAGTTTACAAAAATGTTAAAGTTGTGGATTATAGTAGGGTAAGTGAGACACGGACTTGCTATTAGAATCGGCACTCACTTCAGTGAGGTATGGTGCACACCATTGAGAGCTTTAGTTTTAATAATGGAGTCCCTTGTAGCTTGTCTATGGCTTAACAATTATTGAGCTATAAGAAGCTTAGCAAGAGCTATCCCGCACAGACGTCTGCATTGTCAAGCCCTCCTCTCTACTAATCTTAACCCCAACACGAAGAAAGCAAAAGGAAATGAAAAAGAGGCAGGGCAAAGGCGGAAAAAAGGTAGCCCGACTAAAGAAAGAAGAGGAGAAAAGGTCAAAAGTGCAAGGGCAACCTTAAAAAGTCCAAGGCAAATGCAAAAGGGGAAAGGAGCATTTTAAAATACAAAGGCGCACCCTGAAATCTTGTAAAAGAGTGCCAGGCGGTGGAAAATCTGGAAAGCTAAAACACGAAGACAAAGAAAAAGGCCAAGGCAAAGAGAAACGGAAGACAAAGGCACACAAGGAAAAGCGCAAGTCAAAACTATTGTAAAATAGTGCAAGCGCATCATGGTTTAATTCAAGGACCGTCGGGCTCTCACCCGTGCAATTTGTAAATATAGACGGGTTGTGGAAAGGAAGCTAGGGAGAGAGAAGGACAATGGGAAAAAGGGCCTAGGCCCGGCCATGTAAGAAAGGGGAAAAGGGGATGACCGCCCAAAAGGGATTTAGGGTTTTGTATATAAATTTGAAAAGTGAATGAGAAGCTCATTCTTATGTGTGGCAAAAAGTAGCTCTCTTCTTCTTCTTCTTCTTCTTGTCTTGCTTGCTTGAGCTTGAGAGAGGGAGTGTGAGAGTGTGAGGGAGAGGGTGTGTGAGGGTGAGGGACGGTGGAGTGGAGAAGCTCTCTATCTTCTCCTCTCTTCTCTTCTCTTCTCTTGCTCGCGGGGATGGAGCTTGGAGTATGGAGCTTGAGAATGGAGCGTCCTTGAAGCTTGCACTTGGATCGTGGAGCTACTGGAGTGTGCGGGAGAGGAGGTAACTCGAATGGCATGGAGGTAAGCTCACTACACCCATAGATATGGATGGCGCGTCCGCTATGTGAGAGGTAGCCATTAGTGCTCAGCTTGGAATGCTTGAAGCAATAAGCGGTCCGTGGGTCTTGGCGGTTGAGTGAAGGCTCCCACATTTTGCTTTTGTTTGCTGGGACCAATGGATTCAAGCCTTGAGCGCTTGCGTGCTTCGAATCGAGCATCAAAGTAAGGGTTTCCCTGAACCGGTGCTTGAGATAGGTAGGTAGTGAGGGGGTTGAAGATGGTATTCGATCTCCTTGGGAAGTAGGTTTTTTGTTTTTTGAGAGTTATGTAGCGAGATGGAGTAGTGTAGGTATTTACTTTGTGAGTTGTATGCATTAGAGTAGGAGAAAACAAAGAAAAACAAAGAAAATAAGCATTAGGGTTACTATTGCAAAACATGGCAGAAACAGGGCAAGAATCGTGCAAAGTGGTAAAAAACTTACTTTGATGCCTAAGGTCGGTAAGTGAGTTATTGGGGGTGCCAATACCATACCCAGAAGAGGGTAGAAGCACCAAAAGTGGCAAGAAAGGCCACATTGTGCATTGTAGGGTTTCAGGAGAGCAGGAGAGAAGAGGAAAGCTTGGTGAGGGGATCCGCTTCAATCTTGGCATCAGAGAGATCTTCGGCTAGCCCAGGTAATTCTACTACTCCCCCTACAGTAGTAGGACCAATCTAGAGCTGCTCGACAAGGGGGAGGGCCTCCAGTGCCCTGCACGACAAATTTTGCGAGCTTCGGCGAAAACACGCACGGCGTTCGGTGCATCCAAGTCACGTCGACTCTGGTTCGAGGACCAGACTCGGCCCTCGGACCACCCAGCCCACTCGATCAAATGCTAGTCGGCCCTTGGACCGCGTCCGAGTCAAAACTTTTTGCCACATGGCACATTTTGGCCTCGGCCCCCGTCCGAATCACCTTGTCTGAATTTGCCATTCGGCCATCCAAATCAAAACCATCCGAGTCAAACCCTGAAATTCGGGCCTCGGCCCCTCCAAGTGACCTACTCGGACCCTGCTATTCGGACCAATTGGTCCGAGTGCAAATTTTTATCAAAATTTTCAGAAATTTGACCTAGCCTGGCAAATATGCATCAATGCAAACTGTCAAAACCCTTTGGGCGCTCAAAACTTGATTCTAGCACACGTAATAGGAAAAAATCGTAGCGCGCAGTCGCTTAGCAGCTAGAAGTAGGTAGTTGCGAGACCCAAGGACTTAGACGTGAACCACTGAGCTGGAAAACTTGACCGACCAAAAACGAACAAGGCGACATACAAGAAAAACCCTAAACCCTGACAAAATGGCCAAAAAATTGATCTACAAGCCTATCATGCTCGAAACAAGTGAGAGTGTGTAAAATGTTTAGGAATTGCTTGTTGCACTCATATTGAATTTTCGCACTTGAAGTACACTTAAGAAAGTTGAAAGCTTGATTGAGTACAAGTGCACGAGAAATGACACACGCACTGAGTGATCATAAATTGAGGTTTGTATTTAATAACTAAAGGAACTCACTCAGATAAACCACTTAAGGAACCCACCAATAGGAGAGGACCCAAGACATAGACAAACCATCAAAGCGCAGATTAGGACAAAGCAAGGGGTGCCAACGACGTGGATTTAATAAGTCTACTGAATTGATCAACAGCTTGGTGGAGCAAGACAACTCGACAATGGAAGAGGAAAGCTCAGACTGCTGGTCTAATGAGGAACTCGATTTGAACATCTTCCCAGATGCTATTCAGCACAGTTGGTAAGGAGTTACAACGCACACGCCCAGTATGAGCACCGCGGTAGGACAGCAAACGCTATCATCGTAGATCGAGAAGAGGAGAGAAAACTAGCCCGCAAAGCATTGCAAAGCATAACTGAATACAATAGGGATCAGCAGGCTAGAAGCCAACGGCAAAGTGTGGAGTTGTGCAAGGTGCTGCGAGTGTTGAACTTAGCAGGTAGGAGCCGAACAGATCATGAGAGAGCCCTAAAGGGGGACTTGACGTTGAGCAAGCTTCTCATGAAGCAACTGCTAGATAACGCGGTTGCAGAGCAAAGTGCCACAGCACTAGTGACATCACTGCTCGCAGGACTAGGGGCGAACCAAGACTCAAAGAGCCAGTCCAAAATACCGATCGTTGCCAAGCAACTCGACAAGTACCAACCCCATGACGATCCATACAGCTTTGTTGAGCAATTTGAGCAAGTTTGTGAAGCCAATGGCCTCAACGACCTAACTCAATGCTCGCAAGCGTTTGGGCTTTGCCTAGGCGGCAAGAGTAGGACATGGTATACGAGCCTAGATGTTGAGAGCGAGCCAACTTCAATGGCCTCAAGGATCTCTTCATCAAGAGATTCACCGAGCCTGGATACTCCGATAACCTACTAGTACGCTTGATGAACATCAAGCAGAAAGAGAAGGAGGACATCCGCGACTACATAACCCATGTGAGAAGTCTCTTCAAGAGAATCCCTCTGGGTGAGCGACCGACTGAAAGAGCAGTTTCGACTATATTCATCAGCGGAATTCAAGACGAGGAGTTATATAAGGCTTTGGTAGGCAATTCAGGCTTGCAGCAAGATGCGATAGCTAGAGTGTTTGAGGAAGCCATCAGGGTCGATGATCAACTGAAAGAGCGGGGCTCGAGGAGCTTGAATGTAGAGGAGACCAACTCCCGAGGGTCAAAGAGAGCGTTAGCCTCTAATGAGCGATCAATCCCATCATCCCAAGATAAGGGGAAGGCCACCGAGACAGACCAAGGCTTGGCTGATGTCAAGATGGAATTAGCCAAGTTGCAAGACATGTTGAGATGACCAATGCACCCACACGTTCAATGCGTGTATTGTGGCGGAAACCACTTATCGACTGAGTGTCAAGACCCTAGGTCAAGACCTTGTGCTAACTGCAATAGGTTTGGCCATGATGGCGCGCATTGTAGATTACCAAGAAGACTTCCGTACTCGCAACCCTACGACCAGCCTTACCTAGCGAACAGACCATAGCCATTCTTTGGAAGGGGAGCCCCATTGGCCCGTCTCGTGCCTAACGATATGAAGCCAGCTATTCCTAGGATGGAAATAAATCCTACGGGCATCCCTAGGCCTGGTCCTTACGTGACCCATCCACCGAGCAATGCTCCAGTCCACTACATGGAGGAGCCAAGTGAGGAAGAAACTTACATATACACTTACGTCTTGTATGACGATGAGGGCAATGCTGTCCTCATGGACTATCGACCCGTGCCGATGATGGTGTTAGGAAGAGGATGAGGTAGAGGCCTAGGAGGGCAGACGCATGATCCACTCATTTGTTGGACTTGTGGTGCACAAAACAGAGACAAGGCTAACCAAAGGTGCGCAGAGTGCGGAATCACCCATCTAGCCCAAAGCGAAAGCCATCTTCTAGCTTAGCCAATGTACCATCTGTCCCATTGGGGCTATTTGGTGTCAAAAACCTCGATGGAGAGGCCACACCTATCCCATTGCGGGTCATGACCCGAGCCCAAATGAAGCAGGCCGGCATCTCTCTGCCATGACCTAGCAATCTTGACGCAGCCTCGATAGGGAAGAAAAGCCACAAGTGGAAAAAGAAGAGATCGGAAGCGAAAATTGCACTAAAAACCGAGAGTGCTACGACTCTGCGTGCGGGAAAGAAGGTTTTAGACATAGAAGCAAAAACTTCAGCCCCTAAGACGGCCAAAAAGGGAAGCGCTAAGGTAGGGGAATACCCGCATCCGAAGCGACAGTTAGAGGCCATAGAGAAGGTGAAGGAATGGGTGAAGGAGGCTCAAGAGCATCTCAAGGACGCTGAGCCCATCATAGAGGACGAGATCAATGATCTCTCCAATGTAAGCACGCCAATATCACTGCCTCAACCTAAGTCGGCAGATGCAACCGCACCACAAGCAGTGCCGCTAAGACCAAGCCTTGATGCTATAGAGCCGCAGATTAGTCACGGCCACTGGCCAGGACACTCCAGGTTAAGGGAGAGATGAGTATTCAATGATCTCCTGGCCATGCTAGTGACTACCCCTGTAGCATTCTACCCTATGGCAAGAGCTTAAGCAGTGGGTCGAAGGGTCACGAGACAGGTCACGGCAGACCCTCAAGACCATGACGCAGAAAGGCAAATACCAAGTTTGACACTGCACTTTGTGCCTAAATCCTTGCACATCAATGCCTTCTGGGAAGGTTCTAAGATGCATGCAGTCTTACCGGTCCTAGCCCTAGGCGACACAACAAGAAAGGGAATCGTAGACATGGGAGCTGGGGTTAGTGTACTTAGCTACGCAATGCTTCAGACTTGGGGAAACCTGCCTGTCGAAACTACTAGGTTTAATGTCACACTAGCAAACGGTATGAGAGTAAAGCCATTCGGGGTACTTAAGAACTGGCCAGTGTAGATTGCAAGTGTCCAGTTCTCTGTTGACTTTATAGTCATGAAGGGAGTGGACTACGATATCCTATTAGGCCGACCTTGGATGCGCAATGCTAGAGTCATTGAAGATTGGGGTAACGGCTTGATCTTCCTTGGCAACAGAACGAATGCCGTAAGGATAGAGATGGATACTTGGAAGACCTCACCGGTCGACCTAGATGCCATCTTTGCTATGCTCAAGGGTAACACTCAAGTCAAGGAGTCCTATGGGCCCTTGACCAAGTATATCCCATGCCCAGAGGATGAGCGGGATTAGATGCACATTCTTGCTATAATCGACCTGCCATTCTTAGACCATGAGGCGTATGAGCAAACCATGAAAACGATCGGCAAGCCTAGCAACACACTCTCTGTACCAGTCTACATAATGGCAGGAACCCTTCGGGGAAAGCCTAAGCCTGTCAACTTTCAAGTCCCAACTAACAAAAGGAAACTCCAGGAGATGCTGGAATATTTGACAAACAAGCTAGCTGGCAATGCATCTGCAAACTTCAAACCACTCCAGGATCTCCTAGGTGAATCCAAGTGGCAATGGACCAGAGTGCATGACTTAAACCTCATGTATAACTGGGCCCTACTCCCTGACCAACGACAAGAGGTGTACCAAGCCCTAGGATATGACTTGCAATCTGATGAAGAGGATTCTAACGATGAATAAGAAGACTGTCAATCCTTCAATGATGGAACTGAGGTTGAAGTAGATACCATAGAATACGACACTGAAGGACAAGAAATAGAGCAAATACGAGCAGACTCCAAGCCACAGAAAAGAAATATCTTTAGGATAGAGCGAGAGGTCATGCGCATGGAATGTGAGTGTGCTTGGTTGGAACACGTAGGAGCCATAGACCTTGAACAAGCGGGCTTAGCCTAGCCAGGGATGACCCCAATCCTTAGGACAGAATCACCATCTGAACTACGCCCACCAAGGGAGACTATCTCTTCTAGCGAAGACGAGGAGTTCGATTCTGAGTCGGAGGTTAGCTCGGACAGTGATCCAAAAATCCCTAGGCCGCCCACGACTAGACGCACGAAGAGGGACCTACCTATCCACCTGAGGCGCAGACTGTTAAGGCAGGAAAATGTAAAACAACCCAGGGATACGCGAACAAAAGAATAGCGAAAACCGTGGGACCTCCCTAAGCGCTTCATGAAATTCAAAAAAGGGGATAGGGTAGTGGTTCTGTTAGGTGCCAAACGTCAAGGACAAACCAACGAACCAATTGAGGGACCAGCCAAGGTCAAGGAGGTGAATCTGGCCCAGAAAGGAGAAACACCCCAACCAGTCTTCATTACTGACGACTTGACTGAGGAAGAAGAAACTAGTCTTGTCGCTCTCTTGGGAGAGTACATAGATGTATTCGCCTGGTCCCTAGAAGAGCTTAAGGGGGTAGACCCGAGTGTTGTGACTCACAACATACCCATGATGCCAGACATAACGCCGATCAAGCAGCGACCGTACCCTATGAATCCAAAACATGCTCATGTTGTCAAAGAGGAAATTGACAAGCTGATGAGAGCGGGATTCATTTACGAAATTGAGTGCACACACACTGGGTATCACCCATAGTCATCGTGATGAAAAAGAGTGGAAAGATCCGAGTTTGTGTCAATTACAAGAAGGTGAATGCTGCTACGAAGAGGGACAACTATCCATTGCCCTACACCGAGCACATACTTGAGAAGGTGGCAGGCAAGGAAGCCTACAATTTTCTAGACGGCTTCTTAGGGTACAACCAGGTACAAGTGCATCCTACGGACAGGCACAAGACCGCCTTCACCACTGAGTGGGGTGTCTTTGCTTACATAGTCATGCCCTTCGAGTTGACTAACGCCCCTGCCACTTCCAACACCTCATGTGCACCATCTTTAAGGACATGCTTCGTAAGGAGTTAGAAGTCTTTGTAGATGACCTATGTGTCCATTCGACCTGGATCGAACACTTAGAAAAACTCCACGCAGTGTTTGAATGGTGTTGCTTGTATCGTCTCTCCTTGAACCCCTTCAAGTGCCAATTTTGGGTAAAGTACGGATGCATCCTAGGGCACGTAGTGTCGAAGAACGGCATTGCCACTAACTTCTCGAAAGTCAGGGTTATTGTTGACCTTCCACCCCCAATTAACTACAAGGGAGTTCAGTGCTTCTTAGGCCATACAGGGTACTATCGGCGGTTTGTACTAAACTATGCGTTGATCACTAGACCATTGTACAAGCTGCTGATTATCTTCGAGTAGACTGAGGCATGCCAACGAGCGTACGAAGAGTTGAAAAAGGCTCTAACCACAGCACCAATTCTGCAAGCCCCAAATTGGACCATTACCTTCCACGTACATATTGATGCTTCTAAGTTTTCTGTGGGGGCAATGTTGTGCCAGCCTGGTGAGCACAACTTAGATTATCCAGTGAGCTTTGCTAGCAGAAAACTCACTGAGACGGAAATGAACTACTCGACGACAGAAAGAGAGGGATTAGCCACGGTATTCGCTGTGAAGAAATTTCGGCATTACCTATTGGCCACACCCTTCATCTTTTTCATGGACCATCAAGCCCTGCTCTATCTAGTAAACAAACCTTGTGCTACAGGATGCATAGCTCGATGGCTCCTTCTGCTCTTGGAATTCGATTTCTCCGTGGTTGTGCGGAAAGGGAAACAGCACTACATGGCTGACCATATGTCATGCATTCCCATGGGAGAAGCTGCTAGACAAGGCATCGTTGATGAACTACCCGACGCCCATCTATTCCACCTGTCCAACGAGACAGATTTATTTAAGGCTGATCTAATGCCATATTGGGCGGACAACATAGTCCAAGTGCTTGAGCACGGACTACCTAAGTGACCAATAGAAAAAGCGCGACTTAGGTGCTTAATCCTTAAGATCCAGCCCTATCAGCTGATTACAGGCCAACTCTATAAGCTGGAGCAAGACAGATTGCTGTGGAGATGCATGTGCTCTCGGAGGCACACAGCGGCATTACTGGAGGACACTTTAGCAAAGACACGACAGCACGGAAGGTGCTACAATCTCAACTATGGTGGCCCATGCTTTTCCGCGATGCCATGCGATTCGTTAAGCATTGTGAGGAGTGCCAATGGACAAAAGTCCCGATTTGCAAGGATCAGATGGAGTTGACCCCAATTATTGCTCGACAACCCTTTGAAAAATGGGGAGTCGACTTCATAGGACCCATCAGTCCTGCGGCGCAATACTCACAAGCCAAATACATCATTGTGGCCACAGATTATCTTACAAAATGGGCAGAGGCAAGAGCCACACATAAAAACGACGCTAGGACAACTGCTAAGTTTTTATGGAAGCAAGTGATCTCGTGATTCGGCTATCCCATCGAACTGGTCCAGTGACCAAGGTACGCACTTCATCAATGAAGTGATAGCGCATCTCCTGTCCACCTTTCTCATTATCCATCGCAAATCATCACCATACTACCCTCAGGCAAATGGTCAAGTAGAATCCACGAACAAGATTCTCGTCAATGTCCTGACCAAAGTAGTCTCAGCCTCACGTAGTGACTGGGACAACAAGCTTATGGCAGCTTTGTGGGTTTACCGTACAGCTTATAAAACGGCTGTCAGCACAGTCAAACCCCATTCAAGCTGACCTATGGAGCAGAAGTAATCCTACCCTTAGAATTCTTTGTTCCTAGCCTGAGAATAGCCCTTCAAGAATGATGGGAAGGGAAGGAGGCATGGACGCAATGCCTGGTTGAGCTTGAGCGCCTATTAGAGACCCCCGTCTTCTAGCCACCCATGCACTTATATGTGAGAAGGCCCGTCGCAAGAGTTGGTTTGACAAGCACATCAAGCAGTGCAACTTTGAACAGGGCGACTTAGTGCTCCTCTACTCCATTAAGGGACATAAATAGAAAATGAAATTTCGAGGCCTTTGACCCTTCAAGGTTCGTGCGATGAGCTGCATAGGCAATGTCGAACTTGAAACCTTAGACGGTGAGGGAATAGGCTTTTTCAATGGCAAGCGTGTCAAGAAGTACTACCCTCCCACCCATCCTTTGCACGAGCCCCCGATGTTACAACCGCCTGTCAAAGTACAAGTGGCCACAATCACTGAGATTGATGACAAGGATGAGAAAGCAGTAGAGCCTGCATACCTCCATATAACGGTCACTGCAAAACAAACCCGCGCTTTCAATGCTCTGATCGATGCGGGAGCAGACTTCAATGTCCTAACTCACGATCATTGGATCAAACTTGGCAACCCACCACTTCAGCCCACGAATGCTAAATTAAGTCCCTATGGGGGCTATTCCTACGCACTCCTCGACAAGTGCAAAGTAGCCGTTTCTATCGAGTCTGAGACTGTCACAATGATTTTTTACGTGTTGCTAAATGCTAAAGACGCAAGCACGAAGTTGCTACTAGGGCACACTTTCAAAAAGCAAACTCACTGCAATGTTGATTATGAGTCGCAGCGCATCCACCTTGCAATAGGCAACGTTCGCATTGTCATAGCTTTCAGCAAGGGCTACGCGACTTCATCACTGTCTGCAAAGCCACCGATAGAATTCTCCATGACCAAATCTATGAAGGGGGGTAGCGTGCGGCCGCCACCTCCCCAAATTCAGGAATCATAGCCCACAGTAGCAAAACATCAGGCTCAACAGCCTAGATTCCAATGGAAGCCCAAGCAGTCACAACCGCCGCCTAGGAGTCGACACTCCTATCCTCCTAGGGCCAAAAACCCTAACCCTAGGAGGCCAAGACGCAGTCACAGAAAGCGTCGCATGATCAAGCAAAGATGGGTCCCTAAAGCCCTCTTACGTGCACAAGGCTACTTTGAGGGAAACACCTGGCTATGGATTGGCCCACACGGCCAAAGGAACCATTCATACACCGCTCTCAAGCTTGATCAAACCGCGTTCCATAAACCCTCAAAACCACAAGCCACAGTGCTCTCCTAAACCACAACCATCCGCCTCATCCACGCCTAGGCCCACGAGAGTCCCACAAGCCTACCGGCCCAAACCGCAAGCTCCGTCACAAGAGTCATCACCCGCCGAAGTCAACTCGCCTCCCCAACTCCAACCTGAATGTAGCAGCCCGTCCGTCATGGCTACTCCTAATCCACTCAACATCCAAGCAGCTCAACCACAAACTCACGAACCCTCCCAAGCACCCATCTTCGTTGTCAAAAGCTCTTGTTCCATCAAACCTCAACCACCTGTCGGCCTTACACCCTCCTATGAATGAAAATCCTTTTTAGCGCTAGCCGCTAACCTCATTGAGGACACCGGGGATGACGTGGTGGATTGTATTAAAAGATTAGATGACACTTTCATGTCACTTGCGCTAAGCTACGACCGCTTGGACTTAGGTCTATTAGAAGAACTGAAGTGCAAAATATGCCTTGCTCTTGGGAAACCTTTGAATTCGTGTTTGCAAAAGCTTCTCGCTCCGCTGTGCTGAACAGCTAAATCTCCAAGAATCAAGCCATCAAACAGTGCCTTATCACGTCATACGATCCAAGAACCACTTCTCCTATCACTGAGTGACCAAGAAATTGCGGAGTTATCATACCTTGCTGATACTGGATCACCTTTCTTGAGGCAGTGGCACGCTCTTAGGTTGCAATGGGAAGTTGAAGAATGTCGCATAATGACCAACGCTGAGCAATGCCACGACATCAAAATAGCAGAGTATGATCCCACTTCCGTCGCGCCCACCTCGTATAGAGTGTTAACCACTCTTCGGGGCCAACCCATGCAAGAACACCTCAAAGGACACCCCTATCTCGATCGCTTGTTGACCAAGGAAGAGCTACACATTGCTAGTCGTGTCGACTCTGGTGACTTTCTCACAGATGTTCTCACATATATCACGCACATGGGAATTCGACCCTTTGATTTGGACCACGCAGCTCAATTGGAATACAATCCAAATTTCTATACTTGGCTCCTTCACAAGTAACTCCTACCCCAACATGCCGAAAGCCCTTGACCTTTTGACCCTCAATCCTAGGAAGGATTCTTCTCAAGATGGAAGGGGAGGGGGTAAGTTGAAATGAATTAGATGAGAAATGAATCAAAGGGGATACATCAAAGTAAAATCTGTGAAAAATATAAACATGTATTCTGGAAAAACGGATGGGGTAGGAAAACGGGCATGAAAACTTTGAAGTAAAGGGCAAAAAGTCCAAGTCTAAAAAGGAAAATCTACATTGCTTCTTAATGAATTCATTCAAAAAGCATAGATTTTTTCTTTTCCAGCAATCAGTGAATTAATATGTGGAAAGTACTAATGAAAGTTACGATTTATGGTAGGAGCATAAAATTGTTGGGGTAAAGGCGCCTCCGCCATGCCGCCCCGTGTATTACTACACTAACAGTACCCGCCACTGCACACTGCAGGTGGCGGGCGCCCGTCATGCACTTTATTCTTTACATTCATTTTAGTGACTAGTAAATAAAGGAAGGCCTGATCACACATTGTGACTGTTGGAGTTCCCATTTCTTGTCTCTCTCTTTCTTGCTCTTGCTCTCCCGCCATAGCTCGCGTGCAAGCTTCGATCCTTCTCACCTTTCAACTGGTATCAGAGCTTGGCTTCTTCTTGCTCGAGCTGGACTCAGTGCTTCTCTACCTTTGCATCGACTCCCTTCATGCATTGGGTCTCCATCCCGGCAGCCATAGCCAATCTCCTGAGCTTCCGACAGTCCCCAGCTTCCCGAGCTCCCTCCCAACATTGTTGGGCTTCTTCAGGGTCTTGCCCTTGAGGTATTGCATCAAAGTTTGAAGGGTTTTACTTCAGTTCTCAGTTTTAAATAGGTGGAAGAAGAAGGGCAGCCATGGCTTCAAACCCTTGAAGCTTATTCCTCTCATATTGTGCTTTACACCTATCAAGGCTCAAAGAGGCTTGTCATAGGCCTTTGATAGGCCCTTCTTGAGCCCCCCATTACCCGTCTTGATCATTCAGGGCTGATTTCTTCATATTTGGGACTGTCATAAACTGTCATAACAGGCTGAAAACAGGGCAGCACCATTGGCATTAGCATTTGTTCCTTACACTCCATTCTGGTTGTGCTATTTGATGCCCGTATGCGGTCTACTTGATACCCAAATGCCTTGGGAATGTATGCACATGATTATGCCATGATTTTGGCCTGAAATATTGGCTGATTTGGGATTATCATTTACTGTTATACAGTGCTGGAAACAGGGCAGCCACACTTGGCATTGGCATTTGATGCTTATACTCTACTCCGGTTACCTTATTTGATGCCCGTATGCGGCCTACATGATGCCTAGTGCTTTGGGAATGTATACACATGATTATGCCAAGATTTTTGCCTGAAATATTGGCTGAAATTTCTCATTTTTGACAATCAAACTTGGCTGTAATAACAGTGGGATGAAGGTACTTTGGATGCCTTGTCACTTACCTATTGGTACCGGATGTATGCTTTGGGATTTGCCATCATGTATCTGACATTTGGGGATGACTTTGAGCTCATGTTTGAATCTATGGAATGTATTTGAGCTACGCATAAGCTCTGTCTTGGTTTGTATTCACTGGCATTTGGACCGATTTGGCATGCTCTTGGACCGCTTATGCCTCATGTTTATGCTTGACAGTTAGGCTTCATACATTACATGCTTTGGTTCGTGATATATGCCGCTTGGTTGGTCTATGCTTTACCGACATTGGGAGCTTTGCCTTGGATGTATTTGAGCATTTTGGACTCATAGGGATATTGACTTTCCGTTGCTACTGGATGTATTGACTTGACAGAGATCTTGCCATTGGGATTATGTCTTGCTCAGTGGTTGCTACGACAGTTGCTTCATGTATGTCATGCTCTCTTGGATGCGTCTGACGCATTGACTTGGTCACTTGTCACTGGTACTTTGTCTTGGGTTGTTTGAGCTCTTTAGCTTGCTTGTACGCCGTTTGTGCTAGTGGGAGCATAGTGTATGCATGACCGACTTTGAGCAGTTCATGTCTTGGAGTAGCTTACGACTTTGAGCAGATGTTTTTTTAGACTTTGGGATTACCCTCCGACCTTTGGATGTTGCATTGATGTATGTCTTGGTCTCCGGATTGCTTATGAGCTGAGTCTCAGTTTTGGATCCAGTTTCCTTTGAGCAGACACCTATTTGTGTCAGGTTTTGGCAGTTGCAGGTACATTTTGCCTAGATTGTCTGGGGGTGTGCCTCTTACTGGCAGATGCTATTTGACATCTCTCGGTGTTATGCTCATGTATTTTCACTATCATTTGGCTTTGCTTTGTCCTCTTTATGCCGGCTTTGGACCTAGCATTGTTTAGTTGACATTAGATCCAGTTTTGGGACAGTTTGCTCGCATTATTGCAGTTCGGAAATTTATTACAGCAAGCATTTATTGGTGGACTGAGTAGTATTTTTTATGCTGAAATATCCTAATTTTGTGTACGCACCTAGTACTAAGTGGGCAGCATCTTTTGGCATACTTTTCTTGCCATTTGGAGCTCATTTCAGTGGATTTTGGGCATTTTCTGCAGTAAAACAGCCAGTAGTTTTACATTGTCTGTGCATAGGGGTGACAGTCACTCCTGGGAGAGGGCTATGCAGTCTGAGATTGACTCCTTGCATAAAAATGAGACTTGGGATTTGGTTTCCTTGCCTAAGGCCAAGAAGGCTTTGCCATGCAAGTGGATGTACAAGCTGAAAAGTACCCCTGGACACCCCAAGCCGGCATACAAGGCTAGATTGGTAGCAAAGGGTTTTAAGCAGGAGCATGGTGTAGACTTTGATGAGGTCTTTTCTCCTGTGGTTAAGATGACCACCTTGCGCTTGGTCTTGGCTTTGGTTGCTCAGCTTGACTTAGATCTATATCAGATGGATGTCAAGACGGCTTTCTTACATGGGGACTTGCATGATGAGATCTATATGGAGCAGCCGAAGGGCTTTGCAGAACCTGGCAGGGACCACCTAGTGTGCAAGTTGAAGAAAAGTCTTTATGGCTTGAAGCAGGCACCTAGGGAATGGTATCATAAGTTTGATGCCTTTATGCAGTCACAGGGCTACAGCAAGAGTGCTATGGATCCGTGTCTTTACACGAAGAAAGCCCATGATGGTTCATTGCTTATTCTGGTACTCTATGTGGATGATATGCTGATAGCTGGGAAAGCTCATCATGAGCTAGATGCTCTTAAATCTCAGCTGAAGAAGAGCTTTGAGATGAAGGATTTGGGACAGGCCTCTCACATACTTGGTATGTGCATTAAACGCGACAGGAATCAAGGACTCCTCTACTTGTCATAGAGGGAGTATATTCATAAAGTCCTTGAGCGCTTTCGCATACAGGACGTAAAGCCTATTGGCAGTCCATTGCCTTCTTATGTGAAGGTATCATAGGCCAATTGTCCGCAGACAGATGAGCAGAGGCCCGAGATGGCCCAAATCCCTTATGCTTCAGCTGGGTAGTTTGATGTATGCCATGATAGCCACTCATCCAGATATTGCCTTTGCAGTTGGTGTTGTGGCACGCTATATGGCTACACCTGGCAGGAAACATTGGGATGCCGTGAAGGGTATCATGAGGTACCTGAAGGGCACAATAGATATGTGTATTTGCTATGGCAGCTAGGATACAGGGGTCATGGGGTACACTGACTCCAATTATGCAAGACATGCAGATAGTAGGAAGTCCACTTCTGGCTATGTATTCACATATGATGGAGGTGCTGTCTCTTGGATGTCCCGGGTTCAGAAGTGTACGACTTTGTCTACCACCGAGGCCAAGTATGTTGCAGCCACTGAGGCTTGCAAGGAGGCCATATGGCTAGGCCGTCTAGTTGCTGACCTTGAGATTGATGCTATACCTATACTGCATTCGGATTCTATGAGTGCCATTCAGTTGGCTAAGAATATGGTCTTCCATGCGAAGACGAAACACATTGAGGTGAGGTATCACTTCATACGTGGTGTCATGGAGGACAAGTCTGTTGACCTTGTCAAGATCTCCACTGACGAGAATCCTGCAGATCTACTCGCAAAAAGCCTCACTACTGAGCGCTTTTCCTTCCTCGAGAGATTGATGGGTGTTGGATGAGATGTTGCCTTTCCTCATCCCTTGTACCTATGTACAATTGTACTGTCTTTTTCTTTTCTTTTCTCTCTCACTAGGGCAGATTCGATTTTAAGTGGGAGGTTGTTGGGGTAAAGGCGCCTCCGCCGTGCCGCCCTGTGTATTACTACATTGATAGTACCCGCCACTGCACACTCTAGGTGGCGGGCGCCCGTCACGTCACTTTATTCTTTACATTCATTTTAGTGACTAGTAAATAAAGGAAGGCCCGGTCACACATTGTGACTGTCGGAGTTCCCATTTCTTGTCTCTCTCGTTCTTGCTCTTGCTCTCCCGCCATAACTCGCATGCAAGCTTCGATCCTTCTCACCTTTCAAAAATTTCGCAGCAAGACCACGCCCATCGACTCTCGTCCACAGACGAGGAAAGGGAGCAATACCCCATCCATCTAGAGAACCGCGCCTTCAGCTAGCTCAAATTTCGAACCATCCACAACATAAAAGTTGTAGTGGCCAAGGAGGAAGCAGCCAGGAGGATGGTTAAACAATGGAACCTCACAAAGTATCTTGAAAAGTTCTCCCAGGAGCCGAACCACCTGAAGTGTGTGGAGTTCCTCAGAACGTACAACCCAGATCAAGAATGTGGTACTGTGACGGTAGGCAGAGGAGAAGATGCAAAGCAGGTACCGGTCCGCCTAGACCCAGCCTTGGTGGAGAAGGCTTTGGGGTTGGAGCCAAAGAAGGAGAGGAAACAGAAAAGAGATGTTTATGCCATGCTTAAAATGAAGAAGGAAGATGTGCTCACAAATGACGGCATAAGCATCCAAGACATCCCTGATGCAGAAGCCAGGATGGAAGCCAAGTTGATACATGTGCTCTTCTCCAGCCAGCGCTACAATTCATTGATGCATTGAATTAGCGTACCTGTGCTGGAAAATGTAGCAGCCCATACCCTAGACGAAGTAGACTGGAATGGGTACGTGCGAAAAACGGTCGACCAGGCAGCCAAAGCATTGGCCCTAGAAAGTGTACCAGCAGGAGGAGAATCTCCAGCCTCTAAAGCCACAGAAAGAAAGAAAGCCTCCTCCAAAGTCTCCTTCATCGAGTATGGCAGTGTCTTGACTGCGCTCATCTAGGAGGTAGTGAAGGGAGCACAGGATGTAGAAGAAGGAGAAGGAGAAATGCTAGAAAGGTCGCCTCCTCACCAGGACAAGGATAGGTCCACCGATAGAACTGAGACAGAGGAAGAAGGGGAAGAACAGGCAAGCAAAAGACAACCAAGAAGCCCAAAAAGAAGACAACGCAGAGCAATAAGAAGAATGACGAAGGCAGAAAGAATGAGAGAGAAGACTTGGAAAGGGCAAAGAAAGAGTCCCTAAAAGAGGCCAAGGAGAGAGAGAGGAAGAAGAGACAAGAGGAAGCGAAGGAGAAAGAAGAATTACAGAAAGAAAAGAAGGCATCGAAACAGGAAGCAGAGGAGAAGAAAAGAAAGGAAAAAGAAGAAAAAGAGAAAAAGAAGGAAGAGAAGAGAAAAGTAGAGGAGGAAAGGAGAAGAAAGGCTGATGAGGAAGAGGAAGAGCTACAAAGGAAGGAGGAGGAGGACCTGGCAGAAGCCACACGCCGGTCCATCGAGCAACAAAGTCGAGCAAATGAATTGCGGAACTTGAGCCCTCATAGAGAAGAAGGGCCAGGGTCTAGCACACAGGTACCGGAGTTCGTGCCACCTCCAGTCTCCCTAAGGGCAAGGGCAAGGCCCCGATTCATCCAATTCCTACCCTCCTGGTGCCTTCCACTGAATCCACTGCCATCACCCCTAACATCCCAACCAGTGCCAACGTGTCAAACTTCATGGCGTGGATGCAATACTTCATCAACAAAGAGATGGGCCAGGGACAGAGCACAGAAACCACGGCCACAGGACAAAAGAGGCCAGCTACTGATGTGGAATCAAGACAAGATCCTAAATGGCAGAAGGTAGAAGCCTCAACCTCACCCATCCACACAACGATGACGCCATCTGCTAACTACGATGAGTACATCACCGAGCTGCTCTCCCAATTGGAGAAAGCTAAGGAGGACAGGGAGCTGCTCTCCCAATAGCCATGTAGCAAAGGGAGATCGTAGATCTCAAATAAGAAATGAAGGCTAAGGATGACAGGGAGGAGTACTGGAGACAACAACTAGAGAATGAAACACAAGAGCTAGTGAAGATGCAAAGAGAGCACAAACTCCTGATAGTGCAATACCTGGAGCTCATCACAAAATCTACTCAGGTTGACGTGCTTGTGGCTGAGATGAATGCCAGAGATGAGGAGAGAAAATAAGACATAAGGGAGCATCAAGAAGAAATTGAGCACTTGACAGATCAACTCAACTCTAAAAAAGAAGAGCAAGAGAGGCTGGTCAGGGAGTTGCAGGACCAAGAGCAAAAACTCATGATACTAACCCTAAAGCAAGGGGAGAGCATGGGGGAGATGAACTAAAGAGTAGAGGAGTGGGTTGTGTGTAATGAAAAGAGGGTGAAGACACTAGCACGGCGCCTTGCTCTGGTAGAGAAGGAGAAAATCATTGCAGAGAGCAAGGCGGCCTCAGGAGCCACCACAAGAGGACCCATCTATGGAAAGAAAAGCCGCATCTAGGGAAAGATGCAGAAAGTTAGTAGAAGATGCCAGGAAACAGCTGAGAGCCAAACCAGCCATGCTGCCATCCGCACCCCTCCCATCTTGCTCTGATGATATCCCCGCGGGATTCCACGTAGAACTAGTGTTGTGGGAGATACAAGAACAAGGAAAGGATCCATTCACCTTTAGTTTTCTCCTACCCAACAGTCTACGGAGGGTCTTCCCACTCAAGGTGATGGATGAGGTGATTGCGATCGGTGGGCCGGTTGGGGCAAAGATGGCTAGAAGAGTGAGAAAAAACCCCGACCTCTTGGGGCATAGAAGCGGCTGATTACTAGCAGAACAAAGTTTTTGAAGTCCCACACACGATACAGGGCTACAAAAGCCAACCCTTGTGGAGGAGGCAAGTATGCGACATCAGTATGCTCGCCTGGATGGCGTTTTGTAACACCCTGCCATTCAAGCGAAACAACCCTACCTACATGGCATACCCTCGAAGGGTAAAGGTGGATTTTGATGCCACCCTCCACGGGCAGTACGACTTTCCTATTATTTATAACTCTAATGTAGTATCCTTCGAGCATGCCCTTCTCTTTACCTTCAAAAGCCTAGATGATTCTATGACCCGCTTTCTTGCAAATTTCTCCTCATGCCCTGACCCCACCTTTGTAACAACCTGTAATTATCTTAGGTTACTTAAGCTACTCCTTAAGCAGGACCCGACTCCACAAGAGCGCGGCCTACCTCCCCTCTTCTTTGACCCTAACGCTATTGACAACTGCGCCATGGCTCGTCTTATGATGAGGGCTAGTCTCCTCCCCTCTTTTTTCCTAGCCCTCCTAGAAGATATGAATGACAGCCAATTCACTAGGTGCAATCACCCTTTCCTCTCCACCACTTCTCTTCATGTCCACATGAATCTAAAAGATTACATGCAAAGTCACTAATTTTTGAGCAAATCCATCCGACCCCCTTCCCCTCCTCATTCCGATGAAGATAATTAGGCATGGCTATCATTCCACAACTGCAAAAAAAAATCCCTCAATCACAGCATTGCATCTAGGGGCCCTCAAATCAGGTGTGTCCAGTGCCCTTGGTCGACTGGCTTCGCCCCTAGTTCCCTAGCCCCCTCGCACCCCCCACAATCGTTCAGGGCACCTCAAGGGCAGGACATACCTAGGGAGCCCCCTAAAGAATATCCCTACCACCAACTCCCATTGCCCTACCACCTACCACTTAACCCACCAACGTGCCCCCAACGACCTTCCTCCCCACCACTACCAACGCTCCACCATGGCAACAATCGACATCCTTGCCCCCGTCTTTGTTGCATGCTAACACCTGCTACCTACGATGATGAGTGCCATGGGACTGGCACTTGTCTAGGAGGGGAGTAATGTTAACCCCAATACGAAGAAAGCAAAAGGAAATGAAAAAGACGCAGGGCAAAGGTGGAAAAAAGGTAGCCCGACTAAAGAAAGAAGAGGAGAAAAGGTCAAAAGCGCAAGGGCAATCTTAAAAAATCCAAGGCAAATGCAAAAGGGGGAAGTTACATTTTAAAATACAAAGGCGCACCCTGAAATCTTGTAAAAGAGTGCCAGGCGGTGGAAAATCCAGAAAGCTAAAACAGAAGACAAAGAGAAAGGCCAAGGCAAAGAGAAATGGAAGACAAAGGTGCACAAGAAAAAGCGCAAGTCAAAACTATTGTAAAATAGCACAAGCGCATTATGGTTTAATTCAAGGAGCGCCGGGTGGGCTCTCACCCGTGCAATTTGTAAATGTAGACAGGTGGTGGAAGGGAAGCTGGGGAGAGAGAAGGACAATGGGAAAAAGGACCTAGGCTACAGCCAGCCATGTAAGAAAGGGGAAAAGGGGATGACCGCCCAAAAGGGATTTAGGATTTTGTATATAAAGTTGAAAAGTGAATGAGAAGCTCATTCTTGTGTGTGGCAAAAAGTAGCTCTCTTCTTCTTCTTCTTCTTCTTCTTCTTCTTCTTGTCTTGCTTGCTTGATCTTGTGCTTGAGAGAGGGAGTATGAGAGTGTGAGGGAGTGAGTGTGTGAGGGTGAGGGACCGCGGGGTGTAGAAGCTCTCCATCTTCTCCTCTCTTCTTCTCCTCTCTTCTCTTCTCTTCTCTTGCTCATGGCAATGGAGCTTGGAGCGTGGAGCTTGAGGATGGAGCATTCTTGAAGCTTGCACTTGGATCGTGGAGCTACCGGAGTGCGCGGGAGAGGAGGTAACTCGAACGACATGGAGGTAAGATCACTACACCCATAGATATGGATGGCGCGTCGACAATGTGAGAGGTAGCCATTAGTGCTCGGCTTGGAACGCTTGAAGCAATAAGTGGTCCGTGGGTCTTGGTGGTTGAGCGAAGGCTCCCACAAGGTCCACTAGTGCCCAAGGAGCCTTTGACTTCCCAAGAGGATAATGAGCACCACAAGCACAACATTGCTCAAGATAAGGCTGATTGCTCAACAAAGCTAATGACAGAATCGTCTAACAATCACAAGCAAATTCTCCAGTCAATGCCAAGCCTACGTAGGAGTCCCAAATCTCCTACATCTGCTTTTTCCAAACAAACACAAGAAGCACAACAGTGGTTGTCAATGGCAACTGCTTACTCCCAATCTCTATCTTCATCAAGGCTTCCAAATATCCAAGAGGGGGGACATGACACTAGCTGTGTCTCTTGGCCCAAGGATATGCTTGTGTAACCTAATGTGACCGGATCTCAACTTATGCTCGATCTACACAAATGAATGCTCAAAGGGCAACAAAAGACGCGACCACCTCCGATCGCCCTAAGGACCGGATACCGCAATCCACCAATAGTAGCAAGTCCACCGAACTAGCTGCTAGTACTTCAAATCAGGGATCATAGCCTACAGCCCTTGGCCGTGACAATGCCCCTTGCGGAACATGTCCTTAGTAGTTTACCTGTGAAGGAGGTGTCGCAACCAACTTCATTAATAACTCCAGCACTTCCAAAGAGCCTAAAGCCTGGGCTGGAGAAGTTAGACACATGGGAATTGGCTGAAGAGCTAGACTCCCCCAAAAGGGAGACAGTTGTACCCACGTAACCTGGAAAGGCTATTCTGCAGGCCACGACTAGGTCCCATGAGGACACACTAGAGAAGGGAAATGCTCATCAGTAGTCAACCTAGCCCAAGGTCCTGAGCTATTAGATGCACCTGCACTAACCAAGAAAAAGAGGAGAAAACAGCGAAAACAACGACAGTTGCAGGTGGTTGTGGACCCCAAGAACATTGGGACGAAGAGTGCTAGAGAGCTGATGAATAAAGCATCGAGTCCATCCACCACTAATGAGCCCATTGATGCCTCTCCTAATAGCAGTGAAACCTCAGACACATCCGTGTGCTCCGACAAATCAAAGTAGTCATTACCATCAATGGCTACTTGCAACACTCTATCCACTGACAATAGAACTCGCATTAACAAATCAAGAGTGGATACAACACTATCACGACGGGGTGACGAATTGACACCAGTCACACCCAAGGAGAACCATGACGCAATAACGCAGCCTTAAGAGAAACATGGAAACCCCAAGAGCATGAGCAATCCTAGCGTTGACCAATCTTGCTCATATAGGCCTGAACCCCCAGCTATGCTAAAGCCTAGGCAAACTCCTAGAACCTTGCATGAGATAGCAACCAAGCAAGCCCTCGTTGAACATAGAAGTGTCGCAAAATGCTTAATTGAGTTGGATGCTAAGCTCAAGGTGTTCGCACGAGTTTAAGTCCTTGCGAACATGGGCACAATCCCCAAGGAGCAGCTTGGAGATTACTTGCCCTTCCCTTTATCTTGGAAAGAGCAGGAACACCTTGATGAGCACAATAGCAAGCTCCTACACCAACGCTTGCGACTCATCTCGGGCGAGGAAGCTGACGAACTGCGCTTAACCGTCACATTCAATGAAGTGCTCTGCCAACCGAATCTCGTAGACATAGAGCAACTAAAGCGACTATCAGCAGGCCTGAGTCGATTTGAGTAGTGTTGGTGTGAAAACCGCATTGCAATGGCCGAACTAGGGGCTCAGATCATGACAGTCTTTGAGGAGCGATTGGCCAATGGCGATCCCAAAGAGACCCAACCTATGTGGCACCAACTTCCCTTTGAGTGTTGACTGCCATTCGAGGCAAGGATGTGGCCGAACCAAGCCAAGAAAACCCTCTGTTTGATAAAGTTCTGGCTGAGGAGGAGTTATATGTCACCAATAGACTCAGACAAGGTTCCATGCTACTCGATGTGGCAAAATATTTATCAGTATTGAGTAAGCCACGACGTGTGCTAGATGTGTGTGCCACACATCAGTACAATCCTGAGTTCTACCATTGGTTTCTATCCTAGTGAAGCGACAAGGGTTCGGACAAATGTATGTACACATATATATACAATGATTTTTGTATCACCGTGTATAGACATTATCAACACACACAAGCCATAACAAGTCAAGCGCGCAGACAGACAAGTCGGGGCTGCCAAGCTATGCTAGGCGGTTCCACGTTCACCAGATCATGCCCGCCACCAGGCAAAGAGCATGTGCTCCGCATTACCATCATGGTAGCTCTGTCCAACATCCCTAAGGACGTAAGCAAGGCGTAGTCTCTCTCTCTCTCTGTACACGACCCCCTCCCTGGCCTATCCTTCCGAGGAGAAGCCTTTCAAACACAAAACAACCAACAACCGATCCAACTCGGCATGAGTCAAGTCCTGCTCGTAATTAGCGGCCAGAGGGACACCATTACGAGAGTCCAGCATGTTCTGCAACTCCTCTTCTAATCACATACATTTGACAATCCACACCAAGTCCCTCCTATGGGAATGCTCTTATCCCATATCAAAGCCTAACTCTTGGATTGCATTTTGCAAGTTTCCAGAAGAAAAACATGGAGAACCATGGTCAGCTGGCGTGCAAGGACGCTCTTCGCACACGTCGGAGCATGCGGCATGCGCCCCTCCACCGGAACGCTATGTGCCCACACTCAAGAGATACGCAAAGAAGTGTGGACCTAAACGGCACCACCCCAGACGAAGGCCTAAAGATCCTCGGGCCAGGAAAGTCAGAGCTCGTCTAAGCATGCAACCCGTTGCAACACCGGTTGCACAAATCCCCCACAAGCACTCAGGCACTAGATGCCCAAGAGCAGAAAAGGCAGCCACAGGGAAGAATCCAACGAGTTGGTTAAAAGCATTTTAGAGCTGGCGGAGGCTCGGGACTATACCATCCACGTCCCGGCCGACATGTGCCCCACCCGACCTCACGACAATCCCGCACCAGCACCAACCAAGGCGCCCAACCAATCGAACTCGCCCCACCTAATAGAAATTGACTAAGTCTTGCGATGTACGAGCAGCTTGACATGTTTTGTCTTTTTAATGGGTGAAAGGGAAACTCCACACTCATACCTCTTTTGCTGCCCATAGCTAATGTATGCCGACCTTTAACAAGCGATCGCCTATGGGGTGCGATTAACATTATAGTAGTTCAGAAAGTCATGTTTTAACTCAACTGCATCTGTTGAATTACTTAACGGAATCAAGCATGTGCTCTCATGACGTGACAAGTGGATGTAGGATAACACAGCTCTTTGTGCAAACATGTTCAGCGCGCCTGGATCACTGCAAAACCACAACAAAGTCACGCGGCTGAACGCGAACTATCACCCTTGCAAGTGTACACATCACATGAACCCACGCATAGTCAGGGGCTTTCTTGGGTCACGCTCTGTGCTCACGACGGGTGTCACCGCAATCGCACCAATACCGCAACAATGGCTCCCCTAAACAACGAGGCTAGGGTAAAATCATCACGGTCATATCCATTTCCTGAGCCTCCGAGGGGCTGGACATGTCCCGACACATTGAAAGGCTCATAGCCTCCGCATGTTGCAAAAGTTGTACTGTGGCAAAAAAAAAGAAGAGAATATTTGGAAGGAAAAGCACACAAGCACTCACTTGCAGAAGCACTTAAACACCACATAGAGCACTATCACTACACCTAGGGGTTCTCAAGTTAGGCGTGCCCGATGGCCTCAGTCGGCCGGCTTCGCTCCTAACCCCCTAGCTCTTTTTGCTTCCCCAGTTCATGCTTAGGGCACATCAAGGGCAGAACATACCTAGGGAGCTAACACTCGCCTATGATTAGACCTGTCACCCTAAGCCACTTGCACCGCACCTCCCTTAACACAAATGGGGTCCTCAAGTGTGGGACATCACCCAGGCGGGCCTATAGTTCCACTAGCACGAGCACACTGCAATACAACAGTAAGGTAGACACTCCCCTTAGGAAGAGCACTGCACCTTCTCCTTTCAGGCATCACACAAGCGGCAAACCACCAACTTTGGAGGCCCCCGTCAACCACTCGCTATCCATCCGGCTTCCCCAACAAACATCAGCTTCCACGCGTACCTGAATCTCCATGTGGCCCTTCCCTTTACACCATCATTGCCCAAGTGCCTATCACCCTACAACAACACAAAAGTGCCATGGGACTGGCACCAGTCTCGGAGGGGGGTAATGTTAACCCCATTTCGAAATGGCAGAAAATGGTGAAAAATGAAGGAAAAAGCGAAAAAAGATGGAAGAAGGGCAAACACACGCAGGCGACCTCTAAAAGCTAAGCCGAGACCAAAGGCGCAATTTAAAATGAAAGGCGCCTCAAAAAACTTGGAAAACTCTTGTAAAAGAGCGCCATGCTCCCTCCTGTGCCAATTGTAAAATATTAGACGGGCATAGGCTAGAGGCGTAAGGCTAGAAGAGGGAAATGGAAAAAAGACCTTGCCACAATGGCCGATCATGTAAAAAATGGGATGGGTACCCATGGGATTTTAGGGTTTGTATATAAAGTTCAAAAATTGAATGGAAACTCATTCTTTGGTGTGTGGCTAACAAGAGCTCTCTTCTTCTTCTTCTCTTCTTCTCTTCTTCTTGCTTGTGTGTGCTCTTGAGAGAGGGAGTGTGAGAGTGTGTGGGAGTGAGGGCGCACGGCTATGGAAGATGGAGCTTGGAGATGGAGGAGGCTTGAGGATGCTTGAGCTAGCATCAAGAATCGTGGAGCTACCGAGGTGTACGAGGAAGAAGGCTACTCACATCGGCATCAAGGTAAGCTCACTACACTCGTAGGATCGATGACGCGTTGGCCAGGTGAGAGATAGCCATTAGAGCTTCCTTGAAACACTTGAAGCAATAAGCGGTCCGTGGGTCTTGGCAGTTGAGCGAAGACTCCCACAACTAGTAAACCACATGTGTGACTATTTGAGCATCTCTTCTGAGGGATAAGGGTTGAGATAGCTAGAGTTCTAGTGCTAAAGAGGGGGATTAAAGAAAAGCTACATTAATAAAGGAACCCTAAATCATGGCACAACATCATCCAAATGAAAGAAACATAGACAATGTTATCATTGCTCAAGATGTTTTGCTCGTGTATGAAGGTAGAAGAGCGAGCAACGAGTTGGTTACAAAGCTTTGAGAAGCCATGTGCAATCCAAACATGCAAATGGAGACTTGTAATCACATGCAACAAATGTTGCTTGAATCTCCTATTGGCCAAGAAGAAGGAGATTTGGAGTGGCCCCCTCGTGGGACTCCTAATCCGACTTCTTTATGCTAGGAAGAAGGTCATCATGGATCGAACATTGTGCATGCGGATACCTCGCAACGAAGAGAACAAGAGGACACTATGCATCCTTTGCTATCTAAGGAGAAGTATGGGAGTGACTCTCCCATTACTTCTAATAATGATGTGTCTCCGAGACGGCGGCGGGCTAGTAGGAGATCGCCAAGTCATGTAATGAGGAAGCAGTCATCTAATACCCCTGCACATAAACCTGCAAAGAGGGAGACCAAGGATGAAAGGAAGAAGAGGAGAAAGAAGACTCTATCTTCTCCATCTTCATCATCCTCCTCTTCTGATCATGGATGATCTTCGTCTCCACCATCTTCCACCGATTGTCAAAGATGCGAGATCTAGAGCATGGCAGAGGCGGAAGCTATGGAGGATGGAAAATGAAGTGAGAACTCATGATGACATTGACAAAGAAGACAACTGTTATTACACAAGTGAATTAGGTTCTAAGATTGAGACTTGGGCTCATAAAGACATTCTTGTGTAGTACTGACAATGACATAGGCACTTGATACAAAGAGACGAGTACTATTGCATTATCATCATATGAAAGTGATAGTCAAGTAGATCATTATATAGAATTGCTTGGTAGCACACTACATCCACTATGCCTATGGGATCTGTCTCTCTTCCTAGAATGAACTGCATCTCCCTAGCCTAGCTGTTCCATACAAAGGGGCATACATAGGGTGTGATTGGCATATTCTCAACACCCCTCCTCAATCACAAACTGAAAGTACAAAGTGTGTAGAGGCTCTAATGAGAACCACCTACAAAGTGTGGGCATACCACAAACATGGCAAAACACCAGAGACTGTCGCAGAAAAGGCTAAGTGTGGATACCATAAACATGGTGGACATCCAGAGGCTGTAACAGGGGCCTCACAAAGTGTACAGAGGCTGTAGTACAAGGCTACATGAGGAGTTTTTACAAGGCTGTAACAGGGGCCTCACAAAGTGTACAGAGACTGTAGTACAAGGCTACATGAGGAGTTTTTACAAGCTTATGAAAGGAACATTAAGGCAAGTACAATGCTTTTAAAAAAAAAAAAGAGAGACAAGGACCGATAGGCCCTTGTGGTCTTTTTCAACATTTGTTATTTCTTTGTCATCATGGAAAATCTTCTTGTCTTTAATCTTTGGTTCTTCAGCTTTGAATGATAATGTTGGAGCATAGACGGACCAATGTCGGAATTTTATGCAACAGAGGAAAGTGCAGGGAGTTTAGGAACAATCCTCTAGAAGGAAGCGTGTGGAGATATTTGCTTTGTTTGGGAGATCAAGGCCTCAAAGGCAGGTAGGTGCAGGTTTGGCTATGGCTGCCAAATAGGGCAGTGAGAAAAAAGAGTAGAAGATGAAGTCTTGAGCTGGACTAAGCTCAAGCTGAGCTAGATGAAAGTGAAATGGAGCTGAAGGAGTAGTGCCATGCCCGTCTAGGCTCTGATACCATGTCAAAGATGTGGGATCTAGAGCATGGCAGAGGCGGAAGCTATGGAAGATGGAAGATGAAGTGAGAACTCATGATGACATTGACAAAGAAGACAAATGTTATTACACAAGTGAATTAGGTTTCAAGATTGAGACTTGGACTCATAAAGACATTCTTGTGTAGTACTGACAATGACACAGGCACTTGATACAAAGAGACAAGTACTATTGCATTATCATCATATGAAAGTGATAGTCAAGTACATCATTATATAGGATTGCTTGGTAGTACACTACATCCATTGTGCCTATGGGATCTGTCTCTCTTCCTAGAATGAACTGCATCTCCCTAGCCTAGCTGTTCCATACAAAGGGGCATACATAGGGTGTGATTGGCAGATTCTCAACACCGATGATGAGGGATGTGACTCCTCATCAAAGCGATATAAAGGAAGACGAAAGAGGAGAATTTATGCGGCAATGAAGCAATCACGTAGATATCGAAAGTTTAAAGAAGGAGACAAGAATATTACTTTCTTGACCTACGATGAAACTTTTGGAGCTACGGACAAAGTGTTAGCCTTCATTCAACAATATGATGCAACTTTCGGAGATGAGGGTTTTATGGAATTCTCAAAGCTCCAAAATGTAGCCATGCACTTTCAAAAATCGGCATGCCAATGGTGGGCAAGTTTGCATGCTCAAGGTAGAGTATCAAGGACTTGGAAGGCATTGAGAGTTGACATCATGAAGTAGTTCCTCTCAAGCGACGCTAAGGACAAGGTCCTTACGGCATGGCAAAGCTTGAAAATGATGCCCAATGAAACTATCCACAAATACATCGACAAGTTTTGGGACTTGCATCTTAAGGCTACTATCTTCAAATGAATCCACTTTTCGGAATGAAAGCAACAGTTTTGTGTTGGACTTTCCAAGGAGATGAGTGAGTATGTGAACTCACAAAGGCCTAAGACCATTTCGGCCGTGATTCACCATACTATTGTCTCTTCGCAGATTCACTTTCAACAAGGGGGAAAGAAGCATCCTCGTCCCCCTAAGGTGAAAGAATTGGGTGAGCACAAGGGGAAGGGCGCATCAACGCCAAATGCTTCCAAGGCTCCTGATTCTAAGAAGGCCAAAACAAAGGAGAAAGGCTACAAGGGCCAAGCAAAGCTTTCTCCTGAGGAGATGGAATAGTACCGCAAAGACAACAATTGTTTCAAATGTGGTCAACAAGGACATGTTTCTCATGTGCGTCCAAAGAGGACGAAGAAGAGTGAAATTCCGAAGGCCTCCGTAGTGGAAGTCTTAAAGGAGGATGGACACTCTAAAGGTTTATCTCTGTCTTATGCATGGGGCAAAGTGCGAGAGCTTGATGCTCTAATCCTCTTTGATCTTGGTTCCACACACAATTTCATCTCTACTAAATTGGCTACTAAATTGGGCATTCATGATTTCGAGATGGGATATACTATCCAAGCCGATGGTGCCTTCAAGGGGCAAGAAGTTTTAGTTACTCCTCTCATAGGGAAACTGCAACTTCACATTCAAGGCTATGTGGATAAGGAAGACTTCTTCATCTCGCCACTCAAACATGAAGATGTGATTCTTGGCACTCCATGATTTGATCGTATGGGTGCTCATATGAAGTTCCCTGATAGAAAAGTACTCTTTAGTTATAGAGGCAAGGATTATGCACTTACATGCAATAGTGCTGGAAGCATTATACCAGTTGTAAATCCATCTTCTTTTGACAAAGTAATAAAGAATTCTATTTCTTGTTACATGGTTTTTGTCAAAGAGTCTAGAGTGAATGCATGTGTTTCAAATGGGTCTAAAGTTGAAACTAAAGAAGAATGGGAGTTGTCCAATTTCTTAAAAGAGTTTCAAGATACATTCACAAATGACATTCCTAGGGAAATGCCTCCCAAAAGAGGAATAGATGATCATAGTATTGATCTAATTCTGGGAAGTTTTCCACCAAATAAGCCTCCTTATAGAGTCTCGCAAGTTCAGCAAGAGGACATAATGCGGCAGGTGAATGAATTGGTTGAAAAGGGATGATACGGACAAGTTCATCTCCTTTTTGTTTGTCAGTGTTATTAGTACACAAGAAAGATGGCACATACAGGATGTGTGTCGACTATCAACCATTAAACAAGATAACCATAAAGAATAGATTTCATGTTCCTAGGATAGAGGATCTATTTGATAAATTGCAAGGTTCTATCTACTTTAGTAGAATAGACCTTAAAAGTGACTATCACTATATTTGCATCATGCCTGAAGATATTCACAAGACAGCCTTTCCTACTATGTCTGGCTTCAAGTTGTATGAATATCTAGTAATGCCATTCGATCTTACTAATGCACTTGCTACTTTCAACTGGATGATGGACAACTTATTTAGACCCCATAGAGCTTATACATGAGTATTATTTGACAATGTCATCGTCTACTCCAAAAGCATTGAGGAACATAAGAAGCATCTTGACGTAATATTACAAGTTTTGAGAGATAATAAACTTTTCATAAACCTTAAAAAGAGTGAGTTCTTTTTGAAAGAGATTCACTTTCTTAGTCATGTTATCTCTGAATCAGGCATCGGGAATCAAGCATCTGTATGGATCTTGAAAAGTTAGAGACAATAAAGCCATGGCTAATACCTAGAAATATCCATGAGCTTAGAAGCTTTATTGGTATGTGTGCATACTATAGACACTTCATACCTAATTTCTCTTTCATAGTGGGACCATTGCATGATCTCACTAAAAAGAATGTAAGGTTTGCGTGGACAGATAAACAAAATGATGCATTCAAAAAGCTTAAAGAAAAAATTATTTATTGACCAGTACTTGTATTGCCGGACTTGTCAAAAGCATTTGAGGTCCAGTGCGATGCTTGTGGGCATAGCTTTGGAGCCGTGTTAACTCTAAGAAAGGCATGCAATGGCATATGAGAGTAGGAGATTAAATGAGCATGAAAGGAATCTAGGCATCTATGAAAAAGAGGCATTAGCTATAATGCATGCACTAGATACATGGAAGCAATATCTCTTAGGCACTCCGTTTATTTTGCATACGAATCATCAAAGTTTGAAATAATTTCTTACACAAACTAAACTAAATGATAAACAAATGAGGTGGGCAAATTTTCTTTCTTAGTTCAATTTTCATATTGCTCACATTGCTAGTAAGCACAACCAGATGGCCGATGCATTATCACGAAGGCCAAGAGTAAATGCAATATCCATAACATCTCACAAGGATCTATCCGATATGCTAAACGAGTATGATATAGATCCGGACTTCAAGGATGTGATGTCCACGTTTGCATTAGGAAAGAATGTGGAACCATACGATGTAAAAGATGGTTATCTTCTCTATGGCAATAGGCTATGTGTTACACATAGTATGAGTGATAAAGTAATGTATGAATCCCATGCTTCTCCATATGTGGGACATCAAGGGATTCAAGCTACGCTCAAAGGAGTAGAGATGTACTTTTACTGGCCAACCATGAAGATAGAAATAACGGCTTATGTCTCTACATGCACGGTATGCCAAAAGGTAAAGTATGACAGAGGGAAACAATCAGGGTTGTTACAACCGTTGCCTATTCTTGATGCACCATGGGAAAGCATATCGATGGATTCCATCTTTGGATTGCCTAGATCTATTCAAGGGAATATGAGCACATGGACAATAGTTTATTGGTTCAGTAAGCAAGCACATTTCATACCGATCAAAAAAACTATCAAAGCACACCATATGGCAACCCTCTTTATTTCCCAAAATTTTAAGTACCATGGTTTACCTAAGTCGATTGTTTCCAATAGAGATCTAAGAATGACGAGCAATTTTTGGAAAGGACTCTTCAAGAACTTGGGTACAAAGTTGAATTTCTCATCGGCATATCATCCCCAAACAGATGGCCAAAGTGAGATAGCAAACTTAACTATCATTGATCTACTAAAAGCCTTTGTCACAAAAGTACATCACCGAGATCAATGGGAAAAGTATTTACCTATGGTAGAGTATGCGTATAATAATACCATACATATGTCTACGGGTAAAACCCCATTTGAGATCGTAGAGGGAAGACCTAAGCTTCCATTCATAGTTAAGTATTTGGGCAATGTGTTTGCAGTGGACGAGTATAGCAAGGATCTTAAAGAATCCTTTCAGGGTTAAAGATGCTATATTCATCACACAACAAAAACAAAAGATCACAGCTGACAAGCATAGACGCAAAGTGATCTTCAAAGAGAACGATTGGGCCTTGCTAAAGTTTTCCAATGCATGTCTAAGTGTAACTACATGCAAGGGAAAGCAAGGACACCCAACGGGTCACTAGAAATACTATGTTAAACTAGCAAAAAGGTATTATGGCCCATTTCAAATTCTTAAGCCTATCAATGAGACGGCTTATAAGTTAAGGCTACCAAGAACATGGCTCATACATAATGCTTTTCATGTAAGCCTGCTTAAGCCTTACAAAGAGGATGCACCTATGCAACCCATAAAGGAAGAGCCCCCAGAATTTGAAGATCAAGAAGAGATCTTACAGCCGAAAAGTATTCTTCGACATGAGAACAAGGTATTACGTAGTGGTAAGGCTGTCATGACATATCTTATTAAGTTTAAGAATTATCCTTTTGAGGATGCACGTTGGATGCAAGACATTCAGTTAAAGGATAATTGAACTCTTGTAGATGACTACAATAGATCATGTCAAAAATAAAGAAGAATCTTTCCTTAAATCCCTTGACTTTTGGTAAGCATAACAGTCTTTCTTTACTTTTTGTACAAGAGTCAGAATAACTTAAATGGATTGCAAAGGACTTACTACATCAAAGGTTAAAGGTAAGTGCAGGTATGAACAAAGTTTAAATTGAATTTCTATTTCTTTTTAACGTTCATAAGTTTATATGTGTATACCATCAGGTGCTTGGCTGAGGTGAATAATGGGTGTGTGTGTGGGTCAAAGGACCCCAGTTCGAGCTGTGGATGGTGTTGCTTAGCTAACTCATGATTATGAGTAATTTTTTTAAAAAAAGAAAAAAGTTTATATATGTATACACTAGTAATCAACTTGCAATAGATTCTATCTCCCAAGTATCATGTAGATTTTGCCTATCTACATAGGAAGTGATAAGAGGCTTATATGAATGCATGCTAGAAAATATGGCTGGCTTGCGGCAGCTAAGGATCCCAAGTACCTAGTAGATATGGCCTATCTACTATGCAAGAGCAAGAGGCTAAGTTTGAGACATGCTTGCAGCATCTCTGGCTCTCAAGCATCCGATGGACTAGTCATCCATTGCGAAAGATTGTCAACGGGTAAGAGGGATCCAATACCCAAAGGAAAAAGGACTAGGTATGACTTTATCTTCCTTAGCCCATAGTCGAGGACGACTATGATTTTTAAGAGCGAGGTAATGTCATCAAAATTAATTTCTAAACTCCTAAAAGTATTTCTCTACTTTTTTTTATCAATTAGGTAAAAGAGAAAATAATAAAAAATAGAGGAATTGATTTTAGAGTTGTTTGATTATTTTCGATCGACTTGGAGACCACAAGAAATAATCAAGAAAAGAGCTAGAATAATGTAAAACAAGTGATCTGGGCCACAAGATTCGAGGTCTAAGGGTGGTGAATCCATGCAGGGCAAGACAATGGCCATTGGATCACTCCGACCAAAGATACAAGGCACTAGAAATCAATTTTTGCATTATTAGTGTTCACAAGTAATAATTAATTATTTAAAATTAATTAAATTTTAAATAATTATAATTATTGGCGGGGGCACTGTGACAAAGTCGAGAAAGCCCAAGGTTAATAAGAAAATTACCAGAAAGATATTTGGAACTAGCAGTCAGAAAATATATGAGTTTTGATGCTAGCGAGACCCACTTTGGGAACTCTCCGGGGCTACATGCAAAGGTAAAATGGACAAGCTATGGCTCTAAGTGCATGGGAAAGTGCCAATAGATGACAAGGTTGTCCAAGGGAAGTGGAAACTATCTTGGAACAGGAAACCTAGTCCGGTTCAAGCCATAGGAATCTCTGACGAAAGGTGCACGGTTTTTTGTGTACACGGATAATTGATATTGTGCATATGATAATTAATCAATTTGAATTAAATTAATTAATTCTAATGTCGTGGATCAAGTCGCAAGGTCGGGAATGGCCAAACAAGCATTGTGCCAAGTCCGACCAAGTGCATATGAACTATGGCTAGTGAATTATCCACCTGGGTAGTTATATAAGGTAGTATAAATGAGAGGAGGAGAGAGAAAGGAGAAATCAATTTGCTTTCATGAATGATCAGCACCATACATGTGGCAAAGTGCATGATCTTTGGGCAAATCAAGGGTGTGGAAGCCTCTGGTGATGCAGATGTGTGTCCCTTCTTTGTAGTAGAAAATGTTGATGTTGCCACACCCCTTCTTGCACTTGAAACTCCACCACTGTACTCCATTTGCAAAAAAAAAGAAAAAACACACAGGCCGAACCTCCTCCTTGCAAAAAACGCAGCTGTTGTACGCTACTGTAGTGCCGAAGAGGAGAGAGAGAGAGAGGGTTGATGAGGGAAGAGGGAGAGAGGGCGTCCTCTCTTTCTCGCGTGCTGCTCCTCAGGACTAAGTTGAGGGAAGAGGTCGCAGCCCCCTTCTCAACTGGGTACGAGGGAGAGAGAGATGAGCTCAGGGATAATGCCTATGTATCATCCTACTCCTAAATCATTTTCATGATATAAATTGAATAAGGTTAAAGAAGAGTTAATGGGTTACTACAACTGGTGGGTTATTACGCGTGGCGAGTTGGCATGCAAACCCAACAAATATCGTGTAATATTTCCGCGTACCGTATCGTAAATATTAACTTTCCGTATACCGTGTAAACCCTGTGTAAAGGGTATCTCTTGCATTGAAATTGTTGACGGCGTAATGTGTGACCCGCGCGCGTCAAAATGGGGTCCTCTGCAAATGGTAAATTGAACCGGGGGATAAAAATCGCTAACTGCACGAAAACACCCTCTTGGGAGGGGCAATTCAATTAAATTGATTGCAAATTTTTTTTTATGTATTTATCCCTTTCCCCCAGCCGATGCATGGCTGGAGGGAAGGGAGTATGTGGGGGGGATGGGAAGGTGGGGGTTTGCATGGGCAGTTTCCCCCACGTGGGGGGAGACCCACTCCCCACCCCCACGGCCTATATAAACACCCCCTTGATGGGGGGGTGTGCTTAAGAAGAGAGGAGGAGGATTCTGCCCGCGGACAGAGAGAGAGAGGAAGTCGTGTGTGGGACACACACGAGGAGAGAGGAGGGGGTCTGTGTGCTTGGAAGAGAGAGGAGGAGGTCGTCCGTGAGCCGCCAACTACCACTGGAAACCGCCGCCGTGCTGCTGCCCAACCCCGCCCGTAGCCATTCTGCCGTCGCCTGGCCGCCGGACTCCGCAGCTCCGCACCCCGTCTGCCGCGCTGACCACCTCGCCAGGCCGCCAGCCATCGACACGCCTCCACAGCCTGCCCCACGTGCCAGAAGCTTCTTTTGGAAGCTTCTATACAAGCTTCCATAGGGGGCCTCCCTAGACCCCCTTCCCACGGCCCTATTTTCCACTTTTTTTTTGACACCCATTTTAAGGGCAAATTCCCACCATTTGGCCAAAAGGCCTTTCCCACCGCATATTCCCCGAAGATCCCTTAAAGATCGGGATTTCCAAGGAAGGAGACGGTGAGGCCACAAAGACCTCGCAAAAGCCTTCGACGAGACTTGGACAAAGACATTGTTCCGCAAGCCGTCCAAATACCGCGCCGAATCGAGCTCGTGGGAATTCCGAAGCTTTGTTGCAAGGTCTATTCCGAAGAGGAAACCATCCGCATACGAACACAAAGGCAACTCGTAAGTCGAATTTACGACTACGATGGCTCCTAAAAGATCCCAGGAGGCAACCGCGGAAGGTTCGACTCCAAACGTGCAAGTGGACATCACCCCGACACCACAAGTCCAGGTTCTTCCGTGTTAAATTCCGCATAAGAAATGATTAGGCGCGCTTAGGAAGGGAAATTCAAGTTACGTTTAAATTAAAAGCATTGAAAGAAATGCATCTTTTTGAGCATTATGAAAGATTGAACGGTTAGGGAATTAGATGCATGTAGATGGTATTTTTAAAGGTAAGAATCTAATCCTAAGCAAGAAGACGAAGTTTATATGTGCATTAGTTGCCATCCTAGATATGATGAATTAAGCGTATATGCACATTATGATTTCATAGGGAAAGTCTAGCACCATAAGATTTCATTCGGAAAGAACTAATAGGGCACTAAAAACGAACGTATGACTTGCAACATAGTTATACGATGGAATAGAGCAACACTAGTTTTCGCTTGAGTATCATCACGACTTAGTGACTAGGAGAATGTTATGAAATTGCGTAGTCTTCATGAGAAAAGGATCAATCATTAAAGAGTCGTAACTAGGTGTAAATGCATGGGATGCCAAAGGATAAACTACAAGGTAGTAGGTACGATTGTTGATGCAAGACCTAGTAGGCCCTAGGGAAAGTTAGTAACCAAATTAGCATGCACCAAGGAAAGATTGTATGACTCGCCAATGCATAAGTTCGAGAGCATAGACTACAAAGTAGTAGGCTTGATTAATTAGGAAAGTTAGCGTACATATTAGTAAGAAATTTTACCTCACCAAGGAAACGGCAATCAATCGCTTGTTTACGCGAATTCGATTCCGTAGATTTGGTTTATCACCCTAGAAGGATCATCCTTGTCGCAAACAGGCATAATCGGATTGGCTAAGTAATATGAACCACAAGGAATCATATAAACACAGGAATCCTAAGAGATAACTAGGATTTAGTGCAAGGATAATTTGACCTCGCTTAGACAAAAACTGTGAACCTAAGGATCATGATGGAACTCCGACGGAGTTGCATATTCTAGAATCATGAGCCAAACCTAATTAGAAATGACTTGGAGGATACCCCAAAATCCCGTTACTCAGCTAGGGTTAAAATCTGTGATCGGAACGCTAAGAAATGGATAGAAGGATTCCGTGAAATAGATGCAATACTTGTGCACAAAGCTGCAGTATTGTATAGATTTGGGATTTGTCCGCAAAGAGTCTTGTCATCTCTCGAAATGAGATCAGCAAGTTATTGAAAGAATTTAACTTACAAGAGGATGAGTAATCATCCTGTTAACTCACTTTCCTTGGAAAAGTAATTGCCAAGGGAAAGGAAGATTAGGCGTTGCCTTGAAGCAAATGACCGACAATAAACTAAGGCGACATGGTCGCTGGATCCTGCCACAACAAACCTAATGTATTGGAAGGGTATGACCCTGACCCTAAGAATGATAGGAATCTTGCCAAGTTGCAATTGATTCTGGATCGAATGCGGGTTGCATTCGGAGGAAAAGGAGTTACTCCTTGACAGTTTGCCAGCCAAACGGCCATTGGAATTTGATTGTGTTTGTAAAAGTTAGAAAGGACTGTTTGCATTGTTTGCTCAATGAACTAAAGGATGAAAATATATATAAAGCTTCAGGTTGGTGCCTGAGAGGCAGCTTCAGTTACCCCCGACTGCCTGCCTGACCCTAACCAAGGGGGTTGTGAACCGCGCCGGGAACGTGGACCGAACCCGCCGTGAGAGGTCTCTCCGTTGAGTTCTGCTTGGAGCAGGAGGACGCTTGGGTGCCAGGGGGGGCTCTGGCTGTAAATCCCTCGCCTTCCGGGTCCTGCACAAGAGACTAACGTGACTCGGATTGGATCTCGAGGCCCGCATACTAGTCTACGGGCGGAAACTTGGATTGGAAGTCCCTGGTGGATTCCTGGATAGCCTACGGGCGGATTATGATACGCCTATGGGCAGGAAACTCCTTGTATTGCAAAGATAAAAGGATAAATGATAATAAAGGAGCTGTTTAACATTGTTTTCTTTATGTCCCGTGATAAGATTACGTAAAGGAACCAGTGCTTAACAGGGTTAATCAAGGAAGCTGTTTGTATGTGTCAAACTAATGTGGTAGGTAATTACATAACTAAAACAAACCGAGGAAAGTGCGGAGGATGGACCATGGGTCCGTCCTACGGATGGGTGGTCCCAGTTAGCCGGGAACTTTTCTCAAGGTCTTCAACGGACAGAGGATGATTGTCATCACCGAAACAAGTAAGGAGAACGATGACTTGGAAATACCAATTACCCGATTCAGGCTGTTTTAGGGGAACGGAATGGGACTATGCCTTTTGGCAGAGAGGTCGAGCCTTGCATCCCTCTCGTTTCCCATTCTCCTTGAACCAAGTGCAGTATGAATTCGCTTCAGACCGGGCGTTCTGCGTAAAGAAGTTCGATCAGGTCTGACGCTAGTCGCTGTTAGCAAACGACCAAACAATTCCGTTCGATCCTAAGTGGAAAGCGCCCAGGACACTTCCGTTACGGGGCAGACGCGGAAAGTCCTAGATTACGAAACCCGCAACATTCCATGGGAGTGCCGGGTGGAGTCTTCTAGACAACCTTTCCGATGGATTGCTAAGACGTGTCCTAGAGGATGTTAGTGGACACGTTACAGTTGGTATCAGAGCCGACTTACAATGGAATTGTTTTCATAAGATTTCATTAGAAGTGAAGTAAAGAATTTGTTCCTGTCCAAACATTTTCTCATCTTCAATACTGTCTTCCAGAATTACGAGGCGTGGAATAAATTTCTGGTGTTCCGGATCATGTTCATGACTGCGATGCATTCTCCGCATTATAGGCAGAGAATTGAGATGATGAACATCTTGGAGCGGATTTATAACCCATCACCTCTATATATAGAGCGAAGATGGACTGGGTCTTCAGGAATCTACTACATAGCTGCCCACCGGTTTGCCTATCTACAGACCAACCTGAAGAGGATCAAGTGGTTGGAAGATTTGAAAGTCGTGAAGCTGTTCATTTTTGTGGAAGCTCACGTGAATTCGACTTTGCATATTCGAGGTCGCAGAGTTGAATTAAACTCATATGTTTATGAGGAAGTAACCCGTGTAATTCCAGCTGATAGAGTTAAGGTATTGGGCCGCCATGGGAAGTATGGTTTCCAGCGGAAAGGATATCCCGAACTTCCGATGAATTATCGATTCCTAAAGATACATGACCCAAAACCCTACTATTCCTGTAGACAAATCCAATACTATGTTGTTCTCCCCAAACTAGATGTAATGACTGGAGATGTTGTATGAGGCTACGCCATATAAATATAAATAAGGACTTCTTTTTATCACTATCCGATTGTGCATCAGGGTTGTTGCAAAAAGTCTAGTTGCTTCATGAGTTACGAATTAACTGAACTAAAGATAAGCTAATGGCAATTATCATATAATAACGTTAAGAAAACTTTTTACGCCAGGCACAACCCCAGGTACAGGTTCCAAATTCGCCCCCTACATCAAGTACTATTGTGATCCAGGAGAAGAAGTTCCTCCTCAAACAAATAAAGCCACCCGAGTTTGACGGGAGAGGCAGATTCATCCAGTCAGACGCTGAGATTTGGATTGAATCTATGGAGGACTACTTCGAAGCCGCTGGCACTGCACCAACCAATCAGGCCATGCTCGCCAAATTAAAACTCACCGGTGAAGCCAGACTATGGTGGAAACAATGGTGCAGGGATCAAGGGATTTCAGAGGGGTCCGTTACCTGGGAGAAGTTAAAGCAAGCCGTGCAAGGGAGATATTTGCCACCCGCATATCGTACACAGAAATTGAATGAGTTCTATGAGCTAAAACAGTTAGGACTCATGCTTGACGCATACTACTCTAAGTTTGTCTCACTCTTGAAGTATGCGCCACGAATGGACACGACACAGCAGGTGTCCAAATTTTGCGCAGGCTTAAATCCACCTGTAAATACCCGTCTCGAATCTATGAGACCATCAGATCTTCAGGATGCACTCATTCGAGCGGCACCCATAATTCAGGAAGTGCAAGCTAAACCAAGGAGTATTAAGAATTGGTCTTATAGCGACCCAAGCAGAGGAGCATTCAGACCCCAGGTTAAGAGAGTTCAAGGCCACAATCAGGGACAAAGAAAGAAGGCAAGGACAAATAACGTCAACAACTTTGTTCCTACTCACGGTAATGGCCGAAACATCCGATGTTTCCACTGCAATGAACTCGGTCACTTCAGAAAGCAATGCCCCAAGCTCAGCGAGGGACACCGTCAAGGTATTGGCCACGGTCAGGGAGGGACAGTTGAGATCTAGAACCTTGAGAGAATGCCTCGTCCAGTGGCAAGCTTATTCCGAAGAGGATGCTACCTGGATGGATGAAAGCTCTCTCAATCTTCAATATCCCCAATTTATCTCGAGATGAGGACATCTCGATTCTTCTAAGGGGGAGAGAATGTAATATTTCCGCGTACCGTACCGTAAATATTAACTTTCCGTATACCGTGTAAACCCTGTGTAAAGGGTATCTCTTGCATTGAAATTGTTGACGGCGTAATGTGTGACCCGCGCGCATGAAATGGGGTCCTCTGCAAATGGTAAATTGAACCGGGGGATAAAAACCGCTAACTGCACGAAAACACCCTCTTGGGAGGGGCAATTCAATTAAATTGATTGCAAATTTTTTTAATGTATTTATCCCTTTCCCCCAGCCGATGCATGGCTGGAGGGAAGGGAGTATGTGGGGGGGATGGGAAGGTGGGGGTTTGCATGGGCAGTTTCCCCCACGTGGGGGGAGACCCACTCCCCACCCCCACGGCCTATATAAACACCCCCTTGAGGGGGGGTGTGCTTAAGGAGAGAGGAGGAGGATTCTGCCCGTGGACAGAGAGAGAGAGGAAGTCGTGTGTGGGACACACACGAGGAGAGAGGAGGGGGTCTGTGTGCTTGGAAGAGAGAGGAGGAGGTCGTCCGTGAGCCGCCAACTGCCACTGGAAACGGCCGCCGTGCTGCTGCCCAGCCCCGCCCGTAGCCATTCTGCCGTCGCCTGGCCGCCGGACTCCGCAGCTCCGCACCCCGTCCGCCGCGCTGACCACCTCGCCAGGCCGCAGCCATCGACACGCCTCCACGGCCTGCCCCACGTGCCAGAAGCTTCTTTTGGAAGCTTCTATAGAAGCTTCCATAGGGGGCCTCCCTAGACCCCCTTCCCACGGCCCTATTTTCCACTTTTTTTTTGACACCCATTTTAAGGGCAAATTCCCACCATTTGGCCAAAAGGCCTTTCCCACCGCATATTCCCCGAAGATCCCTTAAAGATCGGGATTTCCAAGGAAGGAGACGGTGAGGCCACAAAGACCTCGCAAAAGCCTTCGACGAGACTTGGACAAAGACATTGTTCCGCAAGCCGTCCAAATACCGCGCCGAATCGAGCTCGTGGGAATTCCGAAGCTTTGTTGCAAGGTCTATTCCGAAGAGAAAACCATCCGCATACAAACACAAAGGCAACTCGTAAGTCGAATTTACGACTACGATGGCTCCTAAAAGATCCCAGGAGGCAACCGCGGAAGGTTCGACTCCAAACGTGCAAGTGGACATCACCCCGACACCACAAGTCCAGGTTCTTCCGTGTTAAATTCCGCATAAGAAATGATTAGGCGCGCTTAGGAAGGGAAATTCAAGTTACGTTTAAATTAAAAGCATTGAAAGAAATGCATCTTTTTGAGCATTATGAAAGATTGAACGGTTAGGGAATTAGATGCATGTAGATGGTATTTTTAAAGGTAAGAATCTAATCCTAAGCAAGAAGACGAAGTTTATATGTGCATTAGTTGCCATCCTAGATATGATGAATTAAGCGTATATGCACATTATGATTTCATAGGGAAAGTCTAGCACCATAAGATTTCATTCGGAAAGAACTAATAGGGCACTAAAAACGAACGTATGACTTGCAACATAGTTATACGATGGAATAGAGCAACACTAGTTTTCGCTTGAGTATCATCACGACTTAGTGACTAGGAGAATGTTATGAAATTGCGTAGTCTTCATGAGAAAAGGATCAATCATTAAAGAGTCGTAACTAGGTGTAAATGCATGGGATGCCAAAGGATAAACTACAAGGTAGTAGGTACGATTGTTGATGCAAGACCTAGTAGGCCCTAGGGAAAGTTAGTAACCAAATTAGCATGCACCAAGGAAAGATTGTATGACTCGCCAATGCATAAGTTCGAGAGCATAGACTACAAAGTAGTAGGCTTGATTAATTAGGAAAGTTAGCATACATATTAGTAAGAAATTTTACCTCACCAAGGAAACGGCAATCAATCGCTTGTTTACGCGAATTCGATTCCGTAGATTTGGTTTATCACCCTAGAAGGATCATCCTTGTCGCAAACAGGCATAATCGGATTGGCTAAGTAATATGAACCACAAGGAATCATATAAACACAGGAATCCTAAGAGATAACTAGGATTTAGTGCAAGGATAATTTGACCTCGCTTAGACAAAAACTGTGAACCTAAGGATCATGATGGAACTCCGACGGAGTTGCATATTCTAGAATCATGAGACAAACCTAATTAGAAATGACTTGGAGGATACCCCAAAATCCCGTTACTCAGCTAGGGTTAAAATCCGTGATCGGAACGCTAAGAAATGGATAGAAGGATTCCGTGAAATAGATGCAATACTTGTGCACAAAGCTGCAGTATTGTATAGATTTGGGATTTGTCCGCAAAGAGTCTTGTCATCTCTCGAAATGAGATCAACAAGTTATTGAAAGAATTTAACTTACAAGAGGATGAGTAATCATCCTGTTAACTCACTTTCCTTGGAAAAGTAATTGCCAAGGGAAAGGAAGATTAGGCGTTGCCTTGAAGCAAATGACCGACAATAAACTAAGGCGACATGGTCGCTGGATCCTGCCACAACAAACCTAATGTATTGGAAGGGTATGACCCTGACCCTAAGAATGATAGGAATCTTGCCAAGTTGCAATTGATTCTGGATCGAATGCGGGTTGCATTCGGAGGTAAAGGAGTTACTCCTTGACAGTTTGCCAGCCAAACGGCCATTGGAATTTGATTGTGTTTGTAAAAGTTAGAAAGGACTGTTTGCATTGTTTGCTCAATGAACTAAAGGATGAAAATATATCTAAAGCTTCAGGTTGGTGCCTGAGAGGCAGCTTCAGTTACCCCCGACTGCCTGCCTGACCCTAACCAAGGGGGTTGTGAACCGCGCCGGGAACGTGGACCGAACCCGCCGTGAGAGGTCTCTCCGTTGAGTTCTGCTTGGAGCAGGAGGACGCTTGGGTGCCAGGGGGGGCTCTGGCTGTAAATCCCTCGCCTTCCGGGTCCTACACAAGAGACTAACGTGACTCGGGATTGGATCTCGAGGCCCGCATACTAGTCTACGGGCGGAAACTTGGATTGGAAGTCCCTGGTGGATTCCTGGATAGCCTACGGGCGGATTATGATACGCCTACGGGCAGGAAACTCCTTGTATTGCAAAGATAAAAGGATAAATGATAATAAAGGAGCTGTTTGACATTGTTTTCTTTATGTCCCGTGATAAGATTACGTAAAGGAACCAGTGCTTAACAGGGTTAATCAAGGAAGCTGTTTGTATGTGTCAAACTAATGTGGTAGGTAATTACATAACTAAAACAAACCGAGGAAAGTGCGGAGGATGGACCATGGGTCCGTCCTACGGATGGGTGGTCCCGGTTAGCCGGGAACTTTTCTCAAGGTCTTCAACGGACAGAGAATGATTGTCATCACCAAAACAAGTAAGGAGAACGATGACTTGGAAATACCAATTACCCGATTCAGGCTGTTTTAGGGGAATGGAATGGGACTATGCCTTTTGGCAGAGAGGTCGAGCCTTGCATCCCTCTCGTTTCCCATTTTCCTTGAACCAAGTGCAGTATGAATTCGCTTCAGACCGGGCGTTCTGCGTAAAGAAGTTCGATCAGGTCTGACGCTAGTCGCTGTTAGCAAACGACCAAACAATTCCGTTCGATCCTAAGTGGAAAGCGCCCAGGACACTTCCGTTACGGGGCAGACGCGGAAAGTCCTAGATTACGAAACCCGCAACATTCCATGGGAGTGCCGGGTGGAGTCTTCTAGACAACCTTTCCGATGGACTGCTAAGACGTGTCCTAGAGGATGTTAGTGGACACGTTACATATTGTTATAGATACTCTTGAAGACATTCCATTTCCTCATGCACTAGTGTGTCAATTAGCCATAAAAGTATGAATTGTGAAGTCATTCGGAAGGATTCACACTGACATAAAGGCAAAGAGAATGGATAAGTAATGTTTAAAGGTATACGATTATGCCAAATGTTAGAGAGAACAAGGGAAGCCAAAAAAAAGTTCTTGAAGGATGTCTAACAATTAAGAGATCCAAATTTTATCTTCAAGTAATGAAGTAATCAAACCTAGGAAATTGTTGAATATAGAGAAGAAAATGGTATTGTACCATTCCCTAAAAAAGACATCCATAAGATGTACACAAGGTCTTCCTTTTGAGCTCATATCAATTTGGATCCTCAACTTTAAGCTTGAGCTAAAAATTTTCTAAATGTAAAATTCTCGATACCTTGTTCCTCAATAGATAACCTTCTAGGTTCCATCCAAACATCTCTTTGAGATCATTATGAAAATATCCCTCAGCGAAGCAAGGAGAAATCGATATAATTCCCATAACTTTTTCCAAGAGGTCAGGCAAGCAAGCACGCTTTTTTCACCACAATCAAATACATATTGATGAAGTCTCAATTTTTAGTCCTTATGGCCTTCATGTGCTATGGCCCAAAATGAAAATTCATTTTGGATATCAATGGGAAGAATTTGATGTATGGTGGAGCTACCATCAATATCATGACTAGGCACACCATGATACAACTTTGTTTCAATGTTTCCAAAGCAATTCGATTCTAGGTGAGCATGACAAGTGAAAAAAATTGGTCCCTTTTGGATTCTTTGAGTGGTTACTTTGAAACTCGGAGGTAATAACTTAATTTCAATATTTATAGTGATGGAAATGATAATGTATGCCCGTAATTACCTCATATTATTTGGTAAGACTTGGATGAGATCTTTCAAGGCACAAAGGAGTGTCCCAAATATGAAGTTTACATACCAATTGGAATAATTATTTAAGCAATCTTACATATTAATGCAAGAATGTCTTAGAGGAGACCATTATAGCTTTTTAAAGAAGATTACTGCCGCTGCCCCGTCGGTTGTTAGGTAATTCATAGGGCAAGGAGAAAGGCAAAGTGTGCGAAGAGAAGCACGGAAAGCCTCTTAAGAATTTTAGCATTAGACGCTTTATTTGATTTTCTGTTTGTGTTTTTGGAATATTGCGAAGAGTAAATGGGAGGACCATGCGAAAGTGATGTTACTTTGTTTTAGAGGTCAGCAAAGTTTTTTTAGGTTGTCTAAAAGATTTAGAGCATTCATCTATATGACCAAGAGCTATCCCATTTTATGGTGACTTTAGGCAAGGAATCTCATCAAGTTATGTGGTTGTCAGGTATTGTAGCATGGCGGGAACTACTTGTGGATGAGTAGCCAGGCCATGCGGCATCAACACATCCCTCCCCCCACATCGCCTTCCCCTTTCCTTTCCTAAATCTATGTACTATGTGGCATTAGCACATGCCTCCCCCCCTATCGCTTTCCCAATAAAATAAATCCTTTTGTCAAGGAGTTAGTAATGTACTTCTCTCTCTCTCTCTCTCTCTCTCTCTCTCTCTCTCTCTCTCTCTCTCTCTCTCTCTCTCTCTCTCATTTCTTGTTTAGGAATGGCTACTTGTTGCCCAAGGGGGCTAGCTTAGTTGGAAGAGGGTTGGGCTTGCATCACCAAGGTGGTGGATTCAACCACCATAGTTTGCGTAGTCACTTCAATGTCACTTCAATAGTGGCAACCAAATCTACGTTCCTTGAAAAGTTTTGGATAGTTGTTTGTTCATAAGATTGAATAAGTGATCTCCTCCTCCCTCTCGATGTTTCCCTCCGTGTTGTTTGAGGGTTGCAAATTCTCTCGGCCTTTGAGAAAGATAGCGTCAATTCTGACCTCATTTTCTAGCCTTTCCTTGCCCCTTTTAAGTTAATAGGAGAGAGAGTCTACCCCTCCCCCAAAGCATAGGATTCACAACTTTAAAAATAAACTTCGAGGAGGAGGGTTTTATGCAGTTCAATAGTCATTGTTTTTAGTTCATTTCTTAAAATTTTAGCTAAGATTTCTTTTAGCAAAGAGTTTTATTCTTCCATTGAATATCAAAATTCCTTGAGGTGAATTGCAAATGTAAGGATAATTAATTTCTTTTCATGCATTAAGCTTTACCTTACCATGTGGACAAGTACTCCAAAGTTGAAATATATCCAAGCTTTAAGTTCAGTGCTATATTTTGTGATTAAACTGTAGGGTCCAATTAATTATCGTTTTCCCTATGCACAAATCAAGCATTCCTTTACGATGTGAACATAATACCAACCATATTGTGATTAGAAGGAATCAAAGAAACATAACTAATTATGAATGTGATTGGCCAAAGCATTGTGTATCAACATGTAATGTAACCAACATGAGTATAAGAGGTACATCATTTGGTAAGATGCAAGGTTCTTCATGCGCAACAAGGGTATCACCATCACTTATAGCTACACACTATTAGACTAGGCTAATCCATACATGAAGCAAATCTGACATTGTAGAGTTGAATGGGCGGCATATCATTTGCTAAGATACAAGGTTCTTCATGCAACAGGGCTGCCACCATCACTTAGCTACAAACTATTAGACTAGGCTAATCCATACATGACAGGCAGCATCCTTGTCAGCTTTGGATGTGAGGAAGGGAAAGATCATGGCTAAGAATTTTTGGGGTGGTTATGCACTTTTGTTCTTCTCTATGTGTGTGTATGTATGTACGTACATGCAACAGGGCTACCACCATCACTTAGCTAAAAACTATTAGACTAGGCTAATCCATACATGAAACAAATCCAACATTGTAGAGTTATATGGACAACATGCAAGTTCTTTCACACAAGAGCAAAGCCAACATCACATAGCCATGGAGCGTACTGCAAGCCCTTCCATACATGGATCAAATTCAAGAAAAAGCAATAGTACAAGCTATTAAAAAAGCCCTTACTTTGTCCCACATATAAGAAGTGTTTTTCACTTCAACCCATGCATAAAGGGGGACTTGTTGTATCCAATACATTTATGGCAAAAATATAAACCTACTTCAACTAAATCTAAAGGCAAGACATGGATCAAATTCAAGAAAAAGCAATAGAACAGGCTATTGCAGAAAAAAAGGAAGGGAAGGCTTTCTAGGCTCCATACTTATAACAACAAGAAAAAAAGAACCATACTTTTTCCCACACATAAGAAGGATGAGCATTCCAATTCAAGCAATCATAAAGAGAGAATGGAAAGAGAGTGTGTGGCCCAAAGCATGCTATCAATGACAAGTGAGACAGGCAACATCCTTGTCAACTTTGGATGTGAGGAAGGGAAAGATCATGGCCAAGCATTTTTGGGGAGGTTATGGACTTTTGTTCTTCTCTCTGAGTGTGTATGTATGTACGTACGTATACATACACATATATACATTATGTATATGTGTGTGTGTGTGTGTATACACACACACACATATACACATACACACGCATATATATATATATATATATATATATATATATATACATATATATATACATATATTGTTTAAGGCTATCCATACTCAACCTATCATGTGCTGCTGTCACTAGCTAAGAAGAGTGGACACCATCACCTCATCATAGTGTAGTGACCTTAGAAGACAACTCGACTACGAGTCAATACCAGAGGGGACCATGGACTAGAAACATACGGAGGATAACTTGGCTTGTCAGGCCAATCGTACCAAACGGTGCACTATCACTAATCTCCTACTGTGTGTACTCTACTAGGCAATCTAACTACAACTAATCATTGTGCTCTCTAGGGGTAACGAAACTCTACCTCAACTATCCTACTAACTCACACAGTGGTCTAGGCTAGCCCTCTATGCCAAGAATCACTCAAGTCTTGTCGAATCATCCTAAAATGTATCTGCTATGCCAAATGCTAAATATCAGATTTAGCAAGCAAACGGACTCGGAATCGATCGAAACTTGAATCAGATGATCGCTAGACTCTAGGGAACACAAGCATATGGTCAAATCCTAGACAACACTTCTTTAGGTCAATCAAATAGTCTCGGAACACATACATGTATGTGTTTGTGCAGGTCACAAAAAGTGACGACTCTCACTACACCCCTAATCTCCTAGTTGAGTAGACTCTAGTGGTGGTCTTGAATCTGGAAACGGACTTCTCTAGAGCCAGATATGACTACCTGATGCTCTAGGTGGGTCTACGCTGATAGGCATGTGCACACACCACAAAAATATGCACGACCACGATCAAACAGTAGCTAATCAGTATTAGAACATACCTATAAAGCATCACTACAAAATAATAATGAGAACGCACGCAGCAAGCTCGAGAAGATTTGCTCAAAAAGCTCTCTTAGCGCTTTACTTAGTCTCTTCATTGCTGGTCCTTACAAATGAGCTACAAGCTCACTTAAGTACTCCCACTCACTCATAATCACTGAGTCATCATGACTTACAACTTGGAAGCCTCATCTGACCCCATTACATCATTGTTTATACAATTGATGACTCTTTTATACATTGATTTATGGGATTTTGTACATATTTATGGGAATTTTTTGGGACTTCGGACTGTTGGACTTTTGAGCTCCAACACTCTCTTGCACCTAGTCAATGTCCGTCCTCGGACATGCTGGTAATGTCCTTGGAAAGCTTTTGGTTCGGTGCTTTGTTGGGCATGCACGCTACCTTGATTGAGCAGTTTATTCTTGAGGTGCTCGGTAGAAGAACAAGACTTCCTCATTTAAATGTGTGTTTACCCACATTAGCTTGATTGTCTTGAACTTAGCAGCACTTGTTAATGGAGATGTTTTAAGAATATGTACCTCCTTTTTGGGAAGTAACATTCTCTTTTCTTTAACTTTTAGCTTGTAATACTTTTGACCATGTAACTCTCTTGTGTAGAAGAGGTGTGATGAAGCCTTAAATTTAAACCTTGTAGCTCTTTATCAGCTGAAATATGTATCAATAGTCATCTGTATGACTGCGTTGAACTTCATGTTCCTGTTGCTAATTTTGTCTGTTTCAGTTTCTAGCTTTGATATTCTTGAAGTATCTTTAGTCTACTGGTGATTCCCCTTTTGTATCCCTGTTGGACCTTGAAGATTCGCCAGTTGTCTTTGATGATTCGTTTGCTCTATTCTAGCATTGCGCCTTTACTCTTTGAACTGAGCTTCAAGCAGATTTTCTATTTTTACTTTTATAATATACTAAATAAAAGAAAAATGCTGAAAAACACTATATTATCTCTAAAACAAATTATTTTTGGCACAAGAAGCAAACCGGTGCGGTGGTAGTCGTTGAGGATATTGATTGCTCCGTGCAGTTAGGTGATCGTACAGTTGAAGATGATCATGGTTTGGTGTAGGCAAGGCAGGTGATGGTAAAACTAGGCTTACTTGCCATGGGCTCCTCAATTTTACTAGTGGGCTATGGTCATGCTGTGACGAGGAACGCATACTTATTTTCACTACCAATTTCAAGGACAAGCTTGATCCTGCCCTTCTTCGGCCAAGTCGCATGGACATGCACATCTTGCTATCTTATTGGACCTTTCCAGCTCTCAAGAAGCCGGTGAGCAGTTATTTAGGCATTGAAGATCACCCAATGTTTCCTGCGCTTGAGGCTGCCATGCCAAGGATCCCTCACAAAATCTCTCCAACATACATGGCCGAGATGCTGATCAGGAAATCAAACCAACCATGATGCAGCATTCAAGAAAATTATGGTTGCATTGGAGACAAATGCCTTAGGTCACTTAGATGTCAATTGCGTTGATGGTAAAGTAGCTGTGAATGGATTTGACAAAATGTCATCTGGGACTTTTCTTGAGAGTCCAAAGATGCGGCAGAAAAAGCGGTTTTTCCTCTTCATGGCTGTTGTCAGAGGCAAGCATGCAGACTAGTGCAGTCGAGGGTAGAGTGTCTGTTCTCTCTAGATGAGACTACACATGAGATGGCAATGCTTACAGTTGCTTGGAGTTTAAGCAGTGTTCCGATGAGACCCGGGCAAAACCCTTTTGTAAGGGGCTCGGAGAACAATCAAGATATGGTTGTGCTTTTACCACATTCAGAAGATCTATATGCCCATACATACAACCCACTGATTTCTAGGCATAAGGCGGCTCTAAGCATTATTACAGTGAACGAGGAAGGATCACATTAATGGTGTGCCTTGCATTCTTTTGAATAATCCTCAAGCGCTCCTGGCATTGTTCTATGGAGGTCTTTTTTATGTGTACATTTTTCCCAGAGATGAGTTCAACAAACTGTTCTTATCATCATGAAGGCATTCAAAATGCTAGGAGTACCTTCACAGTGTTGGACAAATGAGCCAAGCCTTGTTTTTGGTGGTATTGGTGAAAGAAATTGTATTGTAAATCAAATGACAACTTGGAAAGAAGCACATTGAGTTCAAGACTATTGGTTTCTATATGTTCCAGAAAACCATACAAATTACATACAAACTCTAGATAATTTTACAAGAATGCAAGTGCCAAAGATGAGAGTCTATCTTTCCATTTACAACTTATTCCACAAAGATATACTTATATGACTTGGGCTCAACTTCTTCTGAAAATTTTTGGGTTCCTTCTTAGACCATAGCTCTAAAGGAATCACATACTTTAATGGCATGTTTTGCAATTGATTGTCATCTTGATTCAATGGCACTTATGGGTTCCTTCTTAGACCATAGCTCTAAAGGAATCGCATACTTTAATGCCATATTTTGCAATTGATTGTCAGCTTGATTCAATGGCACTTTTGAGTAACATACATCTTATCAAAGTTATGATTCTGTTAGTTGGTTTACATTGGGCGAAGTTCTAGTAAAATCATAAAATTGTGTTTGGTTGTGGACTCAAAGAGGTTGTAAGCTTAGCCAAGAAATCCCTATGAGACTGAGATGCACGAGATTGAGATATATTTTGCACAGTGTGGTGCAGCCACCACAGTTGCTTTTGTCATCTGCAAATGCCTCCATAGACTCATTCACTGTCATCTTGTAGGTTGCTATGCACCCTTCTCCTTAACTGTGTGAGTAGAGATGGTGGAGGGGGGGAAGGGGGCAGCCTCTAAGCTACAAAATGCTGCCACATGTGCCCAAAAGACCACATGTTCTATGGTGGGATTGCACCGTGTTGAGGGTTTGAGAACTAAGTTGAGGAAATGGAGTTCTCTCTAAAACATGTTGCGAAGTCACTCAAGTATGGTATAGATCAACCAGTGATAAAGGGCAATTCAAAATTCATCGGATTATTATGCCAAAAATGAAGGATTTGCCATTTTTAACACTCAAATGTGTGCAAATCAACTGGCTTGCTTCAAGACAAGCTTGAAACCTAGTCCGATTTCTAATGGAAAAGATGGGTATTTAGCGAAGAATATAGAAAAAGTCAATTTTTAGAGGAAAATGTTTGTTTAGAGTGTTTTCTCTCCTATGCAGTGCTCACAGAAACACTATTTTGAATTGTCCTTAACACTATTTTGAATCGATTGAAATTGCAAAATACTGGTTGGATTTCAAGGTTATCTTTGAAAAAATATTTTGCACAGTGTGGTGCAGCCACCACAGTTGCTTTTGTCATCTGCAAATGCCTCCATAGACTCATTCACTGTCATCTTGTAGGTTGCTATGCACCCTTCTCCTTAACTGTGTGAGTAGAGATGGTGGAGGGGGGGAAGGGGGCAGCCTCTAAGCTGCAAAATGCTGCCACATGTGCCCAAAAGACCACATGTTCTATGGTGGGATTGCATCATGTTGAGGGTTTGAGAACTAAGTTGAGGAAATGGAGTTCTCTCTAAAACATGTTGCGAAGTCACTCAAGTATGGTATAGATCAACCAGTGATAAAGGGCAATTCAAAATTCATCGGATTATTATGCCAAAAATGAAGGATTTGCCATTTTTAACACTCAAATGTGTGCAAATCAACTGGCTTGCTTCAAGACAAGCTTGAAACCTAGTCCGATTTCTAATGGAAAAGATGGGTATTTAGCAAAGAATATAGAAAAAGTCAATTTTTAGAGGAAAATGTTTGTTTAGAGTGTTTTCTCTCCTATGCAGTGCTCACAGAAACACTATTTTGAATTGTCCTTAACACTATTTTGAATCGATTGAAATTGCAAAATACTGGTTGGATTTCAAGGTTATCTTTGAAAAAATATTTTGCACAGTGTAGTGCAGCCACCACAGTTGCTTTTGTCATCTGCAAATGCCTCCATAGACTCATTCACTGTCATCTTGTAGGTTGCTATGCACCCTTCTCCTTAACTGTGTGAGTAGAGATGGTGGAGGGGGGGAAGGGGGCAGCCTCTAAGCTGCAAAATGCTGCCACATGTGCCCAAAAGACCACATGTTCTATGGTGGGATTGCACCGTGTTGAGGGTTTGAGAACTAAGTTGAGGAAATGGAGTTCTCTCTAAAACATGTTGCGAAGTCACTCAAGTATGGTATAGATCAACCAATGATAAAGGGCAATTCAAAATTCATCGGATTATTATGCCAAAAATGAAGGATTTGCCATTTTTAACACTCAAATGTGTGCAAATCAACTGGCTTGCTTCAAGACAAGCTTGAAACCTAGTCCGATTTCTAATGGAAAAGATGGGTATTTAGCGAAGAATATAGAAAAAGTCAATTTTTAGAGGAAAATGTTTATTTAGAGTGTTTTCTCTCCTATGCAGTGCTCACAGAAACACTATTTTGAATTGTCCTTAACACTATTTTGAATCGATTGAAATTGCAAAATACTGGTTGGATTTCAAGGTTATCTTTGAAAAAACATTGAATTTTTGCATGTTTTAGTTGAAAATCTAGCAAATTCATCATTTTTTGGCAAAAATACCGGCTGAGTTTCATGTCTGTCCTTATTTTGATTGGTTGGAAAAATAATAATTGGAGCCCTCTCCTATGCTTGAAGTCCAAATATGGTCAATTTATGGCTTGCACTCTGTCTTTGTTTTTGTTAGAAAAAAAAATTATGACTAAAGTTAACAAGGGGATGCTTGAAAAAGGAAGAATTTGGTGGAATTTGGTTTTCTTCTAGGCATGTTCACATTTAGCTGGTTCAAAATACTTTTGGGTGATACATCTCATCAAAGTTATGATATGCATTCTACATCTGTCCAAAATTGATTTATCGTTCTGGGATCATTAGAGAGCAAGGCATTTGTATCATCCACAAATTGAGAAAGGCATTGTTGCAAACCATTAGGCAAAGTAACACCCTGAATAAGGCCTTCAATCATAGAATCCTTTACCACACAGTTGAAGCCATCGGATATTCAATGGCTGGCAGATAACTTATTGGATGATGCCAGGGTAAGAGCTCAGAGGCCAGCCTATGGCTCCTAGCAATTTAGTGAATGGAAATTTAGTGATGTATAAATCCATGAATGAAACGGTATGGCAAAGCTTTGATGGTTTTCAGGACATTTTGCTACAGGGGCAAGCTTTGCCAAATGACAAGGAGATAGTGAGCAACAATTCTGTGTATGCAGGGCGGATGAGGAAGGGTGGCTTTTTGTTTTACATGAGATCTTCTTATGTTGTGCCCTTGTCTTACTTCTTCATTTTCTTAAATGAGACTATTGAGGGCTACTATCTCAGATGAATTCTAGGGACCAACTTATACGAGCTTAGCACACAGCTGTTCATCAATTTCACTCAAGCTCTTGACGATGGACCCTCTCCATCGGCTCAGAATTGCTTTACTAATGCCTCCAATTCAATGTTGCAACCCTATGCGATGTTGCTGGGCCAGATACCAGATTAGGTCAAGGGAGTTGTGTGGACAATTATAACCAAAATTTTGTAAATAAGTTTTCAAAATTGAAGTGATAGAGGTTCATTTTTGTAATTGATGGGGCTGATTTGAAGCTTTCAACATGTAAAGTTGAGTTTAAAGGTAAACATAAAAAAGAAGTGACTATATTTCATTTCATCAATTTTTGTAAGGACTTTTTAGACTTGAAATTGAATTGGAAAGAGCTTCTTGGAGTTTCTGCCTTCTTGCACAATCTTTTGTTGCATGAAGGTGAGTGAGTATTTTTGAACCAAATTTCATGTGCTTGTTATTTTTAGTTCTCTTTCTGTGTTGATTTGTGTTGTGTTTTGCGGAGCGTTTCTCGTCCCATGTAATTTTCAACCCCAATGCATTTTGGGTTTTGATAATCAAATCTAAATGTGGAGAGGGTTGTTTTGAGATTCAAAACCACTTGGAGAGTCCTCAGAGCATGAGGATCATCATTAGTTGTATTTGACACAAGTGCATGTCATACATTGTTGTATCACATTTTAGATTTGGTATGAAAACTCTTGGATTTCCACTAAACTTCATGATAAGCTTTCTTAGAATCCTATCTACTAGAATATGCAAGTAGTTTGCATAATGGAGCTCCAAGTTTGTGTAGATTTGAGACTTTCTTCAGAATTATTAATTGGACTCTTTTGATTACATTTGAGCATTTTGAGCTAAGTGGAGAGGAGTGTTGATAGAATCTTATCACAATCCCTAATATACATATTCAACAGTTTTCCATGGCAGCACATTAGTTTCATCACTATACTAACCTGCTTTCGCACACATAGATTGGCAATATAGCGTGGCCCCACACTGTCCCAAGCTTGAGTCCCTCTTGGTATTGACATACTCTGTGCGTGAAGCTGTGAGACTCTGTATTAAAACAAAGGAGTATCCTCCATAAGCATCACAAAGGAAAACACCCTTCCTATTGTTATACTATGCATACTTGGAGCTTTGCAGTGTCGATATCCAAAAATTGTGTAGATTTGGGATGACTAGTTTGGCTAAGAAGATCTCTAGCTTAATCACACCATCATTTTGAAAGCCTAATTGTGGCAAGATCTCTTTCAACACGAGAGCAAGAGTAAAGCTTTTTTCCAAGGTGCAAAATTCTAGGTTATTTTCTTTTTGCCTTTTATTTTTCCATATAACCATTCCTACATATTGTGAACGTAAAATCTTTTCTAAACACTTGGATTGTATAACCGAGAATCTTTTGGGAGCAACAAATAATCTTTCGGGAACAAAAAAGAGTATTTTGGGATGCTTGAAGAGGATATAAAAAACAAGGGTTTAAAGAAAGGAATGTAGCATCTCTCTCTCTCTCTCTCTCTCTCTCTCTCTCTCTCTCTCTCTATGTACTCTGAAATGTAGAAATTACTTTGAATGCAAGTGTAGGACTGAAACAATGGAGGGACTCAAACAATGGAGAAAGCTGAGCATAGAAAGAGGCGGGATAGGATTCTTTGCTAGCACCAGAAAATGGACAGATGAGACAATGATGAAGAGGTATGGGCTACATGTAACATAACTGAGAAAAACATGAGAATAAGATTTTACTGCCTCAACAGAAAAGAAAAGAAACTAGCACGGCTAATAGACCAGTTTAAGGGTTGACAATGTTTTCAGAAGTTTAGCAATCACCTACCAGAAGTTTTAAAGACAATTGCTGAAAAAAGATGCATAAAAGGTCTTTTTATATCTTGCTTCCATACAAGTCAGAACACCAAATTAGTTTCTCATTTTCCTAAACATACCAATTAAATCCCTTGGGCATTTCAAATTACCAGAAGCAACACAGCCTCAATCTTCTCTTTTGAGAGTTTGACATTGTGAGCCACATGAAAATAGGGATGGAAAACTTTCCTCGTTATGTAGTTGATTAATCCAATCAACACCTTAGATGCAGACCACCAACAAAGACGCATTTGATATCACAATGATTGACACCTATAAAGGACTTTTACTTGTTTTAACTCAACACCAATCTGTTTACCAGAATCAATCTCATCGTATACTGGGGCAAACCACAATAAAAGCTTTTCAATAAAAACTTTAATACATGTTTTAGAAAGACAGAAAGTAATCACGGCCACTGGACTAGTAGGTCCACTAGGTGTAACCATTCAACTTTTGGCAGTGACATGAGCAAGGCAAAGATTGTCTGACCTAGACTATCATTAACTGAGCCTCACATCAACTGAATCAAATAGTATAATCGACATAAACCCCTAAGCAAAGGCATGGAGCTTTATACAATCGCTATAGTGACACAACGTAATTACTTCAAGATCACTACTCCTAGCCAATCAAAGCCTTGAGCCTGGTTGATCACTTAACATGATTTACACCATATGTACCCACAAGACTTCAGGTTAAAGTCAAGCAGCATGCTTCACCACAAGTAGTCCTCTTTCTACAAGCAGGAAGTTGAACAGATGGTAGTAGGCTCTCATTCAAATGACTAAACATCTTCATTTATTCCAGCTTGCACAATAATTCAGATCACATTAGCAGCATTCAGTTTCATCGATTTGCAAAACTTTTGTCAAAGACATTGCTTCCACAGGCAAATACCAACTAGAGTCCAAACTATCAACAGAGGAATGAGTAGAAAAACTACTGCTAGCAGTAAGAGAATGCCAATTAACCTACTCTTATTATCAGTGAGACATTACAAAGACACTCCCAATAAGTAAAATGTCCATAATTATTCCACAAACACACATACAATGCAAAAGGCCCAGTAAAACAAGGAGAGAAAAATATTAAACTTTAGAGTAAAAACCTAATCAGTGAAACTAAACCAATGTTTCCTCACATTCAGCTTCAAAATAACTTGCAAAAACATATGGTCAACATAGGCACATCACTAAATCACGTGTGCCATAACCACGCATGTCATATTTGAAAAAATACATGTGTTCACCTTAAATATATATTGTTTTGTAAGTGAAAAACAAACATAAATCACTAAATGCTAGCTTAGCTCTTAGTAGCCAGGTTCGAGATATCCACAAATTGCAAACGCTTCATATCTTTATTACTAATTTACTTACCATGATGTATATGTGACATCTTTAAAAAAGCATGGCTCAACATTCGTGAGGCAAAAAGAAAAATTCTAACTTTAGCTATCAAGGCCTGATGTCAATTCTTTAGAGTCAAAATCCATGTATTGACAAAAAAAGGATGCAAATGTTGAAGCATAACACAAAAATTACTCTGATGTTATTCTTGCATGCTTGGACTCATCGCATCAAGGATCCACATGTACTTATGAGATTAGAATCATTAACTCCAACATGGTAGCAGTACAAGGCTCGAAAATTGTTGATTTTTTGTTGGCTTTCTCAGCATACCCTTCCAAGAGAAATGATCTATTTCAAGTTGAGTAATATGCTTCAATATTGCAAGTGAGCCCTTCAACTTGATTCAAACATTTCACATTTAACCCAAAGTGAAACACTTCTCATAGCAAACTTGAACTAGAAAGAGAAAAGAAAAGACCATCAATCTGTAAGATGACAATGATCTTTGGCAAAAAAAAAAACCTTGACTTTAACTTGTGATGCAGATTCAAACTCTCAAACCAAAATGCACAACATAAAATTTAAAAAAAAAGTCATTAACTCGTTCCAAGGCCTACAAAATGATTTGCCTTGAGACCAAAGCAAGGTGAGAAATAAAAAGCTATTAATCTAAATCAATCTAGAAATATCTTAAAAGCTTAACTTCGCAAAGTGCAACCACAACTTCGTTAATTTGGTAGATTTACTGCTCAACTCCCATGCATAATGGCATAGAGGTGAAAATAGAGGTGAGAGGTACTATAAAAGCACCGTTTCTGATGAATCATAGTTTTGCATGCCTCCTTGTGCTCCAAGCTTATCTCCACAAAAAGCTCATGGATTCACACAAACACACAGACACACATATTTGGACTATCATTTTTATAATAACTTTGGTCAGCAAAACCTACAAATTGAACCAAACATTAAAAATTGAACACAACTTTTGCACAAATAAAAGTAATAAGCCTCACACAAGGGTCAAAAGAGTCAATCAGCTAAAATGTTGGTTGTGAGACAGCAGTCACCAAAATTATAACTTGGCTCACATGACATGAAGACAGAACAAGCCATTTGGCCGATACAACAATCCATACTCCGCAAGTCACAAGAAGTACCAATGACAGCCTTATCCAAAAAAGATCAATCCCAGCTCCAGTAGTCATTCAAGTTCTGTCATCATCCACGTAAACCAGTCTCCTTTTGTCGCCATTCAGTGAAACCAGCTTCCACCTAGTAGTTGCATTCTACATAGTTTTTAGACATGCCTTCATCCAAATAGAGAGGAAACATGGTAAACCTCCTCACAGGTTCCATCCAACACAAAATACAAACCAACCAGGTCCCAAATGCAGAAGGCGAAAGGGAATCCATATATGAGAAACAAATAATGAGGCCCTCTTAAATAGGAGCTACATGAATACGGCATAGATTTGCTCCTATCGATGGAACATCCACTTATGAAACTCTCTCTACCTGACGAAAAATGGCCTTCATGTTACCATATAACCTCACAAGGTTCACTGGTCATTTTGGAATGTATGGCACTGCAGGCGTACAAAGGCATTACCTATAATCTGGGAAATGCCAATATTCATACCAAGGCAAATAGGCCCCTAGCTCAATAACCTGAAAGCTGGAAAAAGTCAGGTGTTCCTCCAAAGAGGACCTCTGAAACCTGCTTCTAGTCATAAGGATACCTCAAATTAACGACATTGCCAAGATCATCATCATCACCCTCTACTGAAGAAGTATCCCTTAATTGGTTATCCTCCACATGCCTAAACTCCTCTAAAGGGATTAAGCTCTCCTGTTTGGACCTTTTCCAGTATCATAAACATTGTCTAGCATGGTAAGTATACTAGCATTTGCAGATTCCTCCCTAGATGTCTTCTCAGCTTCTTCTCTATGCATGTTTGCTTTCTCTGAGGCGACACTGCACAAGATTGGCGTAGAATGTTCATTATGCACATCCTTCACATCTACGCTTACTTGAGAGGCCTAGAAGTAACTTCTGATGCTATTCTGATGTGGGATTGAGTTTGCACAATTCCAGCCAAACCATGGGGACCAAGAATGGCACCATTCAAATGTTGGTGCACACCCTCGGGCAAAGCTCTAACATAATCTGCCTGAAACTAAGCTTGTTGCCTCTTAGTCATCACGCTCACAATTGATGGATCCACACCTACCACAGCAAAATCATCTACACGCATCCCATCCCAAATTATGTTCATAAGACCCTCTCTTTTGCTCATAAAGGGAAACACCATATTGTAAATGCAGATGTAGGTGATTAGCGCATTCCTATCGCCAATCACATTGCAATTAAGAAAGAAATGAAGAAGTGTGTTTCAGCATACTTAATTTTTGCAAGAGAGAGAGATGTCTCTACTTCATCTTCTCTCTCTTTAGAGCAAAACAGAATTAAGTTGTTGAATAGATTTGAAGAGTGCTTCACAAACTCACTCCTAGATGAGCTTCCACCCTCCAGACCTGAGGATCACAGAATTGATCTGATCCCAGGAAGTTCTCCTTCAGCCCCCTTACAAGGTAAGCTTGATGTAGCAGGAGGAGATAATGAAACAAGGCAATTAACTTTTGGAGAAGAGTCTCATAAGACCTAGTACTTCTCCATATTGTTCACCTGTCTTATTAGTGCAGAAAAAGGACGGCACATTTCGTGTGCGCATAGACTATAGATCTCTAAACAAGATCACAGTTAAGAATCGATTCCCAATTCCCCAAATTGATGACATTCTTGACAAGTTATAAGGAGCATGCATCTTCAATCTCATAGACTTGAAGAGCGGCTATCATCAAATACGCATTGCTCCTCAGGATGTGCATTAGACCTCATTTAGAACAACCTTCGGGTTGTATGAGTCCTTAGTGATGCCTTTTGGTCTCACCAATGCACCAACGACATTCAATAGAATGATGGATCAAAATTTTCATCCATATAGAAGATTTACGGGTGTCTTCTTTGATGACATCCTAGTCTTCTCAGAAATAGAAGAGCAGCATTATGAACATTTAGCAACAGTGTTTGCAGAATTACGTAAACACAAGCTATTTGTGAATGCTAAGAAAAGTGAATTCTTTTTAAAAGAAACTCACTACTTGGGCCATATAGTGTCTCACAACGAAGTGAGAATGGATCTCGAGAAGATTCAAGCAATAGTAGAATGGCCTATGCTAGCTACAGTCCACGACGTCTGAAGTTTTCTTGGACTATGCTCCTATTATAGGCGCTTTGTCCGAGGCTTCGCCACCATAGCTGGGCCATTTCATGATTTGACTAAGAAGAGGGTACCATTTCATTGGAGCCCTAGTCAGAAAGAAGCTTTTGAAAAGCTTAAGTATCTTCTTAGTCATGGACCTATCCTCATAGTCCCCGATCTTCGCAAGCCTTTTGAGGTTCATTGCGATGCATCCGGTGACTGTGTAGGAGCAGTCTTGAACCAAGAGGGCCATGTCATTGCTTATGAAAGCCAGTGCCTCAAAGAAGCAGAGCTACATGTTTCCATTTATGAGAAGGAGCTTATGGCAATTATCCATGCTCTCTCTATTTGGAAACATTACTTGTTAGGGGCTGATTTTGTTATTAAGACAGATCATCAAAGCCTATGATGCCTCGAGCATCACAAAATTCTTGGAATTCACGGGAGATATACTCACTGCCATTATCATACCTCAAGCACTTAAGCTTATTGCCCATCTGATTCTCAACCATGGCCACGAATTTTTGGAATGTTTTAAGCACATCGTCCTTTTTCCTGATAGGATATACCCACACCTTTTGTGTAGCATCGTCAATAAATGTGACAAAGTATGCCACTCCACCTAACGACATAACAGGCATGGGTCCGCACACATCACTGTGAACAAGATCTAAACGGTTTGCTTTGCATAAACCACATCATGAGTGTGACTTTTAGGTCTGTTTGCCAAACATACAGTGATCACATTGCTCGAAAGTAGAGTAGTCAAACACAGGAATATAGTGCAAACGAGAGAGATTTTCCATTCCCTTTTTACTCATGTGTCCCAACCGGCGATGCCACAAAGAAACAGGAGGCTCCTCGGTTACGGTGACAACATGGTTATGTACACCAGATACATGTAGTGGATTCCACTTTTCATCCCTCTCATGATCAGAAAATTACCCCTACGCAATTTCCATGACTGATCACCAAACACTGCGTGGTAACTAGCGTCATCAAGCTGACTTGTGGAAATTCAGCTCTTTGTAAGCTTTGGCCCATGCTGCACATTGGTAAGTGTAAAATGCGATCCATTTGGCAAAGCAAGCTTTATGTCTCCAACACCCACTACATCACATGCATAACTGTTGCCTAAACGCACCACCCCACACCTCTTATTATCATAAGAAGTAAACCACTCCGTGTGTGGAGTAACATGAAATGATGCCCCTAAATCCACGATCCAGTCCTGCTCATACAAGCTTTCGGTGGCAACAAAAAATGACGCATTTATGGTACTGTCAAGGAGGATGTCTCCCCCATTATCACAGTCATGATGAGAAGTAGCATTCAACTCCTCATCTTTAACAGTAGCATTGTGACTAGCATCTTTGCCTTTGCCTTTACTCTTCTGTTCATGAGATCATTGACTTCTCTTCCAAATACTGCAGTCTTTCTTCATGCAACCCTTCTTATGGCAGTGGTAGCATTCTATATTGCTACGACCTCTTGATTTTCTTCTCTATCTTCCTTCTCTAGGCTCTTTAGATGCACTGCGAGATTTTGACCTTGATCTGCCTCTGCTTCATACATTCATGGCACTAGCAGGCTTAGCTTCATCAACAGTCTTTCTATTGACCTCTTCCATTAGCTAGCTACTCTCTACGTCAGTGTATTTCAACCCTGCAAACTAGAGCTGAGTTGCTAATGGATGTCCTGTAAGTATCCCATGAGTCTGGTGGCAACGTAACTAGCAGAAACATTGCCTTCAAGGAGTCACTGAACTCAATTTCCTGTGACTGCAGCTGACTCAAAATGGTATTAAACTCATTCAAGTGGTTTGTCATGGGTGTGGACTCCTTCTTACATAAGTCGATTAGTCGTTTCAGCCAATACACCTGACTAGGAGCACTCTTTCTGCCATGGAGATGCTCTAACGCTTGCCATAACCCATAAGCACCAATGGTATCCTTTACATTGAAGTAAACGGATTTATGAAGAGTCAATAAGATGGTAGAGCTGGCTAGCTCATCTAGCTCTAACCGCTCCTCATCGTCAAAATCTTCTAGCTTCACACCTTTTAGTCGAATTGGTTTGACCTGCTTCTTTTGGACTAGGACATTATAACACTGCTCTTTCCAATACATATAATTGGAACCATCAAGTTTTTCAATGTTAAAGAGAGTGTATTCTGTGCTACTAGTAGATGCCATACTGCTTGTAGAATGTGTGCACAATAAGATACAAGGCTGAACTACTCTCTAGTGACAGTAGATACCTCTAAGAGCTCACATAAAGTTATGGCGACTACGCATAAAATTTTTGGCTAAAATTTGGCAGAATTTCCCCTGAAAGTTGGCTATATAACAACCAAAATCTCTACAATACACGCATCAACAGTGTTCTAACTGCCAAAAAATGCACATAAGACCTAGAAAAAATTCGACAGAGTCTCCTTTGTACGCTGAGCAAAATCTTAACCCAAAACGCTTCAAAATAACATCAACACTGTCCAAAAGATAAGCATACAAGTGTCAACAAGTATCTATGCATCAAAACTGATGCCAATTTGGCATAAAAGCACCCAAAACCATGAGATACATAGCCTATGGTGAGGCTTCGAGGATACTCCAACCACCTGTTGTAACGCACAAGGCCTGCGTAGCGTGCAACTTCCCACTTTGCGTTCGTCACCCACGGTTCTCACTGTGATCCCCCGTAGTCTTTCCCCACCTTTAGCTTACAAGAAGGCACTTTGCTTAGAAAGAAAGTAGATTGCAAGAAGGCTTTGCGATTACAAGAAATAACACTCGTGTTATGTTGGCGCAAGGCCTAGGTGGAGGGGGAACACCTAGGCAATGCGAGATGAAAATGTTGGTTACAATGTTTGTGCGCTTATCCCCCCTCATACACACCCCCCCCACAAGGAAGATCAATGTCCTCATTGAGAGGGAGTGGGACTTGTTGACTCAAAATTCGAGGGTCTTAATCCACTCCTAGTGAGTAGATCAGTGTCTGAACCCGCTAAGTGCCTTATCCACGGACTCGATACAAGTGTGAGATAAGGTCTTTGTTTATTTGAACAGAAAATAGACAATTCCTAGACCTAAATTTGCCTTGCCCAATGACTCGATTACAGATGTTGAGCGAAGGACTTTTGATGAAGATTCAACACTTTTATCTGCCCACTTCTCACTTACAATTTGTGAGGCATATGATCGCTCCTGGGGTAAAGGCGGATGATACAAATCAGGGTTTTCTCACTCGTAGAATTGGAGTAGAAGCTCGCGAGCATGCTCGATGACCAGTGGTTCTTCCACCCATGAAGCTTCTTTCATAGGTCGATTCTTCCATTTGATGTGAAACTCCGGGTGTTTGCCCCGGGTGTTTGCCAATGAAGTGCGTGTCCAGAATAATCTCTGGCTCGAAGGGAAGCTGAACAAGTTGTGCTAGAAGTGGTCGTTGTCGCCCGAACCGGGTATCTACATGGAATCGCCCGAGGAGTTGAACATGGAATGCATCATGGATTAATATATTCGGCAGAAGCTGGATCTTGTAAGTGACATCGTTGAGCCAGGTGATGACTTTGTATGGCCCATAGTACCTGTTGTTGAATTTTGGGGTGAGGTTTCTAGTTAAGTCGATGTTCTTGGAGCTGACCAGCACCAAATCGCCGAGAAAGAACTCCACATGCTTTTTCCTCTTGGCATTGTATCTCTTTGCTATGAGGAGCTTGTTGTTGCAGAGACTTTCTTGGGCCACCAACATTCGTTGTTTCCATTTGAGCAGGAATTCTTCAGCATCCGGGTCTTCTACATACTATTTACCTGCTGCTAAGGCTAGAGGGGTGATTACTTCTTTACCTATTGCTACCTCAAAGGGGGTGAAACCAGTGGAATTGTGCAAGGTAGCATTATAGTGAAACTCCAGAATGTTGAGATACTGCGCCCAATCCTTTTGATCAGCTCTGACATAACTACGGATGTAGTCTTCAATGCCTTGGTTGAGTCTCTCTATTTGGCCATCTGTCTGAGGATGAAATGCCGAAGAGAAATGGAGCTGAGTATCCATCAACTTGAAGAGCTGCCACCACATGTTGCTGAGGAAGCGGGGATCACTATCGGATACAATAGCTAGAGGTAGCCCATGATACTTGAAGACCCTGGAAAAGAATAACTTGGCCACCTTTGGTGCAGTAACCGGCGGCTCGATAGCAATGAAGTGAGCCTGTTTGGAGAGGTAGTCCACCACCATGAAGATCACCGTGCATCCATGCAACTTAGGCAAATCTGTGATGAAATCCATACTTACCACATCCCAGGGTCGGGATGGAATTGGCATCTGTTGAAGTTCTCCTGCTGGCTTCATTCTTTGCACCTTCACCATTTGACAAGTCGGGCAGGTGTGGACATATTCGGTGACATCCTCTCGCATCTTGGGCCAGTAGAAAAATCTCTTTAGGCGATCAAAGGTCCTTATCTGACCAGAATGTCCCCCAATAGGACTATCATGGCATTCCCATAATATCTGATTCTTGAATTCATCATTGTTTGGTACATACATGTCTCCTTGGTAGTAGATGAGCCCATTCTTGACTTCATACATTCCCCATGGGGTAGTTCTTGCTTCAATCTCCTTCAGGATTTGCTGAGCTTCTTCATTTCCATCCATTTTCTCCCACACTTGGGCTCCAAATCTGCCTTCTGCGAGACTGTGATGGCTTGAAGTTCTGCTTGTCGACTTAAAGCATCTGGCATTTTGTTGGAGGAGCCGGGTTTGTGAATGATTTCTATGTCAAATTCTGCTAAAAAGTCTTGCCATCAGGCCTGCTTTGGTGATAACTTTGGCTGAATTTGAAAGTACTTGAGAGAAATGTTGTCTGTATAGAATTTGGTTGGCTTATCTTGAACATAATGCCTCCATTTCTTCAAGCAATGTACTACTACATACATCTCCTTCTCGTGAGTCGCCCACCTTCTCTCACGTGGGTCTAGCTTCTTTGATTCATAACATACAGGATGCACATCTTGCATGAGCACACCACCTATGGCATAACTTGACGCATTCGTGTGGACCTTAAAAGGGCGTGACAAATCCATCATCTTCAATACTGGGGCTTGAATCATCATGCTCTTTAGCTACTCATAGGCCTATTGTTCTCGCTCTGTCCACTGGAATGTGGTTGAGTTCGAGGTCAGATCTGTCAGCGGGGTAGTAATCTTGCTGTATCCTTGAATGAACCTTCGGCAGAAGACTATAAATCCTAAAAACTCCCGCACTTGGCTCACTTTGCGAGGAGCCTCCCAGTTCTTCATTGCTTGTACTTTCTTAGGATCTATGGCAATGCCATTTTCTTTGACCAGATAGCCCAAAAATTCAATCTCTTGTACAGCAAACTCGCATTTTTCTGGCTTGACAAATAACTGATTGTCCCGGAGTCGGGTAAAGACCTTCTCCAGGTGCTGTACATACTCTTCCAATGTTCTGTTGTAGATAAGCACATCATCAATGTAAATGATCACAAAGTCATCCAGTTAATCAATGAATATCTTATCCATGAGCTCACAAAAAGTTGTTGGTGCATTCGTGAGCCCTTCTAGCATGACCAACCACTCATAGCTTCCATATCGGCTTTTGAAAGCCGTCTTTAATTCATCTCCTTCCTCTATTCTGATTTGGTGGTACCTTGACCTTAAGTTGATTCTACTGAAGTAGCGTGATCCTTGTAGCCGATCTAGCAACTCATCTACCACCGGAATTGGGTACCTATTTCTCACTGTAGATTTGTTGAGGGCCCTGTAATTTGTACATAGGCGAAGAGACCCATCCTTTTTTTTGACAAATAGGACTGGAGCACCATAAGGTGATCTACTAGGCTGGATGTGACCCGAGGCCTCCATCTCTCCCAATTGTTTCTTTAGTTCTACTAGCTCCGTTCATGTCATCCTATAAGCTGGCCTAGCTAGCGGTTGTACTCCTGGCAAGAGATCGATTCGGTGGTCAACACTCCTACGAGGCGGTAACCCTGAAGGCAGCTTGTCGGGCATGACATCTTCAAACTTGTCTAGGACTTCTCGGACCCTATCATCTCCTATTGTCCAAATGATCTATTGAATCACTGGTTCCTCTTCAATGAGCCTCATCATGCACAGCCTCAACTGCCCCCCCGTGCTTCAGTTCTTTCTCTTGTTGTTTGGCAGTAATCTCCATGGGACCTTGGGCTTCCACTTGTGCTTCTTCGGTAGTTTCCATGGCCTGATCCGCCATTGCTTCCATCTCCTTTGCTCTTTTCGATTGTTCTTCTTCTGGTTGCTCTTTTGTTGGTGCTTTCTGCATCCATACCTTTGTGGGGCTATCTTTCTCCTGGCTGCTTACATTATTCACTTTGGTTACCACCAACCTAGCATCCACTGCATTTTCGGCCGGTGACTTGTTGTGGCCTTTGCATTTTGTGCAAAAATATGGCATCCATACCATTGACTGAGGGGCTTGCAAGTATCTTTTATTCTTCCTCATGCCCAATATCTGCACGACATGGTTATCTATCCAATCCATGCCTAGGATGCCTTCAAAATCATCCATAGGGACCACTATAAAATCCAGGCTTGCCTGCCACTACCCAATTTGAATTGGGACCCCTTTTGTTAACTCGCAGTACCTGTACTTCCCTTGTACAAACGATACCTGCAGCCCTTCTACCCTCACTGGCTTCACTCTTAGCTGGGCTACTACTTGAGGTGCTATGAAACTATGTGTGGCCCCTGTGTCCACCATCATCATCTGGGGGTGGTTCCCCAACTTGGCTTGAACAAACATATTGCATATACTGGGAATGAAGGTTGGTATAGTGGCTGGAGGCTTGGCCCCCACTGCCCCTGCCTTTGCCTTAGGTTCCCACTCCTTCTCTTCATCTTCTACCTCCGTTATTTGCATTGTTGACCTCAACCCCTCTGCGTCTGCTTGAGCATAGGCAAATCTTGAGCCACTTGATGGAGCTGCCCCTCTCGGGCAATCCCTTGCAAAGTGTGGTCCTCCACATGAGTGACAAGACAAAGGGCCTTCTCTTCCTTGCCCAATTCTACCCCCTCCTCCGTATCCTCCTCTGTTTGAGTTATTCCCTCGGCTGACCCCTGACGTGGTTGTCCTGGAACTGGCAGAACTGTTGGCTGGGGTTGTCTCCGACCGAGTCTCAGTATACTCCAGTCAGAGGGGTTGCTTGCCACTCCATCCACTATTTCCCTGCGTGTTGTTTTGGTATGATCCTTGATTTTGTCGGTTTCCCCATGTTGAGTTGGACTGAGCAGTGTTGCCTCCTTGCGAAGACCCACCACCCACCCCTCCTTGTTTGCCATCATAATCTGTGAGCCTTTTAGCCATTGTCATGGCCTCCAACACACTTCTTGGCTCCTTCTTTTCTATTTCTCTTCGAGCCCATGGTTACATTTCCATATAAAAAACCATGCAGTTTGGTGGTTACATCCATGTCGGGTAGCTGTAGCATTAGAGACCTATACTTTTGTACATAGTCTCTCATTCGGCTCGCATTCTACCTCAGATTTCTCCATTCGTCTCTGACCTTAAATGGTTCATTCTTTGGCACAAAATATTCCTTCATGCTCCTTTGCAACTCCTCCCATGTAAGTTTTCTGCCAAATTGCTCTTCCTCATACATCAGCCACTTTGAGGCATCACCCTCTAGCAGCTGTGCCGCCACCAATCCTCTTCTTTTGCTTGACACTTTGAGTAACTTCATGTAGCCATCCACCTCTCATATCCATCGGTTTAGGCTCACTGAGTCCCTCTCACCCTTGTATTTTTTTGGTGCTTGAGGCTTGTATTTTCCCATTTCATCAGATGAGGAGCCATCTCGTTCTTTCTTTTCTTTCCTTCGATGCCTCCGATGAATCTCCCCATCATTGTCTGTCTTGGCTTGAGCCTTCCCCAGTGCTTTGGGTAGCATGGTAGCCAGCAAGTCTTTCATCATTTCTCACATGGCATCCATTGATGCCAGGAGGCATATTCCACGGTGGATTCCGTGAGGTTTTACGGTGGATTCCGTAAACTTAGATGACCGGGGCTCATACGCAAAGAGGATTCTTTGTGCGAGAAGTTGATGGGGACGCCTGTCCTTTTCGGGCGTTTCATTAATTTAGTGTGTACATGGGTGATTCCATAGCGGGTGATTCCGCAAAATGCATATTAAATTAATAAACGTTTATGAGTTTAGAGTGCGCACTCGTAATAAATTAAGGTTAGGATTTATTTCTAACCAGTTGATTTATTTATGTAGCTGAAGACTGCTAGGTATTCACTTTTGTCGGTTTAATTGTATTATTTTACTAACGATTGTGAATGCTTCAGTTGATGTGTAGAGATAGCAGCAGTGGCAGAGGAAAGCATTGGAGTCTAGCAGGTATTCAACATTTGGACTATATTTTGATAGGCGCCACGCCTATATTTTGTTATGTCTATTGAGACATTGATTATCGATTATTATTTTGTATGCGCTTATGCGCCCGGATATGTTATTTCTATTTGGACATTGAGATTGGGCGTGCCAGACTCTATGGGCACCGTCCATTAGCTTTATTTTCCTATTTTTGTAGAAAGCAAACTCAAAAGCTAAAAGCTTGTCATATTTTTGTAATTGGGCTATTATTGAGCATGAAGATTGGAAATATACATAAAATACATGCTTTGTGAAGCGCTCACACAAGGCATGGGGGAGATTGAACCCAATTTGTCTCTTGCCTCTTGTCGTGCATGCTTTTACATGGGTTTTTGTGCAAAAAGGTAGAGTATTTTTGTTCTTGGGGACCTTCCGGGATTCACCACGTGAGCTATCTGCGACCGATCTGCGCACCAGTGGTATCAGAGCGGGGCAGAGATCAAGAGCTTCCAATCGCTACCAATCTCGGGCGAAGGCAGAGCTCCAGGAACAAACGGGCTCTACAGTCAATCTCATCGCGAACCGTCGATACAGGCAGACATGTGGCGATCAAGAACCCCTGTTTCCACTGTCAGATCGCGAAGGACCAGGCTGTGTAGGCGGAGGACCACGCATCCATCTCCTTCATCAAGTCGTCAAAAACCAGAGCTAAGTTTCAATTACAAGCTTAAAAGCTTTAAAAAATTCAAAAGTCTTAAAGCTTAGTTAAGCTTTAATAAAGCTTAACCCACGAAAAATTGTTTCGGCGGCGTCAGTATAAACTCGCCACGATTGAATCCGTCGCCAACATACTCGGATACACGAAAATCAAATTTGGCTTGGTAAGCCATAAGTCCCATAAGCTTAAGACTCTAAGCTTCTGCAAGTCACACAGGATAATCAAGTTCAGCAACTCCAGGTCTCGCACTTCTGAAGTCAAGTTCAGCAAGTCAATTGAAATCAAGTTCTGCAAGTTTTGCAAGTCGGCCTAAGTTCAGCAAGTCAACAACTCTGCAAGTCTGCTAAGTCTGCAACTTTGCAAGTCAGACTAAATCAGAACTGACTAGTGCTTAAAACTCATAGAAGACTTGTTCGTATGCAAAAACTCTGAACTGGAAAGTTGTTCGCAGCAAGCTGTTCTATCTATCTACAAGTTCGTTGAAGTACTTTCAGCAAACGGAGACAGAAATATTGTAGAATTTCTGAAAATTGAAGAAGAAAATACCCAAGAATACATAGCCTTGTAACCCCAAATTTGAGCAACGCTCATCCCGCTAACCTAATTTTGAGTGAGAAAGGTTTGTTGAGTTTTATAGGATGACTACCCCACATATGGATGATCCTATGGCTGAAGACGACCTACCTGAGCCTACCATGGAACAAAAGCTGGATCTAATCATGCTACAATTGGAAGAAGAGCGAAGAGCTAGGCAAGCCTTGCAAGCGCAATTGACAAAGCTACAAAGAGCATCCACTGATAAAGAAGAACCTCAAGCTGAAGATTTGATTCGCCGTACCATCGACGCCACTCTTGAAGCACAAACCATTCGCAAGGAATCCAAGATAAGTAAACAAAGTTTCAAGTTCCGCACTTTCAATGGCATAAGAGAAGGAAAGACTGCTTTATCATTCATTAGCCAGTTTGATGACTATTTCCATGAGGAAACTTATCCCGAAAAAGATAAAATCAAGTGTGTTACTAATCATCTGATAGACAGAGCATCACTTTGGTGGACTGTAGTCCGCAAGAGTATAGAATGTCCTGCTACATGGGAAGAATTCAAGAAGAAGTTCATGCAAAATTTCCTTCCACCGCAATTTCATGAGAAGGCTATCAAACAATGGGATTTACTTCAACAGCGAGATCGTGAGCCTATTCCATAGTATACAGAGCGTTTTTGGAATGCACTTCTACAGCTACGCATGCTTGAAGATGTACCAGAGACGACACATAAGCGGAAGTATATGTCTGGACTTCTTGGACATTACTACGCTGAAGTAAACATGTTCAAGCCTGCTACCCTTGAAGACGCCATCTCCTTAGCTCACGACACTGAAGATAAATTACGCAGAAGAGATCGATGACCACAGCAATTCCAAGCAAACGGTAATTATGGATCTAAACAATTCAATTTCAATTTCAGAAGGTTTAATCCAGGTCGTTTCTCATCACCATCTTTCCGCAAGAATTGGCCTAAACCACCTGCATTACCATCCACTGTCAATTCAAATTCTAAGCCTATTCCACAAGCAAATCCAAATATACCTAGACTCCCAGCCATTGCAAATAATGTGACCAAAGCTAAGCCAATAGTATGCTACAAGTGTCACCAGCCAGGGCATCTCGCAGCAAATTGACATTCAAAGAAGCCATCAGCACATATCAACTACCTTGGAGCTATGGACGAAGACGAGCATGAGGATATGCCGGATTTCACTGAAGAAGAAGATGATCCTACTACTACTTCCGACACTTTACCAAGTATGCCTACTTCACATTCATGAAATGTATGGTGCATGGAAAAGAAAGAACTATATTGCATGATGATGGTAGTACCCATGACTTTATTTCAGCAAAATTGGTAAAGGAATTAAAATTGCATACTGTACCTACGCATTATCGCATAAAAGCTGCATTTTTAGGCACTAGGTACAATGGCACACAAGAAGTTCAAGATTTAGAAATTCAAATTGGTCCATACATTGAAAGAAGAGATTTCTTAGTTGTCCCATTACAGTCAAGTGACATTATTTTAGGAATGCCATGGAGACACCAGCATAATCCAAATATAGATTATTCCACGCACACAATGAATATTAATTTTCAAGGAAAATCTATTACATTATTTGGTATGCATGCATCTCATATTTTTCCACTGCTTTCGCATACTCAAGCAAAACGTGCACTACGCAAGAATACTAAATCATATCTCATTTGGGTGAATGAATTGCACGCAAAGAAAAATCATATGCACCCTAGGCATAAGGAATTTCTCGCATATTTTAAGGACTATTTTGCAGAAGACCTACCACCAGGTTTACCTCCATCACGTCCAGAAGACCATAAGATTGATCTAATACCTGGCACACAACCACCTTGAAAATCACCATATAGACACAATCAAATAGAGCAAAAAGAAATCCAGAGTCAAGTTGAAGAATTACTAAATAGAGGCCTAATTTGACCTAGCAGTTCTCCATTTGGTGCACCTGTGCTCTTAGTCAAGAAAAAGAATAATACTTATCGTATGTGTATTGACTACCGAGCATTAAATAAGATCACTGTAAAGAATAGGTATCCTATACCTAGAGTTGATGACCTTATGGACAAACTGCAAGGATCTTCTATATTTAGTAAAATTGACCTTAAGTCTGGATATCATCAAGTGAGGCTAGATAGATCCGACATATTTAAGACTGCATTCAGGACACAGTTTGGCCATTACGAATTCTTAGTCATGCCATTCGGATTAACTAATGCACCTGCTACTTTCAGTAGAATGATGAACCGTATTTTTCTAAAATATCAATATTGTGTGATTGTTTTCTTTGATGATATTTTAGTGTTCAGTCAAAGTGAAAAAGAGCATTATGAGCATTTATCATTAGTTTTTCAATTACTGAAAGAAAATCAATTGTTTGCAAATCCTGACAAGAGTGAATTCTTTAAGACAGAAATAGAATATCTAGGTCATATTGTATCAAAAGAAGGAATTAAAGTTGATCCTAAGAAAATTGATGCAATATTGCATTGGCTTGTTCCTAAAAATGTACATGAATTACGCTCATTCCTTGGTCTTGCTAGTTTCTATAGGAAGTTTGTACGTAATTTTTCATTACTTGCTTTACCATTAACAAAACTTCTTAAGAAAGGAATTGTTTATCAATGGACTGAAAATCAGCAGAAATCCTTTGATTTACTGAAACGTGCATTAACTAATGCCCCTGTTCTACAATTGCCTGATTTTAATAGACCATTCTTTCTAGTGGTGACCGATGCTAGCGGATCAGGAATAGGAGCCGTATTAATGCAAGACAACCATCCAATAGCATATTCTAGTTCTAAGCTGAAACCCTCTGAGCTCAAATATTCCACTTATGATAAGGAACTATTAGCAGTTGTACAAGCATTAAAACAATGGAAGCATTATTTAATGGGTTCAGAATTCATGATAAAGACTGACCAGCAAAGCATTAGACATCTACTTAGCCAACCCCAAATTTCTGACCGTCATATCAAATGGGCTTCCTTCATTCAAAGTTTCCATCCTATCATTCAATACCAACTTGGAAAAGAAAATGTAGTTGCTGATGCATTGAGTAGAAGACCTGCAATTCATAACATTTCTATCATATCTTTTGATTCTTTGATTGCTATGAAAGACACATATCACCAAGATATTACTTTTCATTCTGATTGGCAAAAATTAGTTCAAAATAATTTCATTCCTGTTGATTCATTGTCATATAATGATGGATTTATGTTTTTTGAAAAGAGAATGTGTGTTACTATTCCATTCCGATCTTTTGTTTTGAATGAAATTCATTGTCCCCCATATCAAGGTCATAGAGGTGTCATTTCTACATTACGCATGTTAACTGAAGATTTTTATTGGCCGCATATGGATGCAGATGTATCTAATTTCGTTTTTGAATGTTTGATTTGTCAAAGAATAAAGAGACATCATGGTAAACAGTATGGATTATTAATGCCTTTGTCTATTCCATCTAAACCTTGGGAACATATATCTATGGATTTCATTACTGGCTTACCAAATACTAAATCTAACCATGACATGATTTGGACAATTGTAGATAGATTTAGTAAGCAAGCATATTTCATTGCATGTAAGAAAACTTTAACAGCATCACAAGCAGCACAGTTATTTTTGAAAACTGTTTTTACTAACCATGGATTGCCAAAAGTGATTATTTCAGATCGAGATTCTAGATTTTGTAATAATTTTTGGATTACAGTGTTTGCAAATCTAGGCACAAAGATTGATTTCTCATCTGCATTTCATCCAGAAACAAATGGACAAACAGAAGCCACAAATAGCACTATTTTAGATCTTTTACGTGCATATACTATCTCTAAACCTCAGACTTGGGATACTCATTTACATTTATTACAGTTTGCTTACAATAATACACCGCACACATCTACAAAGAAAGCACCTTTTGAAGTTATTTATGGATATAGATTATCTACACCTGTTGCATCTTTGTCTAATAGAATTCAAAGTGCTGATGATATTGCTGCTATGCATAATAGTATTTTTGATGAAGTAAAGGATATGATTGCTAAAGCCCAACAATCATATACCAAACAAGCCAACAAGAAAAGACAAGCTATGAATTTCAAAGTTGATGATTATGTTTGGCTTAGAATACAAAAGCGTAGACTGCAAAGTGTAGATAGACATCCAGTTGTCAAATTAGCTCCTAGATTCTACGGACCATTTAGAATCATTCATAAGATTAATGATAATGCATTCAAGTTAGAATTGCCATCTCATTGGAAAATTCATAATACATTTCATATTAGTTTATTGAGACCATTTAGAGGCCAATTACCTATCCACCCTGTCTATGAAAACCCACCTTTACTAGAAGAAGAGACTGAAATACTTGAACCAGAGGCCATTATAGACACCGACTACATGACCACTAGAATTGGCCGAAGGTATTCTAGATATCTAGTGAAATTTAAAAACCATCTTGTAGAGGAAGCACAATGGATGCACGCTAGAGACTTAAATGCTTTCCCCACTCTGTTAGCTCCACATTGAGCTAATAGCAATTGAGGTCAATTGCTATCCCACCCCGGGGGTATGATGCCAGGAGGCATATTCCACGGTGGATTCCATGCCACGGTGGATTCCGTGAGGTTTTACGGTGGATTCCGTAAACTTAGATGACCGGGGCTCATACGCAAAGAGGATTCTTTGTGCGAGAAGTTGATGGGGACGCCTGTCCTTTTCGAGCGTTTCATTAATTTAGTGTGTACATGGGTGATTCCATAGCGGGTGATTCCGGAAAATGCATATTAAATTAATAAACGTTTATGAGTTTAGAGTGCGCACTCGTAATAAATTAAAGTTAGGATTTATTTCTAACCAGTTGATTTATTTATGCAGCTGAAGACTGCTAGGTATTCACTTTTGTCGGTTTAATTGTATTATTTTACTAACGATTGTGAATGCTTTAGTTGATGTGTAGAGATAGCAGCAGTGGCGGAGGAAAGCATTGGAGTCTAGCAGGTATTCAACATTTGGACTATATTTTAATAGGCGCCACGCCTATATTTTGTTATGTCTATTGAGACATTGATTATCGATTATTATTTTGTATGCGCTTATGCGCCCGGATATGTTATTTCTATTTGGACATTGAGATTGGGCGTGCCAGACTCTATGGGCACCGTCCATTAGCTTTATTTTCCTATTTTTGTAGAAAGCAAACTCAAAAGCTAAAAGCTTGTCATATTTTTGTAATTGGGCTATTATTGAGCATGAAGATTGGAAATATACATAAAATACATGCTTTGTGAAGCGCTCACACAAGGCATGGGGGAGATTGAACCCAATTTGTCTCTTGCCTCTTGTCATGCATGCTTTTACATGGGTTTTTGTGCAAAAAGGTAGAGTATTTTTGTTCTTGGGGACCTTCCGGGATTCACCAGGCCATGGCTCCTCTTCTTCGTGCATAGCAGCATCTATCTCATTCTCATGCTCTGTTGCATATCCTTCCCCAATCACAAATTGAGTTCTACTTGCCCCGATTCATCTCGGTCATCTCAAATCCCACTCTTGTTCTTGTTGCGTCCACCCATGTTGATGAAACACAACTTTGCTTCCCTTTTTTGAATAAGATTATAAGAAAATTGGCACATCTCCATATGATTAACCACAAGAAGTCTTTTGTTTATTATCCTTAAGCAAATGTTTTGGCTGAAAGTAGTATAATAAAGCTTTAGTTAGAATTCTAAAGAAAAGTATTGCTAAAAATAGGAAAGACTGGGATGTTAAATTGACTTTAGTACTATGGGATTTTCACATGGCCTACAAAGTAAGCACACGTTTAACTCCATTCAAGTTAGTTTTATGGACTTGAAGCAGCTAGCCCATGGAATTTATAGTTCCTTCAATGAGAATTGATGTGATTGAAAGGTTGCCAATGGAATAATAATTGAAAGAAAGGGTTTTTAAATTGTTGCAATTGGATGAAGGCAGATGCCGGAGTGCATATATTGCAACAATAATTAGAAATAGAAGAGCATCATGGGTTGATAGTCGTATCAAGAGGAGACAATTCAAAGAAGGAGATTATGTTTTGATGCACAACTCAAAGTTGGGGGTAAACATCTGGGGAAGCTGAAAATTGTGTTATGTTGGATCTTTCCAAATTTTTAAAGATTTGGGTTAGGGTACATTTCAATTACAAGATGAGTATGGCCAAATATTAAAAAAGTTGGTGAATGGTTTTTGGCTTCGCAAATTTGAATGGGGAGGTCTTGTCTCAAATTCATGTTGATGTGAGTACAATCAAATATACTTGAGTTGACCTGCACATCTTTTACCTACGTGGGAAAATTTGAACTGCAAGATAAACTTTTGACATATTGCATGCGTGAGATTTTTCTCTACATTTATTCTTGATGCGTGATCGCTCAATTTTGTGTTAGCTTCTGCATTTGCGCTTGTGTTTCTCCTTTTCTTACCATGGTGAAGCGTGCATCTTTGGAGGCCTTTAGGCAAGATAAGTATTCAAGAAGTCCTTTAACCCGCAAGGCTCATGCGGAAGCTCATGAAAGGATTGCACAGTTAGCAGCCACAAGTTTGATAGAGATGGTGTTGAAGCTGCAAAAAGAGAAAAAAATTCAAGTGGTGACCAGGTTATTGTACTCGCTCTACTAGATCTCTAGGAAACCTTGGACTTATCCATGGTTAAAAATAGAAAGTGGCTTCAGCAATTGTGATTGTTACCTTATGCTTCATTACCTTGGGCTATGTATGCAGGGAATGTTAAAGCTTTAGAGCAGTTTGAGACTTTACAAAATGCTAAAGAGTATAAGGGCAAAAATATAGCTATCGAAATTACACCATAGATTTTTTCAGATATTTTCACTTTGCCTAAGATGGTGTTATAGAGTTGGAAAAAGTTTCAGATGAAGAATTAGAGAAGTAAGTTGGCAAAAAACTTGGATTGAAATCATACTATGTTATTAAAAACATACGAGATGAAGTTTGATGCCAGCAATGCGTATCGTTTTTAGAGAAAGTCTTGTTTTTTGTGAAAATAGAATATATGTCTAAGGACAATTTTGGGTTGCTGTCAATAGCAAAAGGAGGTGTGAATTTTAATTGGGCTCATATTTTATTGCATAAGTTTGTAATGGAGGTTATGGGGAAAGATAGAAGGAAGTGGTCGAGAGTCTCTAAAATTCTAGCTCTATTAGGGATGATCTTTGCTTATGTAGAACAAAAGGGAGTTACATATGTACTACCTAAATTACAACCTAGAAATTTTTTTAGGTCCACTGCAAATTTGATACAAAATGATGTCAGTTTGGTCTCGGTTCACAACAAGTTTCTTGATGATGCTGACAATAAATCAAGAATGATCTCAAAACTACAGGATACAGTGAATCAGAAATTATTGTCGCAATGACATCTAAAGCTAATGTGCCTTTAGATGATGATTTTCCTAAGTCTATCAATGTTCTAGAGGATACTTTATATGAAGGCTCTATGTCAAAATATAAATCTTTTTTTGTGAAGCTTCCAAAAACAACAGTGAAAACTGCAATTCAATTTGTAGGGGTCGTTAAAAGTAAAAATTGTTTTCAAAAAAAAGGGAAGAGAAATTTGGGAGATGTATATGAAGACCCTTATGAACCTGCAACTATACCACCCAAAGTTAGCAAGGTGGTAGATGATTTATTAATAGTAATTCATTTTGTGAAAAGTCAAGATAAAAGAATCCAACAGTTTTCAGACAATGAATTACAACTTACGTATGATTTGAAAGAGTTAGTAGGAAGAGTTAAAATAGGTGAAGAGTTTTAAACCAGATTTGGATGATTTATTTGACAAAACTCAGAGGCCTTAAGGCAAAAATGGAGAATAAATGTCAATTAAACCAGTGAATTTGATATTATTGTGGCTGCAAATGCTACATATATGGCAACAAAACAAATCCTCAAGGGCAGACTTCACCTTTTGGAGAGCTTTGAAGTTGAATTGAAGGGAAATGTTGATGAAGCTAGTGTTGGTGGCATATTCATACCGGATCTTGCTATTTTGAATTTATTCAATGAACTCAAGGATTGCAAAAAACAAATATGGAAACAAACAAGGAGCGATTAGAAATTGTGGCTAGGAAACCATATGAAATGTTTAATCAATATGGTGTTTTGCAAGGTGATATACATTTGTCAAATAGGTGCAGAGATTTAGAATTACGGTTGCAGACTAGCAACAAGCAATTGTTGGGAATGAAGGACATTGAACTTCAAGCATTCAGATCTAAAGTTATGACTTTGGATGGAGATGCTTTTAGCTAAAGAAGAATGTTAATGAAGCTCCAAGAGTCTCAAAGTGGAAAAAGCTGTTCAAACAAAAAATAAAAGGAGTTATGTGATGATTTTTCCAGCCTTAATTGTGATGGATGTGCCACACCTCAGCAAGTGGATGCAAGTGGATATTGATATTGACAAGGATCCAACATCTATTGAATATTTACTCACTCAAAAATATTTAGTACACCTTTGAATGAGATGTAGGTGGATGTTGATATTGACAAGGATCCATCCAACATCTACTGAATCTGAAAGGATTCTAAATTCAAATATAGCTACAGTGTTGAAGTCATTGCAAGAGGAAGATCGAGAGGATATAGTTGATGTCAAATATGTTAAAGCTCTTGTTTTTGAGTTAATAGAGGAGATGATTGAGAATGTTGCAAAAAAGGTATCTTTAGATACCAAAAAGGAATAGTTTGTTAGTACTTTTTGCGGGGATTTTAGGTTCAGGTCCCATGTTTCTCTTTTAAAGACACTTGGACGTCTTAACTTTTATTTCTCTTTTAACCTTAGAAAGCCTAAGGAGTTTTGGCTCATGTGAAAGGGTATCTTTTTGCGACATGATCCTATGTAGTTTTTTAATGGAAAAGGAAGATGTCACTACAAGGGAATGGGGCAATAGCGACGCCGGATATCGGCGTCGCTATATGCGTCGCTATATGCATCGCTATTTGCGTCACATTTGCGACGCAAATAGCGACGCCGCAAGGCAAAAAAGCGCGGCCGAAACCAGAGCGCCGTTTTCATTTTCTTTTCTTTGCCTTTTGAGAGCGAGAGCGAGGGAGAGAGCCAAGGCTTTGTGAGAGAAGAGATGGAAGAGACTTGCTGCCGCCGCCGCCGCCGCCACCGCCATTGTTCGCGAAGGAGAGGAGGAGCCCTCGTTGCAAAGAGAAGCCGCCCATGCTCACCATATCTCATTGGTGAGTCTCCCTCTCTCTTTCTTTTACTTGTTGAAGGTTTAAATCGTTCTCTTTTGTTTGTTTAGGAGAGGAGAATGAAAGAGAAGGAGAGGGAGAGGGAGAGAGAGGGAGAGAAAGAGAGGGAGAGGGAGAGGGAGAGGGAGAGGGAGAGAAAGAGAGGGAGAGTGCATTCTCTCTCTCTCTCTCCCTTTTGCTTGTTTAATGTTTAAATTACTTTCTTTTTTGCTTGTTTAGGAGAGGAAACGAGAGAGTAAGAGAGAAAGAGAGGGAGAGGGAGAGGGAGAGGGAAAGAAAGAGAAAGAGAAATAGAGGGAGAGGGAGAGGGAGGGGAAGGAAATAGGAGAGGGAGAGAAAGAGAAAGAGAGGGAGAAGGAGGGAGAGTGCATTCTCTCTCTCCCTCCCTCTCCCTTTTGCTTGTTTAATGTTTGAATCACTTTATTTTTTGCTTGTTTAGGAGAGAAAATGAGAGAGAAAGAGAGTGAGAGGGAGAGGAAGGGGAAGGAAATGAGAGAGGGATAGAAAGAGAAAGAGAGGGAGAGTGCATTGTATCTCTCCCTCTCCCTTTTGCTTGGAGGATGCTTAAATCACTTTATTTTTTGCTTGTTTAGGAAATGAGAGAGAAAGAGAGATAGAGAGGGAGAGGGAGAAAAAGAGAAAGAGAGGGAGAGGGAGAGGGAGGGGGAGGGGAAGGAAATGAGAGAGGAAGAGAAAGAGGGAGGGGGAGGGAGAGGGAGGGAGGGAGAGGAAGAGGGAGAAAGAGGGAGGGAGAGGGAGAGGGAGGGGGAGGGAGGAAATGAGAGAGGGAGAGAAAGAGAACGAGAGGGAGAGGGAGAGGGTGAGAGAAAGAGAGGAAGAGAGGGAGAGGGAGAGAAAGAGAGGGAGAGGGAGGGGAAGGAAATTTAAGATAATATACGTATTGGTAATGGTATGCAATGTGCTTTGCATACGGCCACGTACTTCATTAAAATGAACCCAAAATTATTGTTATAGAAGAAGAAACCCTTAAATTGAGTATAGGATAATTTCTCTCAGGTCTTATGACTATGAGTAGAATTGATTGAAATAAATTTTATTACCATAGTTATAAAATTTCATAGATGGCGCGCATTAATTTTAAAATGGATTACTTATACTCAAAGCCGAGATATAACAAAAAATTATCTACCGGGACAAACAAATCGTTGAGCATGATACAAGGCCAAGATATAACATCGGAAAATCTCTCGACTACTATATACAATGCAAGGTTTATGGTCAACTTGCAACTTGACGTACATCTCCATAAAGCTATCCATTTAAGACTCATTTGCTGTAATGTAGATAAGATGGCAAACGAAGAAGGTCCTATTGTTCAAGACCGCGAGTCGTATCTTAATCAGTGTGTCCCATATCCTTGCTCTCAATGCAAGTTGGCAATTAGACGAAAACGCCGATTGTCTATAGAACACGTACGACGATTTGGCGAGTTTCAATCTGAGATCATTGATCACGCAATTGCAGATTTTCAGCAAACGGTAATTTGAAGTTAGCATTTTTCATGCATTGTACTCTCAAGCTAATTGAAAACCATACACAATAAGATTGGGTCTTGTTGGCAAATTTTGTATCCAGGGGGGTGATGTCTCGACCCAAGGGGGAGTGCACCCTTTGCGGCCAATTAGGAGAGTTCGTGGACGTGCAATGGATAGATTGCAGGAGCCAATCGACCACTCGCAAGGCCCATCTATACCGTCAATGCCAGAGGAGACAAACAACCTTCCCGACCTGCCTACAATCTTGGAGCTTGAGATGGAGGCAATGATCGATGCATTGATTCCCATGGATGTTGAGACATCTAACCCGCTTAGAGAGGAAGCATCCATACCATTATATGATGGGTGCCGAGTATCTCGGTTGAAGACATTGCTTGCACTCTTAAGTGTGCAAGCAAAATACGGTTGGAGCGATACGAATGTGACTGAGTTATTCAGGTACCTTGCACACAGACTTCATTGTTTTTTTTTAAACAGTATTATTGCAAACATGGATGGATTTTTCAAGGTGTTTTATGTTTTGTTCAGGTTATTGAAATATCATATATTGCCACCTGCAAACACCATGACTGAGTCTCGTGATAATGCACGACATGTTTTACGGAAGCTTGGCATGGACTACAATAACATCCATGCATGTATCAACGACTGCATATTGTTTAGAGATGAATACGAGACTATAGAGACATGTCCAAAGTGTGGTGCTCATAGGTATCGACAGGACTTGCAAGGGCAGACCATCCCTCAAAAAGTCCTCAGACACTTTCCGCTCATCCCCCGCATAAACCACATGTTTCGCACGTCTGCCATGGCAAGCTTGACAACGTGGCATGTGCAGAATAGGTCCACGGATGGAGTGCAACGAATATCAGCAGATTCGCGCGCATGGAGCCACATTGACTCTACCTTCCCAGGCTTTGCGCGAGAGCCAAGGAATCTTCGGCTCGGTCTCGCCATGGATGGTGTGAACCCATTCGGTCTGCGCTCGACTTCTTACAGTGTGTGGCCTATAGTGCTTGTCAACTACAACATTCCTCCATGGCTTTCTACGAAGAAAGAACATCTCATCCTTAGCTTGCTCGTCCCGGGCCGCTACAAAGTAAAAAATATGGACGTGTATCTTCGTCCATTAGTCGATGAGCTTAAGATTTTGTGGGAGGAGGGGGTCACGGTGCAAGATATGAGCAGACGCGATGGTCGGCGGTCAGCCAACATTCGAGCCATTCTCATGTGGACGATGCATGACTTTCCGGGATTGGGAGAGTGCTCAGGTGAGCAGACCTTTGTTCTCGCTGGTAATATCTATATTTTATTTCATTCAATCAAGTATTCACTAGGTCGTGGATCGCCTTGCAGGTCTCGTTACCTCAGGTTATCATGCATGTCCATTGTGTGGGCCACAGTTAGACTCCCGAAGGTCACGAACCATGAAGAAGATGGTATATCAAGGACACGCGGCTTTCTTGCCGGAGGATCATGAACTCAGGGAAGGTTTTCTTGGATGACCTCCAGCACGTATGAACGCTGCAAGCTGGTACGAGCTGAAAATGGTAAACCCAGAATCACATCCAAATGAAATGCGACGATTCTCAGTTTTCTATGAGTTGCCATATTGGACCCACTTACAGGTCAACCACTTGTTGGATCCCATGCATATTTTCAAAAATGTGGGCAGCTTGCTATGGGACCACATCACAGGAAAGAGAGACAATATAGGGTCACGAATGGATTTAAAGGAGGTAGGTAAGATGGAGGCGCTTTGGCCGCAGTCGAGTGCTGAAGGGGGAGTGCAACTTCCTCGCGCTCCCTGGGTTTTGTCTACCAAAGAAGAGCGCATTGTGAAGCAAGTAATCAAGTCTATCCGCACTCCGATGGGTATGATGCGTTCTCTCAGGTCCGCATTTTGTAAAGATGACCAAATGTCTGGGCTAAAATCCCATGATTGGCATAAGATATGTCAGGTTTGTGAACAGAATGGATTTTAATTAGCATGGATATTTTGAAATTTGAAAAGTGACCATTATTCTTAATGCTTTCTCATTTGTGCCAGTTTGTCCTACCGATCGCGATCGCGGGATGCCTAACTCCAGAAATTCGCGGGGCCATTTACAAGCTATCGACTTTGGTGCAATGGATCTCACAGAAAGAGATTAAGACGTCCTCTATTGAATCCGCAAGGCGGGGAGCAGTTGAGACAGTCTGTCTCTTTGAGAAATACCTGCCCACTAGCGTGCTCACGATACAAGTTCACCTTCTTGTGCATCTTGTGGATGAAGTGGAGATTGCTGGATCTGTCCATACGCAATGGATGTTCTTCCTGGAGCGCTTCATGAAAACCCTGAAAGGCTTTGTGCGACAACGAGCTCGTCCGGAAGGTAGCATGGCGGAAGGTTGGTTGGTGTCAAAGGCGTTAGTGCATATCTCACAATGGCTACCAACGGTGGAACCAGACAATGAAATGCTATAGACGCTGAAGGACGATGACAAGCTGACTAGAGATGTGGTGGTTGGAAATGGGGTAGAAAAAAGAATGGATGCCTCAATGGAAGAGAAGGTGAATTGCTTTTGTATGTTGCACCATGCCTCCATGGAGACATGGCTCGCTAAGTACCAGATTGCAAGGCAAGATTGAGAGGAAGCGCGAGCTGAATTCCGACGCAGTACGCGTCACCAACCAATTTGATATCCCGAAGGCATGGAGGAGATGCCGCGGTTTATGTCAACACGATGGTTGCATGGAGCCTTGACCCCAGCATCCAGCGAAGGGACAGAGGTCTCAATGGAGGAGTGGGAGTTCTCGAGGGGATGTAGTCCAAAGGTAATGAGGGGTTTAGAATGTGTCATATCTAAATTTGCTTGCTACATCTAATTTGAGTGTTTCAATGTGCAGTACAAAATATATAATGCAGCGTGGTCGCGCGGATGGCATTTTCAGGTGGAGCGTATTGACAAAATGCGCTCCACAATGGACTATGGTGTCATGGCAAGGTTTGACCAAGAGAGCCGGCGACGAGCAACGGATCCGAACACGGTTGTGGATGAGATGGAGTATTTTGGGAACTTGCAAAGTATTATTACGGTGGATTACCGTAGCTTCTCCATGATAATATTCGATGTGTAGTGGTTCAAAGTGGTACTTGGAGGAGCTGGCGCAACAGTTCGACGAGGTCCATCTGGTTTTCTTGAAATAGATTCCGAAAAAAAATGGATGGATTTGCGCGACACCTTTGTGTTGCCGGCCCATTGTGAACAGGTACAACTAGTCATTTGCTTGCCAATTGTAATACGGCATGGTTTATGTCACAATGGTTTGAAGCCGCTTTGTAAGTGTTTGTGAACATGTAATCTTCTATCCAAATCCCCGACAACCTCGATGGTAGTATGTTATACCTTCAACTCCTCGAGGTGTGAGAGTATACGATCAAAGCGATGTTCCAGGCATAGATGAAGAAAATATGTAAATAAAGGGATCGAAATTACAAGGGGTGGAGGCCACCGCAAGCTTGGAGCCCGCATCGGCTAACAATGATGGAAATACAGAAGTCGTAGAATTTTTTGAGAACGAGGCAGACTCGTTCTTTTGTGGTGACATGTCTATCGACCTTCCAGTGTATGTAGAGTTGTGTCAGGAGATTAACATGGGACCATAGAATACTTCATTCTTGGAGAATTGTATTACTCAATTCGTTGTTTAGATCTTCCATAAAGGTAGATAAGATATGCATTTTAAGAGGGATTTTTCAAAAATGATTTATATTAATGTGCTTTGTATAGTTTAAATTGATTATTCTAACATTATTTTTTATCTATGCAGGTATCGACATTTTCAGGATGATTCGAGGGATGAGCGACGAGGAGTTTCAGGAGATGATGGCACGTATGTCTCCAGATCAGCTCGCGAGATTCAGAGAGATGGCAGATCAGGAGCTGTCTCGTTCTTCGTCAGGGCGCTCTGCTAGATCAGCTTCAGTATGATCAGATGCTTCAGCTTCGAGCAGACGATCTCGATGCTCGCGACTTGGGCCAGAGGGAGGGACTGCGACTGCAGGAGGATCAGGGGGTGCTGCTGTGGAGACACGGACGCGGTGTCTCTGTCTCGTCGTTCAGCTGGAGCTCGGTCACCTCCAGGATTTGTCACACCTGTGGGGACGTCCACTCCAGTTACTCCGGCTTTTGCACAGCCGCCAGCAGATGTCACGCCTTTTGGTGGCACCCCTTTGAGTGGCACTCCGGGAGAGGGTACCCCCGTTGGTACACCGGATGTACAAGGGTCTCCTGGATATGCCCAGGAGCGTGGACGGAGATGGGAGAGGGCCCATACAAGGCACACTCCTAGGGATTATGGATACCTAGTGGATGGCAGGTCAGGAGCCATCATCATGAATGATGAGGGGAGGAGGGTGATGGCTCGCATGAGGGAGTTGTGCCAACAAGTTTTTCGGCACAACGTCCTGGATCATTGGAGGAACATACCGGAGGGGAGCAAGGAGTACATAGTAGCATCCTTGCACGAGGAGTTCCCGATGCCAGCCGCAGTGGATAGATTCTCTACGGGCTGGATGATGGATTGCATGCGTGCATACATGTCACATAGACGATCTGACACACGCAAGGCAATCAAGAGTGGGGCTCCAAAGCCCGAGTGGTTAGATGCAGACGACTGGTGCCGACTGAGGGAGGAGGCTACAAATTCGCCAGGACGTTGGAGTCAGCAGCGGGAGGCGGTGAGGGCACGAATCAAGGCCGGATCGGTACATCATCTTGGGAGTGGCGGCCACAGGACATATTTGGAGGACTTTGTAAGTTTCTCTTTTGTTTTGCTTATTTGTTTTTTTGAGATATTCTTTGTACTGACAATCATGTTTCTAACAGTTAGCATTTTGTTTTCTTTGCAGCACTCCATTACAAATCGCGATCCGTAGGGCCTTGAGACTCGATATGCAAAGAGGCACGGTCTCAGATCATTGATCGACCGATTGTATAGACGCGGCGGCCCAATAAGTCACTCATCTTTCTTGTCCGTAGTTACCATGAGATATTTGAATGCATTATTGTATGTTGTTTCTTTTTCTGCAGAATCCATTTGATGCTCCTTTGCAGCGGGAAGAGCTTTCGGGGGACGACGATTTGTAGCTCGCCCTTGGATCCTTAGAGCTCACATACCTTTAGTTTTTAGTCGCCCGATCTATGTAGACATTTTCTATGTATTAGTGATATTGTTTTATGATTGTACCAATCGCATTTTATGCGATATCATGTATTGATTTCATCTATTAGTTTTATGATTTCAGTATACATTCTTTTTGTTTGCAAACGCTTTGTATGCAGCAGTGCAGAAACTATTTTATATGGCTCTCATACAGCACACAGTGCTATATGTGGCAGGGCAGCTTGCTGCCCTGCCACAAAATTTTTTTTCTCTGTTACCGTCGCTATTTGCATCACAAATTTACTGCACGCGTCGCTATTGTCGTCTCTATCAGCGTCGCAAATTCTCTGTAACCGTCGTTATATGTGTCGCAAAATGCGACGCATATAGCGACGATTCTATGGCATCGTCAATAACGACGCTTTTGCGACGACGGGGGCAAATTTTGTTGTTTGTATTTTCGTCGCTTTAAACGTCGCTATAAGGTCTATATCTTGTAGTGTGTAATTGTTGTCTATTCATTCTTGACTATTTGTGCCTAGTGCATCTGACTACGTGTCTGTATCTATGACGGTTTTATGAAGTTTTTCAATGGAATCTAACATCACATTGTCTTTCTTATCCATCATATTGCTATTGTATGATGTTTATTTTTAGTATTCTATGGATATTAAGTGTCATATTATGCTCTATTATATTTTCATTTAGGGTTACAATTTTTCCCTAAACAAATGTGTTGCATGCTTGGTTTGAGTTCTTATTCATGTTGTTTATGTTGCATGAGTGCATGAGACATGAACAATCAGATCCTTATGTAGAAACCTCCATTTTCCAATACAAGACCATGAATGAAGTCCTCAAGCATGGAGAATGAGGAATATTGATTTTTGTGAAATGCGTGAGACTTGAGCATGTGATACACCATTGTCTCACTTGTGGAGTTTTTGTACATAAATGCTACTAGATTTGTTTTGATATTCAAGGGATAGCTTCCTTGTGCCTCTAGTCAACTTGTAGTGCATGGGATTCATTATTTAGAGCTTCCAATTCTCATAGATCTGAGCTCTTGCTCTCTAGTTGGATAGCTAGCTCTATTGATAAGATCTTTGCATTTGGTGGTGAGATGCATGTATTGCAAGTCTTGATAACATAGAAATCAAAGTTCACTTGGTTGTGTCATTTTCACTTGTTCTTGTTCTTAGTAGTCCCTAGTCATGTGAGTGTTATAGTAGAACTTTGTCCTATGATGTCAAGGGTAGATGCACTCAGATTGACAACCTAGGATCGTCTCTAACTACAATGTGTGAGTGTGTTAGTAGTGCCTTATCCTATGTTTTCAAGGGTAGATACATTTATGTTTACAACTTACAATGGCCTCCAACTGCTTAAGCTTGAGTCCCTCTCAGTATTGCTTGTATCAATGTGCAAATTTATTTAGACTATTTTATTGACACAATGTTTAATTCTCTCAGAGAATAAGGAAAAATAAAATAGTTTAGATGCCAAGGATGTTTTAAATCAATTAGACACTAGACTCAAACCTAAGGATACTTGAGGAAAATCTCAAAATATATTTAAACCCCAATGAGGACATACAAAGACAAGACATGTCATCCAAGATAAGTCATGGGTGAGCAATCCATCATAGAAGGAATGGAAGCCCTATGTAGAAATGTAGACAAACATTCATAGTCTATTGTAAGGGGCTATTAATATCATGAGAACCTATAACAAAGACTATAAATCTAGTTAGAACTCTAGGGCCTCCTACTTTATCCTTGAAAAAGCTAGATACTTATAAAAAAATTAGTGCCAGTACACCAAGATCTAGAGAAATGATAGAAATCATGAGCTTATGCCTTATGGAATTAAATGCAAAATGAGAAATTTGTTTCAAAAAACTATAAAAGCCAACATTCAAAGATGTACACTAAGACACATTTTAGAGGCCTTGGGTCAAAGATGAGAGCAAAGCCAATAACTTTAGAACCTTTCTTTCCTACCTAAAGGATGACGAAAGATGGTTAAGAATCAAAAGAATAACCTAGACAAAGAAAGAATTAACCTCCAATTTTTTGTACAAGCAACCTGAAATAGATCCTAGCATACATATCAAGTGCACTCCACTCCAACCATCAATAGTCATGCTAAAGATGAAATATGTCTTATCACTTCAAATAAAACAAGTATTAAATTTTGTGTAGGAGGTCTTGAACTAATAAAGGCAGAGTCTAATCATGCGGTATCACAAATAAAAAGCCTTCAATTAAAACCATTGAAAAAGATGAATGAATATTTCAAGGAAAAGAGTAAAACCTTTGCTACCCATAGAGTTGGAAGAGCACAAGCACATGAGTATTTTGGACACTAGGGTTGGAATTTTCATTATGACAAAGGAAACTTGAGAAACATGAGAACCACATGTCCCAAATAAGTAGGACCAAAATTCATTTACAAGTAGCCAACATGTATGTATAGATACCTCTAGATATCCTTAACAAAAAACTTGTCCGCATGTAAACACACCTTGACAAATATGGAGTTTGGATGGTAGAGAAACTATAACTATAATACAACACCTCCTACTTTGATGATTGTTAATCATGTTTGTTTGTCGTTGAAGCATCTTTCTAAAAAGGTGCCCAAATAATCCCTTAAAGATGGGTTGAAGAAACTAAAAATGACCAAGAAAACCATCAAAAACTTTGTCAAAAGAACATGAAAAAAATAGCCCATAAAAACATAAAGCATCATTTGAAATATGGCACAACCCTTTTCTAGGATTTTGGCCATTGAGGTTGTTTTGTTAGCTTTTATAGGGCTTTGCATCCCTTTACATTGGCAGCATTAGTAATCTTAGTAAAACATGGATATTTATAAGTAATGGGGATGCATATATAGCATACAGCTCATAATCTCTTACATCAAGTCTTTGATCACAAAATCATCAATATCTAGATCATGATACGATTTTATATTATTTCTAGTGTCATATTGTTAGTTCTAGTGTCATTGTGATCTACATCTATATCCTTTAGTTCCAAATTGAAGCTTAGTAATGGGGATCGGTCAATAAAATAATTGATTCATTATTACCATCATCCTTTTAAGTAATGCATAGCATACAATAGGTATGCTCATAATCTCTTAAATCAAGTCTTTGATCACAAAATTGCCAATACAATAGGTATGCTCATAATCTATTAAATCAAGTCTTTGACAACAAAATTGTCAATATCTAAATCATGAGATGATTTTAGCTTATTTCTAGTGTCATTATGATCTACGTCTATATCCATTAGTTCCAAATTGAAGCTTAATAATGGGGATTGATCAATAAAATAATTGATTCATTATTACCATCATCTTTCTCTTCCTCATCACTCTCATCAAAATAAGACACTTGCAATTGTCAAATTTTGCCTATGTGGAGAAGAGCTTTTCCTCTTGTGAGTTTCCTCCACTGACATCATGTTAAATTAATTCTTCATTTGTTTAGTATCTAGCTTCTTTTGGTAGTTCCATAGGCTCAAACACCTTTCTCTTGTGAGGAGCTACTTCAACCACATATAGCCATCTAGACTTCCTTGGGTTAGCTTTTGAGACAACTTTTTCACTTAAGAATAGCAAAGGCATTGATTTGGTATGTCCATACTTTGGGGGAATCTAGCTATACTTGTTCATGTTTGTAACAACTTTTGTATGATTGCTTCAAAAGCTTGGATCAATACCCTTAAGCAATTAACATTAAAGAGAAACATCTTAAAGCTCAAATTCATGATGTTTTTAATATCCCAAGTACACTTTGATCAGTCATAATTTTAATGTCACCAGTTGGGTCTATCATTGTTTGAAATTTATTGTGAGGTTGCAATCCATATGGCTCTCTTTTCTCCACATTTTCTAAGCAAAAATGTTATCCTTGTGACCAAAAGGCACCATACTTCCTATACTTACAAAGGTTAAAAGAAATGTATAAAGCTAAAATACATTTTAGAGTACACATTAATATGTCAAATGTCCCATATGCTAAACTCGAGCATTTCAACTTGAGTACAATAATATTTACATGGAAAACAAATCTCGTAGTAAGCTAATCCTACTTCTTTCTAATGTGATTCTTGCAAATAATACCATAATGTGAATAGTTTCATCCAAAGAAGAGAAATTTTGAAGCTATGGAAGGTGTGATGGTGATAAAGTTGTTGTATTCTTCCTCATCCTTGTGTGGATCAAATTTCAAAAAGCATGGTCATGCTTGTGCCTTGCAATTTCCTATCTATCAAGCCACTTTTATAAAGTCTTTGCATTTGAAGCATAATAATCATTGACCTTTCCTCTCATTTCATGAATCATGACCCTTACTTGGCCATTTCTTTTGTAGCTCATAATTTGCATTCTTGCTACCTTCATTTTATTTCCACAGTTTTTGTAACTCTAGATTCAATGTTTTTTAGGCAAGAGACTCTTGTACAAAGCAACCCATTGCCATGCTTTCCTCATGTCTAGCCCATTTTTTGCAAGAAGCTCTTTAAGGTATTCATATATCTTTCTAGCAAGATCATCCATTGAGCATGTACACTAGTAGCAATCTTCACCTCATCTACAACATAAAGCAAAGTTCAAGAACTTGGATGGCAAGTGTCTCTTGTGAGATGCCTACAAGCACCAAACCTTTTGATAAAAGGTCAAGAACACCATGTGAACTCAAAACTGTAATTTTTTTCCTAAAATCCGTTGACCAATTCAAGAAAATAGAGTATCCATGTGTGTGTGTGTCTCTTCCCATCCATATAGCCCTAGGTTACCAATTATGGAGCCTTTTTAATAAGGGTAGATTCCTACTAAGATAAACTACACAAGAGAACCCTTGCTTGGCCTTAAAAACTATTGGCCCTTGGCTAACCCTCAAGCTGTGGACCTTGGCTAACCCCTAAGCTTTGGACCTTGGCCGGCTTGGCTCTTGCCTGCACACACATGATGTGACTATCTAGTCTAGGCAATTGGCCTCGAACAAAAATTGTTTTAATTCTAACATTATCTCCCTCTTCTAAGATCATCATCCTAGATGATTGATTGTGGAAAGTGTTCACAAATCAGAGCTTCCAATTCCCAAGTTGCAACGGAGAGTGGTAGACCCTTCCAAGCAACTAAAAAGTCTCGAAGGATATGATTACATAGTCATTTCTCTATATGATCTAGTACCTTGATGGTCACTAGACTCATTTTCTTGCAAGAAAATAAAACCATCAATTACATTAATATCATTTGAAATATATATTTTCAAATTGCTTGCATGAAATACTGAATGGACACAATAGCTTGGTGGAAGTTCCAAGGGGTAAGCTACTTCTTTAGGCTTCTTTACTATTGTCCAAGGTCCACAAAACTTGGGCAAAAGCTTAGGATAATTTCTAGTAGATAAGGAAGTAGACTTTAAATTAACTCAGACAAAAACTTTTTCTCCTTCCTTAAATATTCTAGAAGATATTTTCTTGTCAACATAAAACGTAGCTTTATCCGTAGTACCTTTATCTATAATTATCTTGCATAGTTGCAAAAAAGTGTGTCACACTTGGGCAATTTTACAGTGTGCCTATAGTATCAAGTGATAAAGGAATTATACCATAATTCATTTCAAAAGGAGACATACTAGGTGACCTTGTTAGATCTATTATTATATGCAATTCAAGGAAAAGTAAGTATGAATTCTAATATATCTGCCTCTCCAATACATAAGCATGTAACATATCTTTGGGTACTTGGTTAACCCTTTCTATCTAATTGTGTGTCTTGGGATGGTCAGCACTATTCATATTGAGAGTAACTTGTAATTTTTCATAAATAAGTCTCCAAAAATGGCCACAAATGTGCACATCTCTATTTGAGACAAAAGAAGCTGGCGATCCATGTAATCTAAATACATTTTTGATAAATAATTCTACCACCTATGGAGCTTCCATAGTTTCTTTGGTAGGAATAAAATGAGCCATCTTGCTCGAGTGGTCAACTACCACTAAAATAGTATCTTTTTGTCTTAGGGTTGTTGGCAATCAAATGCATAAGTCCATGGATATACTTTGCTGATTAGATTTTGGAATCTATAAGGGATGTTGTAGCCTAGGGTTCTTTATTCTTTTTTCCACTATAATTTTGCATTAGAAGCATTGTTGGACATACTTGTGGACATCTCTACGTGGATGCGACCACCAAAATGTCCATCTAACAAGTTGTACTATTTTATATTGAGCAAGTTGTTCACAACATATGGAATATTATGGTTTACTTGCAAAACTTTTGCTCTTAGTTCCCATGCACAAGCAACATAAATCTTTCCTTTTCACTTTAGCCATCCATTCTCCACTGATAAATTGGCAAACAAACTTGAAGTTATCTTTGGTGAACAAGTAGACAAAGCTAAGTCTTCATTAGTATCCATACTTGACATGAGTCTCAACTTTCCTTTTTATGCATAAGGTTTTTCTACCTATGCTTCCTTGATTTCTTGAAGCAATGAGTTTTCTAGGACTATAAAACTCATGTTTACATTATTCTAGATAATGCATCAATGCCAACATTATCTCAATCCTTGCAATAAAGAATTTCCATGTGAATTCAACTCAACCCATATACCTTGTCTTCCTCAAAGATCAAGTTGGTTCTTAAAATATTTAAATGTATGATAATCCATATACACTTTAAACTCAACACCATAAAGATAGTGTCACCATATTTTTAGAGCATGTATGATAGCATACAATTCTTGCTCATGCAATGGTCAATTTCTTTGAGCCAGTGAAAGTCTCTTACTTTCAAAAGCTATTGACTGATCACCTTGGCTTAGAACTATGCCAATAGCCACTCCACTAACATCAATTTCTAGCACAAAAGGCCTTTTTGGGCCAACTATGTTTAAGATAGGAGTTGTTGAAACTGCTTGTTTTAAAGTTTCAAAACTTTCTTGTTGCACAAGATGTCTACACACATAGGGCACATGATCTTGCAATAAATCTATCTCATAGGAGTTGCGAATAGAGACCAGCACTCTATATATCTTTGATAAAACCCACTTAATCCTAAGAATGATCTTAGTGCAGTGATTTTATGGCACTAGCCATGCCAATATTGTAAAAACTTTCTTGGGATCCATTCTAATCCCGTCATCAGTATATGACTTAAATATTCAATAATGACTATACACAAAAAAAAAATTATCCTTGTTGTCAAACAAACTTTTTTTGTGCAACGCTTGAAAAACTCAAAATAAATGTGATTCATGTGTTATGATGTTCTTGCTATACAAGAGCACGTCATCAATGAAATAAACAACAAACTTACCCTTGAATGGTCTTGACATGTCACTCATAAGCAACATAAATGTAGCTAGAGCATAAGTTAGATCAAATGGCATAACTAAGTATTCATTAATGGCCAAGACTAGTACAAAAATCTATTTTATGTACATCATCTACTCTTATTTTTATCTAGTGGTAGCCACTTTTTAAATCTATTTTGCTAAAGATATTGGCCTCACCAAGAGCATCTAAAATATTTGTCTATCCTAGTCATAGGATAATGATGCTTTATAGCGATCCATATTCTATGCACATTCCAAAGGATCCATCTTTTTTCTTTACAAGTAAAATTGGGAATGCAAAAGTGAATAGCTGGGACAAATCAACCCATTGTAGAGATATTCATACACCAACATCCTAACCTCATTCTAGTCCTTAAGACTCATGCAATATAGGGGTCTAGCAATTGGATAAGCTGATAGGATGAGCTTAATCATATGCTCAATGTTCCTACATGAAGGCAATTCAATAGGTAGTTTGAATTTGACTATATCTTCAAACTCAACTTTAATCTTATTAGAAAGATTTAAGGCTGGGATGGTAGAATTACCACCAACTATCAAATCCATCCTTGGATTTACTTTAGTTATATTTACAATGTAACAAAACTAAGTATGCTTACATTATTTCAATTAGGAGCCTTGAGCACTTTTGCTTCTGAGAAGTCGAGTTCTTGCTGAATAAAAATGCATCTACCATCATGCTTGAATTATATGACATGCAATGAAAAATCTATGGTGGGCTCCGTCTATGCATGCCATTGCTTTCCAAAAACTAGATAAAATCTTGCAAGCCATGTAATTTTGAAATCTAATCTATCCTCATACAAATGGATTTGAAAAGGGAGGCCAACTACTTACCTAGTCCACAGTTTTATACCTTTTTTTCTAGCTAGCTCCATTGTGTGTAGCTATAGTTAGAAGGTTGCATTGGGATCTTGAGCTTCATGATGAGTCTTGAACTAATTACATTATGTGTTGATCTAGTATCAAAGAGAACCTTGACCAACATATCTTACTTAGTCCTCAATACAATAAGATCTGTGTCTAAAACTTGGTAATCCTTTTGTGTCCCAAGTGATAACACAACATCTAGAACTAAAGGCACATTCTTGCTAGTTGACATTGCTAGAATACAATTAGGATAATCTTGCTATTTTTCATCCAACATGTCATCTTAAATTTTCTCCAACTCTTGCATTAGATTTAGCATCATCCTAGCCATGATCTTGGATTTCTTGGGACATTCTTTCTATTTATGTTGCATCCCATATACATGTAACACAAGCCTTCCTTCATAGCTTTATCTCTTTCCTATGAAGTTGAAATAGATCAATTAAAGGCTCTTTTTGCCATGGTAAAAACCTTTGTTTTGGTTCCCTTTGTAGTATTAATCATATGAATTGCTTTAGTCTCCTTACCTTCACTAGTAGAGGGTAGAGTAGAGGTGCTTGGCATTGAAGTTCTAGGTGTCTAGGTCCAAGAGGATTTTTGGCTACCACCCACAAGGAATTTCTTGCCATCCTCAAGCACCATTGCTAAGTCCACATCCTTATTTAAGGTAGCACATTTTTCCTTTCTAACAAGAGATCTAAGAGTTTCTTTTAGACCCAAAATAAACTTATGGACTTGTAAAAAATCAAGAATATGATCAAGAACCTTAAGCAATATATCTTGATATCTATCAACATACTCTTGCAATTAAATAATCATTTTGAGTCATGAAAAACCATGCATCTAAAGCTCTACTACACTCATCTATAGGAACAAAATTATTGCAAAAAATTATTTTAAAAGGCTCCTAGTACGTAGCAGATTTTGCTTTATCCTTCTCAATTTTCCTCCACCATTGATAAGCGACATTGAGGAAGTTATACGTGGCTTGTTTAATTTTACCATATCAAAGCTGCAAGCATTGCTCCCACTTGGAGAGCCACTGCTCTATTGCATTAGCTATGCTGGCCACTACATTCCCATAATATTTTCAAGGTTTTAGTCTTTGATTTGCCATCTTGTAAGCCCTAAAAACAAAGGAACTTTAGTCAAGGTTTTTAGCTCCTTAGCAACACCCTCACTAATTTCTACTTTTGGTGAGCTTGTCACAGTCTTACCATGAGTATGGCCCCACTTTTTAGTCAATTATTTCATTTGAGTAAACAAGTAAATCATAGTGGATTCCATAGATACTATACAAGTGACCGTATTGGCCACATTTATGGTTTTGTCTTGCTCAAGCATTGGCTCATCAAAATCATGGTGTCGTGAAGTTTCTTCCTCCACGTTTTTTTTCTCTCTTCTTTTTTTTGTTTTTGTTTTCAAATCCACAATTCTACTCATTTATACACACAGTATCTATAGCCTAACTCTCGCTTTTCAAGTCCCAAACACAAGCACTTCAATTGGAAATATAATAACTACAAATGAAATTGATTTTCTAGAATCACTAGATACATTGCAAGCATTTCTAAAGCTTAAAACCACTTATCTATTATCAATTTCACACTCAAATTGCTCACTAGAAATGGTCTTGCTAGGTCAAAAAGAAGGCTTGATCTTGTTTGTTTGACTCCACGATCCTCTAGCTTTAAATAGGCTCAATTTTGTGGAGATTTGATGCTCCAAACTTGAGTTGATGTATGGGTGTAAGAGAGAGAGGGTAGTGGCTCTAGAGAGAGGGATTTATCCCATATATAGTGTGGGGAGGAGAAATGATAAGGTATAAATATCATAAGGTGAGTAGGCAATTAGTAAAGGCATGAGGGCAAGAGAGGTTGTGTGATGCATGTGCCTCTTGCTCAGTGGGGGGTATTCATTTGCACTGCATGTGTCACACATCAACCCATTGTCGTACGGCTATTGTGTGTGACTTTCAAGGTGCATTGTCATACGGCTATACTATTGGGTGAGATGGCTAAGCACTATCATGCCTTTGTGGTTCCATTATGGGAGGTATTCATGCATTTGAATCGCTTGAATACCAAGTGTGAGACGCTTGCAAACACCAAACCTTTTGATAGATGGTCAAGAACAGCATGTGAGCTTAGACCTCTAGTTTTTCCCCCAAATTCCAACCCCCACCACTATATCAAGATAATGGAGTATGCATGTGTGTGACTCTCCTTCAATCCATATAGCCCTAGGTTACTAATTAAGGAGCCTTTTTAATAATAGAGTATGCAAGTGTGTGACTCTCCTCCAATCCATATAGCCCTAGGTTACCAATTAAGGAGACTTTTTAATAATAGAGTATGCATGTGTGTGACTCTCTTCCAATCCATATAGCTGTAGGTTACCAATTAAGGAGCCTTTTTAACAAGAGTAGGTTCGCACTAAAGTAAACTACACAAGAGAAACCTTACTTGATCCCAAAACTATTGGCCCTTGGCTAACCCTTGAACTGTGAACCTTGGTCAGTTTGGCCCTTGACCGCGCACATACGATGTGACTATCAAGTCTAGGTAATTGGACTCAAATAAAAATTATTTTAATTCTAATATCTTCAATGGAAATGTTTTTTATTTGTGCTTTTTTTTTTTGAAAAATTCACTTTGCCATAATAGCTAATTTTGTGTATTATGCTTCTTATTTCCTCTATGAGGCAAATCTCTATAACAAAGGGGAAAATAAATTGCAAAACTTTGTGAAATCATGTGGCTAGATAGATAATTACCTCTAGTGAAAGCACCTCTTTTTGAATGCATGCAATGGGTTGGCATTCTAAATTCTAAACACTTCTTGATTTGTTTCTTTTTTACCTTAATTGTTATCCAAGGGTGATATGAAATTTTCATATCCCTTCAACTTAGTTCATTGGCAAGTTCTATTCGGTGCTTGTTGGCAGACATGGCTTTTGCAAGCATGATCTTAAGCATGCATACTTTAAACATTGATAATTTAAAGAGAACCGAGTCATTTAAAATTAAAAATTTGCACAGTATATTGAATACATGAAGTTACTCAATTGAGTCACTATATGCTTTGACAAGGTGTTGGCTATCTTTGAGTTGGTTGCCTGTCATTCATCTAACATCCTCAAATGGATAATTTTTAAACTTAACAAGATAACCATAGAGAGTCTTACCATTATGCAACACTTTATCTTCATGTCATAGGATGGACTGGTTGGAGTACCTCCTCTTGACATTCAAACTCTGGTGCATCTTTAATAATCATTTCTTTGGGTGGCTCTCATTTTTATGGCTTGATTAGACTTACATGGAGGGCATAGCCTATGAGATAGTGATTGGGTAGCTTAAGTCTATAAGCCATATCATTGGTTTTGGCTTAAAAGGGATCATAGTATCTTTTTGCTAGTTTAGCATAATACTTTTGATGGCCCATAGGGTTCTTACCTGATGTGTACCTAAGGCAAACTTTGAGAAATTTTAATAGTACACAATGCTTTCTTTGAAGGTTAAGGATCTTTAGTGCTCATTGGCAGTAGCCTTTTATGTTTGTTGTAAGACGAGTATAACATTCTTGATCTTTTGAATAGAATCTTAAAAATCTCCACTATACTCATCAGCAATAAATATCTTTCCATGAAATTTAAGTAGCAATGGACTTGTGTATCTCCCTTCAATTATCTCAAAGAGGTCCTTGCCTATAGAAGCATGTATAGCATTATTATACGCATACTCTACAAGGGGTGAATATTTCTCTCATTGAGATCATTGATCTAATTCCATGACATAGGATTTTAGTAGATCAAGGATAGTGGAATTAGCTATTTCACTTTGGCCATTTGTTTGTGAGTGATAGGCCAAAAAAAAATCTAGCTTAGTCTCTAGATTTTAAAAGAGACCCCTCCCAAAAATACTAGTCATTCTAGGTTCTTTATCGAACACTATTGGAGTAGGCAAGCCATGGTATTAAAAGATTTGTGATATGAAGAGGATTGTCATTTGATGGGCCTTAATAGTTTTCTTAGTATGTATGAAATGAGCTTGTTTGGTTAACTTGTGAACCATTGTCATGAAATTTAATATTTGATATTCCAAAAATGATTATCCCATTTTAAAGTAGCCACTTAAAATGAAACAATGATAAGGGAATAAAGGTCAAGATATTGATGAGCAATGGGCTACTTCCACAAGGGAACCAAGGGGAAATAGTCCACCAAGAGATCCAAGGGTTGGTGCAAATGGTCTTAAAAGAACCTTAAAGAATGGCAAGATAGGGGTTGGTTTAAGCTAGGGGGTGCTAACAAGCTTAAACTAGGGGTGCTAGCTAGCTTCAAGTGGGGGGTGCTAGGTAGCTTATCCATATTTTATTATAAAAAATACACAAATGAGTTTCAAAATTAAACCTAGAGCCTATTGTATTTATTGTTAAATCAATGCTAGTGTAATATAGCCTTAGGCTAGCATCGGAGACAAAATAAGTCAAAATATATCCCTAGAAGGGGGTGCACCTCCTCTTTTGGAGGGATGTGGGAAGAGAGAGAGGAGAGTGAGATGACTCACCTAGGTTTCACTTCACCCTTCCATTCTAGGAGCCTTCCCTTCCACTCTAGTCACCCTACCTTGCATGTGAAGGCACAAAATGCTATGGGTAGCCTACAAGGAGAGCCAATGGAAATTAAGCAACACATAACCCCTACACCCATGATCATGTGAAGGCTCAAATGCTATTGGCCAGCCATTAAGAGAGCTAATGAGAGCCTAGCCTCACACATGCCTCTCACACCTCTCACACAAGTTAAGAGGACACTTGTTACTATGTTCTCACTCCACCATACAAGGAAGCCATCAATGCTATTGGAGGATGAGAGAAGAGGTCCAATAGCCTTCAAGGATGATAATATAAACGGGATTTTATTGTTGAAGGAGGGATATATGTTTTTTTTTGTGAGTATTTTCACTCATTATCAAGTCTCCTTCTCATGTGAAGAGAATAAGAGACCTTGCACCAACAACTCTTGGCTATGGAGTGCAAATCTATGCAATATCCATGTTAAACAAGAAAGTTGTGCAAGTTATCTATATCTCTCTATCATATACTATGTATTATGCTATGATAAGCTCCATGAGAGGATTTATGTGAGGAAATACTTCTTTCTTGTTCTTCTTCCTCTCAATCTACCTCTCTTCCTACTAGCTATCTCCACCTTTGAAGGTTTTTGAGATCTTAGGATGGAGGCTCCACCAAGCTATGTGTGTGTTGTTGCATGAAGCTCACCATAGTCATGCTATTAAGCTTGAGAAGGAACCAAGTTGTATTCAAGGAGAATTTATAATACATGTGCCTCTTTTAGGGGACACTAGTGCCACATAAATCTAGTGCTAAATTGTGTCATTGCCACTCTCTCTATGTGGCCCCTCTCTCTTTGACTCTCCTTATAAGTTATTCTCATAATGGTAAAACTTTTTTATGTGTTTTTTTGTGACTAGATTCCATCCATCCACATAGTTCTCATCTTCTATTATCACTCTTAGCAAAGTTTTGCAACCTTGTCACTAAAATGTGTTACGTTAATAGAGGAGCGGACAATTTTGGTTTTCACCATATTCTTGTATTTATTTAGAGAGACTTAGGTAAGCCAAAGATAAAATCCATGGATATACTCTCCCATAGTGAATTGGAAGTTATCAATGGTTGAAGCAAGTCGGGTTGCTTCTCTCTATCATACTTTATCTTTTGGCATAATATGCATTGAGAGACATAACTTTTATGTCTACTTTCATGAATTTCTATTGCACATAGGTAGTTTAAATGCTTTGATGCCCTGCATATGGGGACGCATGAGATTCATACATAACTTTCTCACAAAGTGAGTGAGTCACACATAGTCTATCATAAAATACTTTGAGCTTTGATGATCCCTTCATACGATTAAGGGAGTGCCTAGGAGATAGTGTTTTCATATCTCTAGAGCATGTTGGTTTGCTAATAGCTCCTTTTCATAAATTCCTAATGCTCTTTCATCAAAATTTGATATCCTACTCTTGTATGCTATGGCATGCCCTTTCTAAAGCAATATTTCTCCTAGGTAATCACCACATGCATCACATTGGACCTTAAAAGACTTGAAGAGATCTTGTAGCTTGATCAAAATTTGAGAGATAAGCTTTTGCTTTAGTTTATCAAAAACTAATTACTCCTTTGTAGTCCTTACACATACTTGACCTTTTTTTTGGGCATGTCATGTAATGGACCTACTATGGAGGATAACTTTTCTATGAATCATCTATAATATGCACACATACCAATAAGGCTTTATAGCTTGTGTAAATTCCTTAGTTCAAGCCATTCTTTTGTTACCTCTAACTTTATGGGACCCATAAAAATACCAAATTGAGAGATAATATGGCCTAAATACTTAATTTCTTGTAAGAGAAAATCTTTTTTCTTTTTATTAATATAAATCTTATTATCTTTCAAAGATTGAAGTATTACCTGAAAATGTTCTTTGTCTTCTTCAAGGGATTTGGATTAGATGATGATATCATCAAAGAATACTCCCATAAACTTGAAATGAGGTCAAAAGATGTTCTCCATCAAACAATTAAAAGTGGTTGGTTTTCAAGCCAAAAGGCATAACAAGATATGCATAAAGACCAAACATAGTTTGAAAAGCAATCTTAGGAATATCTTGTTTAGCTATTCTTATTTGACGATAGCCACTTTTAAGGTCTATTCTACTAAAGTAAATAGATCCTTGCAACTTATGGAATGCATCTTCTATTTGTGGTACAAAAAATCTTTTCTTGGTTGTAATCATATTTAGTTCTCTATAGTTAACATACATACAATATGTGCCATCTTTCTTTTGCATTAAGAGAACTACATAACAAAATGGAGATGAAATAGGTCTCACCATTCCTTTGTTTGGTAGTTCATTCACCTACCTCATAATATCCTCTTGTTGAGCTTGAGGGACTTTATAATGAGGTTTATTAGGATGTGAACTCCATGGTATGAGTTCTACAATACGATCATCATCTCCATTTAAGGATGTAATTTCCCAAGGATGTCATCAATAAAATTGCCTTGGAATTGATTTAAGGATTGAAATGACTCAAATTCCTCTTTAATTCCATCATCTAAAGTTTTTGACTCCCTAGAGTCATGCATCACATCCTAAAGAGTGTGAGTGCACAATGCATGCATTTGTATGTGCTAAGAGAAAGAGAGGGGAAGAGAGCGAGAGACATGCACAGTGTGGGTGAGGGTGAGCCTTGGCCCCCAAGCTTCTCATTGTTCACGAACAAGATGACCAGTCACTTAGAGTTAGTGAGTGGCTCAAGTGAATATCTATACATGTGGGGTTAGTGAGCGGTGATGGGAAGTGGAAACAACATGGCCAGTATCTCAACATTTCTCCCTTTTGATGGCCAATGTGGGACATAGTAATATACAAGAAGTTAGTGAAGGGATTATCATCTTGACCCTATGCCCATCAACTTTTGACAATGCTAAAACTGATTACACTAGACAATTTTTTTGTCAATGCATTCACTGCATTGTCCAATGTGTCAATCTTCACTAATTCAAGCTTCTTGTCTGCTAGGAACTATTACGTAGAATGATATCTAAGAGGGCAAGCAAAATATGCTTATGACTCTCCACGCAACAATATGCTCTTATATAGACTCTTCAAGACACCTACTCGTACACTACAAGAGAAAGGCCCTATAGACGCGCACTGTACATGCGAAAAAGCGGGCACGTTTATAAGCGCCTGTATCAGCGCGTCTATTCACGCTAGTATACAGAACGCATCTATATATCTACGTTTATAAACGGGCCTATAGATGCGAAAATAAACACACATATTTTTCATTTCTCATAAAGTCCCTGAATATGACCAAACCTCTTAATAGCTAGTATTTGTTTGAATACATTACCAACTTTACTTCTTTCTGAGTATTACAAATATACATCCAATCATTCAAAGCTAATTATATATGTGTGATTTCATGCCCTATATACATCCAATCATGCCCTATACAAATGTAATTGGATAGGGCATGATTGGATGTATATATGACACAATTACACCTGGATCATAAGGACATGATATACATGTATAGGATCATAAGGACATGATATACATGTATATACGGCATGATATACATGTATAGGGCATACATGTATATCATCCAATCATTCAAAGATTATTATATATGTGTGATTTCATGCCCTATATACATCCAATCATGCCCTATACAAATGTGATTGGATGGGGCATGATTGGATGTATATACGACATAATTACACTTGGATCATAAGGACATGATATACAAGTATATACGACATGATATACATGTATAGGACATGATATACATTACCAACTTTACTTCTTTCTGAGTATTACAAATATACATCCAATCATTCAAAGCTAATTATATATATGTGATTTCATGCCCTATATACATCCAATCATGCCCTATACAAATGTGATTGGATAGGGCATGATGATTGGATGTATATACGACATAATTATCAGACAAGTGATTGATATATGCACATGTTGCATCTATTGTGCACTTAACCTAGCCATGGCTAAAACTTATAGATCAAAGGTTGACTTGTGCATTTGCAATATATATATATATATATATATATATATATATATATATATATATATATATATATATATATATATATATATATATATATATATATAGAGAGAGAGAGAGAGAGAGAGAGAGAGAGAGATAGAGAGAGAGAGAGAGAGTGTGTGTGTGTGTGTGTGTTAGCCGTTGGCTTGACACTACATTTACCCTTAGAATGGTGCATTACCTTAGTTATTACTATTTTCTATGTGAAGCAGCCTTTATATGTCTTATGAAGTTTACTGCCTCATGAAGTGCAATTTTGGGGGCAGTTGAAAAATGTGACCTAATGAGGCATTTTGTGTGTTCTTCTTGTCTCTCTGATACTCACTGATGATGATCACGCCTGATGTATGATGTTTCTACCCAATAATGAAGAGGATTTGGCAGTTGGCGCCATCATGACTGGAATCTTGATCTCGTTTGTAGCATGTCTTGTGCGATTTATTCTCTGTTTTTTGATTAGTGGTGCTGAACGTAGTGTATCTATGCTTTCATATGGTTAGTTCTGAGTTCCTATGATTTCTGGGTGTGAGATTAGGTATTTGCTTCATGAAGTATTTCTCTGTTCTTTTATGTATTCTGCATAGAAAGGGCAGCAACACTTTGGCGATCCTGCCATTTTCTTCTTGGAATCTCTGTGTCAAAACATTATTCAGAATGATGAAGGTTAAGCCCAGATGTTCAAAGTTGCTTCATGAAGAAACAGTTTTCTGTGTGAAGCAAAAGTTTTCTGCATGAAGAAGCAGAACCAGAATCATGACAATTCCATTCTCTTTATGTGGTTTTTATTTCTGGATGCTGAACCATAGTCGAATTACTTTTCTTTGATGACATATATCTGAAAAGCTAGTTGCTTCTTGGGGCAGTGGTATATTGCTTCAAGCAGCATGATGCAGATTACAGGTTTAACTTTGCATTTCTACATATATGTCAGCGAATTACCCATACCGATCAAATGTTATTCTAACCCGAAAAAAATCCAGAGAATTACGGGAGTTATTGGCAGGACAACAAAGGGAGTTATTGCAGAATGATAGCCGGGAAGCAGGAGGAATTGACACCTTGGATGAGGGGGAATTTCCATCTTTTGGAGAGGAGTTCGAGGCTGTTGGTACCTCTGCTGGTACCGTTACTGTGTATCATTCCCCTGCGTCGTCTAGTGAATCTCCCTCAAGTTCCCGTGATGAAGCAAAAGGAGTACTTAACTTACAAGATCTTTCAACTCCTCTGGATCGTGCAGCATGACGATTACAGCATTTGGTGTTAGGAAGTGTAGTCTTGTTAAGGAGACCAGTGGGTATTGCTAGGAAGTCTTTAACATTTGATCCCTTACCCCCATTGAAGAAGAAGAAGTTCTGAATTATGAATCCTAATCCACCACTTAACCCTAAGGTTAGGGCATCTAAATTCTCAGGGAGGAAGAAAGAAGACCCAGATTGTCATGTCGCTCAGTTTGAGACAAGGTGGGTGGCCAGTGGCTTCAAAAATATGTTTGGGGATCAAGTTAAATTACAACAGTTTGCTGCAACTTTCAAGGGTAAGGCTATGGATTGGTATAGTACTTATGATGCTGGATACTTTACCACATATGTTGACCTTAAAACCGCTTTCTTAAGTAGGTTTAGAAAGCATAAGACAGCTACTGATGTGTTGAAAAGGTTGAAGCAGATCAAGCTGAATACAATGTTAGTGTAGGATTATGCACAGAAATTTAAAAATCTATTAAACAGGTTGAATCAGGAAGATAGACCTTCTATGGAGTTGCAATACTCTTATTTTGTTAAGGGTTTGGACAAAGCAATTGCAGCAACAATTGCTAATGCAGAAATTGGAAACAATAATAGTATAGATCGGCTGGTTGAAGCAGCACAGCGGGTGGAAAAGAGACTTGGTAAGAGTAAATCCAAGAAGAAGAGTAAACATGACTCTTCAGACTCTGACTCGGATGGTTCTGATTCAGAGGATAGTAGTGAGGAGGAAAATACTTCATCAGGATCTGAGTCGGAAACTGAATCAAGTGACTCAGATGATGATCGAAGTAAGCGTAGACAAAGGAGATACAAAAAGAAATCGAGGAAAGATAAAACCTCTTCTAGGGATAGCAAGAAGGGGAAAGAGAAAGAGGAAAAAACGGCCTTGGAAAAAAGGTTGGAAAATCAAATTAAGAAGCAACTGTTGGAGATGGGAGTATTGACAACTTCCAGAAGTGTAAAGTCATGTACCATTTGTCAGAAAGTGGGTCATGATGCTAGAGAATGTTGGTATAATCCAGTTGTATGGAATGCAAGGCCGCAAACAGCATCTCCGGTGGCACCAGTTAACCAAATTGCACCTGAATTAGCATAGCAAAGAGGATTTAGAGGCTTTGGTAGGAAGGGTCAGCCACCTAAGCAATGGGATACTGACCAGCCAAGGCAATGGAATAATATTCAACAGAGGCAGCGAGGACCTTGCTATTACTGTGGCAGGCAGGGACACATGTCTGGACCTAACTATGAGTTATGGGTACGCCATAGGGCTGAAAGGGGAATGCAGACCGGGGAGCAGCAAGAAATACAACCGACATGAATACCCCGTGGACAGCAACCATCGGCACTCGCAGCACTAGTCCTAGTAGAGTTACCTGCAGAAGTCATGGAAAGTGAGGCAGTAAGTCATCAAAAGAACCAGCAAGTTTGTGAAGTTATACAGAAAAAAGTACTATTATGTAAGGGTGTGTTAAATGTTACTAAGCATGGTTTGGAGCCGCAGGTGAGCTGTGACTGTTCAAATTGCATAGTTGTGGAAGATTGTCCGAATGAGACAGCAGTTTTGGCCATTACCAGAGAAAAAGCTAAGTAAAATATTAATTGGGAAGATCAAGAAAAGGCTAGGGAAGTGGCTTCCAATGAAGTTATGAAGTTGTAGAAAAAACAGACTTCAAAACAGCTTAAAGTTGCAGAATTGCCTTATGAAGTGCAAGACATTCAGTTGATTCATGAGGAAAATCAGATAGATATGTTTGTGTCAGGAATGCAGTTCAGCAAACACTCACAAAGTTTGAAGCCTTGTGAGGCATTGCATGGTTCTCATGAGTTGTTTGCTGCACTAGCCAAATCTTCATTACAATTGACTTTGGAACAAATCCTTGATTTAATTCCAGGGTTTAAAGAAAATATTTTAGCTAAGATTATGTCAAATCAGGATGAAGTGTTTAAGCATTATGCTATGGATCGAGAGCAGACTTCAGATTGTCAAGCGGTGATTCCCACACAGATGGAGGTGGTAGACTATAAAGTTCCGACTATTCAAGTTGACTATTTGGGTAGCAAGTTTGATGATGTTCTTCTATATGGAGGTTCTGGAGTTAATATTTTGCCTGAAGAGATGTATTTGGCACATAAGTTGCAAGGACTTGTGGGAGCACCATTTTAGGTTAAAATGACAGATCAAAGAAGAATTCAGCCATTGGGAATATTAAAGAATCAGCTTATTCGGATAGCCGGGCTGAAGTTCAAGGTTAGTTTTGTTGTTCTTCATATGGAAGGTTTAGGAGATTCATATAATATGCTGTTGGGAAGACCTGGATTAGACTAGCCAAGTTGAAGCAGGATTGGGGCTCAGATACAGTGACTATTCCTCATGGAAGTAAGGAGGTGAAGTTATCCACAAGTAATCAGGTAATTTTGGAACCTAAGTACCGTCCGTTAGTTGCTCAAACAATTAATGTTGCACCTGAGATTGAGGATGATGAGGAGGAACTTTTTACGCAAGCTAACCCCACAGTTATCCCAGTTTTTGAAGTGGATGTTCAGAAAATTTTGGCTCACTATAGGGTATTTCCAGCGGTATTATCATCAGAAGTGGTTTTATCTTCAGAACATAATAGTTACCCCATGCATCAGCAAAATAATTTGATGCAGCAAATTGTTTGCCCCATGAAGCAGGACAGTGACTTCATGGAGCAGAGTACTGATTTCATGCAGCAGAATAGTAATTTGAGGGTGGAAAGTAATGTTACTTCTGAGGGAAGTAAAAATACTGATTTGGGAACACTTAAAGACCAAAAGAAGCCTTCTTTGGATGCAGAGGAGGATTTAGACAAAGCAAGTCAGCAAGCTATTATAGATGCAGAGCTGAAATATGAGCATACTATGCATAAGTCAGCTAGAGTCTTTGAGGATGATGTCCAAGAAGTGTATTTGGAAGCTGAAATAGGCTCTAAGCCGATAAATGTGAGTATTTTCATTGAGGAAGATTTCAAACAGCAATTAATTAAGTTGTGTAAGGACTTTTAGGATATTTTTGCTTGGGAATATACAGATATGAAGGGCTTTGATCCAAAGGTGTGTCAGCATAGAATTAATTTAAAGGCAGATGCAAAGCCGGTCATGCAGAAACGATATCGTATGAATCCTAATTATGCTAAACAGGTGAAGGAAGAGATTGACAAACTTCTTCAAGTGGGTTTTATTCACCCTGTTAATGAAGTGACTTGGTTGTCACCAATTGTGGTGGTGCCTAAAAAGAATGGCAAAATACGAGTTTGTGTAGATTATAGAAAGTTGAATGCAACAACTATTACTGACCCATTCCCTCTTCCATTCATGGATTCTTTATTGGATGATGTGGCGGGCCATGAGATTTATAGTTTTTTGGATGGTTTCTCTGGCTATAATCAGATTCATATGCATCCGGAAGATATGGATAAGACAGCTTTTGTAACCGAATGGGGTGTCTTTGTGAGTACTGTCATGAAATTTGGTTTGAAGAATGGACCCCCAGAATTTCAGGGTGCAGCTCATAAAACCTTTGATCCTTATCTTACATCTTTTATGAGGGTCTTCATAGATGATTTTTGTGTATTTGGTAAGAAAGTGGATCATTTGTAGCATCTTAGACTTTGTTTTGAAAGATGCCGTCAATTTGGCATGTCCCTTAATCCTTTCAAATCCGTTTTTGCTGCTAAAAGAGGAGTTCTGTTGGAGCATATTATTTTAGAAGAAGGTATGGCTATTGATTCAAGGAAGATTCAAGTAGTTCAGAAGGTTGTAGTACCTACAACAGTTCAAGAAGTGATGCGCTTTGTGGGGCAGGTCAAATGGCATAGCAGGTATTTGAGGTATCTAGCTCATATTTGTGCTCCACTAACATTGTTAACCAAGAAAGGGGTTTAGTTTTTGTGGAGGCATGACCAGGATAAAGCTTTTGCTATATTGAAAAAGATGCTGGTTGTAGCACCAATTTTGCAACCACCACAATGGGATATTCCGTTTCATGTATTTGTCGATGCATCTGATATTGCAGTAGGTGCAGTCTTGATGCAGGAAAGGGTTGTTGGTTGGTTCAGATCTGTCTATTATGCAAGTAGACGGCTTACAATAGCTGAGAAGAATTATACTGTTACTAAATGGGAAGCTTTGGGGATGATCTTTACATTGCAAAAATTTAGACATTACTTGTTGGGAAACCAAGTTATTTTTCATGTGGATCATCAGGCTTTGTTGTATCTTATTAACAAGCCACAGCTTACAGGAAGGTTGGCAAGGTGGATGTTGTTATTGCAAGAGTTTGATTACGAAATAATACATACACCAGGTAAAGAGCATATAGTGGCTGATTTTCTGAGTAGAATTGAGTCTGTGGACCCTATATTGGGGGTGAATGATCAGTTGCCTGATGGAGAATTATTCAATGTTCAAGTAAGTCAATTCAATGCCTTCTATGATCAAATGTTACAGTTTTTGCTTCATGGAGTGATGCCTGCAGATTTGTCTAGAGACCACCATAGAAGATTGGCATTACAAAGCAGGAGTTATCAAGTTATTTTGGGAGTTCTTTATAGGAGAGGCATTGATAATGTGTTAAGAGGGTGTGTAACTGTTCAAGAGCAGCCTACAGTTCTTCATGAAGCACATGCAGGAATAACTGGAGGGCATTTCTCTAGTCAGATTACAGCTAGAAAGGTTCTTCAAGCGGGATTGTGGTGGCCAATTGTACTCAAAGATGCTCATCAATATGCTAAAGAATGCATTACTTGTATGAAGGAGGGTCAACCTCAATCTCAAGATCAAATGCAAGATCATCTAGTTCTACCTTTGGAACCATTTCAAAAGTGGGGTATTGATTTTGTGGGCCCCATCAAGCCAGCTGCTCGTCAGATTAAGAATCAGTATATTTTGGTCTGTACCGATTATTGTACTAAGTGTGTTGAAGCCAAAGCATTACGGGATAATAAAGTGGCAACTGTAGCTCAGTTTTTGTACTCTAATATTATGAACCGTTTTGGATGCCCCATAGAGTTGGTAAGTGATCGGGGTAAGCATTTTCTAAATGAAGTAATCAAAGAGCTTACTACTAAGCATATGATCCTTCATAAGAAGTCTACACCTTATCACCCTCAGGCAAATGGACAAGCTGAAAGTTCAAATAAGATTTTACTCCGAATTCTTAAGAAAATTGTGGATGATAACCGTAAGGATTGGGATACAAAGTTAGACTCGGTGTTATGGTCCTTTCGTACAGCATATAAGGTGTCAACAGGCTTAACTCCTTTTAAGTTGGTTTATGGACTTGAGGCAGTTGTCCCCATGGAATTCTTGGTGCCTAGTTTGAGGATAGCAGTTGCTTATAGGTTGTGTCCAGAAGAATCACTTCATGATAGGCTCCTGAACTTGTTCCAGTTAGAGAAAGATCGAATTATAGCTCACTACCTTCAAGGGGTGGTGTAGTCAAGAAGACAGGCATGGGTTAATAGGCATATTAAAAAGAAGATAATCAAAGAAGGGGATTTGGTTATGGTGTATAATTCACAGCTTGGGAAGCACCCAGGGAAGTTAAAGTTAAGGTACACCCGTCCCTATGAAGTTTTGAAAGATGTTGGTCAAGGAACTTTTGTGTTGACTACTTTAAAGGGTGAAATTATTAAGCCTGCAGTAAATGGATTTAGAATAAGAAGGTTAGTTCAACCGGATTATGATAAGGTACTCTATGGACTTGAACAAGAACCAGTTGCACTAAATTTGGTTCAAATTCCAGCATTGTTACCTCATGGAGTAATCTGTGGCATTTTACCTCATGGAGCACTTTATGATTCTATGACTCATTATTGTTTTTAGGGTGCCCTGGCTTGGTTTTTGGCAAAAACAACTACTCTTTTATGGTGAGCTATTAGCTGATAATGTCGTCTTGTATATCACTTGTGGTGAACATGAAGAAGTGAGGCAAACTTCAGTAGTGCTCTATGAAGTGCAATCTATTTGGCAATTGTTCTATCTCATTTTCAAGGTTCAATGGTACTACATGAAGTGGTGGCAATATATGATATTCAAAGTTAGCTCTTGGAATTTACTTTATGAGGATTATCTTTTTAAATTTCTTTGTCTTGCAATCATGATTGGGCAAAGTGGTATCATGGCCATGGAAAATTGTGCTTTGATAAGATATCTACCTTTCAACTTGGGATGTTTATGTGATGGTTTAGAAGATCAACTGTCTTTAACTCCAGTTCTGTTGGTATTTTCATTGTGTGAACTTATAAAGTTTCAGTTGCATGAGGTGGGGTTGAAGCAACAAGACTTTCATGTTCAACTTGGAGTACAAGTGGCAATCAATATGTTACCATGTCTCTTTTTTCAAGGAGTTTAACTCATGGTCAGGTAAGGCAAGTGGAAAAAGGGAAAACTATGGCTAAGAAGACTCGTGTGCTGTCGCCTGCGCCAATTTAGCAGCGTCTCTCTGCGACTTCACGCCATCAAGCTTCAGCATTTTCTTCATCTCTTTTCATTCCTAATTCGTAGCAGGTCGTCGCTATTGCAACCATGGTGAAGACAAGACAAAAGAAGAATTTGAAGCTCCCTGTTAAGAGGGCACGACAGCAGCCGAGAGTAGTCCAGGACCAGGATGATGACTCTAGTGATAGTCCACCTGATACAATGCCATCGAAAGTCAAGAACTCCACGCCAAAAACACCTTCTGTTATGTCGAGTGAAGATGACGGTGAGTTGCCTACTCCTATGCTTGATTGCTCTATACTCGTGGATACCAAAGAACCCAATATCATGGGCTGGTTAATGCAAATTGGGTTGCTTGATTATGCAGAGCTACCATGGGAGACTTGGGGAAATAATATACATGCTCAACAACAGTTACTTATGATTTGAGAAAGTGGCAAAGTTGGTGGAAGATTGGAGCTTACTCCTACTTTACTAGCACATGTTTTCTCTCTTACGCTTAATGATCGGAGCATTGGCGGTGCACAGATGAAGCTATGCAGCAAGAATTTGGGCTTCCTACAAGTGTTAGAAATTAGTGTGTGTTAAGGCATGCAGATGCAAAGAGGAGGTTTTTCATCAAATGGTTCATGTAGAGGTTTTTATTGTTCATAAAGGCTGATGTAATAACAAAGGACACTTTTGGTATTTTATGGTATGCAGAAAATGTTGGGATTCCAAATTGGTCAGGAACTTTATATGAAAAATTGATGCAGGAAGTTCATGTGCCAACAATTCGTAAGCAGTAGCAGAAAAGTAGACTTGGACCTATGTTGGCTGGTTTATATGCTCATTTGCAGGTTGTATGTCCAACATTGCATCCGTCACTTTGGGAATCTCCGACTATGGACAAGGTTACTGCATTTAAAAGGCAAAAATTAGTGGATGGAATAATGGTTGATTGTTATGATAAATATTTGTCTCATGATCATGCATTGAATGATCTTGAGAATGTTAAGTCAAAGGAGTTTGTGGATCCTTTGTTTATGACTTTTTCATCTCCAGAATCTTCACATGCTAGTACTTTGGGATGCACTGTGCCTTTAGATATATCAACATGGTTAAATGATGATGTCAAGAATGACAATGCTTGTGAAGATGTGCTTATTACAGGGGTTAAGAAGAAGGTTAGATTCTCCAAGTTGAAGATGGAGACTATGCCTATACCAAAGCACAGTGATGCTTTGCAGCAACATATGGGTTTATCTTATGATAGGGAAGTGGTTCATGATGGATATGTTCCTCAAAGTCTTGGTGAAGCTTGCTCTTTGGTTGCAGGGTTACATCGATTCATGAAGGATATGCATGCTAATGGTGCCGTTAAGTTAAGTGTGGTGCAATCTTTACAGGAGCAGTTAGAGTCCATTAAAACTAAAAGAGATGCTATGCAAGTTGAAAGGGGAAAAATGAAGGAATTACATGAGAATGAGGTGGATGCTTTGAAAAGGCAAATTGATGAGTATGCCGATATGTTGCTTAAATGTAAATTGTCTTCTGTTGCATTTAAGGAATGGACAGCTAATATGCAGGATAAGTTTGGTGGTGAATTGGATTTGTTGGCTAAAGAATATGCTAAGTTGAAGGCTGAAAGGGTATTATTGGATGCCCATTTACAACCTCTTCTTAAAGTGGAAAAGCAATTTTTGAGAGATATGGAGGTTGATCTTGATGGCTCTGTTTTTATGTAGCAAGATTTCACATCAATGAGAACTACATTGACTTCCTTTATGCATGATCAGTGGGTTAGCATAGCTGCTAGAATGTCTCAAGTTATTTCTCGGCCATATGTAGTTTTGCAACAGACATTTGTGTCTGAAAACATGGAGAAATTGATTCATGAGAAAGATATGTTAAAGGAAAAGTTGGATGGTATGCAGGCCAACTATCATAGGATGATGGATGTAGTGTTTGGGTTGCAGAATGTTAAGCAAATTCAAGGTTCTGAAAATCTGTCTGTGGATGCAGTAGATATGGTCAAAGCTAATATTAATAATGTTTTGCAGGATATAAATTAGAAGATTAAGATTCAAGATCATATGGTGGATATAGTTCATGATATTGCATCTTTTGGATTGTAGGAGCATCATGTCCAGGAGCAATCTGTTACGGATTGCAATGATGCTCATGAGCCTCATAGTTCATATGTTCTTTTGGTGTAGAACTGTCAAATCATATTCTTTTTTTGGTTCATCATACTTACATCATACTTGATATGTATGCCTCTAGGATTATGCCTTTATGTTTTGTTTTGACTATCTTTTGAGGGGCTTATGCAACTGCAGTAGAGGGCTATAAGTATCCTACTAGAGAGGCTCTACTTATGGTTACTCTGTGTGGCATACTTCATGGTGAAAGGCTGTGAGTAAGGCATAATCTTTTTCACTAGATATGTCGGGTTTTGGATAAGGCATTTTGACTTCATCGATCATTCAAGGGTTTGAGTTATGGCTATGCCAGCCATCCACCGGGCTGTGCCAGGTGTTAGCCGTTGGCTTGACACTACATTTACCCTTAGAATGGTGCATTACCTTAGGTATTACTATTTTCTATGTGAAGCAGCCTTTATATGTCTTATGAACTTTACTGCCTCATGAAGTGCAGTTTTGGGGGCAGTTGAAAAACGTGACCTGATGAGGCATTTTGTGTGTTCTTCTTGTCTCTCTGATCACTGATGATGATCACGCCTGATGTATGATGTTTCTACCCAATAATGAAGAGGATCTAACAGTTAGCGCCATCATGGCTGGAATCTTGATCTCGTTTGTAGCATGTCTTGTGTGATTTATTCTTTGTTTTCTGATTAGTGGTGCTGAACGTAGTGTATCTTTGCTTTCATATGGTTAGTTTTGAGTTCCTATGATTTCTGGGTGTGAGATTAGGTATTTGCTTCATGAAGTATTTCTCTGTTCTTTTATGTATTCTGCATAGAAAGGGCAGAACAGAGAGAGAGAACTGATCAATACACTCACATGTCTCATTTGTTGTGCACTTAACCTAGCCATGCATAAACTTATAGATCAAAGCTTAATCGGTGATTCAAGGGAGTACCCTCACTTTTTAGGGTAGTCCCTTGATTCTCATTATTCTCAAGGAATATACATCACAATCAATACAATCAAAGCAAAAGAAAGACATGCATGCCAATTCATAGCATGAGTAGATTGATGTAAATCAGTTGGCTTGTGCATGTGCAAGCTATTCCAATCATGTCAAGGTGCACTTATAGCTCACATATAATTTTAGATAAGGTGGACCACATGTAGCCAATGTGCACATGTCCTCTTTTCATCATCTTTAGCCAATGTGTCCACTTGTTGGTGACTAAAATAGATCACTGTAAGGATACTTTGCAATACCAACAAGCCAACTACAAATCTCTTATCTATGAAATGTATAAGTAAATTAACTTGGTTAATTTGATGAGGTCAAGTTTTCCTTCCATGGATAGTGTGGTTGGCTATCTACTTCAAGGTTATGGGAACTTGCAGAAGTCAATGGAGCATCCTAAAAATGACGATACTCTAATTACTATATCAAGTCACTTCATGTACATATCTTTGATTGATTGATGGATAATATGCCTTTCTCTATCTCTTTCGTATACACCTTCATTGCATTATCTCTCTCTAGCTAAAAACCATTCGTGCTTTATCCACCTATTGATACTTGCATGCAATTGCAAGTGGGATGGTCTAGTAAGTCACCACATATGTGCCAATTGACTTGCCAATGTGTTATCTCTTATCCTCAAGCTTTGTTATATATGTCACCACATAGGTCAATCGATTTGCTAGTGTACCATCTCTTATCTCAAGTTTTTCTATATATTTCACCAGTATTCTCAATCAAAAACATCATATCAAGCATATCTTGCATTAATCAAGCAGATTGGCCAACCCAACATAAATGAAATTGTATGAATAGCAATGTAGATCAAGATCTTAGCTTAAATCAATGACACCTTTTTGCACAATATAAACTGTTAGAGTTTAACTACAATATATAATGCCTGCAAATAAGAAAGAGCCTTGATTTGTTGGACCACTATGCACATACAATTTATATATGTCATATTCCCTAAATGCATGCATTGATACTTACAACATGGAGGCAAACATTTTGATATTGAAAGATTAGGAAAGTCATGTCATGTTGATCCAAAAACAACCAAAAGCTAGCATCTAATCAGTTTAATTATTCTTGCACATCTGTCAGCGTGTGTAATAGGTATTATCTGCGCATATGCACATGCTTACAGACGCGCTACGCAAATATTAAAAAAATTTAAAAAAATTTGTGGCTTTCTTTTCAAACCTGTGCTTTCGTGCATTTTTTGCGCATTTTCTGCAGTTCGAGGTCGACATCACTACTCATGTCTATCTATCACTTCATGAAGACAATGAGGCAAGGAAATAAGAGTAAAAAGAGGACAGGAGGAAAGAAGAGACAAAGAGTAAAGAACAAGAGCCAAACAGCAAGGAAGAGAAGAAGATTCAAGCAACTTACCAAGGGAAGGGAGAAGGAGGACAAGGAGCTTGCAACCTAGCCACTACCCGTCGGAACAAGCAAAGAAGGTGAGTTCTTCTTCTCTCTCTCAATCTTGTTTGCTTTCTCTGTCTGTTTGTCTCTCTCTTCTCTCTCTTTACATGCTATAGTCTGTAACACAATATTAGTGAGTTTGGGAATCTCCCAATTCTCATTTTTTGAATACTAAAAAGGTGGCACCCGGATAACATGCACGTAAGTTTCTTAAAACCATATGATGTGACCTATCATTGGAAAGCGCTTGAAAAATGGAATCTATTGAGCTATAGAGCGCTTGATTTGGAGTTATAGTGTTCAAGTTATGACAAATCCAAAGATTTGACCACATGTTTCAAACTTATGGAAAATTCCCATGTTCCCCAATATGGTGTTCTGTCATCTATGGAGGTTTTTTTGCACGTTTTTTAACCAAGTTTGAAAAGAAATGGTCCGACTGTGCGTGTCTGTCAGCGTGTCGAGATGATAGTGTAGACGCAGGTATAGACACAGAAATAGACGCGCTGACAGACGCACACAGAGACGCAGATATAGAGTAGCATGTAATATGTTTTATCTGCATAGGGTAATATGATTTTTTTTGTGTAGATGTGGAATCCTGGATCCTCCAACACTGATCCTGAGTTGGAACGCATGAACAACACCTTAGCGGAGTTTTCTAGAGGTGTTAGTAGCTTTTTTGGAGGTTTTCCAAACAAGGAGCAATTCATGGGGGAGATGAGCAATTATCTTGGTTGCCCTCCCATTGCAGAGAAGGTTTTCAGTGTGATATTTGGGACACCTATCACATCTTTATCTAGCACTGCCGCACACACACCAAACCTTGGCACACCTCTACTAACAGGTACTCCACGCACTATGCATACACATAGATCAGCTGATGCATAGGGATTAGCTGAGATACATGGATCGGCCGAAGCACGTGTATCTGCAGAAGCACGTGCATCGAGTGAGGTAGAGGGTAGTGCCCGTCGAGGGAGGAGGGAGAGTCGTGCAGGAGGACGAGGAGGTCGAGGGCTTTGTGGGGGTTGCCTAGGAGATGGCTCTCGATCACCCTCACTGGGAAATGAGAGAGGTAAGTCTCCATAAATGTACTACTTTGTCATTGATGTTGGTGGTATCTTGCATGACTCTGAGGGGAGGGAAGTGATAGCCTACTTGAGAAGTGTCGTGCATGCCACATACAAAGATTGCATGATTCCCTTCAAGCACCAAAAAAATGGTTTGTGGCAAGAGGTGCTACGGGCAGTACATAGAAGGTACCCTAATCTCGAGAATTCACGATTCTCAGATGATTGGGGACAGTCAAAGGTGAGAGACGTGCTTCATAACAAGAGGTCTCACCTTATGATGCGTACCAAGGAGTCACTGCAGAGACAAGAGCAGGGGCACCCTGGATATGGCCAACCACCCAATTGCCACCACAAGGAGTGGAAAGAGGCCAAGAAGAGAGCAGCAGAGAAAATGACAAGTTGCCAGCATGCAGAGGCGCGACGTATCCAGATGGCAACCATGGGATTATCGCATTATGGATCGGGTGGCAGGGAGTCATGGAAGGCTAAGTTTGTAAGTATTATTTGATTTATTTTTTTAAATTAAATTTTGTAATTTGTTTCACTTCATTATGTAGTGTGTTCTAATACATTGTATGTTCAAATTGTTTTGTAGTATCATATTGTTGGTAGGATGCCTACTCCTAGAGAGGTAGGCTATCATCGAGGTCATAACCAGGCGTCCACTTGGTAGCATTTCTACGAGGAGGGACTCATCACGGAGGAGCAATATAATCGTGCCATGAGGATTCCACCACCAGAAGAGGTATGTTTTATTTTTTACATGAAAAGTATAGATAACTCTAATTTATTGTTTGTAATGGTATTTATATACCTTAATCCTTTGTGTAGGCGAACCCTGATGCAGTTGAGGATAGCGAAGGGGGGACTAGCAGTAGCGGTGGCGGCGATGGCAATGGCACAGGCAGTGGTGGTGGTAGCGATGATGATGCCTCTTCTGAGGAGATGTAGAGGAGCCCCATGCATGCATGCCTCCCCTTGGCTTGTAATTTTCATTTTTGATATGTATTACTTTTAGCTAGTGCTTGCAACCATGACCATGCTTGAGGTCACAAGCACTAGAACTCATCATGTAAAAACATTTCATCTATATATATGAAATTTCGTGTTCTACATACATTGTTTTGTTTTCAGTATAAAAATCTTCGAAATAATCTTTCTCTGTTTTCCCTAAGCATACATTTTTATGTTGATGGGGGGCAAAAAACCAGAGTTTTTTTTTCATACCTCTATTTTGTGCATCTATCAGTGCGTCTAAATTGCAGGATAAATGCGAGTCTATTCTCGTCAAAAACTTGCAGAGGAAACGCTTTTTTAGATGCGTAGATACACGCGTGTATAGATGCACAATATGAATATATCCACTTTTTTATAAATATGATTATATATTTACATAGCGCGTCAATACAGGAGTCTATATGCGCATCTACATGGGCGTGTAACTCTGACCATAAGCGCGCTTTTAGACGCGAAATTGTAGACGCAACAGTAGACGCGGTAATAAACACACTCGACATTTTTTATCACAGTTCAAATATTGTATCTACAAGCGCGTCTATGGAGCCTTTTTGTTGTAGTGGTAGAGCCTCCTTCTTAAGCCATGGATTCCATGGCTTGTAGCCACTTGAGCCATACCCACCTTGTCCTTATCTCATAAAGTTAGGGCAAACTCTTAGGACCCATGTCCTAACACTACTCCTACCTTGGAGAAGAGTTTTTATCTCGAAAACATCATAAGTTTCTCAACAACTACTATCACTTGATTGGGGTGATTTTGAAAGAGCAATTGGTTAGTTAGAGTTGAGTCTACCCAATGTAGTTATGACTTATGAAGGGTTAAGCATGGTAAATGCTAGCATCAAAAGGGGTACCCATAAACTATACTCAACTTGTTAGTGAACGTTCATGTAGTTGATTGTAACATATGTCAAAGTAGAAAATATCATAAGGTTAACATGGTACTCCTGAAAATAGTGACTCTTAATGTCATCTTGAACTTCATAAATAGCCATTAAATTTTATTTTGGCTCAAAAGTGAGATCATCGTACCGTTAGCCTACATTATCTTGTCATGACCTTAAAATTAGTGACACTTAAACTCCTAATCTATCATAATAATCAACCATTCATACATTTCATCATATGGTGGCTATCCAAGACATAAACATGTGAGAAAAAGTCTTAAAGGTTAGTGTTCCAATGGTCAATATCTCTTGAATTCTCATGGTGCTTCAAACACCTTCTTACTGAACACTAGGGTCCATTCCATGTACTGTGCTTGCATCAACAAGAAGATATCCTAGCCTTGAAGAATTCCTAATACTAATCTAGATTCTCTAAGAGTGGATGTTCTAATCTAGGATCAATATATGTATAAAACTATGAAATAGCTTATGTCCTTCAGTAGACTTCCTTCTATGATGGCCGTTCTTCTCTCTTGTCTACTACTAAAAGAACCTATCCTTGTAAAATATATCTATTTCTTATTTTCATAGGATACTTTTGTTTACGCGTCTAATATTGAAAATCAAGGAAATAAATCCATTTCTAGGAAGCAATACCCAAAACTTAAGGCATAACAACATCATATGTCACCCCTTATTATCACTTCAGCATAGTGAGTTATGCGAGACAAGAATTAGTACTCATAGATAGAGTCATTACAATCATCAATTTCATGGTTTCTTGACCATTTTTTGATATAGATACTTGCACTTTTTGGTGGCCCAAGTAAAGGATCATCTTTGAATTGGTGGACATGTATCATAAGCTTGTTAGACAAGCTAGCATGCAAATTTATGTGAGGCCTTGCAAATATCTTACACGGTCTTTGCATAGTTACTCAAAACAGTATCATTGAAAAAGCATTGCATACTTATGTGTCTATATCCAAATGCCCATGAGAGAGCATTAAAGATGAATCATAGAGCACCATGGCTCATAAAGTTATACCATAGTGGTTGTACCACAATCATAAAGTATATAACTTTCGAAAATTTTCCAACTATAATATAGAGAGATATTAAAAAAGAGAGAAAATAATGTTGGGATTTAGGAATTTCATTAATGATTACTTAACTTTAAAATTTTCTTTAAGTAGCATGTAAATTAAGTGTATAATGGAGAGCACATTTCTCAAACTCATATACAAAGTGAAAGTATAGCTAAACTAGAAAAACTTTTATTTAATTAAAGCCAAAATAATGACACTTATACATTATTGGAGATATTGTTGGACTTGCCAATTATTTATGACAACAATCTTTCTAAGAATGATCGCCTAAAAATGATTGAAACAAAGGATTTCAACTTTAGCACAAGTAAACTCCTATGGAGTAAGTCCACCATCAAAGTCCTTGGATTTCTAAGCTATAAGATCTACACCAAGAGGATGCTTACACTTGTGATTATGAAAGAAAGAAGAACCCTTAGAAGTCACCTCAAGATTAAAAACTTAAATCAATGTAAATGTAAGCCTATTTGATTAGCATTCTCCAAAGTTTTTGGAGCCTTGATCTCAACTTCCTTCTACAATTCAGGATTTACACCGCATAAGAAGCCTTTCACCTTGTAAAATTCATTTATACCATCATCAAGTTTCAATAGTGAGATATATAATGTGTAAGAGAACTGTGCTTTTGATGACACCGATCCTAGGCATCCCATTTCTACTTCCTCCCGTTGGAGGGTAGGAATCCCTTGTGAGACAACTTCTCGAATTGCACCCCAACTCTTAGGGTGTGTGGTGGCATATTGTAACGTGTCCACTAGAATCCTCTAGGACACATCTTGGCAGTCCATCGGAAAGGCTGTCTAGAGAACTCCACCCGGCACTCCCATGGAATGTTACGGGTTTTGCAATCTAGGTCTCCCCGCGTCTGCCACGTAGTGGAAGTGTCCTGGCCGTTTCCCACCTAGGATCGACCGGGATTAAGGTTTTTCCTGTTTGGTCGTTAACTAGCAGCAACTAGCGTCAGACCCGAGCGAACTACTTTATGCAGAAACGCCAGGTCCGAAGCGGATTCATGCTGCACTTAGTTCAAGGAGAATGGGAAACGAGAGGGATGCAAGGCTCGACCTCTCTGCCATAAGGCATAGTCCCATTCCGTTCCCCTAAAACAGCGTGAATCGGGTAATAGGTAATTCTAAGTCATTGTTCTCGTTATTTGTTTCGGCGATGATGATCATCCCTCTGTTCGTCGAAGATTTTGAGAAAAGTTCCCGGCTAACCGGGACCACCCATCCATAGGACGGACCCATGGTCCATCCTCCGCACTTTCCTCGGTTTGTTTTAGTTATGTAATTACCTACCACATTAATTTGACATATAACAAACAGCTTCCTTGATTAATCCTGTTAAGCACTGGTTCCTTCACGTAATCTTATCACAGGACATAAAGAAAACAATGTCAAACAACTTCTTTATTATCATTTTATCCTTTTATCTTTGAAATACAAGGAGTTCCGCCCGTAGGCTTGTTCATAATCCGCCCGAAGGCTATCCAGTAATCCGCTAGGGATCACTAATCCAAGCTTCTGCCCATAGACTAGTATGCGGGCGTCGAGATCCAATCCCGAGTCACGTTAGCCTCTTGTGTAGGACCCGGAAGGCGAGGGATTTACGGCCAGAGCCCCCTGGCACCCAAGCGTCCTCCTGCTCCAAGTAGAGCTCAACGGAAAGACCTCACACGGCGGGTTCGGTCCACGTTCCCGGCGCGGTCAACAACCCCCTTGGTTAGGGTCAGGCAGGCAGTCGGGGGTAACTGAGCTGCCACTCCCTTCAGGCCTTCAACCTGAAGCATTTATATATCTTTCATCCTTTAGTTCCTTGAACAAACAATGCAAACAGTGCTTTCTAAATTGTTACAAGCACAATCAATTCCCGTGGACGTTTAGCTGGCAAACTGTTAAGGAGTGACTCCTTCCCTCCGAATGCATCACGCATTCGATCCGGAATCAATTGCAACATGGCAAGATTCCTATCGTCTTTGGGTTAGGGTCATATCCTGTCAATACTTTTAGGTTTTGTTAATGGTAGATTCCGGCGACCATGTCGCTTTAGTTTATTGACTAATCATTTGCGTCCAAGCAAATACCTACCTTCCCCTTAACTTGGCAAATTTTCCCTAATGAGGATAGAGCAAGAGGATGACTACCCTTTTCCCTTGCAAGTTAAACTCGTGCAAGAACCTGCCAACCTTAATCCACGGAATGGCAAAACTTCTTACGATCAACCCGCAAGGCTAAGTGACGGTGCAATTTACTGCACAAGTGTTGCCTCCATCATTTCGCCTAATGAATGGCGTATTCAGGTCACGGAATTAACTTCAGACGAGAAGGAGGATTTAGGGTGTCTTTTTACCCACCCCATCCTTAATTTCACTAAATCGACAACGTTTAGTCCTAGGGATCCAACTCAATTCGAGTTTCATCATTTTGAACGCTTAGTCCTTAAGGTAGGAATCCTAGATTATTGTTTACATGAGCATCCAATTAGCTCAACATTTTTGGGAATATGGTTAGGACTATTGGGTTTGAAGGTTTCGACTTAGCGACAATGGGAAAACTTGGCCGAATCCTTAACGTGCTAATCCCTAGTTAATGTTTGGGGTATCTATCGTATTGACTGAACCATACCCATGTGAATCCTTTGTGACTAGGTGATTTGGGTAATTCACTATGCTTGTCTCGTGACAAGGATGAATCCTTCCTAGAGATAATAAAGTAGATCTAAAGGAGGAAAAATAGTTGCAACTACCGCAATACATGTAAACATGTGATTCATTGCTTCTACGCATCACATGGTTCACAATAACTCTATCTTTCCTTGGTATAGTAAAAATGCATGATAATCTGGGTACTAACTTTCCTAGGACCTACTAGGACTTACATCAAATAACCATGCCTACAACCTTGTTGTCTACACTTTAGAATCTCATGCTTTGATAAACCATGCGACCTTTCCTAAATACGGCTCCTGATGAATGAAATTTCTGCATGATGACTATGCAACACGCAACTTTCCCCTAGCTACAATGTAGTTAATGAAGTTCATACCAAACTAAAGCTAGTGTTAACTTATTCCATGTTACATGCTACTTGCAAGTCCATAAGATCATTTTCGTACTCTTCTATTTCTTTTCGGATAATATCTTATGGGTGTTAACTTTTCCTCATGAATCATTATAAGGAAGATGTTGCCTAAAATGCGGCACACGCTTATTCCCACCATGTCTAGTAACCAAATGCACTTATCAATTTCATTTCTTTGCCCTATATGTTTAGACTCATTACTTTGATAATGTTCCAAAATAGCAACATGCAGCTAGTCTTCTAAGGCGGACAACTCTGGAAATGCAACTGTTTCAATTTCATGACATGCATCAACCTTGTCTAATGTTTAAAGAGATAATTTATCAAATGTATTTTTAACGCTGCCACATGCATTAAAAATAAGCGTAAAATGCATTCTCCCTTATGGAATTAAGCGTGCCTAAACATTTCTTTGTGTGAGAATAAACTCGAAAAAACCTGGACTTGTGGGCTCGGGGAGATATCCACTTGAATGCTTGGAGATGAACCTCCCGCAGGCGCACTTTGTGACTTTTTTGGGGCCATCGCAGGCGTGGTTTCGGCTTCTGGTTTGCCTTTGCGGTCTATGAATTGACTTGCCTTGGTATGCAGCCTCCAGACCTTTGCCTTTTTCCCTCGTACGCAGGAGATTCCTTTGCGGGACTTTGGATAAATGGTGCTTGGGGAAGAGGGTTTTATGAGTTCTTTAGGAAAAACCGGGTGGCTAGGAATGGGTTCACGGATGGCTTGTGGCCTTTGAAGTCTAATTACGGGAAGCCTCTTACGAAGAATCTTGCGGAAGGCTTTATAGCTTCTTCCTCTTCTCTTCAAAGTCCCGGGGGGGGGGGGGGGGGGGGGGGTATGAATGGACTTATGGGGATCTAGTGGGAAGGGGGCTTAAGAAAGCCCCCTTAGAAGCTTCTTAAGAAGCTTCTAGGCTTCTGCAGCAACGTCGGGGGGGGGGGGGGGGGGGTCATGATCAAGGCGAGGTGGCGGCGGGCTGTGGCGGCCTGGCGGACCGTGGCGGCGGACTATGGCGGCTGGCGGCTTCCTGCATGGCGGCGACGGCACCCTGGTCTCCCTCCTTTCCCCAACGGCGGGGCAGCAGCGTCCCCTCCTCCCTCTCACAGCACCGTCCCTTTTTCCTTCCTCCTCTCTCCCTAACGGGAGTTCATATAGGCAAGGGGGGGGGAGGGAAGAGAAAGCCTCCACACACGTGGCCAGTGCATGGGTTCCCCCCCTCCCATGCAGGCCACGACTCATCCATGGGCCATCCCCCCACACTCCCTCTTCTCCAGCCATGCATCGGCTGGGGAAAAGGGATTAAAGTAAAAAAAAAAAACCTTGAATATTCAAAATTGCCCCTCCCAAGAGGGTGTTTTTGTGAGACTTGCGGTTTTGAACTTTCGGTTTTGATTTACCAATGCGGAGGACCCCATTTCTCGCGTGCGGGTCACACATTACACTGCCAATAATTTCAATGCAAGAGATAACCTTTGCACAAGGTTTACGTCGTGTGCGGGACGTCAATATTCACGGGTGGGAATATTACATTCTCTCCCCCTTAGAAGAATCGAGATGTCCTCATCTCGAGATAAACTGGGGATATTGAAGATTGAGAGAGTTTTCATCCATCCAGGTAGCATCCTCTTCGGGATAATCTTTCCACTGGACGAGGCATTCTTTCAAGGTTCTAGATCTCAATTATCTCTCCCTGACATCTAAAATCTTTTCCGATCTTAGTTCAAGGACTCCTTGACTAGGCATTACAACTTGTTGGTCATCAAGTACATGATTTGGGTTGGGTATATATTTTTTTAAGAGACTAATATGGAATACATTGTGAACTTTTAGGTTATCTGGAAGTTGCAATTTATAAGCATTGGGTCCCAGGCATTTGAGGATTTTATACGGACCACAATACCTTGGACTTAGCTTCTTGCATTCACCTAGAGATAGAGAACTCCTTTTTGGGCGTACATGAATGAAAACCATGTCTCCTTCTCCGAAGACCCTCTCTTGGCGTTTCAAATCCGCATATGCCTTTTGTCTATCTTTGGCTGCTTGTATGTCTTGTCTTATTGACCTTATTTGGTCATCCATGTCCTCCAACATTTGTCTTGAAGCTTCCACCCTTAGGGTAGGATCAGAAAAATTTAGGGGACTTCGACAATCATGACCATACAATGCCTGAAAAGGGGTCATTTGAATGCTCTGATGGTAAGAAGCATTGTAGGCAAATTCTACTAACGGCAAGTACTGAATCCATCTCTTCGGCTCTCGACAGCAGTAAGCCCTAAGCATATCCTCAATGATTTTATTTACTCGCTCTGTTTGGCCATCTGTTTGGGGATGGTAGGCAGTGCTAAAACAGAGTTGAGTTCCAATAGCTTCAAAGATAGCTCTCCAGAAGTGTGAAGTGAAGAGAGAGTCTCGATCGCTAACGATCCTTCTAGGTAGCCCATGTAGCTTGAATATTTCTTTGATAAACACTCTTGCAATGTCGGAGGCTTTATAGTTTGTCTTTACTGGAATCAGGTGTGCAACCTTGGTAAGCATGTCAACTACAACCATAATGGAGTTGTATCCTACTTGGACTTGGGGTAAGCCCACCACAAAATCCATACTGATGAATTCCCATTTCATTTGGGGAATGTCAAGTGGTTGTAATTTTCCTGGCATCAAGACATGTTCGGCCTTGATACGTTGGCAAGACAAACATTCGGTGACATATTTGAGGACGTCACCTTTGAGCCTCTCCCAATGATAGCTCTTCCTAACTGCATTAAGAGTTTTTGCATAGCCAGGATGTCCTGCGAAAGGGGAGTCATGAGCTTCCCATAATATCTTTTGCTTAAGTGACTGGCTTGTTGGTATACATAACCTTGTTCTGTAGTAAATAAGTCCATTGTCAATAGAAAATTCATGATACTTGGCCTGTAACTTCAGATTCTGATCCTTGGTAGATATTTCTTTTATCATTGCTTGGTAGGCTAAGTCATGGCATGCTTCCTCTTTAGCTAGTTCGAGTATAGGGTTGCTTGGCATAGATACCTTTGTAGCCAGAGATCTGGCCGTTGATGGATTCTGCAAGATTAGGGAGTTTAGGAATGCCTTGCGACTGAGTGCATCGGCAACTACATTCTCTTTCCCTGGACGATACTTGATTTCAAAATCATACTCCTCCAATACTTCAATCCATCGACGTTGCCTCATGTTCAGCTCGTTCTGGGTAAAAATCCATTTGAGACTCTTATGATCGGTTACTAGAGTAAACTTGTTACCCAACAGGTAGTGTCTCCAAAGCTTTAGAGCATGGATGACAGCTAATAACTCCAGATCATGCGTGGCATAATTCCTTTCATGACTCTTCAATTTCCTTGAAGAATATGCTACTGGATGACCTTCCTGCATAAGAACACACCCCAAGGCAAGAATGCTAGCATCAGTTACTACCTCAAACTCCTTATTGAGGTCGGGAAGTTTCAGAATAGGTGCTGATACCAAACATTGCTTCAATTGGTCGAAGCTATTTTGCTCGGGAGTTGACCATGTAATAGAAGTCTGCTTCTTTAGTAAGTCGGTAAGAGGTGCTGCAATCAAAGCATAGTTTTTGATAAAGACCCTATACCATCCTGTCAAGCCAAGAAAACTGCGTATTTCTTTGACGGATACTGGTATTGGCCATTCAAGCACATCTCTGACTTTGGCTGGGTCTACTGATATTCCTTCTGATGATACTATGAATCCTAGATATTCAATCTGACGTTTGAAGAATGCACACTTCTTCATTTTTGCATATAGCTTATGAGACCTCATTGTCTCAAGGACAATCCGAAGTTCAGATTCATGATCTTCTTCCTGTTTAGAATAGACTAAAGTATCATCGAAGAAGACAAGCACGAAATCATCAAGATATGGTCTAAAAATATCCTGCATTAATCTATTGAAGGTGGCAGGTGCATTTGTAAGCCCGAATGACATAACCAAGAATTCAAAGTGCCCATATCTTGTATTGAAGGCCGTTTTTGGAATATCTTCATCCTTGATCCTGATTTGATAGTAACCTGACCTGAGATCAATTTTGGAGAAGATCTTTGCACCTTGAAGGCGATCGAGAAGCTCATCTATTCTAGGAATAGGATACTTGTTCTTGACTGTTGATTGATTCAACCCACGGTAATCAATACATAGTCGAAGTGTCCCATCTTTCTTTTTCTGGAATAGAACTGGAGCTCCCCATGGTGAGTTGCTGGGCCGGATGTAACCCTGGTTTAACAGTTGCTTGAGTTGTTCCTTCAACTCAATAGCTTCCTGAATGGACATTCTATAAGGTCTCTTTGCAATTGGCGCAGCTCCAGGTAATAGCCTTATTTCATGATCAACTTCCCTTGGAGGTGGAAGTTCAGTTAATTCCTTAGGGAATACGTCAGCGTATTCTTTTAGCCAAGAGGGTCCCTCATGAGACTCTTGCTTTTGATCTAACTTGTTGAGTTTGATCAAGTAAACAGGTAATCCTTTCCTAACCCCTTTTATGATCTGCGATACTTTGGCTAACTGGATCCTTGGCACTCCTGCCTCACCTTGAGTTGTAACAAACTCTCTTTCAGAGTTTCGAAAGGAAACTTGACCCTTTCCACAGTGGATGTGAGCATCATTAGGCTTAAGCCAATCCATCCCGAGTAGGCACTCATGGATACCTAAGTTCATGACTCTGAATTTGACTGAGGTTTTCTTTCCTCCCAGATAGAACTCCTCCTTAGCAGTTTGCCTGGTACAAGTCACCTCACGACCGTTTGCCAATTCCACAAGTAGGGTAGGTGCTTCTACTGTGGCTATTCCTAATCTCTTAGCACACGCTGGTGAGATAAAGGAATGTGTACTGCCACAATCAATCAAGGTTTTGAAACCTTTACCTTGATAGTCCGACGGTGTTTGAATCACCGAGAACTGGCGATTCGGCCCCTTCTTGTGTAAAGCGGCATGGACCGTCGCTCTTTCGAATTTCGCTTCCATAGTCGGATCTTCCCCTTCTTCTGCATCACATCTTTGCCTATTGATAATGCAGGCAGCTCTTCCTCTTCCACGGGTGGCGGCTCCCTGACCACGGCCTGCACCTTGACGGAGTCCTTCGCTAAGCTTGGGACATTGCCTTTTGAAGTGACCGAGTTCATTGCAGTGGAAACATCGGAGGTTTCGGCCATTACTGTGAGTAGGAACAAAGTTGTTGACGTTATTTGTCCTTGCTTTCTTCCTTTGTCCCTGATTGTGGCCTTGAACTCTCTTAACTTGGGGTCTGAATGCTCCTCTGTTCGGGTCGCTATAAGACCAATTCTTAATACCCCTTGGTTTAGCTTGCACTTCCTGAATTATAGGTGCCGCTCGAATGAGTGCATCCTGAAGATCTGATGGACGCATAGATTCGAGACGGGTATTTACAGGTGGATTTAAGCCTGCGCAAAATTTGGACACCTGCTGTGTCGTGTCCATTTGTGGCGCATACTTTAACAGTGAGACAAACTTAGAGTAGTATGCGTCAAGGGTAAGTCCTAACTGTTTTAGCTCATAGAACTCATTCATTTTCTGTGTACGATATGCAGGTGGCAAATATCTGCCTTGCACGGCTTGCTTTAACTTCTCCCAGGTAACGGACCCCTCTGAAATCCCTTGATCCCTGCACCATTGTTTCCACCAAAGTCTGGCTTCACCGGTGAGTTTTAATTTGGCGAGCATGGCCTGATTGGTAGGTGCAGTACCAGCTGCTTCGAAGTAGTCCTCCATAGATTCAATCCAAATCTCAGCATCCGACTTGGACGAATCTGCCTCTCCCGTCAAACTCGGGTGGCTTTATCTGTTTGAGGAGGAACTTCTTCTCCTGGATCACAGTAGTACTTGATGTAGGGGTGAATTTGGACCCTGTTCCTGGGGTTGTGCCTGGATAAAAGTTTTCTTAACATTATTGTATGATAATTGACATTAGCTTATCTTTAATTCATCTATCTCGTAAATCATGAAGCTACTTAATTTCCGTAACAACCCTGATACACAATCGGTTATTGATAAAAGAAATCCTTATTTATATTTACATGGCATAGCCTTATACAATATCTCGTATGATGATAATCCAATCATTACATTTAGTTTGGGGAGAACAACATTGTATTGGATTTGTCTACAGGAACTGTGTAATAGTAGGGTTTTGGGTCATGAATCTTTAAGAATCGATAATTCATCGGAAGCTCAGGATATCCTTTCCGCTGGAATCCATACTTCCCATGGCGGCCCAATACCTTAATCCTGTCAGCTGGGATTACACGGGTTACTTCCTCATATACATATGAGTTCAATTCAACCCTCCGACCTCGAATATGCAAAGTCGAATTTACGTGAGCTTCCACAAAAATGAACAGCTTCACGATTTTTAAATCTTCCAACCACTTGATCCTCTTTAGGTTGGTTTGTAAATAAGCGAACCGGTGGGCAACTATGTAGTAGATTCCTGAAGACCCAGTCCATCTTCATTCTATATATAAAGGTGATGGATTATAAATCTGCTCCAGGATGTTCATCATTTCAATTCTCTGCCTATAATGCGGAGAATGCATTGCAGTCATAAACATGATCCGGAACACCAAAAACTTGTTCCACGCTTCGTAATTCTGCAAGACAGTATTGAAGATGAGGAAATGTTTGGACAGCATCAATTTCTTTACTTCATTTTTAATGAAATTTCATGAAAATAATTCCGTTGTTGGTCGGATCTGATACCAACTGTAACGTGTCCACTAGAATCCTCTAGGACACGTCTTGGCAGTCCATCGGAAAGGCTGTCTAGAGAACTCCACCCGGCACTCCCATGGAATGTTACGGGTTTTGCAATCTAGGTCTCCCCGCGTCTACCACGTAGCGGAAGTGTCCTGGCCGTTTCCCACCTAGGATCGACCGGGATTAAGGTTTTTCCTGTTTGGTCGTTAACTAGCAGCAACTAGCGTCAGACCCGAGCGAACTACTTTACACAGAAACGCCAGGTCCGAAGCGGATTCATGCTGCACTTGGTTCAAGGAGAATGGGAAACGAGAGGGATGCAAGGCTCGACCTCTCTGCCATAAGGCATAGTCCCATTCCGTTCCCCTAAAACAGCGTGAATCGCGTAATAGGTAATTCTCAGTCATCGTTCTCGTTATTTGTTTCGGCGATGATGATCATCCCTCTGTTCGTCGAAGATTTTGAGAAAAGTTCCCGGCTAACCGGGACCACCCATCCATAGGACGGACCCATGGTCCATCCTCCGCACTTTCCTCGGTTTGTTTTAGTTATGTAATTACCTACCACATTAATTTGACATATAACAAACAGCTTCCTTGATTAATCCTGTTAAGCACTGGTTCCTTCACGTAATCTTATCACAGGACATAAAGAAAACAATGTCAAACAACTTCTTTATTATCATTTTATCCTTTTATCTTTGAAATACAAGGAGTTCCGCCCGTAGGCTTGTTCATAATCCGCCCGAAGGCTATCCAGTAATCCGCTAGGGATCACTAATCCAAGCTTCTGCCCGTAGACTAGTATGCGGGCCTCGAGATCCAATCCCGAGTCACGTTAGCCTCTTGTGCAGGACCCGGAAGGCGAGGGATTTACGGCCAGAGCCCCCTTGGCACCCAAGCGTCCTCCTGCTCCAAGTAGAGCTCAACGAAAAGACCTCACACGGCAGGTTCGGTCCACGTTCCCGGCGCGGTCAACAACCCCCTTGGTTAGGGTCAGGCAGGCAGTCGGGGGTAACTGAGCTGCCACTCCCTTCAGGCCTTCAACCTGAAGCATTTATATATCTTTCATCCTTTAGTTCCTTGAACAAACAATGCAAACAGTGCTTTCTAAATTGTTACAAGCACAATCAATTCCCGTGGACGTTTAGCTGGCAAACTGTTAAGGAGTGACTCCTTCCCTCCGAATGCATCCCGCATTCGATCCGGAATCAATTGCAACATGGCAAGATTCCTATCATCTTTGGGTTAGGGTCATACCCTGTCAATACTTTTAGGTTTTGTTAATGGTAGATTCCGGCGACCATGTCGCTTTAGTTTATTGACTAATCATTTGCGTCCAAGCAAATACCTAGCTTCCCCTTAACTTGGCAAATTCTCCCTAATGAGGATAGAGCAAGAGGATGACTACCCTTTTCCCTTGCAAGTTAAACTCGCGCAAGAACCTACCAACCTTAATCCACGGAATGGCAAAACTTCTTACGATCAACCCGCAAGGCTAAGTGACGTTGCAATTTACTGCACAAGTGTCGCCTCCATCATTTCGCCTAATGAATGGTGTATTCAGGTCACGGAATTAACTTCAGACGAGAAGGAGGATTTAGGGTGTCTTTTTACCCACCCCATCCTTAATTTCACTAAATCGACAACGTTTAGTCCTAGGGATCCAACTCAATTCGAGTTTCATCATTTTGAATGCTTGGTCCTTAAGGTAGAAATCCTAGATTATTGTTTACATGAGCATCCAATTAGCTCAACATTTTTGGGAATATGGTTAGGACTATTGGGTTTGAAGGTTTCGACTTAGCGACAATGGGAAAACTTGGCCGAATCCTTAACGTGCTAATCCCTAGTTAATGTTTGGGGTATCTATCGTATTGACTGAACCATACCCATGTGAATCCTTTGTGACTAGGTGATTTGGGTAATTCACTATGCTTGTCTCGTGACAAGGATGAATCCTTCCTAGAGATAATAAAGTAGATCTAAAGGAGGAAAAATAGTTGCAACTACCGCAATACATGTAAACATGTGATTCATTGCTTCTACGCATCACATGGTTCACAATAACTCTATCTTTCCTTGGTATAGTAAAAATGCATGATAATCTGGGTACTAACTTTCCTAGGACCTACTAGGACTTACATCAAATAACCATGCCTACAACCTTGTTGTCTACACTTTAGAATCTCATGCTTTGATAAACCATGCGACCTTTCCTAAATACGGCTCCTGATGAATGAAATTTCTGCATGATGACTATGCAACACGCAACTTTCCCCTAGCTACAATGTAGTTAATGAAGTTCATACCAAACTAAAGCTAGTGTTAACTTATTCCATGTTACATGCTACTTGCAAGTCCATAAGATCATTTTCGTACTCTTCTATTTCTTTTCGGATAATATCTTATGGGTGTTAACTTTTCCTCATGAATCATTATAAGGAAGATGTTGCCTAAAATGCGGCACACGCTTATTCCCACCATGTCTAGTAACCAAATGCACTTATCAATTTCATTTCTTTGCCCTATATGTTTAGACTCATTACTTTGATAATGTTCCAAAATAGCAACATGCAGCTAGTCTTCTAAGGCGGACAACTCTGGAAATGCAACTGTTTCAATTTCATGACATGCATCAACCTTGTCTAATGTTTAAAGAGATAATTTATCAAATGTATTTTTAACGCTGCCACATGCATTAAAAATAAGCGTAAAATGCATTCTCCCTTATGGAATTAAGCGTGCCTAAACATTTCTTTGTGTGAGAATAAACTCGAAAAAACCTAGACTTGTGGGCTCGGGGAGATATCCACTTGAATGCTTGGAGATGAACCTCCCGCAGGCGCACTTTGTGACTTTTTTGGGGCCATCACAGGCGTGGTTTCAGCTTCTGGTTTTCCTTTGCGGTCTATGAATTGACTTGCCTTGGTATGCAGCCTCCAGACCTTTGCCTTTTTCCCTCGTACGCAAGAGATTCCTTTGCGGGACTTTGGATAAATGGTGCTTGGGGAAGAGGGCTTTATGAGTTCTTTAGGAAAAACCGGGTGGTTAGGAATGGGTTCACGGATGGCTTGTGGCCTTTGAAGTCTAATTATGGGAAGCCTCTTACGAAGGATCTTGTGGAAGGCTTTATAGCTTCTTCCTCTTCTCTTCAAAGTCCCGGGGGGGGGGGGGGGGGGGGGGGGGGTTCCGAATGGACTTATGGGGATCTAGTGGGAAGGGGGCTTAAGAAAGCCCCCTTAGAAGCTTCTTAAGAAGCTTCTAAGAAGCTTCTAGGCTTCTGCAGCAACGTCGGGGGGGGGGGGGGGGGGGGGGGGGGGGTCGTGATCAAGGCGAGGTGGCGGCGGGCTGTGGCGGGCTGGCGGACGGTGGCGGCAGACTATGGCGGCTGGCGGCTTCCTGCATGGCGGCGACGGCACCGTGGTCTCCCTCCTTTCCCCAACGGCGGGGCAGCAGCGTCCCCTCCTCCCTCTCACAGCACCGTCCCTTTTTCCTTCCTCCTCTCTCCCTAACGGGAGTTCATATAGGCAAGGGGGGGGGGGGGGGGGAAGAGAAAGCCTCCACACACGTGGCCAGTGCATGGGTTCCCCCCCTCCCATGCAGGCCATGACTCATCCATGGGCCATCCCCCCACACTCCCTCTTCTCCAGCCATGCATCGGCTGGGGAAAAGGGATTAAAGTAAAAAAAAATTTGCCTTGAATATTCAAAATTGCCCCTCCCAAGAGGGTGTTTTTGTGAGACTTGCGGTTTTGAACTTTCGGTTTTGATTTACCAATGCGGAGGACCCCATTTCTCGCGTGCGGGTCACACATTACACTGCCAATAATTTCAATGCAAGAGATAACCTTTGCACAAGGTTTACGTCGTGTGCGGGACGTCAATATATTCACGGGTGGGAATATTACACATATTAAAAGTAATCCATCACTTTTAGGCCTTACCTTAGAGGAAGAAACTAGTCTGCATTGGCGCCATCTCACCCACGGTACAACGAAGCCAATGTATATCAGGCCACTTACTTAGAAAAGTATTGACTACATCTTTATTGCAATCCTTCTCTTCCCCCTAGAAGATTGGTGCTTTCAAGTTCTTCAAGGAATTAACTTCTTTAGTTGAGCCAATGGGATCTGTAGTGGATAGTCTTGTTGGAAGATGGTGCAAGACAGCTAGCCCTTGGCATATCTATCAAAGCCACTTGTGAAGAGACTAATGTATTAACTAACTCCATGATTTTAGATAAATTAATACTCATATGCTGCACAGTTGTTTCTAATGCAAAAAACCATGTCTAAAGTTATTTAAACTCTATATAGTCTAAAAGTCCATGTGTGTTCATGATCTCTTCATCATTGGACATTACAGTAGGAAGAGGGTTGCCAATAAAAGCTACTTCACACTCCAAATCAAGTCCTTCAAATTCAGACATGTGAGTTGAAGGCACATCAAAGTCCATGATGAAGATCAAGTGTATGTGCATATATAGAGAAGCATAAATACCCTTGCAGGGAACTCAAGAAGAGGAAGAAGAAGCAATTCATAGAGGAATCACCTCCAAAAATCAACCTCAAACTTGTATATGGATAATGATGAACAATTTCATAGATCACATTAGGGGAGTTTTGAGGTCTCGAACATGCCCTGTAAGAGATCCTAGAGAGAGAAAACAATTTAAGAAATAAAATCATTTTATAGAATTTTTAAAAGGTTTATATTTTGGTAAGTTAAAATATCAAAATTCGTTAATAAGTAATTGTCGTGATATTCTCGTGGTCACATCAAACCTAGAAATATAGGTCGCCATAAAGTTGGCAAGGTTGTCATAATGAAGATATTATCTCTCCTCATTAAAGCAAAAAGTAATATTCAATTTGAATTTTGGTGGATACTCGATTGCCTCCCTCCATCGTTTCTCTCTTCTTTTTTTCTCCTCCTTAGTAGTCTCTTCTTTGTTTTCGTTCTTGCTTCTAATCATATCCTTAGCTATGGATCAATCACCCAATGATCTCTGTAACTATGGATCAATCATCTAATGATCTCTGTGGCTCTCATAAAAGACCTCTCTATCATCTTCATATTGAGTTGGATAGTGAGTATGAACCAATAAGAAAGAGAACAAAATCTATCACGGTTATAGAGTCTATGAAACATATCCTGAGGTTTGAAGGAAAGAAGAATATTGATCTTTGGTTAGATGGAAAGCTATATCCCAAATATCCTAGTAGAAATATCACTCCTCCTTTCTATAATAGCTCATCATTAATGAGGTTTATTGGTGATGGCTACAATGGATTTTTAGGTTATACACTTAATCTTGTTGCAGAAAAGGATATCCTTGGACTAGAGAATCATGTTTTGATGAAACACAATATAGAGTTGTTGCAGAAGCTAGAGGATTGTCAACAAAAAATTCATTCATTGGAAAAGCGTATCAAAGCTTATCAACGAAAGCAAACTTTATTAGGCCTTCGAAATCAACAAAGAGCTCTTAAAAATATTGAGAATCTCAAACGTGGAGGAGGAGGCTGTGGTAAAAGAATCCAAGCAACAAGGTATATTTTTTTTCACTTGAAAAATCTTAAATATGTCTTAATTTAAATTACTTGCATTGATTTGTGATGTTAATTTTGCTTAGATATCTTCTACAACCAAATGCAAGTGAAAGAGATTCTTTAAAAGCAGCTCAGTTTTATTATCATCTTCTTCCTTCAGTAGTTTCAATGGATATTTTGTAGAATAAGAAATTTAAAAAGGCAAAGAAACAATGCTTGGAGTCATTTGTAAAGGATCATTCTTTGGATTCTGAGTTAGTACAGAAGACACTTGATAGTATTGGTATTAGTCGAGATGCTTATATGCAACTTTTCTAGCTTTTACAATCAAATATGAAGCAAGGACAGGTACGCAATTGCATACTTCCGAAGCCATTTGTGGTTAGGACTATCAGACAGAGAGTTAATAACAAAGTGATAGAGATTCTAGGTGAGCCTTTTCATATCAAGGCTAGCTTCAAGGACAAGAAAAAGGAGGTTACATTCAATGAATTTAACAATATTTTCCTTGACTTGCCCACCCTACAATGCTTAATGATCAAATTTTATGACTTGTCAGTAGAGCAGAGGCACAGGGAGTGGCTAGATTTGTGATTAAACTTGATGAAAGTGAGATTCTCAAATGTAAAAAATTGGAGAGAATCTCTATTAACTTGATGAATAAAGCACTTTCGTCAGGTGATTGCAATCACTTAACATCATTTAGTGTTCAATCTGAATATAACATCTGGTGGCTAGGAGCATTTGAGGTAGATACTGAGAATTTTGATATACTATATTGGGTTTTTCATCAAACATTAATACCTAATGTTATTCAAAGGCAACAAGCAGGAGAAGAGATATTTGTTGAAGGATTTGGGAACTACAGGATTGAGTGGCACATAGCTGGTGACCTAAAGACACTCAAATGTATGTATAATGTATCAAAGGGAGCCAACTCGAGATCTCCTTGCTTATACTGCATGTCACCAGCTGCAGAGTTAAAGTCAAGAAATTGGAATAGAGCTCCCTTTAGGCACAATAAGGATCCACAGTTTAAACTGGTCTTGGACATTCCTTTAGCGAATGCCCATATTTGTACACTTCATGCACTTTGCAGAATAATTGAAAAGCTTGTTCATCTTTATATAGGATTTACATGGAAGCTGAAGCCATTATCAACTAGAACAGATGCTATAAGAAAGGTTGAAAAAGTTCTCTCTGCAATTGGTTTGCATGGTGGTAATGTTTTTATTGAACCAGATCTTCAGAAGTCTAAGGATGGTAATTGTGTCCCAAAAAAACCATCTATTGGTGAAGTGAAGGTTAGAAGGTTTCCAGGCTTTCATGGGAAACTTGGCAAGATAAACTCGAGAAATGGTGGCTCAACTATTAAATTTAATCAGTGGAAATCCCTACATAATGCAGTTAAGGATCACACTAATAATGGACAAGCTCAAAATAGAAAATCTAAAGTTTGGGAAACACTAGACAAAGTGTTTTTTTATTGTGATAAGACTGAATGGAATGATGATGATCTCAAAGACTTTAAAAACCAATTGAACCTTTTCAAAAAGGCGATGATGACAGAAGCTTGGGGTGATCAACACTTTATTCACTATATGGTAAGAAGTTTGTATATGTTTGTTTCTTCATTGTCGAACTCATATAATGTTTTTTAATAACTTTCTTTATTTGTTGACTATGCAGCATATTCTATACAACCATGCTCCATACTTTATTAAACAATATGGATCTCTATCTATCTGGTCAACCCAAGGTATGGAAAAATCACATTATCAAGCAAGAACAAAATATCTTAGACACACAAGACATGGAGGTGGAAGACACAAAGCCAACAGTTTATTAGAGGTCTTTCAATGGTTCTATCGACAAATTTGGCATAAATTCAAGCTTAAAGATACAACCACATCAAGCAATACATCATCTTTAGCAAGGACTATACAAATTGTTACCCAAAGAAGAAAAGATAGATATTTAAATTCTTGGGCAAAGCAAAGATTTACAGAATGGTTACAAACCAAACAAAGAGTTGGGAAAAGATGGGTTTTAAGAAACCCTTAATCTTTGGCATATTCTAGTCTGATTGTGTTGCAGAAGAGTCCTTAGTTTCAGGCACCTCAACAGGGCCTTCAGAGGAGTCCTTGGTTTCAGGTAGCTCGACAGGGCCTCTAGAGGAATCTTTTGTTTCATCCCACTCAATAAGACCTCTGTATTTCAAAAACTCTTGTTTCTGATAGCCTAGAAGAAGCTTCAAATTCTTACTATCTCCTACATAAGAGAGCAAATAGGAGCCAAGAACTCCAAAATATCCAGCTCTAGATCCACTGTATCCAGGCATGAAGCCAAAAACTCTTATGGCTTCTTCCTTCTCCACTAAAATGATATTGTCCAAACCTTTGCTAAAAACTTGAGATCCAATTACCTTTGAGATAGCTCTCAAAGCCATCATTGGTAGACTTGGAGAGCTTGACAATCTACTATGATATATTACAATTGTTTGATTGTTTAAGTTTCCAATATAATGGCCAAGGCTTTGATTTTTTCCAAGCTTCATTGGCCTAGAGCCCTTGGCCCTTCCAAGAAAGTTGTCCAGATCTTCAATCTCAATCTACACAACAAACCACAATAGTACAAGATATAAGATATTATCTATAATGCATAATAAAGTCTAACATAAACTCAATGGGTAACTTCGAATTATATTTCATACCTTAGGGTGTTCGTCTTCTTCAAGAAGACTATCATCATAAAGATTTATTGAACTCTTGGGCTTCTCATCTGATGGAGACTTCAATCTCTCTTCATACCCTACATCATCAATATGAAGTTTATTCTCGACCTGCAAGAACTCTCTTTCTGTAGGTAGCCCCCCCTTTTCGTATTCTATGATCTGATTAATACATGTATGTAAGGCTATAGAGCTATCTTGGAAATTCTCTCCCTCAACATCAAGACTTGCTAGTGGTTCTTGTTCATAACCTATAAAATTCATGACATTTTTGCCCCAACCTGCAAGGATTGCTAAGCAATAATCTTCTCTAAGATCAAAAAGATGTTGAATATCATTTAGCAACACATATCTCTTCTTGTTGATAAGATAAGTGGGAAATGTTGGAACAGATGCAAGAGGACCTTCTTCATCAACCTGTGCACTTGCCTCGATCTCCTTTTCTTCCACCATTGTGATATTGCCACTCTTAAACAAACCTACATCAAAACCTTGGACAAGTTGTTTCTCAACATCTTCTTGGAACATCTCCTCCTTCTCTTCGACCTCCTTATCCATACTTGCAATATCCTCTAGCTTTCCCTGTTGGTCTATATCTGGAGAAGATTTTTCCATGTACTGAAGATACACAATAAATCCAATGTCCTTGTGGATCAGAAGGCATTGGTGTTGATACATGTGGAAAGGGCAACATGTTTCTTTCTTTCTGAATTCCTCATCAATGAGGTTGAACCTGCCTAGCAAAGTTGACCTGGATGTACTGGTGGCTCCCATGACATCACTATAATGAACAAATCCATTGACTTCCAAACCTTGCACATGTCTATCATAAAAACATCTGTACTCCTTAAGTTTATCTTCAAGATCCTCCAATAACTCTTTCAAATCAAAAGGAACATTGAAAATTTCCCTGATATAGCCAAACTTGGAAGAATTTCCAGTGGTGTGTAAGAAATCAAAGAGCCTATCATCAGATGTCTCCATTAGCTCCTCCTCATCCATTCCTTCCAGAGATAGCTTCCTCTTTGTCATCTTGACCAGGAAAAGATTTATCTCTGAAAACAAAGCAGAATGGCAACAATATCCAATAAAACAAGATGGAACAATGGAAAGAGGCCCCAAAAGTGCATTTTTCAAGACAAAAAAATCAAAAAATGAGAAAAAAATTTAGTTGACCGGTGAAACGCGAAAATTAAAGTGTCCAAGGAAATGCCTGTGAAGAAATCGCGTTTCACCAGACACTACTTGAAGACAAAAATTATTTCAATATCTCACCGGTGAAACACGATACTTAGCAAAATATCACTAACAGGGACATTATTTCGCGTTTCACCGGTCTAAAGATGCAAATCAAGAAGAGAAACATGAACTATAAATTAATTCTATGGAAACACAAAAATTTATGATAAAATCCTTTCTAGAAAAGCTATGCTGCTTTTAAAAGATACAAAGCACATAACATATGTAATTATTCAAGTTTTATTAAAAATTCTTTCTATATTAATCAAATTTATTTTGTTAAAATACTTGTAATAAGTTTTTTTTGTTACTTATCAAAGATTGTTGAACTACTCTTCACACAGGAAGCCGAGATGAAATTGTTGAAGGGAAGTCGAGACGAAATTTTGGCAGAAAGGAAGACAATGTCAGAGAAATGGCTTCGAAAGGCTTTTATATTGAGCGTTAAGCATGTGGTGATAGTTCCAACGAAAAAGTTTGTGTAATGATGGAAAAATAAACGGGGCCGCAAATTTGGATGAAATTTCCAATATTTTTGCATGCACGAAATACCTCAGAATACGTGCACACCTGTCTCACTTAATACACCATATCAAACTCCTTAGAAGACGTGCGCACTCCCTTTTTTCGAAAATACGTCACACGTGTGTTACATAACACTTTGCCAAGTAATGCTTATACCATCGATTAAAAAATTTCAGTAAGCAAGAATACGTTACACATGTGTTACTTAACACTTTGCCAAGAACGTTGAGTCCAGTGCAAATTCACCGTCTTCGCCTTTCACCGCATTTCCAGCAAAGCAGAAAACATTGCTACTCCACCTTTACCTTTGGTGTTCCTTCCAATCTCCAAGCATTTCACTGCTTCCCCAACAAAGTAAACCTTCGACCATATTCTCGTCATTAGGCTGAGATTGTGAAGAACAAGCTTCAAAGAAGGTATGGTTTTCTGCATCCTGCTTTTCACTAACAAGCTCCATTTAATGCATTTTTTTGATACTTTTCCTTAATCCTTTATGTTATTATGAGCTTATCAGCACTACAAAAGAATTTTTTCCACAGTGGGAGCATTCCTTAATGTTGTGGAGATTTAAGGCAATCTTCAAACTTTTTCCCTAATTTTGTGGATATTTTATGTAATTTTAAAAGATTTCCTTAGATCAAAGCTTTTTTTTTCTTCGTTTTGTTGATTTCTTTGCTATTCATGAGTTGTCCCGTGAAATGCGAAAAGAACGTGCTTCAAGGAGGCCTCCTGTCTTAAAGTCCAGTGAAACGCGAAAAGAAGTAGCTGCAAGGAGACGCCTTGCCTGACACTCGCGTTTCACTGGACACGCTGGAGAAAAAGTCAACTGAAACGTGAAAACAACATGTAGCATGGATACCTCTTGTCTGAAACTCGCGTTTCGCTGGACATGCTGGAGAAGAAGTAACATGTCTTTTTTTGGCAGATGGCTAGGACTAAGGCAACAACAAGAAAGGAGAAGATTGATCCTAGGGGCTTAACATCAAAGATTCATCAATCTTCAAAGCCTCAGAAGCTCTCTAGAAAGTCAAAGCCAAAGAGAAAGTTTTCTCAAAATGTCAAGTACCTAAGGGAGATTAGGAAGGCAGGCTCTTGACAATGCAATTCCAAAGTTGTCTTTTCAGAGGCTTGTCAGGGAGATTTGTGACAAATATAGTTTTGATAGTTTTAGATGGACAAGAACAGCTCTTAATTGTATACAAGAAGCCACAGATGATTTTTTAGTTGAGTTTTTTTAAGATGCCTATATTTGTGCTGCTCATGCTCATAGGCTCACACTCATGGACAAGGACATGCTAATTCTTAGGAGGCTAAGATATAGATTTTCAAAGGTCCTTGAGCCAATTCTCCTCATTGATGTGAAGACATTTAATATCCTTAATGTGCCCCCAGCTAGGAGAAAGAAAGATGATTCTAGTCTCAGGGTTGAGGATGTCACCCATGAGAGGATACAAGGCAACATGAAAAAGAGGAGAAAGCTAAAGAGGAACATGCAGATAAATGGAGAGAGTATAGGAGGCAAAGGGCTGAAGAAAGGGAAACAGAGTAACTGGAGTCCTTTGAAAATGAGCTAGCCACCCTTCTTGAAGCAGCTAATCCAAAAGGATTTAGTGTGTTTTGTTTTTTACCTGGTGACTTAGGTAAAAGAACTGAGGTTATCTCCTTTGATGCTGCATGTGTTCATATTCTTAAGGACAAAAGAAGAGAACTAAATGACAGTATTATTCTTGTTGGCCTAAGGTATATCCATCCATAATTACTTATAATTTTTTATATTTTTTTAACAATAAGATTTTTCTTGTTTATACTCACTATTTCTATGCCTTTTCTAGGTGTATAATGCATGAGTTTCCTTTGGATATACAACAAAAAATTGAGGTTCTTGATCTATCTATCTCATTCTTTATGAGAAACGAGCTTGATACAAGTTTTATTGAGCACTGATTCAATCTGATTGACTTCGATACTTTGGAGCTCCTTATAATTCCATATAATGAAAAGTAAGTGATTCAATATTCTATTAGAGTTTTTGAGATTTTATCCTACTAAATTGTTGAGATATGATTGCTTTTAGTTCTCATTGGAGCTTGATTGCAATAGACCTTGTGGATAAGCAATGTTTTTTAATCAACTCTATGAAAGGAAGCCATGGAAATGCTAAATTGTAAGTTATATTATCCAAGGGCTCCTTGATATTTCAATTCTTTTTTTTGTAAGTACTCTAAATTTCAACATATTTTATATATAGAGGTGCCAAAATATTAATTGAAGAGCTAGAGAAAAGACCCCCTAATGCTGTCTAATTTGCTTGCAACAATGCAATATAGAGAAGTTACGGTAAGTTATTCATTAAAATAATTGAAACATAAGTTTATTCTATGAACTACCATACGTCCTCTTTATAGTTTTACTTTGTGTTGGTGGTTGCAGTGTCCCCATCAGGATGATAGCCACTCTTGTGGCTAGAGGGTGATTGCAAATGCTAGAAGAATGGTTAACTTTGTTTATCTTAATGATGATAAACATGTAAAGGTAATATGAAAAATGCTAAACTTTAAGATAGATATTAATTGCAAATAGTCCATTGATGATAAAAATATAGTCTATTGTAAGAACAATAATGAACTAAAACTCTTTTTTCTATAAATGTGTGACAATTATCGAAGGATTGCTATGCATCTGAGCATGTTTGGTACGTTAGAGCAAAGCTCTTGAAGTATATAATGGTCAATTGTATGCAACCAACAACATAGATTGGTGGGGATTTGCACCATGAAGGAGATGCGGTGCCTATAACCACAAAAGGCGAAGCCACAGCTTCAACACCTTCTATACCCAAGACATCAAAGAAAGGCAAAAGGACTCCTAGAAAGGATAGTTCTCCAAAAAAGAAATAGCTTTGCCATATCGCCTTATAAGCCTTCATATATAGAAATTTTCCCTTCAGCCCTTGTATATCTCATAGAGATGGCAGATAGACATCTGCTACAAAATTTGTACATATATTTTATATTGATAGTAAAGATATCTTTTCTTGAATGTCCTTGCAATGTATATTATTTTCTCTCCTTTTCGATATCTGCAAAAAATAAATTACAAATGTTTGTTAGTTAGAAAGTGAGATCTTGATATACATCTAAGTAGATATAATATGATGTGAAAACTTACTCGTTTCTTATCAAGTTGGAATACAAAGGAGCATGGTAGTTCAATGTCTTCATTTTGTAAATCCATTCTCACTTGATGTAGCGTACATGATTTTCTGATCTTTAAGATTTCAATAATATCCTCATTGAACCAAATATCAAGATCCACTATAGGATCTTTGCTGAAATCATTAAGATTCTGGTCTAAAGCAACTAGACTACTACCAACAAAATGCCATTGACTATAGTAAAAGCTAAGGACAAAATTTTGAGTAGCAATCATATATTTACAAGCTATAGAGTCTTGATCTATCTTACATATAATTTTTCCTTTTGTCCTTGTATCCCATCCTTCATCAACAAATTGTATGATATGATCATATGTTAGTCTCTTCACTGAAAGCATGGTTTTTGTTATTCTTATCTCCATATTAGAGAAGAAATCAATAAATATATTAATAGACATAAACAAAGTAACTTTTCTTAGCCTACTTGAGATATTAGATTTTAGTGCTTTCTAGATCTCAGAAAATATCTTACATCTATAGCCCTCACTAGTAGCTGGACTTGGCAAAGGCCACTCAAAGCTTGAAAAATCTGGCAAAGGAAGGAGTTTTATTGATCCCCATTGGCAACGCCGCATAGGAATAACATAAGAATGGTCATAAAAGAATATTCCATTCTTTGCAAGCTCTGTCTTCTTTCTGCCTCTATACATTTCTTCTCCAATTGAACCATGTATAACATCTATAATAGACTCCAATGGTTGCCATTCCTCAAGATTAGAGGGATAGACATCTACAAGACAAACAAATATTATAATGGAAAAACCTAAACCATGTTTAAGAAAGGAAAAACTTTAAGAATCAAATTCTTACAATTTGGTCTATGCATTGGAAGCTTTGAAGATCCAGGTTTCAAACACAGCTCTCTATGCATGAACACATGTTGCACTAGTACCTCTTTGATGCTATTCTTATTTGCTCCAAGCTTAACATCTCGGATTCTGCCCTTCCAAGCAGAGATAAACGAGCTCTCATGTCTTTGCCTTTTTCCACGTTTTGCTTGTTGTATGGTGATCCAACTAGCTTTGCTAATGATAGTAGGAATCCATCTTCCATCAATTTGGAATGAGTTCAACACTGATATGGATGTGATTTGGAAGCTTGGACGCCTTGTTGAAGGTCGAATTTATGTATCCATGGTAGAAGAGAGAGAGACATGCACAGAGAGAGAGAGAGAGAGAGAGAGAGAGAGAGAGAGAGAGAGAGGACTAAGCTACCGTAACGGAGGGAAAAACAATAGAGGAATAAAAGAAAGGAGGGAAAAAACTGAGCGCCATGCTTTTCACCAATTTTGAATTTCGATTACATCAGTCATTATCATTAATCTAGAAACATCATTAAATAAAAGCAGCCGAGACTCTATGCCACTAATGCAAAAGATGTCATAATCACGAATATAAGAGTCTAAAAATAGATAATAAAAGTAAAATTCTGTAATATTATTATATTTATATATTTTTGTAAAATGTTAAAAAAAAAGAAGTTCCGTTACAGAGGCTTTGCTCTTATTGGTCTAGAGCACTCTCTCTCCACATCCTAAAAGGCATTTTCGAGACCTCAAAACTCCCCTAATGCGCTATGAAATTGCAGTCACTAAAAGTTTGAAAGACTAGATATGTTGAAAATTGATGATAATAGGGTTGAAAATTAATGATAATAGGATTGAATCTACAAGATTGTTGAGTAATCCACTTCACAAGCATATAAGAATTAATAACCAAAATTTATTGTATGAGTTTTTAAACCATGAACCCTCATTGATTTTTTGCAAAATTTTATGAAGATGTGGACAGTAAGAAAAATCAACTTGACTCCAATCGCCACCATCATATACTTGCTTCACCAACTTGATAGCCTAGAAATCAAAAACTAGTGTATAGTTGATTACTTTCTTGTTCAAGTTCTCAATTGACTTCCAACTATGAAACAAAGGCAAAATAAAAAAGTCTAAGTCTAAGTTAATAGCACACAAGAGTTATGTCGGTTGATACTGCTAGCTTGCTCTGTGTGTGTGTGTGTGTGTGTGTGATTGGAGTTGAGGATTAGGACGAGTCGCCCAAGGGCTTCTTTCCAAGCCCAAGCACAATGCCCAAGCACAATAGAAATTTTACACTACACAATGACCTCCCAAAATAGAGAGTCTTTTCAAAAAATGAAAGTTTCTCAACCACAAGAGGAAAGTGAGCCCTCTTTGTCCAAAAATAGCTCACTTTGAGTCTATTTTTGGAGCTCTCAATAGTGCATGCCTCTAGTAGGCTCTGATACCATTGAGAGGGAAAATGGAATAGACTTAAGAATCTCCACCCAACCATGCTCTTATATAGGCTCTCTCAAACACCTATTCTTAGAAGTCCGTTTCCATAGCCATGGTTCTCATGGCTCATAGTATCTGCCTGGCCTTGCCCTCATCTCATAGACTTAGGTGTGAATTCTCAAAATCCATATCATGACCATGTTGCACATCAATGTGTTTTGTCTTTTCATGAAACATTGGATTTTGTGCCAAGGCAATTGCACTATAACTGTCATAGTGAAGAACTTGTATCTTTTTTTAAAATCCAAGATCTCCCATTAGGTGAGTAAGCCATATAGCTTCCTTGAAAGTTTCACTAGTTGCAACATACTTTGCCTTTATAAACGGATGCACAATCTTGAAGAGTTGACCTTGAAGAAAATTGCAGAACCAACAAACGTGTAGATCCATCCAATAGTAGATCTATGACTATTCACACAACTTACATAATCACTATCCACACATCCAACTATGGATAACTCTCCACAGCCATAGCATAACTATCAATTTGTTGTGCCACTCAAATATTTGAGGATCAACTTGACAGCTTCCCAATGCTTCTTTTATGGAGTGGACATATTATGACTAATTACTCCCACTACATATGCAATGTCTAGTCTCGTAGTAGCCACCATGGCATACATGAGACTACCACTAGCTAAAGCATATACAATCTTTGCCATCATAGATTTATCCTTAGGGGATTTTGGACAAGCCTTTTTTCTAAGCTTCACATATTGAGATAGCAGAGTACTCAATAATTTCCCCTTCTGCATATTGAAGCATTCAAGAACTTTATGCACGTACTCTTTTTAAGATAGTATAGCAAACCCTGTTTATGGCCTTGAGTAATGTTCCATACCAAGTATATGATTTGCATTGCCCATATCCTTTATGTCAAAAGTTGCTTGTAGTTGTTGTTTCACATTAGTTATGTCCTTCATAGAATGACTAGCTATGAGCATGTCATCCACATACAAGATAAGCATAATGAGCTGTCCTTCTATAGGCTTTTTCACATAGATACGTGGATCTTCCTTACTACATTTGAACCCAAGGGAATGCATGAATGTATCAAAATTTTGATACAATTTCCTGTTTGCTTGCTTAAGTCTATAGAGACTCTTATGTAGCTTACAAACAAAGTGTTCCTTGCCATGTATTGCAAAACCTTTGAATTGCATCATGTAAATCTCCTAGTCAAGATCACCATGTAAGAAAGTGGTTTTGACATCCATTTGAATGAGCTCAAGATATTTTGGAGCAACCAATCCAAGTAGGAATGCCAATGTTGTTATCTTAACAAGTAAAGAGAATATTTCCTCAAAATCTATGCCATAGTTATGCTTGAATCCTTTTGCCACTAATTTTCCCTTTTAAAGTAAGCTTAACATTGTCAGATCCATACTTGATCTTATGAGCCCATTTGCATGCTAGTCCCTTCTTATCCTTTGGCAAGGGAATAAGCTCCTATGTCCCATATTTATGTATACTGGCTATCTCATTCTTTATTTCAAGTTCCCACTGGGCTTTATCCTTGGCTAGCATGGCCTCTTTATAACAAGATAGCTCCCCACTATCAATCAACAAGACAAAGTCAACGCCTAAAACAAACCATGCAAGTGAATGTGAGACCCTTTGAGATATTCTTGGCTAGTTAGTACTAGCATCCTCAGTAGCACTTTTAACATGAACATTAAATTGTGGAAATTTTAGCTCATCAAATCTTTATATAAGAGGTAAGACATCATTGAATGGATTTTTTTGGTATTTAATTTCCTTTATTGGCTACTTATGTATCTTAGTCTCATTAAAGACCACATCATGTCTATGGTGTATGGATCAATTTTTGGATCTCACAAGTGATTGTCAAATTGGCCATCCAATCCATAACCTACAAAGGTGTATTTTTGTTACTATGGATCTAGCATGTAGCTCTTTAGGCACATGAACGTAAGCTTCATAACCAAAAATCTTGAGTCTGCCAATATAGGATAGCTTATGTCTTATGACCATAACTCCTCAGGGATCTTGAACTTCAATGTAGCATTTGGAGATATATTGATAAGACAGATGGATGCATACAATGGTTTAGCCCAAAACTCTATGTCAGATTAGCTTCTGAAAGCATGGACATAATTTTCTCTTAAAGTGACATGTACATTATTTCTACAACACCATTTTGGGTAGGAGTATATGGAGCCTAGTGACTCACATCTATAATTCTCCTTGCAACATAAAAGTCAAAAAACTCTTTGGCAATGTATTCACTACCATTGTGTGAGCGCAAAGTCTTGAGCTTCTTTCCATACTAAGTTTTAACATGAGAGACAAATTTCTTAAAGTGAGAAAATATATTGTCTTGTGACTTCATAACATAAGCCCAAACTTTCCTAGTTGCATTGTCAATGAACATAACAAAATACATTGCACCACCAAGACTTTAAGTCAGCATGGGCTCACATACGTCATTGTGTACAAGCTCTAAGGGTCATCTATCTTTCTTAAAATGCATATTTCTAGAAGTTCTTGTTTGTTTTCCGTATTGACAATGTGCACAAAATGGAAATTCAAAAAATGAGAGATGATAAGTAGCCCAAATAAGAAAGAATGTTCTTTTCTTTTCTAAAAATATTTCCAAACTGACTATACCACATAGCGACACTTGATAGCTCAATTATGAATACAAGACTCTTTCTCAAAGATACATACAAGGGGTAAAGAGATCCCCACTTTAGAGCAATTGGATTTAACCATATTATTTTTATATATGCGCCAAATCTAATTATAGAATTTTACCTTATGCCAAACTGATATCAAATTCTAAGTCAGGCATGGAAAATGGCAAACATTTTGAAGTAAAAATCATGTTTTATTCGTAAGAACAATCTATATGTCCCCCAAGCCATTGATATCACGAGTGTAACTATCACCTAACGTGACAGAACCAACTATCTCTTCATATCAAGCAAACCAATACTTGTGTGGTGTGACATGAGGAGACCCACCAAAATCCAATATCCAAGTATGTGATATCTCACCAGTGACTAGTACTTCAATTGACAACTAGCTATCAAGTGACAAAGATTCTTTAGCATCATAGAAGACCTCTGTACACTCCATAACCATATGAATATCCTGTGCATCATCATCATCATCAATGACTAAGTTGGTCTCTTGTATCTTCATTGAGCTCTTTCTTTCTTTCATATCTTCATCATCACTATCTTCTTGCTTCTACTTCCCTTTCTCTCACTTCCATATGCAATGATCTCTCTTTATGTGACCATACTTCTCATAGTAATGGCATTGCACCTTCCTCTTGTTAGGAGACTTTGACCGCACATGACTACCATCTCTCTTGTTATGGTCATTGTTAGATTCACAATGCTTTAAATACCATGTACACTACTTTGAATGAACTTGTGTTTGCATATAACGAGTCTGGCCATGCTTAGAGTCACCCATGGCTATTCGATGTGTCTCTTTTGACAAAAAGGCACTAGCAACTTCCATTTGATGCAAAATTACTTGTGGCTATACAGAAGGTTTCCCACAGTGAAGGTAGAGGACAAACCAAGTGAATAGCTTTCATCTCATCATCTATATTCAACTACTATACCTAAATTTGTGCAAATAGAAAATCTAACTCATTTAAGTGTGCTACAACACTTATGGACTCTTTCATGCATAAACAATAAAGCTCACATCAAGAACACCTTATTATTGGTTGAGTTCTTCTCACAAGTGTTGCGTAACTTCATCCATGTAGCATGAGCAGTGCACCATTCCAAAATTGTAAAGCATACCAATTTTGCAAAATGTAAAAAAATTGTTGACCTAGCCATGGCATCAAGCTCCTCCCACTCCAACTAAGTAATGCACTTATCCTCAACCCTTCCATGATAAAGAATGGGGACTTGTTATTTCTTCTATACAAAGCCATCTTGCATTTGCTTTTCTCATAATAGAGCAAAGTCTATGCCATCAAACTTCTAGACATAATAAATGTCCTTATCTTTTAATGCCATAAGAGCAATGCAAAAAAGATCGCAAAATTTTTGAAAAATTTTGGCATAGTCTCCTTTGTACAATGGCACTCTAAGCTAATCCAAAATGTCTCAAAATTTGGCAAAGGAGAAATCTCTAATCAAAAGTATGCAACCAAATATCTATAACTAAAATTTGAAAAATTGTTGGCATAGTTTTGGTAGCAAAATGGCTCTAGAAACAAACCAACTAGCCAACCAAGAGAGAAAGTGTATCAAAAGCTAATTATAGAGCATGTGTCAAAATATAATAAAATTTTGGTAGCATTTTGGCTATATTTTGGAATTTGAACCAAAAAGTAGCTCATAAAACACTATTAAAACTCAACCATGAGCCATCAATCTATCAGATATATGCATACAGATATATGTGTATTAGGCAATATATCATGTCAAAGCAATCCAAAACTGATCACAAACCATACATCTATCATCGATGCAAGGGAGGTTGGTTGAGGGATCACTTCAAAACTTATATCATTGAACAAATCTCCACATTTGAGAATCCAAAAAATCCATAAAATCTCACTTAAACCTCAACAAAGGCTGCATTTCAATCAAGATTGTCTCAATATATGCTAGAATCAGCATACATAGGGCTATCCATAGTGTTGTATAAGCATCATAGTCCACATATACATGACAACTAAGCCCAAAACACTTGTGACAATGCCTCCACAATGGATAGTAGCAAAGCAAGCAAGTGGCATCAACAAACAAGAACAAAATATCTGACAAATTTTCAATCTCAAGTTAAAAGCAATCTAAGTACCAAAAGACACTGCTATATGTCGATAATCACCAAGAAAAACATAAAAGTGACAAACAATCTTTGAAAAAGCCTCAAAGCTATAAAGTAAACTCCCAAACTCCCACTAAAATCTATGAGCAAGGTGGTCACAAGCTCAACTCAATCATACAAGGAGAAGATTGTGTGATCACAACTATGTGTGATTTAAGAGGAGTGTTTGGAACCCACAAAATCAATCTCCCACTTAGACATAGACTAGTGCATCATCTTGCATACACATAGCTCTCAATCATTGGCTATAAGAGCATGTCAAGATAGGTGCTCAATATCAAAATCATCAACCCCATTTGAGCATAAATAAGCTCTTGCAAATCTTTACACAATTTGCAAAATGAGATGCAAAATTAGCATGCAGTCTAAAGCAAATAACTCAAAAGCTGCTGAGAATTTGGAAAAACCTTTCTTCAACAAAGTTCTAGACCACAAAAAAATTCCTAGACATGAAAGGAGCCAACATAAATGGGGTTACCTTTCAATAGCTCATAATTGATCTTCAAAATTTGTAACCTGTAAACTATGACCTATAGTCATAATTTGCAACGTATCTTGCAACGTATCTAAAAATTAGTGAGAAATTTGGAAAACCATTGCTCTAAAAGTTGTGGAGCACAAATAAATGGTCAAGGTTCATGGGAATTGCAACAAAATCAGCTCTATATTCTAAGATATCTTTGTTGCAAAAAAATAAAATAAAATTTGTTGCTCTCAAACATGACATAGCTTTGATACCACGATGAAGAGTGCACATGTGCAAAAGCATGCATGTGTATATGATGAGAGAGAGAGAGAGAGAGAGAGAGAAAGAGAGGCAGAGAGATGAATGGTGTGGGTAGGGGTGAGCCTTGCCTTCCAAGATTCTCCTTTCTCACTAACAAGGTAACTAGTCACTTAGGATTAGTGAGTGGCTGAAGTATATATTTGTACACTTGGGGTTAGTGAACTAGTGATGGGCATTGGCTATCAACAACATGGCCAAAATCCCAACACATCCTTGAAAAAAATCATGTAAACAACCTCTTCATTGACTAGTCAATATGTAGAGTATCTACAAAGTAGTATGGAGCTACCCATCTCATTTGCATCTATGAGCATATCTTTCCTCTATGCTTTAAATAGATTCTTTTCTCAACAAAATTCATGGTGGTAGTGTCACAAAGTAATTTGTGCAAGTGTCAAGAGGCACCACGCCTTTGGTTGAGAGAGAGAGAGAGGAGAAAAGAGAGGATATGAGACCACTTTACACATTAATTGATGATAGTAAATTGGAAAAATATGCGTTTGCAAAAGACATGATGGAAAACTAGATAAAGGTGTGAGTAAAGCGATAATAAAAACTGGGTAAAAATGTTGATGATGAGGCTTAGTAGCAAAAGTAGATAGATAAAAATGGGCAAAAGTGGGTAAAAAAGCTTCTCCAAAGCTGATCAATGTGAGGTTCCAAATACTATGATGCTTGAGGCTCTAGGATCAAGCATCCTTTTGAAAAATTAGCTTCTTTATCTCTTGAGATAGATGATAACTTGATCATGGAGAGTATACAATTGCAATGCCATTCTACACACCACAATCTCAATCTTTACTTCACTTTCATACTTTTTCAAACTTTTGGGAATTAGTTTGATAAAATTTATGTTGAAAACACATCAACTCTAGAGCAATGTTAGGTCATTCAATCCAGAATAATTGGCAATAAGTAGTGTCAGATGATAAAACTTGATGGATCTCTTTGATGTTGTCAAGACAACGGTCCTGAGAAGTCAGTCTTAGGCTACGAGATGAGGGCAAGGTAGACATGGTCCGGATGGCTATGAGCCATGGGGCAAATGACTAGGGGAGCCCAGTGTGGACTAGGAGACCTATATAAGGGCATGGAAGGGTGGAGACTAGTATTGCCCATTACCCTTGGCCTCTCACCAATATCAAAGCTAAATTGGGAGTCATGAAAGTAACCATTCAATAAAATGTTTATAAAAATGGCGTTTTTGTGGATCTGCTTATGAAGGACGCCAAAAAAAATGTTCTACATCTTTTTTCATCTCATGCACATCGGCTAATTCTGCACCGTTTGGGAGATATCTGTGTTTTTCTGCACAACCACGGGAAGAAGGAAGAGCTTACGATATGAAGCAACAATGAGTCTTGGAGGTGCTCAGAGAGAAGGCTTCCTTTCTCTCTTCCTCTCTATCTCTCTCTTCCTCTCTTATCAGGGAACCCCAGTTTTGCCATGGACTTCATGGAAGTGTGGCAGTGACGTCAAGCTACTTCGATGGTGACGATGTATGACATTGCGGATTTTAAGTTCTAAGATGAGAAGCTGTGGCATGTTCCCTTCATGATCTCTCATGCATAGCTTCATGCATGTGCATGCAAAGTATGCATATGCATGCAAGGCATGTATGTGCAAACTTAGACAATCGCATGCACAGCATGCACACATCAATGATTGGCATGCAAGTCATGATATACAAGCATGCATGGCATGCAAGGCATGACATACAAAAATGCATGTCATTCATTTGTAGCTTTTGATATACTTTGCAAGCGTGCAAAGTGATTTTGCATGACATGCAAGGCATGTGATGCATGGCACGATCATGTTTAAGCAAGTTGTTTGATGTGAAATTTTCATGGCTTTGAATCACATATTCAAAGGAGAAATTTGATGACAATTTCTTGGTCATTGTTGAGCGATGCATTTTGATTCAAATATTTTGGAGCGGATTCATGGATCTCGGATAGCAAATCAGTGATTTACTTTGCTCTCAAGTGGCAACGTGTTTGATGGCAAAGCCAATTTTTGCCAAGATTAGGGACCTATGAGGTGGCTTCTGTCCATTATGTAATCATGCATGGCATGGTTATTTTTAGCAATGTGTACAACATATTGTAGTTTTTGACGGATGAGGTACAAGAGTTTATACTTCTATTTTGAGAATTATGTATGTTTTTCTTCTCTTGCAGGTCTCTATGAGTAGATCATACATCGATTTTTCTTGCCATGTCTTCTATAATGATGGTGTTTATATCTCAAGAAGATTTTTTAATGGTTTTTTGGCATATGGATACGATCCATCTAGATTAGGCATCATTTTTATCGAGTGTTTGTTCTTCTCATATATGGACCTCAATTATGGCACTTGCTTTATGACGATTATATGTCATAGATATGGACATATTGATGCTGATTTGTTATATGTATTTATACATCTATGGCAAAGTTTATGTTTATGATTTGTCAATAAGCATATCTTTATGTCTATGCTACGAGCATAACACTCTGTCCTCTTATCGTGGGGGAGATACACCGTTTTCTTAATGCTATGAGCGAAGGAGTCTTCCTCTTGTTGATGAAGATATATCATCAACACCATTATCTATATGGCTATTATGAGCCTTGGCGTTTTTTTTAATGGTTCTGCACTGCAACAACTTCTCTACATGCTTTATGCCATATGATGGTATCAAGTAAAGATCTATGCATTGCATTTGGTGTTTTGATCGATAGATATGCTCTAGTCTATGAGGCTAGAGTCCTAAGTAATCACTCAGGGTTAGTTTGTCAGTGATGATGTAGTGACTCATTTTGGTGGTATTTACCATAGCAAAGTAACACTGCACCATCAAACCTATGAGTGGATATGAAAGGTATATACACTTTAGTGGTGCATTGTCTTATAATGACAACAAGCAACTAGACATTGTATCCGCACAAAAACTGGTAGATACGGGAATGGATACCCTCAAAATATATCGCGCCACAGCACCGTACAACAGACTACCATCACACACATAAGATGAAAAACCATCAAATAGAATAACACAGCAACAACATCATCATCATCGTATATATCAGAACATAGATACAAAGCTCCGCACCATAGTGCACTCCCATAAGAGTGCAACCACACAATATATATCTCCCTCACAAGGGATGCCAATAGACACCGGGGATGCCAACAGACATGGGATACAAACGGGTACACTCCCAGGACAACCGCTTGGATCCCCAAGGACACATTGATCACACCGCACATGCGGTCCGCGATGTTGTGGCAAACGCCGTAACACTTGGTACGCACAGTGGACTATGCGAACCCACAACAGGAACACCCAAACTCAGCAATAGCAAAAGGCAACCACTACAGTGGTTGTGAAGCAGTAGAAGTAGAAGACACAGGAACAGACTCAGAGACTGGAGTTAAAGTAGTAGGCGAGGCCTACAAAGCCACCGTTGCCGCAGGAATTGGCGCCTAGTCCGCCGCCGCAAGACTGGTCATAAACCTGACTCCTTTGTTCTGGGAACAACTCAGGATGCTCCGGCCATTCTTGCCTTGGAACGATCTGCTCCACAAAATCCTGAACACCCGCTCATTAGGCTCCACCAAAATAGTGTAACTTGTCTGGAGAGGTGTCAATGGGGCAAACAGAGAATGGGAGGCATAAAAACGTTGCAAGAAAGCATCAGTCTCATTCCATCAGGGCGGGCATGGAGGTAAAGTCAAGGCAAAACTGTGACAGCACAGGTCTAGCCAAAAGCATACTCTCTGCGAATCATTTCCTTCTACCATTGCACCGTCATCCGCAGTCGCCGACGCTGGTCCCGAAGAGTATCACACTCCCGCAAAATGTGGGCCATCTCTGTAGAAGCAGACATCTTCATCCACTGCACCGTCATCTGCAGTCGTTGTCGACGCTGGTCTCGAAGAGTATCACACTCCCACAAAATGTGGGCCAGCTCCGCAACAAGCATATCTTCATGCAAAATGACGGCACCACCGACTCGACCACAACCTTATCAGCCCCGTCGCAGAGCCTAATGGAATCTCATCATCCAGTGGGCCCATATCTTCTTGGTGTACCACAGAGAACCCTGTCCGAACAGCATCCTGCCACCCAGCTAACGACTCCCGCCAGTGTTGGTGCACCTCCATCTTCAAGGCTAGCACTAAGCCCTCTGAGTCCTCCATGTTGACCAAGACATCTTCCGTATGAAGTAAATATGCCGCAAGGGCATCAGAGGTGCGACGACGAAGCAATTCATCAGTACTGGAGCAAACGTACTCCTCGTACTAGTCTTGTACTACAGCAAAATGGGTCTGCGCCCTCCGAGCCTGTTCCTCCAATCCCTACACTTGTGCCCGCAATTGATATGCCTCTGCCTCCAACGCCTGAATCCTCTCAGCGTCTGCACTTGATTGCGGTCTTTGGTGCAAGGACTCACTGACCATTTGTAAAAACCAAGCACAACTGTCAACATGCTCCGGCTGCACTGTGTAATCTGGAGAAGACCAAGGGAAAACAACAGTGATCACCAGAGTAGATTTAGTAAGCACACTAGGAAGAGCAATCAAAACCTCAGTGCCGATATAGACACCGAACTGACATCGAGAATCGCAACAGATTGCTGAGGTTGCACTGCCACATTAGGTAACCTTTGTAGCATATTGAAGCGCCATTGTTCCAAGGGCAATAAACCACCCGCAGCAGCAACAGTCATAGTAGCAGCTACAGAGACCGTCGGGGTCACCAAACCTGAAGACATCAAGAAAACAGAAGTAACCGCAACAGCAGGGGAGGAAACCGCAGTTAGAGAGGGCACACTTAACCGCAACTCCCCCATGGATGTGCGCTTGCAAGGATTGCGAGGAATAGGCCGAGAAGAAGAAGCTGATGCAGTCACGCACAAACCCTCAGAAACTATAGATGAGGGGCGCGACATCCCAGCTGACCCATCCGAAAACAAAACTTGTAATATCTGGCTGACTTTGGTGGTTACCGCTACATTTTTTGCCAACTGCGCTAAGACCCTCTCAGCTTCAGCACGAAGGCGATTGTGAAATACACGGGCCCAAGCTACAGGCTCCGACTGTGCCAACCGCAACATGGCACGCACCCAAACTAACAAAGTATAGGTCTTTGCCTGGCAGGCAAAGTGCATCAATAAACCATTGATAGCATTCTCGAAGAGAAACATTTTTTGCAGTTTGACAGCAGTTTATATTCACTGCCAACATGCGGGCCAAACTCTTGCTCCATCTCCGCAGGTGTACTTGGATATTTGGCACATGCAACCCGTCAATTGGCAACAATAAACGATCAAATATCAACTATTCAGAGAGTTGAATCTGCTAATTGCCCACAAAGACAGTATATCCCCACGTAAGATTCGCTAGAATAGACTGTGCATGCGGATGGACGATAACATCGCCCCAAGAGATGGCAGCAAAACCTTGCAACCGCATCGTAGAGAGCCAGGTCGCCACCTCAGGATGCTGAGGAAAGGCCGAGTAAGAAACACGAACTGCAGTGGGCTAGCAATCATGGCGACGAGAGCACAAATCGACAAAGCAAGGAAGGCACAAAAGCACGCGTAAGATTGCCAAGGCAGTAAGGAGAGATAGAATAAAACCCAACAAAATAGCTCCCACATAAGCAAAGGTAGAAACGCCTCGAGCTGGGGATCATGTTGATATTCACGGGATCGTATGCAATGAGTAGGTACGAGAGCCCTTATGGAAGGCAGTTGCCACAAAGAACACATTAAAAAGGGTATCGCCGTAGACGAAGCGAAAAAGGGCATGTCAAAAAATCATTGGTCTTATAATGCCGCAACCAGTACCCATTTACCAGACTAGAGAGCACCGCACCCTACAAATCTTTCAATGTAAAAGACGTTGGGCCAGCCTCCGCAAAAACCCAAAACGAACCTGACCATGCTTCAAATGAAAGACCAAAACCAGATCCCCACACTGAAATTTGTGGCGTCGAGAATGACTATCGACCCAATGCTTTTTGCGTCTCTGTAGTACTTGCATTAAATAGAAAGAATGCCAACGGGACTCCTCTAGTTGAGCTAGCACATCCAATCGGTATACCACAGAACCCTTCGATAGAAGCCTCTCCGCCACCGCAATCCTATAACTTGGCAATACACCGGAGTAATAGTTTCCATTCCAAAAAGCCATCTTGAAAGGTGTAAACCCATAGCCACTTTAAAAGTTGTGCGGTGCGCTCAAAGTGACGAAAAAAGTTTCTCGTCCCAATCACTATGGTGAAGATTAACAAGTTTGGTCAACATTCACACAATCTGTTTATTCAAAGATTCCACCAATCCATTTGCTTGCGGATAATAAGGAGAGGACTTGAGATGTTGAATCTGAAAGGGAGAGAATGATCGAAGCTTAGACTCGAGAGCTATGGCAAGAGAGCAAGAGCAATAAAGAGAGAGACGAGAAATGGGAACTCCAACAGTCACAATGTGTGACGGGACCTTCCTTTATTCAAACTATCACTAAAAGAATAAAGAATAAAGTGACGGTGACAGGCGCCCGCCACCTGCAGTGTGCAATGGCGGTGACTGTCAGTGTAGTAATACATGGGCGGCTAGGTGGAGGCGCCTTTATCCCCAACAACCTCCCAGTTAAAGGTGAATCTGCCCTAGTGAGGAGTGAAAAGAAAAAGAAAAAAGACAGTACAACATGTACACATGTACAACAGGATGAGGAAAGACGTCATCTCATCCCATGCCCATCAACCTCCTGAGGAAGGCAAATCGCTCTGTAGAGAGGCTTTTCGTGAGCAGATCTACAAGATTCTGGTCAGTTGAGATTTTGACAAGATCAACAGACTTGTCCTCAATGACCCCATGTATGAAGTGATACCTCATCTCAATGTGTTTCGTCTTTGCATGGAAGACCAGATTCTTAGCTAATTGAATAGCACTCATAGAATCCGAATGCAGTGTAGGGATAGCATCAATACCAAGGTCAACAACTAAATGACCCAACCAAATAGCCTCCTTGTAAGCCTTAGTGGCTGCAACATACTCAGCCTCTGTAGTAGAAAGGGCCGTGCATTTTTGCACCCTAGACATCCAAGAAACAACACCTCCAGCATATATGAATACATAACCGGAAGTGGACTTCCTACTATCTGCATATCCTACATAATCAGAGTCAGTGTATCCCACGACTCCTGTATCTTGGCTGCCATAGCATATGCACATATCTGTAGTGCCCTTTAAGTACCTCATGATACCCTTCATGGCATCCCAATGCTTCTTGCCAGGTGTAGCCATATAGTGTGCCACAACACCAACTGCAAAGGCAATATCTAGACGAGTGGCTATCATGGCATACATAAGACTGCCCACTACGGATGCATAGGGAATCTTGGCCATCTCGGCCCTTTGCACATTTGTCTGCGGACAATCAACCTATGATATCTTCACATAAGAAGGCAATGGATAGCCAATAGGCTTTACGTCCTGCATGCGAAAGCGCTCAAGGACTTTATGAATGTACTCCCTCTGTAACAAGTAGAGGAGTCCTTGATGCTTGTTGCGTCTAATGCACATACCAAGTATGTGAGCGGCCTATCCCAAATCTTTCATCTCAAAGCTCTTCTTGAGCTGAGTCTTAAGAGCATCTAGCTCATCACGAGCTTTCCCTGCCATCAACATATCATCCACATAGAGTACCAAAATCAATAAAGAACCATAACACTCCTGTTGTAGCCCTACCATCAGCACATCATCCACATAGAGTACCAAAATCAATAAAGAACCATAACACTCCTGTTGTAGCCCTGTGACTGCATAAAGGCATCAAACTTATAATACCACTCCCTAGGTGCCTGTTTCAAGCCATAAAGACTTTTCTTCAATTTGCATACTAGGTGCTCCCTGCCAGGTTCTGCAAAGCCCTTAGACTGCTCCATAAAAAATCTCATCATGCAAGTCCCCATGTAAGAAAGTCGTCTTGACATCCATCTGGTATAAATCCAAGTCAAGCTGAGCAACCAAAGCCAAGACTAAGCACAGGGTGGTCATCTTAACCACAGAAGAAAAGACCTCATCAAAGTCCACACCATGCTCCTGCTTAAAACCCTTTGCTACCAATCTAGCCTTGTATGCCAGCTTGGGATCTCCAAGGGTACTTTTCAGCTTGTACACCAACTTGCATGGCAAAGCCTTCTTGCCCGTAGGCAAGGAAACCAAATCCCAAGTGTCATTCTTATGCAAGGAGTCTATCTCAGACTGCAAAGCCCTCTCCCAAGAGTGACTATCAGCCCTGCGCATAGCCTCATCATAAGTGAAAGGCTCGCTTGCATCTGTAACTAAGACATAATGCATCGAGGGATGAAATCTATCACGTGGACGTTTGTCTCTAGTAGACCGTCTCACAGCAGGCTCTGCTGCCTGCCCAACTGCCTGTCCAACACCCTAACCATGAGTATTTGCTGAACTGTAGGCTGTCCAACTAGCTGTGCAGGAGCTCTCGGCTCCTCCTGAAATATGACCCTGTGAATCTCAACAACTCTCATAGGCTGCCGATGCATCTTGTCTTCATGGAAGACTACATCATGACTGCGGATGATTTTCTACACTTGCGGATCCCAAAGACGATAACCCATCTCTCTTGCATCCCCATAACCAAGGAAAATGCATTTGACACTCTTAGGATCCAGCTTACTTCTCTTGTCCCTGGGCACATGGCAAAAAGCCTCACATCCAAAGACACGGAGATGCGCATAAGAGGGAGGTTTTCCAGTCTATACCTCCTCTGCAACCTGAAAATCCAAACCACTAGAAGGTGATCTGTTTATGACATGCACAGCTGTACTAACTACCTCAGCCCAAAAGCTCTGTGGTAGGCCTGCGTGGCTAAGCATACTACGTACACGCTCCTGGATGGTTCTATTCATCCGCTCAGCCAAACCATTCTGGGGGGGTGTAGGGGACGGTCAACTGATGCTTAATACCCCTCTCATCACATAACTGCTCAAAAGCACGTGAGACATACTCACCCCCATTATCTGTCCTTACGCATTTTAGCCTACACCCAGATTGGTTCTCAACCAATGCAAGCCATCTCTGAAACTCAGCCAAGACATCAGATTTCAGCTTAATGGGATAAGCCCAAACTTTCCGTGAGAAATCATCTATGAACGTAACAAAATACTTTGCACCATCCATAGACTGACAAGGCATGGGCCCACAGACATCCGAATATACCAATGCCAAGGGCTCACTCATGCATGGCCTACCCGACTTTTTAAGTGTAGACCTAGTTTGCCTGCCATAAAGACAATGCTCACATGAATCAAAACATGCATAATCAAGGGGCGGTAAGTACTGCAAACCAGAAAGCATTTTCATTCCCTTCAAAGATATATGGCCCAAACGGGCATGCCAAAGAGATACATGTGGGATAGAACCCACAGAAAAAACATGATCAAGGTAAGAAGCTAATACAATCAAGGGATAGATGCTGCCAGCCTTGGCACCTCTTGCAATCACAAGTCTACCACGAGTGACATTCCATGTAGAGTCTCTAAACGATACATGATAACCTGTGTCATCAAGCTGTCTAGCTGACATGAGACTGCGTGTCAAAGCAGGTACATGACGTACATCCTGCATAACAAAACTACTGCGAGAAGGAAACTACAACCTAACATCACCAATGCCCACAATATCAAGAGAGTTGTCATCACCCAAGCGCACAGAACCCGAAATAGTACGGTATGAATAAAACCACTCTTGGCAAGGTGTCACATGAAAGGATGCACGTGAGTCCAAGAGCCAACACTATGCATACATAGAGTGTATCTCTATCATCTGCAAAGCACTAGAAGAAGCTGCAAGGATATAATCATCATCATCAACATCCTCAGGCTGCATAACATTGATTTCTTCAATTTTAACACTAGACTTTGCAGGTACTATGCTATGATCAGAAGATTTATCCTGCACTTTGTCTTTCCCCTTATCTTTACACCTTTCATTGCATATTTCATGGTGTTGTGACCTAATATGGCCCTTTTTCCCACAATGGTGACATGTAACATTTGCATTCGTGCCACGGGATTTGCTACGTGACTTCCCATGAGACTTGGATCAAGTTTTTTGAGAATCCCGTCCACGGCCACTGCCATGCTTTCCATACCCATCATTCCTGCCTCTAACTGTCATCGCATGCGACACACGAGAGACATCCAAATTCTTACGGTTAACCTCTTCTTGCAGAAGAGCACTCTCAACATTAAATAATTTCATGGTAGTAGTAGAGGCACATAATTCAGTGCGGAATACATCCCATGACTCATTAAAAGTACCAAGCAAGAAAAGAGAAGTGACTGTTGAGATATCGAGCTCCACTCGTGATATGCGAGGGTGACCGTTGTGCATTTATGTCACCGACTTATCAGTTGCAGATGCGGTTGGTACACCGCCCATGAATAATAGCTAGATGACAACTATCCTTATCTACTCTAGTTTGTGGCTCAGTTAGTATGCCACCTTATTTGGTTAAGTTTGGTTTGAGACCCATATATAGGGTTCTTCTATTTCTATGTACTTGAGTTCTTTTTTTTGGCTTACACAACTAAGAAGAGAAAAACTGTTTTCAGCCTCCACCTGTGTGTGTATTCCCCCATTGTGCAAGCAAGAAAGCTACAAGTGAGACTCCTACCTTCTCTCCCACAATCTTGACATAGTATCAGAGCCTTGTTCATGGTAAGGAGCTCAAGAAAGCAAACCAAGTTCGCGGTGTTCTGGTAAGAGGACCAGTGTTGCTTTCATTTTTCTGTTTTGGGAGCAAGCCTCTACAGGTCACACAACCGGAAAGTGCAAGAGTGCATTGTCTCAGATTGAGACGCCCTTCGCGGTGTAGCAAGAGGGCAGTATATGCTGCGGGAGAGGGCTTTAGCCCTTGGTTGCTCAAATGCTGGAAGAGGTAGAGGCAGAGGTAGAGGAGGCTGATTTGGAGGCCGTGGTAGAAATCAGAATATGCAGCAAACTCAAGATAACTAGCCCTATCGAGGAGGACGTGGTAACTCTAGAGCCAGGGGGAGCCAAAGAGGTCGTGGTGGATGGCAAAGAGGCCAAAATGCAAACATCAATATTGAATCCTACTACTGTGGTAAAATGGGTCATATGGCTAAAGACTGCTATAAAAAGCAGAATGACATCATGAATGGAAAATTGCAACAAGGGAATTATGCATCTTCTAGTAGACAGGGTGATGATAGAAATGAGCATTTGTTTATGGTGCAGCACATGACCAATTCTATGACAAGTGCAGAAGAAAGCAACGATGTGTGGTATGTTGACTCAGGTGCATCAAACCACATGACAAGTCATGCAGAATGGATGCAGGACACAAGGAAAATGGAAAAACCAAGATTTGTGGAGACTGGTGATGATACTGCACATCTTATTATGCAGATTGGAAAAATTCATTTGTCTATGCAGGATGAGAAAAAGAAGTACCTGTCGGATGTATTTCATGTCCCGAATATCACCAAGAACCTGGTTTCTGTTGGTCAAATGGTTGAGCAGGGCTTGCAAGTCAGATTTAATTCTCATGGATGCTTTGTTGAGGATATGAAAAATAAAGGTCGCTTGATAGCAAAAGGAAAGAAGAAGGGTAGAATGTTTACGTTGGATGCAGACATGCCTGAATTGAGTGCAGCAATGTTTGCACATGGGACCGGTGTAGTTGCAGATATTGATATCTGGCATAAACGCATTGGCCATGTTAATGTACAACGACTTAAATCAATGTAAGCCCAAAATATTGTTGTAGGATTGCCTAAATTCAAGGTTTCAGAAATGCATAAGGTATGTGAAGCCTGTCAGTTTGGAAAACAGGCAAGGAAACCATTTCCTAGACATGTTCAAGAGAGTAAGAAGCCATTGGAATTAATCCACTCTGATGTGTGGACTACCAAAGCTGCATCTCTTGGAGGCTGTCATTATTTTGTCACTTTTATTGATGACTATAGTAGAAAAGTTTGGGTGTATTTTATGAAAAAGAAAAGTGAAGTTTTTGGGCATTTCAAAACTCTTAAAGCTATGGTTGAAAAAGAAACAGGCCTGCAAATAAAATGCCTAAGGTCAGATGGAGGGGGAGAGTACCTCTCAAATGAGTTTGCAAGGTTCCTGCAGGAGCATGGAATAAAGCATCAATATTCATGCAGTCATACCCCACAACAAAATGGAATTGCAGAAAGGAAAAATAGGCATATTGGAGAGGTATCTCGTGCCATGCTCAATGAAAAAGATTTGCCAAATTTTTACTGGGCTGAAGCAGTTGCTACAACAGTCTACATAATGAATACGACTCCCACTGCAACAATACATGGGATGACTCCAGAGGAGAGGTATACTAGTAGAAAACTAGATATTTCTCATTTGAAAATTTTCGGTTGCATTGCCTATGTTCATGTGCCAGATGAGTTGAGATCCAAGTTGGATCCAAAAGTTGAGAAGTGCATCTTTATTGGTTACTCTCTGCAGCAAAAAGGGTATATATGCTATAACCCTTCTACTCGTAAGTTTACAGTGAGCAAAGATGTTGTTTTTTATGAGATGAGTACCTGGTATAAACCAGTAAATGTGATTGATAATGTAGACCCACAAAATGGTAATGCTGCACAAAATGCACAGTAGCTGTCACAAGATATTAGTAGACCTGGAGCGTCCTCTAGCAGTGGTTCACATTCTTCGCCATGGACAGGCAGATTGAGATCATGAGAATCTTCTCAAAGCAATGCAGATAGTGGTATGCAGGTATCATGAAAAGGAAAAGAGAAGGTAGATTAGCCCATGTTTGATGTGAATGCAGGTCACTCTTATGTGGATGGTGAATCCAGTGGCTCAGAACAGAGAATTGATGATGAGTTGGGTATTCCTTCTATTGTTACACCTAGAGTAAGGAAGACTAGGGATGTTTTGAGAGCACCTGGGAGTGAACCTACTTTGCGCAGGTCTAGCAGAGCTAGGTATCCTGTGGATAGGTGTTGAGTGTTGAAATGACCTATTTTTTGACTGATTTTTGTTGTTTTTGAGAGATGAATGGTTGATTTTATGAGATGATTGATTGGTTTGGAAGTGGTTTGAGAGTGTTTTGGATAGGTTGGAATGGTTTTATTAAGCTCATGATGTTTATTAGTAGAGATGTGAAGTTCTAATGATGTTCTGATTAGTCCTAATTGCTTCTATTTTTGTTCTATTTTGTTCTGTTTTCTCTCTATAAGGAGAGATGGAGTATTGATTGATAGGGTTTGAGATTGTTTGAAAGCTTATTGAGTGATTTTTTATGGTTTGGAATGGTTTTGGTATGAGTTATGTGGTTCTGATGCTTTCTGTTGACCTTCTGTAACTCTCTGATGAGCTTCTATAGACCTTCTGTATGCTTCTGTATGTGTTCTGTTGGATGAGAGTGTAGCTTGGAAAAGTTTTCTAACCTTGGAAAGAGGTGAATACAAGTATAGAAGAGCTAAAAGAAGTGAAAGAAGTAGCTGCTGAAGACTCAAGTAAAGACTGGAGTGAAGTGACAGTGGTGAGCTACGAAAGGACACTGTAGTGGCTCTGGTGCCTCTTCATATCAGACATACCTCTTGGGAGGGGTATCCATGACCTAATAAGAATTATTGTGAGTGATTATGAGAGATTGTAGTGAGGATATGATGTACTATTGATGGGGAGAGAGAGAGAGAGAGAGTCAAAGATAGTCAATTCTATTGAAATAGAATGATTGTATATGAGAGATTGAGAGAGAAGACTATGAAGACATTGAAGATGAATACTATGTGATGTATTTCCATTCAAAGATGGTGTATTCATTTTCTTTCTTTGTTCTATTGATGGACTTTGTGAAGATGTTGAAGAATATGGTTGATTTTATCAAATCCGTGGGAGATCTATATGATGCTGCATGAAGATTTGTTGTGCCTGGTATTCTTTCCTTCATTGTGATCATATAAAACCTAATAAAAAAGCTTGTTGATGTTACAAGATAGATTTTCTTGCAAGATAATTCCCTTTTACTTGGTGATCCTCTTGGGGCTCCATGTTTTTGGTGCGCAGCTGGGGAAGCTTGCCATCAACAAGCACCAGAAGAGGCTGAAAATGAAGGAAATGACATTGCCAAGAAGAGAAGAATTCAATGGATGTTTGTAAAGTTCCTTCTTCCACTGAAGAGTTGTAATTTCTCATAATCAAAGCCATTTTCCACAAGAAGTTCATCCCACAATGGCGGAAACACATCACCATCATGATGCATGCTCTATGTGGTGGACAGTTTCCTCTTCCTGTTGAAGCAGCAAAAACTTGCATCTTGGTGGCAAACTATTTGGGAATAAACTGAAGAGCAGAAACAGAGAGAATGACCATACATGGAAGATTTGGCATTCATTGAGAAGTTTCCAGACATCATCAAGTGGGAGATTGTGAAGAAGCTTCAGGAGTCTTGGTCTGTAGAGGTTCACAAAGACAAGAAGGAAAAGAGTTGGAATTTGTTCGTTGATGCTCAACAGTAAGATACGTGGGATGCTTGGTGATCTGACAATCTTCTGTTTGTTCAATTGGCAATCCACTAGAAGTTGGTAGATAGAGTGTTCTTTAAAACATACATTGTTGAAACCATCAGAAGCTGGCATTACTATGATGATGGCACCACCATAATGCTTAGACGTATGCATTTTGACACCTTCAGAACCGAATACCTTCCTATGTGCAATGGCATGAAAGCAAAATTCAGAGACGTTGAAAAGGAAGAAGTAGAAGAAATGTTGGCAAGAGAGTCCTCTAGAGAGTGAAGCCTTCTGTTATCCCTCTGTGGAGCACTAACAACATAGTGGAGCCAACCCCCTGATGAATGACGCAATAAAGAGGCAAGCATTAGAACGAGTCTAGAGGTACGTGAGAAGAGAGAAAGCAAAAATCAGAGCTGAGAACAAGCTCGCAGTAGAAGCCGCCTTTGACGCCCTTGCGGAACTCTTTACAGAAGTCCCAATGGCACATCAAGCCCTTCCTCCTCCTGCAGGAGGTCCACTTCCAAGCCAGATCCGTGAATGTAGTCCCGTTGCCAGTTTTTAAGGGAGAGTACAATGAAGACCCCGATCTTCATGTAGTAGAGTTTATGGTAGCATGTGTGGCTAACAATGCCAGAACCCCTGAGCGTTGGTTAGCAATATTCCCCGTCACTTTCAAGGGCGCAGCGTTTCAATGGTATGAGAGACAAGCAGCAGGAACTTCTGGCACATGGGACAACCTGAAGTTGGCCTTCCTCACTAAATTCAGGCGTGAAGGTTTTGAAGAGCGGATGTGAGAGGAATTTATAAACCTAAGTCAGTCCTCTAGAGAAAGAGTAGAAGCTTATGTCTCACGAATGGAATCCATCCTGAAGAGATGGACTAACCATAATCTAGATGATGGCATTCAGAAGGGGGTGTTTCTCAGAGGATTACAACCAGAAGTCCGTAAGTTTGTGGAGCTGCAAAGACCAGCCACATTGCAAGCTGCAACAGAAGGTGCAAGACTGTACGATGAAGTGGAAGCTAGATTGGCGATGAATACAAGAAGAAGAGTCCTACCTCCTCTGATGCCAGGAATGATGTACCCACCAAATGCAGTCCCAGGGACAGTCCCTTACCCCTACCAACAAATGCCCCCAGTATCACAGTACAGTGCACCAAATCCACAATGGCCACAATCAATGCCTCAAATGATGGTTCAACCACAACAACAATGGTCCCAACCACTTTCCTCAATGCCAAATCAGCAGCAATAGTGGAACCCTACCAACTGGAGCCAATAGCCAATAGTTCAAATAGGAGCTCTGAATCAAAATCAGAATAGAAACCCCTCTGCACCCGCCCAACCTATTTATGCAATGATTATAGAGACTCCTCAAAACCCTACTGCCGGTACCTCAGGAGGAGAAAGCTTGAAGGATTATTTATCCAACTCAGTTGCAAATATCAAAAAGGAGTTGATGGATGTGATTATAGAGCAGCTACAGACGCTAAAAGTGAATATTGCTAGCATTTCCAATGTGGCAGGAGTAGGAAGAGATGTGATGCAGTCAAATACTTGGTGTGGTAAGTGTCATCAAGCAGGCCATTTAGCCACTGAATGTACACGAAAACCAACCATTCCGGGAGCTTTCTGTTCCTACTGTTTGCGGAAGAACCATACAAATGATATTTCTCTCTGAAGGAGATGCACGATAGGAGAAGGAAGGAAGAAGACACAAGATTCAACTTGCTGGAATCCAAAATGACAACACAGGATATTGGACCCAAGCCTTGGGAGTTTGGTCCTAATTTCGGTCCAAGGAGGTTTCCCTCTCAAAGTTACAGAGGAAGACAGTTTGGCGGTGGTCACAGATCAGAAGTGGAGTGTTACAGATGAGGAGAAAAGGGACACATTTCACCAAATTGTCCAAATCCTAGAAGGTCAGTGGATTACAAGCCCTTATGCAGTCGATGCAAAGGAGAAGGCCACACTGCAAAAGAGTATCCAAGCCCAACCCCAGTGAAAAACAGTGCTACTGATAGTCCAGCCAAGGCCCAAGAGCCTACCTCCAATTTAGTGGAATTGGAAGTTGCTGCCATCACGCGTGCAAAGAAGAAGGAACCACCTATCCAGAAAGAAAATAATCCTCCTGCCAGAACAGTGAAGTTTAATCTTCCACCAGAAGAACATAACAAAATAGAGCCTTACAGTGCCGTACAGAGCACCACAGTGCCACAGAGAGTCACAGAGACAGTTCCAGAGACAGGACCAGAGGTCCAGGAGATAGAAGAGGAGGAGGTGCCACAAGTGGCAGAAGAAGTCCCCATGATGCCCCTGTTGGAAGGAACAAGGAAAACGAAAATGGGTGTTGCCCCATTCTCTAACCGTTTAGAGAAGCCAGTGGATCCTATTAAGGAATACGATCTGGTCAGAGATCTAGATACCTTTAAACCAAACCTCACATTTCGACAATTATTGATGCTGTCTCCCAGTTGCCGAAAAAGGTTCAAAAGTATACTGACAAGAAGACGTGCCTTAAGGATTGCTCCCTCAATAGCAACAAAGTCTAACAAAGCTCCAGAGCCTGTAAGAGAAGTGGATGTGGCTAACGCCTTTCTAGATCCGGGTACCCCAGAGACTGGCATGTGGATAGAAAGCTGCTTTATTGCAAATGCACTGATTGATGGTGGTTCATCAATGAACATTATGACGGATGTGAGAATGAAGGATCTAGGCCTACAAGGTGTGCAACCAATCCAATGGCTCATCAGACCGGCGGATCAGAGCAGAATCAAGCCTTTGGGCATTCTCCCATATGTGAAGACTACAATGGCTGGAAAATATTATTGGCTAACCTATTTGGTGGTGAAGCCAAACTCTTATGGTACATCCTACCCTCTGTTATTGGGTAGACCATGGCTTTTTGAAGCCAGAGCAAGGACAGATTGGTTCAAAGGAACCTTGACCTTGGGTAGAGGACCCAACAAAGTGGTGCTGAAGCTATATGGTGCTCAAAAAGGACCTGGATCCATCTCCTTGGAATTATCTTCGGACTCCCCTAATGAGGCTACAGATGGAACATCAACAGACGAAGATGCTGTCAAACAGATTCTTCCCAAGAAAACAGTGGCACGTTCCTTAACAGTGGATACTGTAAGCCAACTCCCAAAAGATGCCAAGCCATTATCAATGGGTGAATACTTCCTGCCTGAACCAGGAATGATTTTCAAAATCACTTCTAATAGTGAGATAGAAGCATGGATTTACTGCTCTCCTTGTTACATGGCCATAGCAGAGCCAGAGACAGAGACTGAGCCAGAGACTGAGACTGAGACTGAGACTAAGACTGAAGAGGATGGAGATGATATTGAAGAAGAAGGTTATGAATGCAAGATGAAAGAGTCTATCCCACCCGAACAGGATATATATAAAGAAGAAGTTCCAGAAGCATTGGAAGCAGACGAGCTTATACTGTGGGACAGAATGGCGATGGTACCATTTGGTCTAGTAAATGGATCTTCTCATATGCAACATCTTTATAAGAAATGGATTAAGAAAAACAAGCCGTCTTTTAGCAGTGGCTCATGCCACCCTCACCCACCTTTGCCAAAGAAAGATGATGATGATGCACCATGCCAACACGCACCAGTCCCACAAACCCAACAGAAATCAGAGGGTCCCTGTTATGTGACATTCCTGGACGTGTCATCAGAAGAGGAGTCTTCAAGCCAAGAGGTAACTAATCGTGAAACCACACCCAAAATGGCTCTAATCCCATTTCAATATCTCAAGGAGCAACCTAAGTCTCCACCAAAAGAAGAAGTTGGTTCTAGTGGGACATCAGAAGAGGACACCACTCCCTTGAAGGAGTCGGATCTGTATCCAGAAGCAGTCTGCGGGACCTTCATCCATCAAGTAGAAGGTAAAAGGCAGTTAACTTTTGTGGATGCAGATGGCACTAAACGCCACTTGAAGGTGGGTAGCAGCCTATCAGAAGAGGAGTTGTCAACCTTGTACAACTTGTTGAAAGAGAATTTGGACATGTTTGTGTGGTCTTACAAAGACCTAAAGGGAATTGATTCCACAATATGTCAGCATCATATTGACTTGGAGTCTGATGCCAAGCCAGTACGGCAACCACAAAGGCGAATGAACCCGAATTATTCCACATTGGTGAAAACAGAGCTGTTGAAGCTTCTGGAAGCCGAGTTCATCTATCCAATGGCAAATAGTGAATGGGTTTCACCCATCGTGGTGGTACCCAAGAAGAATGGCAAGCTTCGTATATGTGTGGATTTCCGCAAGTTGAATTCCAAGACGAAGAAGGATCACTTTCCTATCCCTTTCACAAACCAACTGTTGGACACAGTGGTAGGACATGAGCTTTATTCCCTTTTGGATGGATTCAGCGGATACAACCAAGTGCAGATAGCAGAAGAAGACCAATCCAAAACAACCTTCACCATAGAATGGGGGACCTACGCTTATTGAGTGACGCCATTTGGGCTCTGCAATCCCCTTGCTACTTTCCAGCGAGTCATGATGGCCGCATTCCAAAATCATCTGCACGACTTTATTGAGGTATATTTGGATGACTTCTATGTCTATAGTTTGATCCGGGAACACTGGGGACACCTGGAACAATGCTTTGACCAATGCTTGACCAATGCTGGGAGTATGGGATTTCCCTCAACCTCAACAAATGCATCTTTGGGGTCTCTTTTGGAGTTCTATTGGGCCACATTGTCTCTGCACAAGGGATATCAACAGACCCTGCAAAGATCGAAAAGATCACAGCTCTGACAGTACCCACCAACCTCAAACAGTTGAGGGGATTCCTAGGCCACGTGGGTTACTACAGAAGGTTCATAGCCCATTTTGCAACAAAGGCAACCTCCTTGCACAAGCTTCTGAGGAAAGATGCAAAGTTTGTTTGGACAGAAGAATGTGACAAAGCCTTCAACACTCTGAAGAAGTGTCTGATTGAGGCACCCATTCTGCAACCTCCTGATTGGACGAAAGAGTTCAATGTACACACGGATGCATCAATTGAAGGCTTAGGCGCAGTTCTCTGCCAGAAGGGCTCCTCGAAGCTGGATCAACCGATCTATTACGCAAGCCGAAAAGTCACTGATAGGAAACGGAACTATACAGTGACAGAGCTGGAGTGCTTGGCAATGGTGTTTGCCCTAGAAAAGTTTCACCACTACCTACTATCTACCCACTTTAAATTTTATGTGGATCGTGAGGCCCTATCCTTCGTGATGAATAAAGCAGATGTGAAAGGACGAATGATGAGATGGCTCCTTCTATTTCAGGAGTTTGACTTTGAGGTAATTACCAAACCTGGTCGTTCCCATGTTCTGGCTGATCATCTGTCGCGTATCCCACAAATTGCAGACGAGGAGCAGGGTGATCGAGACCTCCCTGATGCTTCCCTATTCCTGGTAGAAACTGTAACCTCCTAGTATGCAGACATTGCCAATCTGCTGGCAACCCAACAATACCCTCATGGCATCTCTAGTCGGGAAAGGAAGAAGCTTATGTTAGAATCAGCCCCCTACACCCTGTTAGGCGGTGCACTGTACAAGAATGGAAAAGATGAAGTGCTCAGAAGATGTGTTGCAGGAGATGAGATTGGGATTGTTTTGAAGGCTTGCCATGACGAGCCATGTGGAGGCCACTTTGCAGGAGAAGCTATAGCTAGGAAGGCTCTGTTAGCAGGATACTGGTGGCCGACCCTCCACAAGGATGCCTATGATTACTATAAAAGATGTGATGCATGTCAGAGAATGGGGAAACCCACCAAGACCAGTGCCATGCCACTGCAACCTATCCTTCCTTTGAAGCCTTTTGAGAAGTGGGGCATCGACTTCGTAGGCCCAATCGATCCTCCCACCAGAAGGAAACAGAACAGATACATCCTCGTATGTACAGATTATGTCACAAAGTGGTGTGAAGCTAAGGCCCTAAAGCGGGACGATAGTAATAGCGTGGCCCTGTTCATGTACGAAAATATCATCACCCGTTTTGGCAATCCCTTAGAGCTGGTAAGTGACAGAGGCACGCATTTCATTAATAAAGTTATGGAAGAGTTAATAGAGCTGTATAAGATTCGCCATCGCAAGTCCACTCCTTATTACCCCAGAGCCAATGGCCAAGTCGAAGTTACAAATCGCATCCTCTACTCGATCTTGACAAGGACAATTGCCGCACATCGTCGTGATTGGGATGATCAACTTACAGAGGCCCTCTAGGCATACAAACCTCCCATAAAGCAACAACAGGACAGACACCCTTTCAGCTGGTGTATGGTACAGAAGTTGTTTTCCCTGTTGAACTGGAATTACCCTCTTTGAGAGTGGCTATCAAAGAGCATTTGGGGGATGATGATTCATTGCAACGCCGTCTCCTGCACCTGGAATGTTTAGACGAAACTCGCAGGATGGCTCTACAGTGCATGGAAGCCACGCAAGCTCGACGCAAGGCTTACCATGACAGCTTCATCAAGCACAAGGAGTTCAAAGAAGGTGATTTGGTCCTAGCCTATGATTCACGATTTGGCAAGTTTCATGGCAAGCTCCAACAGCGGTGGATGGGCCCATATAAGGTACTTGCCGTCAACCCTAATGGCTCTGTCCAAGTGCAGACCGTTGATGCCTCTGATGATCCCTTCCTGACCAATGGATATCGCCTAAAGAAGTACTTCCCTCCTTGGGGATCTTGACAATCACGGATACCTGATCCTTTCCCTTGTTGGTGTGGCACTATCACTCTTATGATGCTACTTCTGATAGCCGTTCTTCAGCTACTCCTGATGAGGTGGACGCAACCCTTTGTCCCCTCAGCCCCACCTTCTAGCCTTGATCTCTTATCCTCTATTTTCCCCCAGCGGGCAGTGGCGAGGTTGGTTCTGACATATGGTCTTTCTACCATTCCTTTCCTAATGTTAAAAAAAAAAAGAAAAAAAAAACATATATACATATCGGTCATGGGAGAAAAGGACTTAGGTCCCTATCATGCCGACCTATTCTTTGAGAAAAGGTGGAGACACCCTCAGGAATAGGGGAAAACAAGAAAAAAAAACGAGAAGAAAAAAAAACAAGACAAGAAAATAAAAAAATCTGTTATGGGAGAAAAGAAAGCAATTCCCTGTCATAGCAGGCCTCATTCCAAGAAAAGGTGTTCAACACCCTTGGGTGAGAAGCTAGCTGTGGAAAAGGTGGTCAACACCCTTGGGCGAGAAGCTAGCTGTGGAAAAGGTGGTCAACACCCTTGGGTGAGAAGCTGGCTGTGGAAAAGGTGGCAACACCTAGCAGTCCAAAAAGTGGATTCATCAATTGACATTCCCAAGATCCAATTCCGAAGCTGCCTCCCTTGGTACACTGTGTCCTGGGTCTTTCTACAGAGTGTCTAACTGTCCTCTAGCAAACGCCATGTTCCTATGTAACCCCACGCTCGATTTGATGGCTACCTCCCTGGGTACGCCTCTTCAACAACTGATGACGCAATCTTCATCAACAAACAATTGAGTGATGTGAGCTTTCATCCTAACCGGATGGGGAAGTGAGTAAGGTTGCCCTCTGTAACTATCAAACGAAAGTGAGACAGAGGGTGGGGCGAGTGACCAGTCTTTTCCCTTCAAATCAAATGAGAGGTGAGAAGTGTGAATGAAGTGTTGCACGCACGGGACGGGCCTCTCAATGCACAAAGCACAATTTGTTTCTGTGCACTGCACCATAAGGCTCCTTGGCCTTTCTTCTCGCACCGTATGCTAGCACAAGGCGGGATGCACATTTGCACCATCAAATGCGCACAAGGCATACAACCTTTGCACAAGTGACCGTGAGGATAACATTAATGGGTTTCAGGAAAGGGCTGTCCTCCTGTATCTATCAGCAGAGCGTGAGACAGAGGGTGGGCTGAGTGTGACTGGAGTTTCTTCAATCATTTACCGAGAGGTGAGATTGAGGGACGTTACGACACTTGGAGTTAGGTATGTTCCCGTTTCCCTATGCACCCACGGGATGGGTCTCTGCCGTCATCACAGGACACGTCCCCCTGTTCTATACACTGCACTGTAAGGCTCCCTTGCCTTCCTCCTTGCACTTATGCCAGACGGGTTGGACGCACTAATGCACCATCAACTGTGCACCCTGGCATACTTCCTCTGCACCATCCCCCTTGTCGATTCCTAAACTGGGATGTGAGCCATGGGTTTTTCATCTTGCTTTCCTTGAGTGATATTAGTCATGGGGCGAGTGATTGCTCTTTCATTCCATTTGAGTGATTGTGAGTTGAGTGTAATCTCCCTCGCCATCGACGAATTTCCTGCGATTCTTTCAACCAACTATCTCCCTGGGTGCTGCCTCGTGGTCCCTGCCATGATGGATGTGTGCTGTGAAGAACCTTGGTACCTCCTGCAGCAGCCGACAATGACACAGGACGTGCCATTGACAATCAACTTTGATCCTCGACAACATGGGCCAAGTTTTTCTAACCCTACAACTTTTGTTTCTCAGTGACGTTCATGTTTTAAGTGTGGGGACATTAGTGGATGGTCTATTATGTGGTCCTAGGTCCCTGTTGCTCGGTTAACCCTGTCTGTTAAGGTCTTAAGTGTGGGGACACGTCCCTGCGCATCTACATTGCATACCCTTCTGCATATGCCTCAACCTGCTCATGCCTCTATGCCATGCCTTGCTTTTACCTTGATGGGGTTCCTTCCCATCCACCCGTCCACTGTCACCCCTCCCTTGGGGCTGTTCCTCCTCCATTTCTCTTTTTCCCTTATTTTGCTGTGTTTTTATGTGAACGCACCCTATATTTAGCGGATTTCCAATCTGACTTTACAACCCTGTTCCTCCCTTTGAACTGACCATTTTTCCTTTTACCTACCCCTGTTCCGGTGCATGGTTTTTGAGTTATTAATTTTTGAAGTATTTTGCGCACATTAGCTGGTTTTTCCATGTGAACACATTTTGCTTGCTTCGGAACAGTGATTTGATGCCATAGCCCTGACAATAACTTTTCCCCTGACATTTTTCCTTTTTACTCCGTGTCATTTTGATGCACGGTTTGTCCAATATTAATTTTGCGATTTCTTGAGACTTTTTCGTGCGTCTTTTTGACATTTTTCCATGTGAACTTTCCTTGTTTGCATCAGAATTTCAATTTGATTTGATATCCGTGTCCGTCGCGCCTTCCCCCACCTTTTTCCTTTTTTCTCCACCCTCTTTTGCCTTTTGGATTTTTAATTATTAATTTTTAAATGTGTTTTTGGGTGTATTTTTGGTGTTTTTCGCATGTGAACCCCTCTTACTTCCGCCGAAACTATGTTTTGCCATGACAACCCTGTACCCCCCCTTCCTGCGGACATTTTTCCTTTTTACTACATGTCATTACGGCCAGTAGTTTGTCCCATATTAATTTTCGATTCCATTTTCGGATCTGTTTTTTGGGTTTTTCCCATGTGAACGCGTCTTATCTCAGTCGAAACTATGTTTTGATGTGATAGGCTTGTTGGGCACGTCCTTTGCACCTTTTTTCTTTTTCCTGCACCTCGTTCCGATGCACGGATCTTCCAATATTAATTTTCGTTTGCGTTTTTGGACCCGTTTTTCGTTTTTTTTGCATGAGAACGCCCTTTATCCCCGCCCCCCCCCCCCCCCCCCCCCCCCGAACCCCCGTTGCACGTTTCCCCTATCTTCCCCCTACCGTCCTGCCCACTTTTTGTTTTTACAACATTTCGTTTTGATGACCGGATTGGGATATATTAATTTTTCTTTATTTTTTTGTGTTTTCGCACGCCTCGTCTCGCGCGTGAATGCGTCCGTTTTCAATTTCCCGCATCTCCACGCGCCCCGGTCGCGTCTGCGTGCCCCGTACCACCATCCCGGCGCTATTTCGATCCTGTCACAGCAAATTTTTTTACCCTGCCCCGCGCACGCGCGCGGGACAGGGGTGCGCCTTTCTTTTATGGCGGCACCTCCCATGGGCCCCCACCCACATCCCAAGGCACCCCACCCCCACTCCCCGGGCGCCCTTTCAACCCTACCCACCCCCCTACACCTACCCTTCCCCTATGGGCACCCCGCCCATTCCCACCCCTGGGCATCCCCCCTATGGGCACCCCGCCCATTCCCACCCCTGGGCATCCCCCCTTATGGGCACCCCGCCCATTCCCACCCTTGGGCACCCCCCATGGGCACCCCCCACACCCTTCCACCCCACCACACCCTTTCACCCCCCCACCCCCGCCATTCTCTCTCCCTGACCCTTCCCCCCCCCCAACCACCTCCTTACCTCTCTCCCTCTCCCTTCCCCTGCGTGTCTCCTTCCCGCTCCCTCCATCTCCACCTCCATCTTCTTCTTCTTCACCCTCCCTCCTCCTCCTGTCCTTCCCCTCCCTCTTCTCCTCGCCCGCCACCTCCTTCGCCCCTGCTCGCCCTGTGTGCCCTGCCCTCTCCTCCCTCCCTCCTTCACGCCTCTAACGACGCCACGCACCCGCCCATGTGGCCCCGCCCTGTGGCCGCCGTGCCGCCCTGGATGCCGCCTCGCCGTGGCCTCCTCCCTGACGCCGTCGGAGCCCTGCCGCCTTCGCCCTGTACACCCGCTGCCGACGACGCCACGCGTCCGCCCCGTGTCTATCTAGTCCGCCTGTCCGTCGCCTTTGTTGGGCCCTTTCCCCCCCATAGTTCCACGTGCCCACCCCCACACCCACAACCTCCTTCTAAGCCCCCCCCTTCCTCCCCAAGTCACAACACACACTAACCTCCCTGTAAGCAGCCCCCCCCCCCCCCCCCCCCCCTGCGCCCCACAGGCACACAATCCCCCACCCACCCCCCCTGCAAGCCCCCTTTCCCCCCCAAAGCACACCAAACCCACCCAACCCCCCTGGAAGCCCCCTTTCCTCCCCAAGGCACACAACTCACCTTACCCCACCTAAGCCAATTGTCACACCCTGCAGAGCTCCACCCAAGCCCTGTTCACTCCCCCCCACCCCCTTCTCAAGCACTGTTCCCGCCTGTAGACCCGCAAGCAACCCCCCTCCAAACCCCTGTTCCCCCTTGAGACGCAGACACCCGCAGAAACCACCGGACGAAACCTCCCGATACCATTCTCCGCCCTTGACACACGAACATGTTCGTGTGATTGTGATTGTGCGTGTTCGTGTGCGGAAGACCGTTCGCGGCTGTTCACGCGCGGGGACGCACGTTAGCTGGTCCGTGAGGTGGTGTGCAGCCGACTGTTCACACGCAGCTGACACACAGTCTATTTCTGGGTATATTCCCGGATTTTTAATTCCCATACCCGAAAACCCTCAAAATACATTGAAAATTAAAAAAAAGCATTAAAATCACTTAAAATTTAAAATAAATTACAGAAAAATCTTGACAAATTTTCAATATTTCTGCAGTATATTGCCATATTTTTCTAACTTGAAAATTAAAAAAAAGAAACAGACCACTTTCAAATTAAAAATTCTTTTAAAAATACCCACAAAATGAAAAACATTCATTAAAATGGCAAAAAATTCCAATTTAATTACCAAAAATTTCCTAAAAATTCCATTCACTTTTTTACTTATTTTTGGAAGATTTTTTAAGCTAAAAATGATGTGTCATTTTACTCTAAGATTATTTTATGGTAAAAATACTTCATTAAATGCTAAATTCATACAAAAATCTCTTTCATTCAAAACACCAACTGAAAATTCTAGAAAAATCCAAATACCTTTGGGATTGAGAAGAGCGTATTTATTGCATACACATACATCCACTTCCAGGTATTTTTTTCCCTTTTATATTTTTATTTTTTTTCTCGCTACCCCAAAATCCACCTTTAATTTTTAACATGAACCCTAAACACCACCATGGCACGCGCATTCACGCTAAACACACCATTTTATAATGAAAATAAACTAGCCGTTCACTTAGCACGCGCTAAGTGCTCTTAAGAGACACTTTAATATTTTTAATTAAAATGAACCAGTCTCGTCACACAAGAGCACATGCTGGCAAAAAAGCGCTCCACATCACCTTAATTTTTAATAAATGAATTTGCATTTAGAGACCCAGTCTGGGTATCGAAGTCTGGGATTCGGATTAAAGCACCGCTCTAACCTAATAATTGGTAATTAAAATTTTAAGAAGGAACCGCCGTTTTCTTGTTAAGGTTTATCACTTAATAAAAATTCACCCATTTCTTAATAATTTATTAAAATGAACCTTTCATTAAATTAATTCCCCCTCACTGCACTTATTTCCCCTTTTTAATGAACTCGTTTCGTGGGATGGATACGCGAAGTCTTTGGAGTTGTCTCCATGGTCAAACTTGATTATCAGAGTTGTGGTCCTGATATGTGTGGGTTGTTGTTATGTTTTGGTTCAGTTTCTTTGCTATGGTTAAGGGTACGGTGTGTAGTTTTTTTTTCTTTATTTCCTGATACGGGGATTTGTGTGTTTGCATGTTGCATAGCATGAAGCTTTCGGTCGCATATGTCTAGAGGTCATGTCGAATTTTTTCTAGGCTGTGGTTTGCTTGGGGATAGTTGGTCGAGTCACGTTTTACCACTTTGGTTGATATCTTATCCTTGGTTTTTGTTTGTTGCTTTGCAAGCATTCTCTTGGTTTGTCTGTGTTTGTGGTGTGTGTGTAACCATCTCAATGGCACCCTCTCGTACTCCTCCCCCGATTCAGTATGTTTCTTTGGCTGTCCATGATTATTCTTTGTTATTAGATTCGGATGTTATTGCTAAAGCGGGCTTGTCCAAGTTTGTCAGCCTTTCTTTCCCATTGGTTCCAGATGATCCTTCCCTTTGTGACGAGTTTTTAACCTCTTACAGCAAGAGGTCTGGTCCAGTCCGTGGCACAACTGTTCTTTTGACACCGAAGAGTCTAGGCAAGGCTCTTGGTTTGCCATATCATGGGAAATCTGTCCCTACTGCCAGATAGTTGTTTACCAATGATGATATTTTGAAGTTGTTGCAAAAGTAGACTCAAGATGTTCTTGATCCAAAGAAGGTCATTACCACGTTAGGAGTGTGTGTTTCCATGATTTCCAATCCCTTATGGAAACAGATATGCCAATTCCTTCAGGACAGGTTCATGCTTACAAAATCCCCATCTCATTGTATTTCCAAGGAGTTGTTTACAACTTCACGAATGATTTTGAAAGGCATAACCATTGACTGGAGTACCTGCCTCCTCTCCAAGATGGATCACCATTTTATCCGAGCTACTCGAGAAAATGTAACTAATGTTACATTTGGGTCCTTCCTCTATGTCTTCTTGCTACATGCTGCCCCTGCAAAGGAAGTTCTTTTACCTCCAGTTGATCCTCCAAAAGTTCCTCCTCTGCCTCATAATGAAGATGATGAAGTGATAATTGAGGATGATGATTCTCCTCCTCCCCTAGTCATTCAGAGAAAACGCCTCAAGAGGGTGGCTGATTCAATGCCTATTCCTCCAGTTCCAGTGCCAATTCCTGCCCAGTCTTGCAACAACTTGCCTGCATTCCTTCAGATGCCAAACCTTTTCAGAGCCCATAGAGATGGGATGCTCGACCTTACTATTCCTTCTGTTCATTGCCTGGTAACAGGAGATGCTATTCTGTTCCTGTGCAAGGATATCCAGAGTTCTATTGAACTTTCGATGACTGCCTATATCTAGCAATTATATTCTTCATTTTATGATGAAGTTCAGCATTCTAAGGAGGAACTGAATAAGACCAATACTGAGTTAGCCTCCGCTCAGGAGAAATTCTCTGACCTTTTATGCAAATGGAGCAGCAGACTAAGCTCGTAGATACTCGGAAAGCTAAAATTTCTAAGTTGAAAGCTGAGTTGGCAGAAGCTAGGTCTCAAGTGGTTGATATGACAGAGGAGAGGGATAAGTTACAAAAGGAGAGTCAAGAGATGAAGGAGGTGATAGCTACCCAAGTAGAGAAGTTGAAATCCACCACAGCTATTTTAGACCAGAGCAATGTTCAAATCCAACAACTGAAATATCAGTTGGCTCAGTCTCGGTCTAATACACAGAGTCCTGTGCAGCCACTTTCTCTTTTATCCCCTGCAGACTTGGCAGCTCTTCAAAGATAGGCTACCTTATGTCCCCTATTCCATGCCAAGGTGGAAAGATTGCAATCTCGTATGGATTTGTTATGGTCTTCTTTTGAGCAGTATCAAGAATATGTTCCACCAGATCATTCCTTTTTTGCCCATTATCAACAACAGAAGTTAGCCTTCTATATAAATCTTTCCACGATGGATTTACCTATTCCAGAGGATGGATGGAGTGGGGCCTGGTCATCAGATTTGCTGATCGAAGTCGTAAGGATGGTTTTTGAAGACTCTGTCACTCCAGATATGATGCTTCTGTCCTACATGTATTTGAGGGGTGATTTACTGATTCCAGATGAGGAAGATCTAGCTTGGTATGTCGGAGATGTGGTATTGCAAGCTTCTTTGTATGTCTGACATTTGGAGTTGAGGATTGATGAGATGTTCCAGGGATATTTTTCAAAGGTGGCTAAGTGTCCTAAGTTTTCATGGCACACTATGGTTGATTCTCTCATTTTGAATCACCGTCAGGTCAAAGCTTCAGCTCATGCTCAGATCACTAACCAATTGAGGGTGGATCTTTTAGCCTATCTTTCCAATCAACCCCCATTTGATACTTCTTTCTTTGAAGCCTATCATCATAGATCAGCTTTAGGTCCATCCTTACCATGCTTAACTCATTATCAACAAATGGCTCATAGATATGATGCTTATATTTCCCTTTTTCAATCTAACCCAAAAGTCATTTTACCCCTTCTTTTCCAACCTCAAGGATCTCCTCAAATTCCTATTTTTACCCATTGTTCTTTTATTGAAGATCGAGTTTTTCTACCTCCTGATCCTTGTCCTTCCCCATCCCCTGATATTCTATCAACTTTTCCTCCTTATCTTTTAACACCTTTCTTAACAGAATCTCCTCAACTTTCAGCCAATCCATCTTTAATCCATTCTTCCTTTTATAAACTTGCCTATCCATCACTTCATCCTCTTTCATTAGTCCCTCTTCCGTCTTCTAACACTTCTATCCCTAATCCTCCTCAGTTGGTTAGTGGATATCCAGGTTTTGATTAGAAGATTATTCGAAGAAGAGGCCAGAGTTAAAATGATTCCCTTACTGGACCTCAAATCAATTGGCCATTGATCCCAGGAGAATGGATAAGTGCTAGTCAGGCTTATCAGAATTATCTGCATTTTGCTCAGTAATATTCTCAGTCTGCAAATCCTTCTGTGCGCTTAACTGCTCATTTTACTTGGTACCTGGCGTATATGCATAGGCATTCTTATAATGATTCAAAGCCTATTCCAAAGTTGTGCATGAATGTCAATGTGAGCATTGATTCCCAGTAACTAGATGTATTGTACTTTCATGCCCTGTGTTTGCCTAGCAGATACCTTGTCCTGTTGGAAAGGATGTGCTGCCTTCAGTTTTTTCAGAATCCTCCCAAGACATTTGTAGAGGAATCCTTGTCCATGGATCGTTTTTGAAATCACCAATCTTTCAAGAGAGATCATCTTCATTGATACCTTTGCCATGTATGGTGGATGATTTTTAATGATAAAACTCTATTTTTGGAGGAGTCATTCAGATGGTTGTGTTGTGTGTAGTGTTTGTGTTGTGGGTTAATTTATGTGATAAGATCGTGGTGGTTGCCTATTTGATTGGCTTTCATGCGAGCTACATTTTTGGAGAATTGTGGTGATGGTGTTGCTGGTTGGATAGTTGAAGATGCTGATGCAGAAGAAGAACAAACCTCTCATATCCTTTACAAGTTTGTTGTGATTTCCAGTTTGATAAGAAGTGTTAATGTATAAAGGGTTTTCCTTTCGTTGTATTTTTATATCAGATACAGGTTATAAGTTGGGGTCGTGGTTGGATGGACTATTTTTGAAGATGTATTGAAGATCCAAGTTGAGCTTTTGAATGTACTTGTATTCCCTTTTTCTTGGGTCGTGAGGACGCTTCCTTATTAAGTGTGGGGATATGTTGAGTGTTGAAATGACCTATTTTTTGGCTGATTTTTGTTGTTTTTAAGAGCTGAATGGTTGATTTTATGAGATGATTGATTGGTTTGGAAGTGGTTTGAGAGTGTTTTGGATAGGTTGGAATGGTTTTATTAAGCTCATGATGTTTATTAGTAGAGATGTGAAGTTCTGATGATGTTCTGATATGTTCTAATTGGTCCTGATTGCTTCTGTTTTTGTTTTGTTTTGTTCAGTTTTCTCTCTGTAAGAAGGGATGGAGTATTGATTGATTGGGTTTGAAATTGTTTGAAAGCTTATTGAGTGATTTTTGAAGGTTTGGAATGGTTTTGGTATGAGTTATGTGGTTCTGATGCTTTTTGTTGACCTTCTGTAACTCTCTGATGAGCTTCTGGTGAGCTTCTGTAGACCTTCTGTATGCTTCTATATGTGTTCTGTTGGATGAGAGTGTAGCTTGGGAAAGTTTTCTAACCTTGGAAAGAGGTGAATACAAGTACAAAATAGCTAAAAGAAGTGAAAGAAGTAGTTGCTGAAGACTCAAGTAAAGACTGGAGTGAAGTGACAGTGGTGAGCTACGAAAGGACACTGTAGTGGCTCTGGTGCCTCTTCATATCAGACATACCTCTTGGGAGGGGTATCCACGACCTAAGAAGAATTATTGCGAGTGATTACGAGAGATTGTAGTGAGGATATAATGTACTATTGATGGAGAGAGAGAGAGAGAGAGAGAGAGAGTCAGAGATAGTCAATTCTATTGAAACAGAATGATTGTATATGAGAGATTGAGAGAGAAGACTATGAAGACATTGAAGATGAATACTATGTGATGTATTTCCATTCAAAGATGGTGCATTCCTTTGCTTTCTTTGCTCTATTGATGGATTTTGTGAAGATGTTGAAGAATATGGTTCATTTTATCAAATCCGTGGGAGATCTATATGATGCTGCATGAAGATTTGTTGTGCCTGGTGTTCTTTCCTTCATTGTGATCATATAAAACCTAATAAAAAAGCTTGTTGATGTTACAAGATAGATTTTCTTGCAAGAGAATTCCCTTTTCCTTGGTGTTCCTCTTGGGGCTCCAATAGGCTGAAATATGATGGATTTACAGCCATTCACTATGCATATATGGTCAAAGTGATACAGGAACCAGAACCCACTTCTTTTGAGCAAGCCATGGGAAAAGAAAAATGGGAGAGAGCCATGGATAAAGAAATGGATGCCTTGGAAGCAAATGCTACATGGGAATTGGTACCTTTGCCTAAAGATAAGAATGCAATTGGTTGTAAGTGGGTTTATAAGGTGAAGCACAATGCAGATGGTTCTGTGAACAGATACAAGGCAAGATTAGTAGTCAAGGGGTATGCACAAACATATGGCATTGATTATGAAGAAACATTCAGTCCGGTTGTAAGGATGGCAATTGTAAGAGCAGTCATTGCTATGGCTGCATCAAAGGAATGGTCTTTATATCAGATGGATGTAAAGAATGCCTTCTTGCATGGTGATTTGCAAGAAGAGGTATATATGGAGTAGCCACCAGGTTATGTGCATGCTATTCATCCTGAGTTTGTTTGCAGGTTGAAGAAAGCCTTGTATGGCTTGAAGCAAGCACCTAGAGCATGGTCTGAAAAGATAGGATAGTATCTTTTCACTATTGGCTTTCAGATTTCCAAGGCAGATTTCTCACTTTATGTGAGAAAAACAGAGAACTGTATTATGCTACTTGTCATTTATGTTGATGATTTGATTATGACAGGTGACAGTGATGAAGAAATCCTTCATGTGAAAATGCTATTGAAGCAGAAGTTTGAGATGAAGGATTTGGGAGAGCTGCATTATTTCTTGGGCATTGAGGTGATTAGATCACCAAGTGGGATATGACTCTTGCAGAGGCAGTATGGATTGGACATGCTGTCCAAATATGGGATGACAAGCAGTAAGCCTATTTCAGTTCCTTTGGAGCAGAATGTGAAGCTGAGTGCAGATGCAGGTGAGCTTGTGGAAGACCCTACTTTGTACAGACGCATAGTAGGAAGTTTGATTTGTATGACTATTACCAGGCCAGATTTGAGCTATGTTATTGGATTGGTACGTCAGTTTAAGCATGCTCCAAGGAAACCACATTTGGATGTGGCTAGACGCATACTCAGGTATGTGAAGTCCACATTGCAATATGGACTACTTTATGAGACTGGGGTTCAGATACAGTTACATGGATACATTGATGCTGATTGGGCTGGTAGTATTTCTAATAGACGATCTACCAGTGGATATGTGTTCTCTTTTGGGAGTTCTGCAGTCACTTGGAGCAGCAAGAAACAGCCTATAGTTGCCTTGTCGAGCACATAACCTGAGTACAGGGGCGTAGCAATGGCTGCATGTGAGGTAGCTTGGTTGCATAAGCTACTTTATGATATACAGCCTACAGATGGGCCAGTTGTCATTTATTGTGACAACATGAGTAGTATACACTTGGAAAATAACCCAGTCTATTATGCTAGAACAAAGCACATTGAGGTGCATTATCACTATGTGCGGGAGAGGGTTTTACTAGGTCTTATTGATCTAGTTTATGTCAGCATAGAGGATTAGGTAGCTGACATATTTACGAAGGCATTGGGCGCAGAGAAGCTGCGCAAGTTTAGAAACCTGCTTGGTGTGCAAGAATTGGGATTGAGCTCGAGGGGGAGTTTTTAGATATCAAGCTCCACTCGTGATATGCCAGGGTGACCGTTGTGCATTTATGTCACCGACTTGTCAGTTGCAGATGCGGTTGGTACACCGCCCATGAATAATAGCTAGATGACAGCTATCCTTATCTACTCTAGTTTGTGGCTCAGTTAGTATGCCACCTTAGTTAGTTGAGTTTGGTTTGAGACCCATATATAGGGTTCTTCTATTTCTATGTACTTGAGTTCTTTTTTTTTTGCTTACACAACTAAGAAGAGGAAAACTATTTTCAGCCTCCACCTGTGTGTGTATTCCCCCATTGTGCAAGCAAGAAAGCTACAAGTGAGACTCCTTCCTTCTTTCCCACAATCTTGACAGTGACATCCTCTGCAAAAGTGATGTCCTGCAAAGTCAAGTTATTGAGTATAGCATGAAACTGGCTCAAGTGAGCAGACATAGTTACATTCTCCTTCATGCACGGATCCATAAGCTGCTTCAACCAATACAACTGACTCGCTGGACTTTTCTTGTCATAGAGATTCTTGATCTTATCCCACAACGGCTATGCACTCTATTCTTCCTCAAAGATATTGTAATGAACCTATTTTGTGAGAGACAATACAATAGTGGACTTGCATAACTCATCAAGCTCAAGCCATTCCTCATCTGGCATAGTTGCAGGAGAATGCCCGCTCAACCTCAAAGGTTTGATCTGCGATTTTTGCACCAAGACCTACCAAATTTGGCTCTTCCAATAAGAGCAATTCGTACCATCAAGCTTAGTGATGTTGAAAATAGCATGATTAGTGGACGAACTCACCATAATGCAGGCTGGAAGACTATAGACAGTTCAAAACTGCTTGCTGTTTACTATAGAAAATGACAAAAAAATCACCAAAATCGAGGAAAAATGGCGAGAAAAGTGGAACCAAAGCTGTTGTCTACTAAGTACTAATGAAACTACATCATTTCAAAATGTTTCAGCATGAAAAATCCATGCCAGTCTATACATATATGCTTGCTATAATAAATTTCAGATTTCAATAAAAGAGAGCTAACAGTGCCAAAATAGGATCCCAAGGCAATCAGATACTGCCAAGACCAAATCCAGCATCATGCAGGCATAGCATAAGCATATGACAATCGATAACCATGAATCCAACACCCAAGTACGCCATACAAACATCTGCCAGTGAGTAGGTATACCCCCTAGTCAACGGGACAAAGTGTTCCTGCCACTACCAAAACTTGACACAAGTAGGTGTCAGTTTGCAAAGATACATATCCAAAACTAAGACTCAGCTCATAAGCATACAATGAACCAAGACATATAATGTATCATGCCAAAGGGTAAGAAATCCCAAAGTCTCAAGTGTCTGTAACTGCTCAATAGCATGTAATTGCTCAATGCATAAAAATACCGCCTGCTCAATGTCTAATAAGCATTCAAGAATGCTCCCACTGGCACAAAGGCCATATGCATGAGCTCAATAGCTCAAGCCAAGGCAAGACACAGTTCCAATGACATAAGTCCAAGACAATACATCAGTAGTACATCCCGAACATGTAAGCGGTAGAGCATCCGTATGTAGCATCCATAAGCATGTAAGCCATCAAATACATCCCAATCCAAACTCTAACAAGCCAAGTAACATCCAAGACTACTCCAGATAATCCAAAATGCATCCAAGGTAGAGCTTCAATGAGCACTCAAGCTCAACGTATGCATAGGGTAATCAACCGTGACATAAACATCAAGCCGTAGGCAACAGGTATGCATAAACCCAAGGAGCATCACTGTCAAAGCATATGCCACTGTCAAGCACGAACAATGTCTATGAGTGCATAATGTCAAAGCTCTTCCAAAAGCATCCGGAATGAAATCTTGGCTTGAAATCGTACCCCAAAGATCAATACTTCATGGCATATATCCAAGACATAGGCCGAAACCAATAGGCATAACCCAAAGCATGTAGAATAGCTTCAACCCACTTTTATTACAGCATGAAATGACTATCAAAATTTGAGAAATTTCAGTCTCAAATCAGTGCCAAATGGTTGCCAAACAATAGACATACATTTCCTTAACATGTAGGCATCATACATGACCAACTGGGCATCAAATGACAATGCCAAGCAAGCATAAGCATCAAATGTTAATGTAGTACTGTTATAAACTGTTTGTGGATTGTTATGATAGTCCCAAAATAGTGCTAAATCAGCCCAGAAGCAATGTCAATACTTAGCCTTCAATACCAAGCATCAAAACATGTGCAAATGCCTCAAATGAAGCATGTGGAAGTGCCCAATGGCCTGGAGCTTGAGGAGGACCAGTGTGGAGCAGATGTAAAGTAGCCTGAAAACAGGCGCAAACAGCGTGCTACTGTCTTGAGGGGCCTGCAACCCACGTGGCACACCTGTGGTGGAGTAGGGGCTCAAGTAGGTGCCTAAGGGGACACACACCAAGCCTCAAGGGTCTTGAGCATGGGCAATGAAGATATGAAGCAATGGAGCTTCAATTGTGGCTGCCCCAAACTGTTCACAGGCTGTGTGACCTAAGAACTGAAGTAAACCCTGAAGAAAATAATCAAATACCTCTAATGTAATGCCCTGAAGGTGCCCAACAATGCCGAGAATGTTCTCGAGAAGCCGGGGAGTGATGGGAGCTCGAAAAAGTTGGATATGGCTGCCGAGAAGGAGATGCGAGTAGGGAGTCGATGGGAAGCTTAGAATGCCATGAACCAAGCTCAAGAGTCGAGAAGCTGAGCTCTAATACTAGTTGAAAGGGAGAGAAGGATTGAAGCTTGGACTCGAGAGCTATGGTGGGAGAGCAAGAGCAAAAAAGAGAGAGACAAGAAATGAGAACTTCAACAGTCACAATGTGTGGCCGGGCCTTCCTTTATTCAAACTGTCACTAAAAGAATAAAGAATAAAGTGAGGGTGACAGGCACTCGCCACCTGCAGTGTGTAGTGGCGGTGACTGCCAGTGTAGTAATACATAGGCGACTAGGCGAAGGCGCCTTTACCCCCAACAGAATCAAATAAAATCGCGTCATGTGGTGAATGACCTTATTGAGAAAATGCGCACCACGGTCACTCACCAGCTTGACCAGACCACCCACTTCGTGCAAGAATTGCGGTAATAAAGATCCCCTAAAATAATCTCAAAAGAGTGACTGCGTAGGGCCACGCGGCAACACTAATCAGGAGTAAGATGATTCGGTATAATCCCCGTATCCAAAAAACAATACAATTCCTCATACCATGTCCAAGGAAGATCCGCAAGTGGCAAACCGGAATGTTTTCCATCATCCAGAGAAACACTAGAAACCGCAAACAAATCAGCATCGCAAAACAATCATTAACTCCACTAGCCGCTTCACTAGACTCAAAGATGAGAAAGGTAATCCGCAATTGCATGATACTTGCCCGGTCTATGAATAACTTCATACTCAAATTCCTGTAAAAGAATAACCCATCGGGCCAACCATCCCGTAAGATTCTGTTGCTGCACCAAATATAATAATGCGATCCACATGGAAATAAAACATATGACCGAGTAAATAGTGGCGGAATTTTTGATAGAATAAATCATGCCCAAACATTCGCGTTCAGTAACAAAATAATTCTTCTCAGCCAAAGACAAGCGACAACTAGCACACAAGGTGAAACCAGCCTACCTTCTAACTTTCTTACATAAGTACACTGCCTATCGCAATATCAGAAGCATCAACGAACACATGAAAAGATTTTTCCCAACTGGAAAACATCAGCACAAGAGCCTTAGACAATTGCAATTTCAAACGGTGATAAGCCAAGTCATAGACACTAGTCCTCAAAAAATCCTTTTTAGTAGAGTGAGCGACCACATTCAAGGGAATAGCCAAATCCGCAAAAAACCACAAATGACGCCCATGCCACCAAATTTTCCTAGAAATCGTAAACACTCTGATAGACTTGAAGGTTGCGGAGCCTGCATAATTGCGGCCACTTTATCTGGGTCGATTGCAATACCATATTTGGAAATAACGTGCCCCAATAACTTGCCACTCTTCACCACAAAAGCACACTTCAATGGATTAAGACTAAAGGACACTTCTCGACAATGTGAAAAATATAACCGCAAATTATGTAAATGTTGATCCTGCGACCCAAACATGCTCAAATCATCCAAAAAAATACGCATAAAATCAATAAGATATGTGCCAAAAATAAAATTCATATTCCTTTGAAACGTTGCAGGTGCATTCCGCAAGCCAAACCACATTACTGTGCATAAATAGACTCCCCATGCGGTAATAAAAGCAGTTTTAGCTTGATCCTCCCGAGCCATCCTCATCTAGTTGTAGCCACTAAAACCATCCAAAAAATAATAAATGTCATGACCGACAACATCATCCAGAATAGTATCAATATATGACAGTGGAAAAGAATCAGGAATAGTGACCGCATTCAGCTTTCGATAATCCACACAAATACGCAGCTTCTTATTCTTTTAGGCACAATACCAATTGGAGAAATCTACTCCAGATCCTTAAAAGGAGTAATAAAACACACCCGCAAAAGTTAATTCAACTCCTCTTTAACCTGCTTAGCAACATGCGGGTTCATGCGATAACGCTCTTGGCGGAAAGAAATAGCATCCGATTTCAAATGAATATGATGCTGATAAAACCTGGGCTCCAAACCCTTCATCTTTGAATAATCACTACAAGATATAGGCCTTATACCGATGTTTAAAGCAACGAAAATACAAACAACAAAAATTTCCCCCGTCGTCGCAAAAAGCGTCGTTATTAACGACACCATAGAACAGTCCATCGCTATCAGCATCGGTATTGGCGTCACTATCAATGCGACGCTAATAGCAACGGTTTGCAACGTGCATAGGGACACAAATAGCGATGTGAGCAGTAAAATTTGCGACACTAATAGCGACGGTAACAGAAAAAAAAAATTTTGTGGCAGGGCAGCTATAGCACTGTGTGCTTTATGAGAGCCATACAAAATAGTTTCTGCACTACTGTGTACAATGCGCTTGCAAACAAAAACAATGTATACTGAAATCATAAAACTGATACATGAAATAAATACATGATCGCATAAAAAGCGATTGGTACAATCATGAAAGGATATCACTAATACATAGAAAATGTCTACATAGATCAGGCGACTCAAAAATAAAAGTGCATGAGCTCCAGGGATCCAAGGGCGAGCTTTGCATCCTCGTCTCCCGAAAGCTCGTCCCGCCACAAAGGAGCATCGAACGGACTCTGTAGAAAAAGAAACAACACATCAGTCCACCATACAATAATGCATTCAAATATCTCATGGTAACTACGGACAAAAAAGATGCGTGACTTACAAGGTCGTCGCGTCTATACAATCGGTCGATCAATGCCTTGAGACCGTGCCTCTCTGCATATCGAGCCTCAAGGCCAGTCAGATCACGATTTGTAATGGAGTGTTGCAAAGAAAACAAAATGCTAACTATAAGAAACATGATTGTCAGTACAAAGAATATTTCAAAAAAATAAACAAGCAAAACAAAAGAAAAACTTACAAAGTCCTCCAAATCTGTCCTGTGGTGGCCGCTACTCCCACGCATCTATACAATCAGTCGATCAATGCCTTGAGACCGTGCCTCTCTACGTATCGAGTCTCAAGGCCAGTCGGATCGCGATTTGTAATGGAGTGTTGCAAAGAAAACAAAATGCTAACTGTTAGAAACATGATTGTCAGTACAAAGAATATTTCAAAAAAATAAACAGGAAAAACAAAAGAAAAACTTACAAACGCGCTATTGAGTACTCCAATGTCTTGGAGAATCTTTAGCCTCCTCCCTCAGCCGGTGCCAGTGGTCTGCATCTAACCACTCGGGCTTTGCAGCCCCACTCTTGATTGCCTTGAGTGCGTCAGATCGTCTATGTGACATGTATGCACGCATGCAATCCATCATCTAGCCCGTAGAGAATCTATCTATTGCGGCTGGCATCGGAAACTCCTCGTGCAAGGCTGCTACTATGTAGTTCTTTCTCCCCTCCAGTATGTTCTTCCAATGATCTAAGATGTTCTGCCGAAAAACTTATTGGCACAACTCTCTCATGCGAGCCATCACCCTCCTCCCCTCATCATTCATGATGATGGCTCCTGATCTACTATCAACTAGATATCCATAACCCCCAGGAGTTTGCCTAAGATGGGTCCTCTCCCATCTGCATCCATGCTCCTAGGCATATCCAAGAGACCCCTGTGCATCCGATGTACCGAGGGGGGTAATATCTCTCGGAGTGGCACCTACAGGGGTGCCATTTGCTAACGGCTGCGCAAAAGCTGGAGTAACTAGAGTAGACGTCCCCACAGGTGTAACAAATCTTGGAGGTGATGCAGCTCTAGTTGAACGACGAGACGGAGACACCGCGTCCGTGTCTCCACAGCATCCACCTGAGCCGCGAGAGCGAGGAGTCACACCTGTATCCCGTGTCGACCGCGGGCTCACTGCCTCTGTATCTTTGTAGCATCCCCCTGATCCCGATGCACTCCCTTCCTCTAGCCCAAGTCGTGAGCGTTGAGATCGTCTGCTCGAAGTCGAAGCATTCGATCGTGCTGAAGCAAATCTAGCGGAGCACCCTGACGAAGACCGAGACAGCTCCTGGTCTGCCATCTCTTTGAATCTGACGATCTAGTCTGGAGACATGCATGCGAAGATGTCCTGGAGACATGCATGCAAAGATGTCTTGTAACTCCTCATCGCTCATCCCTTGACTCATCTTGAAAATGTCACCTGCACAAACAAAAAATGATGTCACCATAAAAGAATGAGTCTGCCTCATTCTCAAAGAATTCTTGGACTCCTGTATTTTCATCATTGTTAGCCAATGCTGGCTCCAAGCTTTCGACAGCCTCCACCCCTTGCAATATCGACCCCTCTATTTGCATATTATCTTCATCTATGCTCGGAACATCGTTTTGATCATATACTCTCGCACTTCAGCGAGTTGAAGGTATAACATACCACCATCGAGGTTGTCGGGGGTTTGGATAGAAGATTACATGTTCACAAACACGTACAAGAGAGTTCAAACCATTATGACATAAACCATGTCGTAATACAATTAGCAAGCAAATGAGTCCACGCACCTATTCACAATGGGCCGACAACACAGGTGTCGTGCAAATCCGTCCATTTTTTTTCGGAATCTATTTCGAGAAATCGAGATGGACCTCGTCAAACTGTTGCTCTAGCTCCTCTAAGTACCACTTTGAACCACTGCACATCGAATGGTATCATGGAGAAGCTACAGTAATCTACTGTAAAAATACTTTGCAAGTTCCCAAAATACTCCATCTCATCCACAACCATGTTTGGATCCGTTGCTCGTTGCCGGCTCTCTTGCTCGAACCTTGCCATGATACCACAATCCATTGTGGAACGCATTTTGTCAATACGCTCCATGCGAAAATGCCATCCGTGCAACCACGCTGCACTATATATTTTGTACTGTACATTGAAACACTCAAATTAGATGCCGCATATAAAATTTAGATACGATAGATTCTAAACCCCTCAACACCTTTGGACTACATCCCCTCGAGAATTCCCACTCCTCCATTGAGACTTCTGTCCCTTCGCGAGACGCTGCGATCAAAGCTCCATGCAACCATTGTGTTGACATAAACCACAGCATCTCCTCCATGCCTTCGGGATATCGAATCGATTGATGACGCATACTACGTCGGAATTCAGCTCGCGCTTCCTCTTGATCTTGCCTAGCGATCTAGTACTTGGCGAGCCACATCTCCATAGAGACATGGTGCAACATACAAAAGCGATTCACTTTCTCTTCCATTGAGGCATCCATTCTTTTTTCTACCCCATTTCCAACCACCACATCTCTAGTCAGTCTATCATCGTCCTTCAACGACTATAGCATTTCATTGTCTGGTTCCACCGTTCTCCGCCTTGCAGATTCAATAGAGGATGTCTTAATCTCCTTCTGTGAGATCCATTGCACCAAAGTCGACAACTTGTAAATGGCCCCGCGTATTTCTGGAGTAAGACATCTTGCGATCGCAATCGGTAGTACAATCTATCACAAATGAGAAAGCATTATGAATAATGGCTACATTCCAAATAGCAAAATGCCCACGCTAATTACAATCCATTCGTAGTACAAACTTGATATATATTATGCCAGTCATGGGATTTTAACCCAGATAATTGGTCGTCTTTAGAAAATACGGACATGAGAGAATGCATCATACTCGTCGGAGTGCGAATAGACTTGATTACTTGCTTCACAATTCGCTCTTCTTTAGTGGACAAACCCAAGGAGCGCGAGGAAGCTGCACACGACCATCAGTACTCGACTGCGGCCAAAGCGCCTCCATCTTACCTACCTCCTTCAAATCCATTCGTGCCCCTATAGTGTCTCTCTTTCCTGTGATGTGGTCCAATAATAAGCTATCCACATTCTTGAAAATATACATAGGATCCAACAAGTGGTTGACCTGTAAGTGGGTCCAATATGGCAACTCGTAGAAAACTGAGAACCGCCGTATTCCATTTGGATGTGATTTCACGTGGACCATTTTCAGCTTGTACTAGCTTGCGGCGTTCATACGTATTGGAGGTCATCCAAGGAAACCTTCCCTAAGTTCATGATCCTCCAGCAAGAAAGCAGTGTGTCCTTGATATACCATCTTCTTCATGGTTCGTGACCATCGGGAGTCTAACTGTGGCCCGCACAATGGACATGCATGATAACTTGAGGTAACCAGACTTGTTCCAACACCATGACCTAGTTAATACTTAATTGAACGAGATAAAATATAGATATTACCAGCGAGAACGCAGGTCTTCTCACCTGAGCACTCTCCCAATCCCGAAAAGTCATGCATCATTTACATGAGAATGGCTCGAATATTGGCTGACGGCCGACCATCGCGCCTGCTCATATCTTGCACATGATCCCCTCCTCCCACAAAAACTTAAGCTCATCGACTAATGGATGAAGATACACGTCCATATTTTTTACTTTGTAGCGGCCTGGGATGAGTAAGCTAAGGATGAGATGTCCTTTCTTCGTAGAAAGCCATGGAGGGATATTGTAGTTGACAAGGACTATAGGCCACACACTGTAAGAAGTTGAGCGCAGACTGAATGGGTTCATGCCATCCATTGCGAGACCGAACCAAAGATTCCTTGGTTCTCAGGCAAAGCCTGGGAAGGTAGAGTAAATGTGGCTCCATACACGCGAATCCACTGATATTCGTTGAACTCCATCCGTGGACCTATTCAGCGCATGCCACGTTGTCAAGCTCGCCATGCCGGACATACGAAACATGTGGTTTATGCGGGGGATAAGCGGAAAGTGTCTAAGAACTTTTTGAGGGATGGTTTGCCCTTGCAAGTCCTGTCGATACCTGTGAGCACCACACTTTGGACATGTATCCATAGTCTCGTATTCTCCTTGAAACAGACAGCAATCATTGATACATGCATGGATGTTATTGTAGTCCATGCCAATCTTTCGTAAAATATGTCGTGCATCATCACGAGACTCGGGCATGGTGTTTGCAGGTGGTAATATATGATATTTCAATAACTTGAAAAAAATCATAAAACATCTTTAAAAAGCACAAATGTTTGTAATAATAGTGTCGAAAAAAATATCAATAAAGCGTATGTACAAGGTACTTGAACAACTCGGTCACATTCGTATCGCTCCACCCGTATTTTGCTTGGACACTTAAGAGTGCTAGCAGTGTCTTCAGCCGAGATACTTGGCACCCATCATATAATGGTACAGATGCTTCCTCTCTAAGCGGATCAAAAGTCTCGACATCCATGGGAATCAATGCATCGATCATTGCCTCCATCTCAGGCTCCAAAATTGTAGATAGGTCTGGAAGGTTGCCTGTCTCCTCTGGCATTGACGGTATAGATTGGCCTTGCGAGTGGTGGATTGGCTCTTGCACTCCATCCATCGCACGCCCACATACTCTTCTAATTGGCCGCAAAGGGTGCACTCCCCCTTGGGATGAGACATCACCTCCCTGGATAGAAAATTTGCCAGCAAGACCCAATCTTATTGTATATGGTATTCAATTAGCTTGTGAGTACAATGCATGATTGATATTAACTTCAAATTACCGTTTGCTGAAAATCCGCAATCGCCTGATCAATGATCTCAGATTGAAACTTGCCAAATCGTCGTACGTGTTCTACAGACAATCGGCATTTTCGTCTAATTGCCAACTTGCATTGAGAGCAAGGACATGGGACACACTGATTAAGATACACCTCGCGATCTTGAACAACAGGACCTTCTTCATTTTCCATCTTGTCTACGTTACAACAAATAATTTAATGACTTGTAATACAATTTGGGAAAACCCTTCACTCATTGTTTATTGGAGGTCACTTATGCTTCTCGAGATGTCTATTTGATGTGAGATCACTTGGGATGCTATGTCAATGTCTTGGCATGCTATTGGACTAATTTGAGCACTCATTTACTCAATTTTATAGAGGTTTTTACTTCTGTAATAAGTAGGGTTGAATGCTATTTTGTCAGAGAAACTTCATACTTATTGCTTGCTGATGCTTATTGATTACTTTGCATGCTACACTAATGTCTATGGTTGATGCCATATACTTGGCCATGCTTCTAGAATGCACTTAGATTGAGATTGAAGCTTAGTCTCATTGAGTTTGACTGTCACTTCTCACATCAAGCATTAATTTAAGACACTTCATGCCTCTTATCATTGGATGATACATGAGCCATTTGTTAGATATATTATAGTGAGACAATAGGACTAATTGTGACATGTACATGCTCTCTTGATACTCATTGGATGCAATACCCCTATCGTAGGATGGTTTGATATTTTATCTTGGATCTAGTACTTATATCTGTCATAGTGTTGTCAGTGGTATTTATATGCTTCTAGGTTATGTATTGAGCCTTAGTGCCCTCTCATTTCCTTTTCTCTCTCCTCTCTCTCTTTGATTTTTTTTCTCTCCTCTCCCTCTCTCATTTCGTTTTCTCTCTTCCTATCCCTCTCTCATTTCATTTTCTTCCTTAAATGTTTTATTTGAAAAATATCTCCCTCTCTTCCTGCTAGCTTTCACTTAAGCGGTCCTTCCATTTAAATGCTCCTAACACTCTCCAATGAGTTGCATTTAGATGAGTTACATTGTGAGTTCAATTTGAATGCAACCCACAAGGTGTTTTATCTAGAGAACTAATTTCATGTCGTAAGCAAAAAAAATTCACTAATTTCTTTCCTAATACAATTGATAAGCATTAGACATAACTAATCCTCCATAGCAATCATTAGACATAACAGTAGACATAACTAATTTATTTCCTAATGCAATTGATAAACATTGGACATAACTAATCCTCCATAGCAATCATTAGACATAACAGTAGACATAACTAATTTATTTCCTAATGCAATTGATAAACATTGGACATAACTAATCCTCCATAGCAATCATCAATCAATGCAATTCGAATCTCTACTACAAATGATTAGAGAGTTTTTTTATAAAAAATTGAGTTATTGATTTCTATATACTCTAATATACTCAACCAATCAAATCATAATCTCAAATCAATTCAGCCTCACAATCCAAGCATGGCTCTGTCAATTGGTTACGCCACTCCATTTTGCAATCCATCCATTCCTCAAGTACTCCAACAAAGAGAGGAAGCATAGAAAAGAAAGAGGGATATCCCAACCTAATCTCAACTCCACCTCTCACCCTCCAAATTGTAGAAGAAGAAGGGGAAGAAGAGAAGAATGCAAGATAGGAGAGAAGCTTCACTCTTCTAGTTCCTCACTTAATTCCTCTCTCACTCACCCTCACCCTCACCCTCACCCTTGCCCTCAATGTGAAGCATAAGAAGATAGGATACAAGGAGAGAGAAGAGAGCTCTTGCACACACAAGAATGATCTATGCATGCATTCTATGTTAATTTGAACGCTTCAAAAAAGTGAATAGAGAGTTTTGCCCACAACCTCCTCCATTTCCTCCCTCTCCCTCCCTCTCCCTCTCCCTCTCCCTCCCTCCCCTCCCTCTCCCTCTCCCTCTCTTTCTCTCTCATTTCCTCTCCCTCTCTCAATATATATACACAAATTATTAAAGCAAAAGGGAAAGGGAGAGAGAGAATGCGCTCTCCCTCCCTCTCCCTCTCCCTCTCTTTCTCTTTCTCTTTCTCTTTCTCTTTCTCTTTCTCCCTCCCTCTTCCTCTCCCTCTCTTTCTCTCTCATTTCCTCTCCTAAAAAAGCAAAAGAGAAAGAGAATTAAACCCTAAACAAGCAAAAGAATGAGAGAATAGACTCACCGATGAGATATGGCCAGGGTTTGGCGGCTCCTCTTCACGATGAAGCCTCCTCCTCTCCTTCGCGAACGATGGCGGCGGCGGCGGCAGAAAGCCTTCTTCATCTCCCTCTCTCACGACGGTCGCTCTCTCTTTCTCACTCTCGCTCTCAAAATAGTAGACGAAAAAATGCAAAATAAACCCGCGCTTGGTTTCGACCTATTTTTTTTCCTTGTGGGGCGTCACTATTTGCATCGCAAATAGTAGCGACGCCGCTACCCGCGTCGCTACCCGCCGTCGCTATAGGCTTAAATCCTTGTAGTGAATCCGAAGCAAAAATATCCATAAACTTTGATAAAAGTGTATACAACGACCCGTAAAATTCAGGAGTAAAGCAATGAACTGATTTTTATGGGTTTTGTTTTATTTACCGCATCCAAAAAAATAGTTTCTAAGACATCCTCTTGGACCCTAGTAACACGACTCATGTATTCATCAAACTTATGCTCCTGAACAAGCACATCACTAATATCCATTGCATCCTCTACACCCATAAGGCCAGAAAAAACAGTGAGAGAACAAACATCCACTTGAGGCAAGCACGGAGTAACATAATTGACTGCAATGCGAGCCACATCAATCTCACAAAGATGTATCAAATCCGGATTATCCCTTTAAAAAGATTCCTCCTCATCATTCGAAAAGCCATCAATCGTATTTACCGTCTCAGCCACCACTGGCCACTGACCTTTCGCGGCCGCATATCTTGTAAAGCCACTTGAACCTTCTTCCGACCGAGATGAATTGAAATGTGGTTGTGCTCCCAACTATGATGAACACGAGCTTGCCGCAACCAGGGATGGCCGAACAATACATTATAATCCTCCAAACTAACAACAACAAAAGATATAACAAAAAGAATCCCCGAAATTGCGATAACCACCCCTTTAACAAGCCCAAGCGGCCGATTACGACTGTGATGGGAAGCATCATCCTCAAGAGACTCTCCAACCAACACCGACTGAGCAATAACATTCTCCAACGGAGTATTAATCTTATCCACCGTAGCCAAATCCGTACGAAGATCTTTCTGCAAACCTTTAAGAAAATAATCATTCAACACTTCTTGGACAGGATGTTGTGCGGAGGCACTCTCTATAAAATAGCGAGTGAAACCAACCGCATAATCCTCCACTTGATGACGTTTTTTCTGCTCCAATAGGTGCAATTTTTCCAGATTCTGGGCAACTGTTTTCTCCACTCGGAATCATCGCAAGAACACACGACGAATATAATCATAAGTCATAAAATGATTTACCGCATATTTTGATAACCATTTAGCCATCCCCCTAAGGTAGATTCAAATGCACCCTCTTTCTGTAACTAGATCACCGGACCCAGAAGATTAAGCTCATAAACTTTATCAAACTGCTGAACATGAGCATTCGGGTCCTTCGAAGAACGGCCCCAGAATTTATGATATTTAACATGCGGTTGATGATGCACCATAACCGAAAGTAGCGGTAACTGTGGAATAGCAGGCACCGCAAGACCAGATGGAGAGGCGGAAAACAACTGATAAGTCGGAAGAGTAACAGCAGAATCCGGGATCACCAACTGTCTGCGCCCACCAGCAACCGGAGGTGGGGAATAAGAAGAATGCCGAAAAAGAGTAGATTCACAGGGGGTACTTGTCTGCTGCTCATCATCTGAACCAGCATCAATAATAGAAGTAGTCCGCACCTCCGTAACTGACGAACGATGACGGCACCTTCCAGTATGAGGAACCTTCTCCACAAGGGGTCCTTGTGAACGCGTATGCACTCATTCGGAAAATTTCCACAAAACATCGTGGTCGCCATGTGTATCCGCACAAAACACCGGCAAATACGGGAATGGATACTGCACAATAGACTACCATCACACACATAAGATGAAAGACCATCAAACAAAATAACACAGCAGCAGCATCATCATCATTGTATATATCAAAAGATAGATACAAAGCTCCGCACCACAGTGCGCTCCCACAAGAGTGCAACCGCACAAAATATATCTCCCTCACAAGGGATGCCAACAAACATCAGATACGAACGGGTACACTCCCAAGACAACCGCCAAGATCTCCAAGGACACACTGACCGCACCACACATGCGGTCCGTGGTGTTGCGGCAAACGCTATAACAAACATTCTACATGTACGACATGGTTCTAGTCCTATATTTTATCGATTAGGACCCTCTCCTCCTTAACTTTCATGCATGAGAATATGCATGAGTTAGTGCACATGGCATCTATGAGATGTCTAAACTATGTATGATTATGCTTTGGAAACATGCAAGGCATGTCGGGAGCATAATTTCTACAATGTTCACATGGAAATCAAGCATGCACGGCATACATATAGTTCAAAATATGTATATGTGGATCATGACGCATGCATGACATGACTATATGTGGCACGCCCATATCTAGATGATCTCATAGAGATCTAGAGTGCAATGCATGTTCAACACACATATTTGCACACGACATGCAAGGCATGGACATTTTTCTTTCTCTTTTACGCTTTATGATCCATTGCTTACATGAAGCTATGGATTAGCATCTTTCTTATGCAGATGGCCATGAGCCAAGCATCTTACAATCTCTCTACAAGACAAGTTGCACTCCAATTTTCTTCTCTTTGCGCTTCTAGAAGTCACTCAACCTCATAATGCCATACGATGGTATTCATGTTAGTAGATGGTCAAGTGACCAATAGTTAGGTGCTATCTGATTGCTAGCACTCTCTCTAAGAGTCTCTTTCACTTAGTGCAATCAGTTTTCACATGGGGTATAGTAAAGTATAGAGGTACTTCCTTACTAGCCATGATGAATAGATGGTACATGGATTAGTACACCAATGTCTCCGATGAGGTTACAACATGCATATATCCTAGGAGAATGTGCTATAGATGTATTCTAAGAGAATTAAAAAAAAAACAATAGTGAATTATGTCTCACCAAAGATAAGTGTATCCTAACAGGCTTACATGTATGTGTATCCTAAGAGGATTACACATAGGCCTATTCTAAGATAATAGAACACAAGAAGTGTCCTATAAGGATACCTTCTTTTCTCATTTAGCTTACACTCTACTGATGAGATAGTAAGAGGGTGGCATATGATGTCACTCAAACCTCATGCCAGTGACATATGATGTCACTAGATCTTGGATTATAGCTTCCCACAAACAGAGTGTTTTCTCACTCTTCAATATTGAAAGCCTACACAGAGGTATCCTACGAGGATATGTTCACTCAGTAGACTACAGGAAGTAAGACGACCTGCCTCACGAAGGACATCTACTGCTAAAATTTAGCAATTTATATTATTAAATATGCTAACTAAATATATTGATCTTAGATCAGGACTTCCACTCTTAGAGGATCTAGATCAATATCAAGGAGTTCTACAGGGCTAGGACCTTTCTTTGATGATGCATGCACACTAGGTGGAATGGGACCCTAGTGTTCAATAAGGAAGTGTCTAAGGCAGCATGGGAATTCACAATGATGTCGACCATTGAGACTATTATTAAGATTTAGTCTGATTGTTTATGTTTGGCTAGCCACTAGAGCATAAGATGCACAATACATATGATGGTCAATTAGTAAGATAAGCTATGAGCTTATGTGTGTCTTCGACTATTACATTATGTCAAGACGTAGATTTCCAGTCCAGAGCTACGAGATTATGCTAAGTACAAGCTTAAAGTTAAGAGTTAATGAGTGTTTGACTCTTACGCAAGGTCCCATAATTACGAATTATGAATGTTTGTACTCTCTCTACTATGAAATAAAGCTATGAGCTAGATCAGAGACTGTATTTTTCACTGTGATTAGCACAGTTATATATGTCGTTTAGACAATCACAGGTATGTTTAGGCAAATTTCATGATGGTTTTTGAGGACCAAAACTCTTCTCCAAGGGGGAAGTAATGTTAAGACAATGGTCTTGAGAAGTCAGTCTTAGTCTATGAGACGAGGGCAAGGCAAACACGGATGGCTATGAGCCATGGGACATATGGCTAGGGGGCCCAGTGTGGACTAGGAGTCCTATATAAGGGCATGGCAGGGCGAAGCAGGGTGGAGAGTAGTATTGCCCATTACCCTTGTCCTGTCAGATGGCAAGGCTTAAACTCCAAATACTATCTTCAAATAGTTCAATATTTGACTTCAAATATGGTCTCATTAATCTTCAAAATCCAATGTCCACCTCAATGCTTGATCTAACTCAAGGCTTAATGAGAAATGCTTGAACTTGATGCATAGCTATTCCATAATAATGATCTTGTCAAAAATGCTAGAAATGCAAGAACTTTCTCCTCCTTTAGTCCCTTGAGTTGCTTGATAGGATGAGACTTCAAATCTTCCATTCAATTCTTCTTCTCTCCTATGCCTTCACCACCCTCTTAATTTCACCATTTTTTTCTTCACTTGTCCACCTTTAGCAATTCTATGTGCTAGTCTCCAGTACTAGCCTCATTTTTCTCTCATTTGAGTTGGTGTAGCAGTACCTTTCCTTTAGTCCATTCTCTTCACAATCCCCTTGTAGTTTCAAGCCTCTACCTTCTCCTCTCACTACCTTCTGTTTCCTGCAACACTAGTCTTGTGGTGGAATCACATGCACTTTGGTGGATAGCTTTGCATGAACTAACCAATCATTTCCTTGAGGGCTTGATAGAACACAAGCTGGCTATCCAAAACATAGCCCTAAAAACAGTACGATGTAGCTCTATTTGAGGAAAATCCAAATGCTAGTAATCATTTGATGGTGGCAAGGCTAGGCTTATTTTTGTCATGTGCTTCAATTGGTCTTCATTCATCTACTCTTTCTTGCCTTTGTCATATCTCATCCTTGCACCCCCTAGCAGTCCATAAGAGAGATGGTGACTGGTCAATATTCTCCTTAGCCCTACACAACCCAAGTTTGCAAAAAGAATTCATTAAAAAAAGCCTCATTTTCACAAGATAATAGCGAATTTTGACATAGGTCAAGTGCGTATATGTCCAATGCATGAGAAAGGGTTGCAATTGGATGAGAGGGGCACGTACTTGATGAGAAAAAGTTTATTCATGCCAAAATTCATGCTAGAGTTGCCAAGGTTGATGTTAAATAATGGAATAGTTAGAAAATAGACGTAGTCTCTAGTAGATGAAGAAAAATGGTGATGTTTGAAGAAAGTTCGGAATATTTCAAGTGGAATAGGATGGGATATGTTGAGAAGTAAGAGGGAATAAGGATGATAATGATTTTGACTAATAATGTGAGTGATAATAATGAAGATAAAGATTATTCTAAAATAGGATAATTGAATAGGATAATAGTGATGGATGATAATGAAAATTAGTAGGAAGGTTTGAGATAGTGAAATAAACCATTTGATAATAATTTGGCATAATAATAATGTTGATAATGATAATAATAGTAATTATGGATGTTTAATGAGCAATAGTAAAATAATAATAAATGAATAAGACCATATGGACATAAAATAATTAATAAATGGATAAGCCCATATGGACATAAAATAATTAATGTTTAATTCATATAGTGGTGGCTATCTCTTAATAGTAAAAATAATAATGATGATGTGCTTGAGTGATGGTTCCATCAATAGCCATGCCACCACTCATCGACAGCGGCCATGCAAGTAGACCATGGCAACCTAGGATATCATCCTCATGTTTGAGAAGGGATATAAAGAAATTATATTTATCTACATGGCTTTGAATGTGGAGCTTATGAGCTCATGTTTGAGAAGGGATATAAAGAAATTATATTTATCTACATGGCTTTGAATGTGGAGCTTATGAGTGACTGGAACATCTTGACTTTTAAAGGCTCCATTTGCTTTGTTAACTTCCCCCATCTCATAGGCGAGTACTCCTAGCTTGGTGGCCAACTCATTAGAGTTGAAGTTATGTGTGGAGCCCATATCAAAGATTATGAGTGCATTATGTTTTCGCACCTTGTGCCAATCATAGAAAAGAGATGACCCTTGGTAATGACCATCCTCTTTTGGAGTTTCAACCATTGAAGCACTAGGTGGTGCACTATGTACATTCTTTTGGGGACAAGTTCTATGCACATGTCCTTGCTCCCCGCATTTGAAGCATTTGTTATCTTTTCAATAACACTCAAGCTACTCAAGTGTTAGTTTTTTATTACCTTTATGTACTCCTTCTCCTTTTTATTGTTGTTTTTGGAAGGGTTTTTCATAGCATTACCCTTCCACTTGTGGTCATCCCTAGAATCCATGGACCTTGTATTCTTTTTAGTTCCTTGTTGGAAGTAAATCTTGGAAGCAACTATGGAATGATGGATGACTACGGAGATGGATTTAAGCCTTTGTGAGGTGACATATTTATATCCTAAGGTAGCTCGACAGAAAATTTTTGCTTTTGTTTTGTAAAGCCTATCCTTCTTTAAACAATGGCATTGATATGGAAGTCCTAAAACTTGCCTATATACTAGTTGATAGACTCATAGGGCATCATTTAGAGGCTTCTCCATCCAATGAGTACTTTATCTTTAGCATCACTTGAAAAGAATTGCTTCATGATAGCAATTCTTAGCATCTTCTAAGTTTTTGGAGCCATTCTATTAGCCTAAAAACTAGCCCACCATTGTCTAGTAGACTTTTGGAGGTACATAGCAATATTGGGTAGCTTTGAGGACTCCATAAAGCTTTCATCTCCACAAGTAGCATCAAATTGTTGTATGAAGGCTGATACCTTGCCCTTGCTCCAAAGGCTCTAATCATAAGTGAGGAAAATGATATCCTTTCCTCTTTCCTTAAGCTTTTTGAGCTTACAAGACCTCTTCCAAGGAGTGTAAGACCTTTGGTGTCCTCTCCTTTTGGGTTTTTCAAAAGAGTAACTGCTACTTTCATTAAAAGAAGGTGAGGATGCACATGGAGAAGAGGGTGACCTCTTCCTCTCCTTTCTTCTAGTTGAACTTCTTCCCTCTCTCTGAGCATCATAATAAGGAGAAATTTGTTGTGATCTCTTCTTCCTTGGGAGGAGTTGGAGGCTATCAAGACAAGAGTCCTATGGGCACTCGATGTTTGGGCATATGGCTAGGGCCCCCCAGTGTGGATAGAGAGGACTCTATATGAGAGCATAGCAAGGTGGAGACTAGTATGCCCATTCCCCCCTCTCTTACACTAGTATCAAAGCCTAGGGACATCCATATTTCTCTCTCTAGAAGAAGAGGGAAAGGTCATGCACTTTTTGGGCTACTATTGGCATGGGAATGGGTTCTGATTCTAGATTTCGCACCTTTCGCCCTCCCTTTGCGGGTGTGATTTTTGGGCATGAACTACATAGGGAACTATGAAGAGCTGAACTCAGGCCATGCCTAGTATGAACGAAAGTGCTCTAGCAAGCTCTCTACTTTTTTCTTTTGTGCCTCAATCTAGTTTGTTCTCAATGAATGCTTTTTTTCTTTGCACAACTACTACTTATGAGTCACCATAGTTGTGTCGTAGACATTTCATACCACAAGGCCTTTACAAGGCATTTGGCCTCTAAGGCCTAAAGGCCTTTGGGCCTTAGGCTTGGTAGGGGTACATATCCACAAACGATACAAGCCAGGCAACCCCTTGGTGGTGTGCCCTGTAGGCTATGACCTTGGATGTGTGCATGGGCATTAAGGGCTGGAAAATCTTGCACTTCAGAAAGCATGCCCCTTGGTAGAATGTGTGTGGATTATGGCAAGAGTTGATGGTGGCTAGTGTGAGCTGCCCGACAAGATGGCCATGGTGGTGCTTCATGTCTTGATTGTCCCATGGCCTATGTTTGGAGCTTAACATACAATGCCTCCATGAAGCAGTATGGTGCTGGTCATGCATGTCCTTTGACCAATGGCTTCCATGGTGGAATTATGCTCATGATAGAGAATCACAAACATGTAAGAGGTGTTCCATGGAGGAATTATGCATGTCCTTTGACCAATGGCTTCCATGGTGGAATTATGCTCATGATAGAGAATCACAACCATGTAAGAGGTTTTCAATGGACAACTATGTGTGCAACTTCATGTGTGTTCCTTAAGGCCAAGAAGGGTAATTGTAATGCTCACGGCATGCTAAGACGGGTGCAATCATCAAGACACCCACAAGATAATCATGTAAATGGCATCTAGGAGATGTCAAGGGTGCAATGATTTTCATGTTGATAAGATGATCTCATGGTAATATATATGTACACAATCTACAAACCGTGCATGTACTTCATGCATGCAAGATATGGTACTTATGGCTTGAAAGTATGAAAGCATGCAGGCATGCATACAAGCGACAATTATGGCCCCTTTGCAAGGATGCAAAGAGGATACAAATAACATGCACGGCATGTATAGCAACCACAGGTTGCAAAGACTATCAATTACTAATCCTTTATGGCTTCAATTTTGGGATGTTCTCTCATGTTTTGCTAGATCTCTCTATTGGCTTATCATCATCCAATTTTTGCCACGAGTTTCTCAAATATGATACTTTATGCTTCTTGTTTAAAGGTCTATGTGGTTCTTGGTTTTTGCAAATCTCCACGAAAGTTTTATGACTCAATTTATGATGGCATATTCAACGTACGATGTCTATATGGAGTATTTATGGTTTTGTTCTGCATGGGTATGACCCATCCAAGCTATGATCGATGGCTTATACATTGAGATTCAAGTTTTTATTGGAATTCTTCTTCTGTTATGGTTATCAATCAGATCTTATGGTTTATGATTACTATGAGTCATAGGTTATGAACATTGCCTATGGTCAACCTCTTATATGTAGCTATGATATGAGCTGATAATAGTGATTATGGTCATGGCTAACAAGCCATATATTATTGCTGGATCTCTATGGGTTTTGGTCCATCTCTTTTGCGCACTTATGGATTAGTGCATATTTTGATGATTGGCTATGATCCCACATACCTTCTTATCCTATTTTGATGATTGTACATCATCAACTTTGCTTCTTGTTATGGCTATGAGCTAGGAGTAGTGCAATATTTTACTAGGACTCTTTACATTCAAACTTGTTTATCTTTATGGTTTTGAGCTGGCCAATTTCATTTTTCCTTATATTCATGAGATTAGCCACGCTTATAGCTTCTAGTACTCTTGATATTCTATTATTCTTAATGCCATATGATGGTATATAGATCAATTTTATGAAGTCAAGATGGTCACGATATCGAGACACATGGTGTGTTCTGTATGGCTACACATATGCATTCAATAGTTCAGAGCTTCATATTCACTTAGGGAAAATGCAATGTACAGTACGTAGTAGTATGTTGCTAGCCATAGAGAATTCTTTTTTCTTCTACATGTATGTTGCTATTTGAGACAATTCTCACCAGACACCAATACAAGTTTGCTTCTTATCTAGCTTGCACTATGCTAATGAGATTACTAAGGGGTGACATATGATGTCACTATGCCTTAAGATTACTTGTTGCTTTCCAAAATGGATTACTTTTCTCACTTTTTGATATTTGGAAGCCTAGGCAGATGTATCCTATGAGGATAAGTCATTTCACTAGGCAAGAGGAACAAAATGGCAATCTCATGTAGGACTGGCAATCTCATGGAGGACATCTACTGAAGGACATCATCTATTTCATATTTTCATATATTGATCCTAGATTAGGATGTCCACTTTTAGGGGATTTGGATTAATATTAGGAATTCTACAAGGCTAGGATGTCTTCTTACTACTAAGGCATGCACACTAGGTGGAATCGAACCCGAGTGTTCAATAAGGAGGTGTCATAGGCAGCATGATAATTCAAGTGATATCAACCACTTGAACATTTATCTTTAGGACTTTTTTCTCACAAGTATATTATGAATTCTACAAGGCTAGGATGTCTTCTTACTACTAAGGCATGCACACTAGGTGGAATGGGACCCGAGTGTTCAATAAGGAGGTGTTGTAGGCAACATGATAATTCAAGTGATATTAACCACTTGAACATTTATCTTTAGGACTTTTTTCTCACAAGTACATGATTTGGCTAGCTAGAATATGATGTTATGTATGTATGATGGTTGAGTAGTATGATAAGGTACAAGCTCTTATGTATCACTGACTATCAGATTATTTTAGGACAAGGTTTTGGGACTACAAGTTATGAACTATGTGCTTTCTCTATGACCTAAGGTGTCATAAAAATTAATACTTGACAATTAAAAATGATATTTTTCATTTTAAGATGGCCACTTAAAATGTGGAAGATAACAAAGGAACAAGGGTCAAGCTATTTTTATGAGCTTTGGGATTATTTCCACCAATGTATCCATGGGAAATAATCCATCAAAAGCAAAGTCTATTAGACTTAAAAAGATTATAAAGGAAGTCTCATTAGCCTCCAAAAGATGTTGCAAATGATTCCCACAGAAAGCTTGGTTAATGATTGGTTAATGACAAGCTAGAAGGTTACAACTAGGAACCTAGTTATTTAGGTTTCCAAGTAGATTAAGCTAGAATCATCCATCTAGGATAATAGCTATTTTTCCTAGAAAATAGCTAGAGAAGGGAGCATTTTATTTATAAAGATGAATAGTTCAATTTAGAGTATTAGTTGTTCAAGTTTCTAAGCAATTGGAGCATCGGAATTGCTTGTCCTAAAAAATAGGCGATTTTCCTAGAAAATAGTCCAAGGCCGTAACATGACCAATAGCTTAAGCTAAGGGCATATTTCATGTGCTATAGAGCATTTGACTTGGAACATAGCCAATTCCAAGTAAATGATTGTCCTAGAAAGTAGGAGAATTAGCTTTGATTGCTCAAGCTAGTAAATAGTCTATGTCAATTGTCCTATGGCTAGGTTATAGGCTAGAATCATAAATACCTAAGGCTAAAGGCTTGTCCAAGGTGAGGTAGGGCGTTGCCACCTCAAAGCCACAAGAGGAACTCGTATATACTTCCTATTTTCATCCGAGGCAAAGCCTCCTCTTGCCCATGTGTTCCCATGTGAAGAATATCAATGCTATTGGATAGTCTACAAGAGGTCCAATGAAGGGAAGCCATTTACTGCATAAGGTGGTCCAATGAGAGCCTAGGACTACATTAGCATGTGGATTCGAGTAAGGAAGGGGCCTCACATGCCTCCTCTTGTAGAAAGACCCATTCACACCATCCTCTATGCACATGGGATAAGGACACTTGTCATAAGGTTATTGCATGGCTTCATAGGGGTCCAATGAGGTGCTAGGACCTATGAGGCATGTGGATTTGAATGTGGAATAGCCTCACACGCCTCCTCTCTTGTAGAAGAGCCTCCTCACACCTCTCACATCACCCTCTTGGAACATGGTGCAAGGACACTTGTCATGAGGCCATTGAATGGCCTCATAAGGGTCCAATAGCATTGTAGGACCAATTTGGAAGGCATTTTTGAGTCCTTCCCTTGCTTAGGCATGTAGGAGAGCCCTCATTCATGTTCATTCTCATGAAGCAAGTCTCCTTCTCTAGCAACCAAGGTGATAAGTGGAGAGCCTACCTCAACAACTCTTGTGATGGAGAGCAAAATCCACTCAAGAGCCATGCTAATCATGCAAGCTTTGCATGCTCTCTCTATCTACATCACTCTTAATCTATGTATTAAACTATGCTAAGAAAGATGAGTGATTATGTGCGAGGCAAGTACTTCTTTCTTGTAAACTACTTCTTCACCTTGAATTGACTCCCTCCATGCTAGATCTCTTCACCTTTGAAGGTGTTTGAGGTCTTCGGATGGAGGCCACTCATGTTAATTTCATGTTTTGTTGCAGTTATGTTGCATGAGGCTTTTCGTCTTCATGCAATCAAGAAAAGTGTATTGTAAACAAGTCTCCTTCAAGGAGAACCTATAATACAAACGCCTTTTGGAGGGGGGACTAGCTCCACACAAGTTTGGTCGTCAACAATGTCTACTTTGCTCTCTCTCTCTCTCTCTCTCTCTCTCTCTCTCTCTCTCTCTCTCTCTCTCTCTCGATAGCTAGACTCTTCATGATTAAGCTAATTTGTGTGATGTTTTATGCTAGACTCCATCCATGCACTTAGGCCTTGTCTTTGATGCTATCTACTCTTCAAACTCTGCAACCAAGTTACTCACTTTAGTTAGCATTATGGGTATTAAAACTAACATTGGTATCAGAGCTTAGGTTAACTCTTTTCTTCTCCAAGAAGAGAGGTACTTAAGTTGCTCATTTAGTAATCTTTGTGCATTACTAGAAGGGTAAGTGGGCTTGGGATTTATTAACGGGATTGATGAGCCCACTAAGTGGGGTATGGTTCACTGTCAAGAGCTCTAGACTTAATAATGGAGTCTTTGTAAGACTTTCCTTTGGCTTTACCATTATTGAGCTAGTAGCAAACTTGGCAGGCACCTCTTGTTAATCTTGCAATGTTAAGCCCACTCCACTACACTTTGTAATATACAAATCCTTCACCAGAAAGAGTGAGTACTTGAGTGCTAAGGAATACAAAAGGTGAAAACCAAGGGTCTCTCTAGAGTTGTGTGAGGACAAAAGGGGTGGAACATTTTGCTTAACATGAAAGAGAACAATAAAGAGAGTAGGGATAGTGTAGACACGTTTACTTTTACCCCAAGTGGCATTAGCAATGATGATTCTATACGGTCTTTAGTCATGAAGCTTCAAACCATCATGGAGAACCGTGCTTTGCATGAGGAGGCTACTCGCAAACTTCAAGAGTATGGTATTCTCCCTAATACCCCAAAAGAGACAGTTCCAATGAGGTTTTTTGGTGAGACCTCCAAAAAGGGAACCTCTACTGGTAAAAAGGAGAATACCTCACTGTTCAAGTCAAGGTGAGTCTTCTCCTAAGAGGAGAAACTCTTATCCACATGAAGAGCTACTGCCTTTAGAGCGACAAAGGGGTGAATCTCCCAAGGACATGAGTGATGATGTGCAGCATACTTGGCATCCACTCTTACTCCTGCTATGATACAGGCAGAGTATTGGCATGCTAGAATGGGAGATGTAGGAGGTGGCGAGACCCAAGATCAATTTCTCCTCCCAAGAGGAGAAGGTCACCTCATAGTTCCCCTCATCATGAAGCCAAAGGTGAGAGGATAACCGTCAAAAAGAGAAGCGAGAGAAAGAAGTCACCCTCTTCTCCATCCTCTTCACCTTCTTCCAATGAGGATAGTGAAGATGGCTATGACAAAGAGCCAAGGAAGAGAGGGCATCAAGGTCCCATGCTACGTGGAAAAGATCTCATAAGCTTAGGAAGTTTAAAGAGGGAGGAAAGAACATCACTTTCCTTACCTATGATGGCACTTTTGGAGCAAGAGATAAGGTGTTAGCCTTCATACAACAATTTGATGCAGCTTTTGGTGATGAAGGCTTTGCCGAATCCTCCAAGCTACGTCATGTTGTGATGTATTTTCAGAAGTCCACTAGACAATGGTGGGCTAGCATGCGAGCCAATGGTATGGCTCCAAAGACATGGAGACATCTAAGAGTCACCATCATGAAACAGTTTCTCTCAGGCGAAGCAAAGGATAAGGTACTTTTACTAAGTGGAGAAGTCAAAAAATGATGTCCAATGAGTCTATCAATAAGTATATAGATAAGTTTTGGGACTTACATCTCAAAGCCACTGTCTATAAAAAGATAGACTTTGCGGAGCAAAAGCAACAATTTTGTGCAGGACTGCTCAATGAGATGAGTGAATATGTAAATTCACAAAGGCCTAGATCTATTATGGCAGTCATCTATCACTCAATAGTTGCTTCAAAAAGCAACTTTCAACAAGGGGCTAACAAGTTCAAGCCTATGAAAAACAAGGGGGATCGAAGAGGGAAGAACACACAAAACTCTGCCAAAGGAAACATCATCATCAACAACAACAACAAAAACAACAAGGAAATGGTACCTTTCAAAGGTAAAAATCGCTTGTCCAATGAGGAGTTGGAGCAGTATCGTAAAGATAAAAAGTGCTTTAAGTGTGGGAAGCAAGGGCATGTTTACAAATTTTGTCCTCAAAAGCATGCCGCATGAAATAATCCACCTCCAAGAGCTTCAATGGTGGAAGCATCTAAGGTGGAAGGTCATCATCTTGACTCACCCCTTACTTATGCTTGGGGAAAGGTGAGAGAGCATGATGTTTTAATGCTCTTTGGCCCTGGTTCCACTCATAACTTTATATCACATGAGTTGGCCACCAAGCTAGGAGTCCAAGACTACGAGATGGGAGATATTATCCATGCTGATGGAGCTTTCAAAGGACAAAATGTTCTAGTCACTCCTTTGATTGGAAAGTTAAGGCTCCATATCCAAGGATACGTGGATAAAGAAGAATTTTATATCTCCATATCCAAGGATACATGGATAAAAAAGACTTTTATATCTCTCCCTTACAGCATGAAGATGTTACCTTGGGGACACCATGGTTTACCCATATGGCTGCCACCCTTAAGTTCCTTGAAAGGTGTTGGGGGTAAAGGCGCCTCTACCTAGCCGCCCGTGTATTACTACAGTGACAGTCATCGCCACTGCACACTGTAGGTGGTGGGCGCCCATCACCGTCACTTTATTCTTTATTCTTGTAGTGATAGTTTGAATAAAGGAAGGCCCGATCGCACATTGTGACCGTTGAAGTTCCCATTTCTAGTCTCTCCCTTTCTTACTCTTGCTCTTCCGCCATAGCTCTCAAGTCCAACCTTCGATCCGCCGCACCCTTTCAACTGGTATCAGATCTTTGATTCCTGACTCTTGTGCTTGGTTCGTGGCATTCTCAGCATCCCATCGACGCCCTACTTGCATTGGGTCTCCTTCCCGGTAGCCATGTCCGACTCCTTCGAGCTCCCATCACTCCCCGGCTTCCCGAGCACCTTCCCAACATTGTTGGGCACCTTAAGGGCATTACATCAGAGGTATTTGATCATTTTCTTCAGGGTTTACTTCAGTTCTTAGGTCTCACAGGCTGTAAACAAGATTGGGGCAGCCACCATTGAAGCTCCCTTGCTTCATATCTCACTTGCCTTTGAACAAGACTTGCTGGAGCTTGTTTGAGGCCTTCCTTGGCTTTAATCAAACCCCTCCGAAGCTTGGCCACCATTTTTTGCAGCCCTAGGACCACCATTTACAGTTGGCGGAATCATGCAGCCCTCCCATATGTGTCTTCAGCATTGACAGTCACAACAGCAGCTCTCCCCCTCCATTGGCACTTGGAAAGGCTCCATTTCGGACATATGAACATGCTTTGATGCTTGGTTTTGATGGTTGATGTGTTGGCATAGCATTTGGATTGATTTAACACTGTTTTGGAATTTTCATAATAGTCCACATGCAATTTATGATAGTGTTACATTGACATTTGATGCTACAGCTTGTTTGGCATTGTCATTTGATGTCCGGTTGGTCCCGTTTGATGCCCGGATGTTAGGGGAATGTATGCCTATTGTTTGGAAACCATTTGGAGCTTATTTTCATGCTGAAATTCTCAATTTTGAATAGTAAATCACTATTGTACATAGCTGGGCTGAAGTCATTTTTACTCATGTATGCTTATGCCTATGCTTTTCGGGCTATGTTTCGGGCATATATGGTGATGTATTGATACTTGGGGCTCAACATAGAGCTTAGTTTTGATTCGGGATTGTTGGTTGAGCTTGAGCTCACTTTGCAAAGCATTTGGATGCTCCGTCTTGGATGTACTTACAACATGTATGTTGCTTATGTCTGACGGTCTTGATATGCTTAGCCTATGCCATTACTACATGCTAGTTACATTGTTTGGAGCCTTTTGCTACTGGAGCTCGGTCTTGGCTTGACCTTGGATTCTCGGAGCTTACTTGAGCTATTTATTGGCTTGTTAGAGTTGTATCTTGGGATGTACTTGATGTCTTACATGCTTATGGATGTTACATACGGATACTCTACCGCCTACATGTTCGGGATGTACTATTGATGTATTGTCTTGGACTTATGTCATTGGCACTGTCTCTTGCCTTGGCTTGAGCTCTTGAGCTTGTACATATGGCTTTTGTGCTAGTGGGAGCATTCTTGAATACTTATCAGACATTGAGGAGGTGGTACTTTTACGCATTGAGCCGTTACATGCTATTGAGTAGTTACAGACACTTGAGACTTTGGGACTTCTTACCTTTTGGGATGATGCATCATATGTCTTGGTTCAATGTATACTTATGAGCTAAGTCTCAGTTTGGATCCGTATCTTTGTGAACTGACACCTACTTGTGTCAAGTTTTAGTAGTGGCAGGAACACTTTGCTGCCTGGGGGGTGTGCCTACCTCACTGGCAGATGTTTGTATGACATACTTGGGTGTTGGATTCATGCTTATCGACCGTCATGTGCTTATGCTATGCCCGCATGATGCCGGATTTGGTCTTGGCAGTATCTGATTGCATTGGGATCCGATTTTGGCATTGTTAGCTCTCTTTTACTGAAATCTGAAATTTATTACAGCAAGCATATATGTATGTACTGACATGCATTTTTCATGCTAAAACACTCTGAAATGATGTACTTTCACTAGTACTTGGTGGGCAACAGCTTTGGTTTCACTTTCTTTGCCATTTTTCCTCGTTTTGGTGATTTTTTGGTCATTTTTTGCAATAAACAGCAAGCAATTTTCAACTGTCTACAGTCTTTCAGCCTGCATTATGGTGAGTTCGTCCACTGATCATGCTATTTTCAACATCACTAAGATTGATGGTACAAATTACTCTTATTGGAAGAGCCAGATTTGGCAGGTGTTGGTGCAGAAATCGCATATCAAACCTTTGAGGTTAAGCGGGCATCCACCTCCAACTATGCCTGATGAGGAATGGCTTGAGCTTGATGAGTTATGCAAGTCCACTATTGTATTGTCTCTCATAGAATAGGTTCACTATAATGTCTTTGAGGAAGAACAGAGTGCCTGGTAGTTGTGGGAAAAGATAAAAAATCTCTATGACAAGAAAAGTCCAGCGAGTCAGATGTATTGGTTGAAGCAGCTTATGGATCTGCCCATGAAGGAGAATGTGACTATGTCTGCTCACTTGAGCCAGTTCCATCCTATACTCAAGAACTTGACTTCGCAGGACATCATTTTTGCAGAGGATATCACTCCTTTTTTCTTGCTTAGTACTCTTAATGAGTCATGGGATGTATTCTCACTACATTATGTGCCTCTACTGCTACCTTGAAATTATCTGATGTTGAGAGTGCTCTTTTGCAGGAAGAGGTTAACCGTAAGAATTTGGATGCCTCTCGTGTGTCTCATGCTATGATAGTTAGAGGCAGGAATGATGGATATGGAAAGTATGGCAGTGGTAGTGGCCGTGGACGGGATTCTCAGAAATCTTGGTCCAAGTCTCGTGGGAAGTCACGTAGCAAATCCCATGGCAGGAATGCAGATGTTACTTGTCACCATTGTGGGAAAAAGGGCCATATTAGGCCACAATGCCATGAATTACGCAATGAAAGGTGCAAAGATAAGGGGAAAGACAAAGTGCAGGATAAGTCTTCTGATCGCAGCATAGTATCTGCAAAGTCCAGTGTTAAAATTGAAGAGATCAATGTTATGGAGCCTGACAATATTGCTGATGATGATTATATCCTTGCAACTTTTTCTAGTGCTTCACAGATGACATAGATACACTCTATGCATGCACAGTGTTGGCTCTTAGACTCAGGTGCATCCTTTCATGTGATACCTTCCCGAGAGTGGTTTCATTCATACCGTACTATTTCGGGTTCTGTGTGCTTGGGTGATGACAGCTCTCTTGATATTGTGGGCATTGGTGATGTTAGGCTACATTTTCCTTCTGGTAGTAGTTTTGTTATGCAGGATGTACGTCATGTACCTGCTTTGACATGGAGTCTCATGTCAGCTGGATAGCTTGATGACGTAGGATATCATGTATGTTTTGGAGACTCTTCATGGAAGATCACTCGTGGCAGACTTGTGATTGCGAGAGGTGCCAAGACTGGCAGTATCTACCCCTTGATTGTATCAGCTTCTTTCCTTGATCATGTTTTGTTTGTGGGTTCTATCCCACATGTATCTCTTTTGCATGCCCATTTGGGCCATATGTCTTTGAAGGGAATGAAAATGCTTTCTAGTTTGCAGTACTTACCACCCCTTGATTATGCATGTTTTGATTCATGTGAGCATTGTCTTTATGGCAGGCAAACTAGGTCTACGCATAAAAAGTCTGGTAGGCCACGCATGAGTGAGCCCTTGGCATTGGTACATTCAGATGTCTGTGGGCCCATGCCTTGTCAGTCTATGGGTGGTGCAAAGTATTTTGTTACTTTTATAGATGATTTTTCACCGAAAGTTTGGGCTTATCCCATTAAGCTGAAATTCGATGTATTGTTTGTGTTTCATAGATGGCTTGCATTGGTTGAGAACCAGTCTGGGTATAGGCTAAAATGCCTAAGGACAGATAATGAGGGTGAGTATGTCTCACGTGCTTTTGAGCAGTTATGTGATGAGAGGGGTATTAAGCTTCAGTTGACCGCCCCCTACACCCCCCCAGAATGGTTTGGCTGAGTGAATAAATAGAACCATCCAGGAGCGTCTACGTAGTATGCTTAGCCATGTAGGCCTACCACAGATCTTTTGGGCTGAGGCAGTTAGTACAGCTGTGCATGTCATAAACAAATCACCCTCTAGTGGTTTGGATTTCCAAGTTGCAGAGGAGGTATGGACTAGAAAACCTCCCTCTTATGCACATCTCCGTGTCTTTGGATGTGAGGCATTTTTCCATGTACCCAGAGACAATAGAAATAAGATGGATCCCAAGAGTGTCAAATGCATTTTCCTTGGTTATGGGGATGCAGGCGCGGAAAGTCATCCCCAGTCATGATGTAGTCTTCCATGAAGACAAAATGTATAGGCAGCCTAAGAGAGTTGTTGAGATCCATAGGGTCATATCTCAGGAGGAGCCGAGAGCTCCTGCACAGCCAGTTGGACAGCCTACAGCTGCAGCAGATGCTCATGGTCACGGTGTTGGCCAGGCAATTGGGCAGGCAGCAGAGCCTACTGTGAGACGGTTTACTAGAGACAGACGTCCACCTGATAGATTTCAGCCCTCGATGCATTATGTCTTGGTTACAGATGCAGGAGAGCCTTTCACCTACGATGAGGCTATGCGCAGGGGTGACAGTCACTCCTGGGAGAGGGCTATGCAGTCTGAGATAGACTCCCTGCATAAGAATGACACTTGGGATTTGGTTTCCTTGCCTACAGGCAAGAAGGCTTTGCCATGCAAGTGGGTGTACAAGCTGAAAAGTACCCCTGGACACCCCAAGTCGGCATACAAGGCTAGATTGGTAGAAAAGGGTTTTAAGCACGAGCATGGTGTGGACTTTGACAAGGTCTTTCTCCTGTGGTTAAGATGACCACCCTGCGCTTAGTCTTAGCTTTGGTTGCTTAGCTTGGCTTGGATTTATACCAGATGGACGTCAAGACGGCTTTCTTACATGGGGACTTGCATGATGAGATTTATATGGAGTAGCCTAAGGGCTTTGTAGAACCTGGTAGGGAGCACCTAGTGTGCAAATTGAAGAAAAGTCTTTATGGCTTGAAACAGGCACCTAGGGAGTGGTATCATAAGTTTGATGCCTTTATTTAGTCACAGGGCTACAGCCAGAGTGCTATGGATCCGTGTCTTTACACGAAGAAAGCCCGTGATGGTTCTTTATTGATTTTGGTACTCTATGTGGATGATATGCTAATAGCAGGGAAAGCTCATGATGAGCTAGATGCTCTTAAGGCTCAGCTCAAGAAGAGCTTTGAGATGAAAGATCTGGGACATGCCAATCACATACTTGGTATGCGCATTAGACGTGACATGCATCAGGGACTCCTCTACTTGTCACAGAGGGACTACATTCATAAAGTCCTTGAGCGCTTCTGCATGGAGGACGTAAATCCTATTGGCTATCCATTGCCTTCTTATGTGAAGGTATCACAGGCTGATTGTCTGCAGACAGATGAGCAGAGGGCCGAGATGGCCAAGATTCCCTATGCATTTGCAGTGGGCAGTCTTATGTATGCCATGATAGCCACTCGTCCAAATATTGCCTTTGTAGTTGGTATTGTGGCACGCTATATGGCTACACTACCTGAAGGGCACTGCAGATATGTGTATATGCTATGGCAGTCTCAGGATACAAGAGTCGTGGGGTACACTGACTCTGATTATGCAGGACATGTAGATAGTAGGAAGTCCACTTCTGGCTATGTATTCACATATGCTGGAGGTGTTGTTTCTTGGATGTCTAGGGTATAGAAATGCACGGCCCTTACTACAACTATAGCTACACACAATGGAGCTAGCTAGAAAAAAAGGTACAAAACTGTGGACTCGGTAAGTAGTTGGCCTCCCTTTTCAAATCCATTCGTATGAGGATAGATTAGATTTCAAAATTACATGGCTTGCAAGATTTGATCTAATTTTTGGAAAGCAATGGCACGCATAGATGGAGCCCACCATAGATTTTTCATTGCATGTCATATAATTCAAGCATGATGGTAGATGCCTTTTTTATTGAGCATGAACTCGACTTCTCAGAAGAAAAAGTGCTCAAGGCTCCTAATTGAAATAATGTAAACATACTTAGTTTTGTTACATTGTAAATATAACTAAAGTAAATCCAAGGATGGATTTGATAGTTGGTGGTAATTCTACCATCCCAGCCTTAAATCTTTCTAATAAGATTAAAGTTGAGTTTGAAGATATAGTCAAATTCAAACTACCTATTGAATTGCCTTCATGTAGGAACATTGAGCATATGATTAAGCTCATCCCATCAGCTTATCCAATTGCTAGACCCTTGTATTGCATGAGTCTTAAGGACTAGAATGAGGTTAGGATGTTGGTGTATGAATACCTCTACAATGGGTTGATTTGTCCCAGCTATTCAATGTTGCATTCCCAATTTTACTTGTAAAGAAAAAAGATGGATCCTTTGGAATGTGCATAGAATATGGATCGCTATAAAGCATCATTATCCTATGACTAGGATAGACAAATCTTTTAGATGCTCTTGGTGAGGCCAATATCTTTAGCAAAATAGATTTAAAAAGTGGCTACCATTAGATAAAAATAAGAGTAGATTATGTACATAAAATAGATTTTTGTACCAGGCTTGGCCATTAATGAATACTTAGTTATGCCATTTGATCTAACTTATGCTCTAGCTACATTTATGTTGCTTATGAGTGACATGTCAAGACCATTCAAGGGTAAGTTTGTTGTTTATTTCATTGATGACGTGCTCTTATATAGCAAGAACATCATAACACATCAATCACATTTATTTTTAGTTTTTCAAGGGTTGCACAAAACAAGTTTGTTTGACAACAATGATAAAAAAAATTTGTGTATAGCCATTATTGAATATTTAAGTCATATACTGATGATGGGATTAGAATGGATCCCAATAAAGTTTTTACAATATTGGCATGGCTAGTGCCATAAAATCACTGCACTAAGATCATTCTTAGGATAAAGTGGGTTTTATCAAAGATATATAGAGTGTTGGTCTCTATTAGCAACTCCTATGAGATAGATTTATTGCAAGATCATGTGCCCTATGTGTGTAAACATCTTGTGCAACAAGAAAGTTTTGAAACTTTAAAACAAGCGGTTTCAACAACTCCTATCTTAAACATAGTTGGCCCAAAAAGGCCTTTTGTGCTAGAAATTGATGTTAGTGGAGTGGCTATTGGCATAGTTCTAAGCCAAGGTGATCAACCAATAGCTTTTGAAAGTAAGAGACTTTCACTGGCTCAAAGAAATTGATCATTGCATGAGCAAGAATTGTATGCTATCATACATGCTCTAAACATATGGTGACACTATCTTTATGGTTTTGAGTTTAAAGTGTATATGGATTATCATACATTTAAATATTTTAACAATCAACCTGATCTATGAGGAAGACAAGGTATATGGGTTGAGTTGAATTCACATGGAAATCCTTTATTGCAAGGATTGAGATAACGTTGTCATTGATGCATTATCTAGAATAATGTAAAACATGAGTTTTATAGTCCTAGAAAACTCATTGCTTCAAGAAATCAAGGAAGCATAGGTAGAAAAACCTTATGCATAAAAAGGAAAGTTGAGACTCATGTCAAGTATGGATACTAATGAAGACTTAGCTTTGTCTACTTGTTCACTAAAGATAACTTCAAGTTTGTTTGCCAATTTATCAGTGGAGAATGGATGGCTAAAGTGAAAAGGAAAGAGTTATGTTGCTTGTGCATGGGAAGTAAGAGCAAAAGTTTTGCAAGTAAACCATAATACTCCATACGTTGTGAACAACTTGGTCAAGATAAAATAGTAGAACTTGTTAGATGGACATTTTGGTTCTCGCATCCACGTAGAGATGTCCACAAGTATGTGCAACAATGCTTCCAATGCAAAATTATAGTGGCAAAAAGAATAAAGAGCCCTAGGCTACAACATCCCTTATAGATTCCAAAATCTAATTGGCAAAGTATATCCATGGAATTATGCATTGGATTGCCAACAACCCTAAGACAAAAAGATACTATTTTAGTGGTAGTTGACCACTCGAGCAAGATGGCTCATTTTATTCCTACCAAAGAAACTGTGGAAGCTCCATAGGTGGTAGAATTATTTATCCAAAATGTATTTAGATTACATGGATCGCCAGCTTCTTTTGTCTCAAATAGAGATGTGCACATTTGTGGCCATTTTTGGAGACATATTTATGAAAAATTACAAGTTACTCTCAATATGAGTAGTGCTGACCATCCCAAGACACACAGTCTGATAGAAAGGGTTAACCAAGTACCCAAAGATATGTTACATGCTTATGTATTGGAGAGGCAGATATATTAGAATTCATACTTACTTGTCCTTGAATTTGCATATAATAATAGATCTAACAAGGTCACCTAGTATGTCTCCTTTTGAAATGAATTATGGTATAGTTCCTTTATCATTTGATACTATAGGCACACTGTAAAATTGCCCAAGTGTGACACACTTTTTGGCAACTATGCAAGATAATTATAGATAAAGGTACTACGGATAAAGCTAAGGTTTATGTTGACAAGAAAATATCTTCTAGAATATTTAAGGAAGGAGAAAAAGTTTTTGTCTGAGTTAATTTAAAGTCTACTTCCTTATCTACTAGAAATTATCCTAAGCTTTTGCCCAAGTTTTGTGGACCTTGGACAATAGTAAAGAAGCCTAAAGAAGTAGCTTACCCCTTGGAACTTCCACCATGCTATTGTGTCCATTCAGTATTTCATGCAAGCAATTTGAAAACATATATTTCAAATGATAGTAATGTAATTGATGGTTTTATTTTCTTGCAAGAAAATGACTCTAGTGACCATCAAGGTACTAGATCATATAGAGAAATGACTATGTAATCGTATCCTTCGAGACTTTTTAGTTGCTTGGAAGGGTCTACCACTCTCTGATGCAACTTGGGAATTGGAAGCTATGCTTTGTGAACATTTTCCACAATCAATCATCTAGGATGATGACCTTAGAAGAGGGAGATATTGTTAGAATCAAAATATTTTTTGTTGCCTAGACTAGATAGTCACATCATGTGTGTGCAGGCGAGAGCCAAGCCGGCCAAGGTCCAAAGCTTAGGGGTTAGCCAAGGTCCACAGCTTGAGAGTTAGCCAAGGGCCAATAGTTTTTAAGGCCAAGCAAGGGTTCTCTTGTGTAGTTTATCTTAGTAGGAATCTACCCTTATTAAAAAGGCTCCATAATTGGTAACCTAGGGCTATATGGATGGGAAGAGACACACACACACATGGATACTCTATTTTCTTGAATTGGTCAACGGATTTTAGGAAAAAAATTACAGTTTTGAGTTCACATGGTGTTCTTGACCTTTTATCAAAAGGTTTGGTGCTTGTAGGCATCTCACAAGAGACACTTGCCATCCAAGTTCTTGAACTTTGCTTTATGTTGTAGATGAGGTGAAGATTGCTACTAGTGTACATGCTCAATGGATGATCTTGCTAGAAAGATATATGAATACCTTAAAGAGCTTCTTGCAAAAAATGGGCTAGACATGAGGAAAGCATGGCAATGGGTTGCTTTGTACAAGAGTCTCTTGCCTAAAAAACATTGAATCTAGAGTTACAAAAACTGTGGAAATAAAATGAAGGTAGCAAGAATGCAAATTATGAGCTACAAAAGAAATGGCCAAGTAAGGGTCATGATTCATGAAATGAGAGGAAAGGTCAATGATTATTATGCTTCAAATGCAAAGACTTTATAAAAGTGGCTTGATAGATAGGAAATTGCAAGGCACAAGCATGACCATGCTTTTTGAAATTTGATCCACACAAGGATGAGGAAGAATACAGCAACTTTATCACCATCACACCTTCCATAGCTTCAAAATTTCTCTTCTTTGGATGAAACTATTCACATTATGGTATTCTTTGCAAGAATCACATTAGAAAGAAGTAGGATTAGCTTACTACGAGATTTGTTTTCCATGTAAATATTATTGTACTCAAGTTGAAATGCTCGAGTTTAGCATATGGGACATTTGACATATTAATGTGTACTCTAAAATGTATTTTAGCTTTATACATTTCTTTTAACCTTTGTAAGTATAGGAAGTATGGTGCCTTTTGGTCACAAGGATAACATTTTTTCTTAGAAAATGTGGAGAAAAGAGAGCCATATGGATTGCAACCTCACAATAAACTTCAAACAATGATAGACCCAATTGGTGACATTAAAATTATGACTGATCAAAGTGTACTTGGGATATTCAAAGCATCATGAATTTGAGCTTTAAGATGTTTCTCTTTAATGTTAATTGCTTAAGGGTATTGAGCCAAGCTTTTGAAGCAATCATACAAAAGTTGTTACAAACATGAACAAGTATAGCTAGATTCCCCCAAAGTATGGACATACCAAATCAATGCCTTTGCTATTCTTGAGTGAAAAAGTTGTCTCAAAAGCTAACCCAAGGAGGTCTAGATGGCTATATGTGGTTGAAGTAGCTCCTCATAAGAGAAAGGTGTTTGAGCCTATGGAACTACCAAAAGAAGCTAGACACTCAACAAATGAAGAATTAATTTAACATGATGTCAGTGGAGGAAACTCACAAGAGGAAAAGCTCTTCTCCACATAGGCAAAATTTGACAATTACAAGTGCTGTCTTTTGATGAGAGTGATGAGGAAGAGAAAGATTATGGTAATAATGAATCAATTATTTTATTGATCAATCCCCATTATTAAGCTTCAATTTGGAACTAATGGATATAGACGTAGATCACAATGACACTAGAAATAAGCTAAAATCATCTCATGATTTAGATATTGTCAATTTTGTTGTCAAAGACTTGATTTAATAGATTATGAGCATACCGATTGTATTGGCAATTTTGTGATCAAAGACTTGATTTAAGAGATTATGAGCATACCTATTGTATGCTATGCATTACTTAAAAGGATGATGGTAATAATGAATCAATTATTTTATTGACCGATCCCCATTATTAAGCTTCAATCTGGAACTAAAGGATATAGATGTAGATCACAATGACACTAGAACTAACAATGACACTAGAAATAAGATAAAATCATATCATGATCTAAATATTGATGATTTTGTGATCAAAGACTTGATTTAAGAGATTATGAGCATACCTATTGTATGCTATGTATGCATCCCCATTACTTATAAATATCCATGTTTTACTAAGATTACTAATGTTGCCAATGTAAAGGGATGCAAAGCCCTGTAAAAGCTAACAAAACAACCTCAATGGTCAAAATCCTGGAAAAGGGTTGTGCCATATTTCAAATGATGCTTTATGTTTTTATGGGCTATTTTTTTCATGTTCTTTTGACAAACTTTTTGATGGTTTTCTTGGTCATTTTTAGTTTCTTCAACCCATCTTTAAGGGATTATTTGGGCACCTTTTTAGAAAGATGCTTCAACGACAAACAAACATGATTAACAATCATCAAAGTAGGAGGTGTTGTATTATAGTTATAGTTTCTCTACCATCCAAACTCCATATTTGTCAAGGTGTGTTTACATGTGGACAAGTTTTTTGTTAAGGATATCTAGAGGTATCTATACATACATGTTGGCCACTTGTAAATGAATTTTGGTCCTACTTATTTGGGACATGTGGTTCTCATGTTTTTCAAGTTTCCTTTGTCATAATGGCAATTCCAACCCTAGTGTCCAAAATACTCATGTGCTTATGCTCTTCCAACTCTGTGGGTAGCAAAGGTTTTACTCTTTTCCTTGAAATATTCATTCATCTTTTTCAATGGTTTTAATTGAAGGTTTTTTATTTGTGATACCGCATGATTAGGCTCCGCCTTTATTAGTTCAAGACCTCCTACACAAAATTTAATACTTGTTTTATTTGAAGTGATAAGACATATTTCATCTTTAGCATGACTATTGATGGTTGGAGTGGAGTGCACTTGATATGTATGCTAGGATCTATTGCAGGTTGCTTGTACCAAAAATTGGAGGTTAATTCTTTCTTTGTCTAGTTATTCTTTTGATTCTTAACCATCTTTAGTCATCCTTTAGGTAGGAAAGAAAGGTTCTAAAGTTATTGGCTTTGCTCTCATCTTTGACCCAAGGCCTCTAAAATGTGTCTTAGTGTACATATTTGAATGGTGGCTTTTATAGTTTTTTGAAACAAATTTCTCCTTTTGGATTTAATTCCATAAGGCCTAAGCCCATGATTTCTATCATTTCTCTAGATCTTGGTGGATTGGCACTAATTTTTTGATAAGTATCTAGCTTTTTCAAGGATAAAGTAGGAGGCCTTAGAGTTCTAACTAGATTTATAGTCTTTGTTATAGGTTCTCATGATATTAATAGCCCCTTACAATAGACTATAAATGTTTGTCTACATTTCTACATAGGGCTTCCATTCCTTCTATGATGGATTGCTCACCCATGACTTATCTTGGATGGCATGTCTTGTCTTTGTATGTCCTCATTGGGGTTTAAATATATTTTGAGATTTTCCTCAAGTCTCCTTAGGTTTGAGTCTAGTGTCTAATTGATTTAAAACATCCTTGGCATCTAAACTATTTTATTTCCCCTTAATCTCTGAGAGAAACAAACATTGTGTCAATAAAATAGTCTAAATAAATTTGTACATTGATACAAGCAATACTGAGAGGGACTCAAGCTTAAGCAATTGGAGGCCATTGTAGGTTGTAAACATAAATGTATCTACCCTTGAAAACATAGGATAAGGCACTACTAACACACTCACACATTGTAGTTAGAGACGATCCTAGGTTTTCAACCTGAGTGCATCTACCCTTGACAACATAGGACAAAGTTCTACTATAACACTCACATGACTAGGGACTACTAAGGACAAGAACAAGTGAAAATGACACAACCAAGTGAACTTTGATTTCTATGTTATCAAGACTTGCAATACATGCATCTCACCACCAAATGCAAAGGTAGAGCTAGCTATCCAGCTAGAGAGCAGGAGCTCAAATCTATGAGAATTGGAAGCTCTAAACAATGAATCCCATGCACTACAAGTTGACTAGAGGCACAAGGAAGCTATCCCTTGAATATCAAAACAAGTCTAGTGGCATTTATGTACAAAAACTCCACAAGTGAGACAACAGTGTATCACATGCTCAAGTCTCACACATTTAACAAAAATCAAAATCAATATTCCTCATTCTCCATGCTTGAGGACTTCATTCATGGTCTTGTATTGGAAAATGGAGGTTTCTACATATGGATCTAATTGTTCATGTCCCATGCACTCATGCAACATAAACAACATGAATAAGAACTCAAATCAAGCATGCAACACATTTGTTTAGGGCAAAATTGAAACCCTAAATGAAAATATAATAGAGAATAATATGACACTTAATATCCATAGAATACTAAAAATAAACATCATACAATAGCAATATGATGGATAAGAAAGACAATGTGATGTTAGATTCCATTGAAAAACTTCATAAAACTGTCATAGATACAGACATGTAGTCAGATGTGCTAGGCACAAATAGTCAGGAATGAATAGACAACAATTACATCCGCCTTTTCCATTAAAAAACTACATAGGATCATGTCCCAAAAAGATACCCTTTCATATGAGCCAAAACTCCTTAGGCTTTCTAAGGTTAAAAGAGAAATAAAAGTTAAGACGTCCAAGTGTCTTTAAAAGAGAAAAACATGGGACCTGAACCTAAAATCCCTGCAAAAAGTACTAACAAACTATTCCTTTTTGGTATCTAAAGATACCTTTTTTGCAACGTTCTCAATCATCTCCTCTAGTAACTCAAAAACAAGAGCTTTAACATATTTGACATCAACTATATCCTCTCAATCTTCCTCTTGCAATGACTTCAACACTGTAGCTATATTTGAATTTAGAATCCTTTTAGATTCAGTAGATGTTGGATGGATCCTTGTGAATATCAACATCCACCTACATCTCATTCAAAGGTGTACTAAATATTTTTGAGTGAGTAAATATTCAATAGATGTTGGATCCTTGTCAATATTAACATCCACTTGCTGAGGTGTGACACATCCATCATAATTAAGGCTGGAAAAATCATCACATAACTCCTTTTATTTTTTGTTTGAACAGCTTTTTCCACTTTGAGACTCTTGGATCTTCATTAACATTCTTCTTTAGCTAAAAACATCTCCATCCAAAGTCATAACTTTAAATATGAATGCTTTAAGTTCAATGTCCTTCATTTCCAAAAATTGCTTGTTACTGGTCTGCAACCGTAATTCTAAATCTCTGCACCTATTTAACAAATGCATATCACCTTGCAAAACACCATATTGATTAAACATTTCATATGGTTTCCTAGCCACAATTTCTAATCGCTCCTTGTCTGTTTCAATATCTATTTTTTGCAATCCTTGAGTTCATTGAATAAATTCAAAATAGTAGGATCTGGTATGAATATGCCACCAACACTAGCTTCATCAACATTTGCCTTCAATTCAACTTCAAAGCTCTCCAAAAGGTGAAGTCTGCCCTTGAGAATTTGTTTTGTTGCCATATATGTAGCATTTGCAACCACAATAATATCAAATTCATTGGTTTAACTAACATTTATTCTCCATTTTCGCCTTAAGGTCTCTGAGTTTGTCAAATAAATCATCCAAATGTGGTTTAAAACTCTTCACCTATTTTAACTCTTCCTACTAACTCTTTCAAATCATACATAAGTTGTAATTCACTGTCTGAAAACTACTGGATTCTTTTATCTCAACTTTTCACAAAATAAATTACTATTAATAAATCATCTACCACCTTGCTAACTTTGGGTGGTATAGCTGCAGGTTCATAAGGGTCTTCATATACATCTCCCAAATTTCTCTACCCTTTTTTTTTAAAACAATTTTTACTTTTAACGACCCCTATAAATTGAATTGCAGTTTTCACTGTTGTTTTTGGAAGCTTCACAAAAAAAGATTTATATTTTGACATAGAGCCTTTATACAAAGTATCCTCTAGAACATTGATAGACTTAGGAAATTTATCATCTAAAGGCACATTAGCTTTAGATGTCATTGCGGCAATAATTTCTGATTCACTGTATCCTGTAGTTTTGAGATCATTCTTGATTTATTGTCAGCATCATCAAGAAACTTGTTGTGAACCAAGACCAAACTGACATCATTTTGTATCAAATTTGCAGTGGACCTAAAAAATTTTCTAGGTTGTAATTTAGGTAGTACATATGTAACTCCCTTTTGTTCTACATAAGCAAAGATCATCCCTAATAGAGCTAGAATTTTAGAGACTCCCGACCGCTTCCTTCTATCTTTCCCCATAACCTCCATTACAAACTTATGAAATAAAATATGAGCCCAATCAAAATTCACACCTCATTTTGCTATTGTGACAGCATCCCAAAATTGTCCTTAGACATATATTCTATTTTCACAAAAAACAAGACTTTCTCTAAAAACGATACGCACTACTGGCATCAAACTTCATCTCGTATGTTTTAAATAACAAGTATGATTTCAATCCAGTTGTTTTCCCAACTTGCTTCTCTAAGTCTTCATCTGAAGCTTTTTCCCACTCTATAACACCATCCTTAGGCAAAGTGAAAATATCTAAAAAAATCTATGGTGTAATTTCGATAGCTACATTTTTGCCATTATACTCTTTAGCCTTTTGTAAAGTCTCAAACTACTCTAAAGCTTTAACATTCCCTTCATACATAGCCCAAGGTAATGAAGCATAAGGTAAGAATCACAATTGCTAAAGCCACTTTCTATTTTTAACCATGGATAAGTCCAAGGTTTCCTAGAGATCTAGTAGAGCGAGTACAATAACTTGGCCACCACTTGAATTTTTTTCTCTTTTTGCAGCTTCAACACCATCTCTATCAACGTTGTGGCTGCTAATTGTGCAATCATTTCATGAGCTTCCACATGAGCCTTGCAGGTTAGAGGACTTCTTGAACCCTTATCTTGCCTAGAGGCCTCCAAAGATGCACGCTTCACCATGGTAAGAAAAGGAGAAACACAAGCGCAAATGCAAAATCTAACACAAAATTGAGCGATCACGCATCAAGAATAAACGCAGAGAAAAATCTCACGCATGCAATATGTCAAAAGTTTATCTTGCAGTTCAAATTTTCCCACGTAGGTAAAAGATGTGCAGGTCAACTCAAGTATATTTGATTGTACTCACATCAACATGAATTTGAGACAAGACCTCCCCATTCAAATTTGCGAAGCCAAAAACCACTCACCAACTTTTTTAATATTTGGCCATACTCATCTTGCAATTGAAATGTACCCTAACCCAAATCTTTAAAAATTTGGAAAGGTCCAACATAACACAATTTTCAGCTTCCCCGGATGTTTACCCCCAAGTTTGAGTTGTGCATCAAAACATAATCTCCTTCTTTGAATTGTCTCCTCTTGATACGACTATCAACCCATGATGCTCTTCTATTTCTAATTATTGTTGCAATATATGCACTCCGGCATCTGTCTTCATCCAATTGCAACAATTTAAAAACCCTTTCTTTCAATTATTCTTCTATTGGCAACCTTTCAATCACATCAATTCTCATTGAGGGAACTATAAATTCCATGGGCTAGCTGCTTCAAGTCCATAAAACTAACTTGAATGGAGTTAAACGTGTGCTAACTTTGTAGGCCATGTGAAAAGCCCATAGTGCTAAAGTCAATTTAACATCCCAATCTTTCCTATTTAGCAATACTTTTCTTTAGAATTCTAACTAAAGTTTTATTATACTACTTTCAGCCAAAACATTTGCTTAAGGATAATAAACAAAAGACTTCTTGTGGTTAATCATATGGAGATGTGCCAATTTTCTTATAATCTTATTCAAAAAATGAACACCCTGATCTAACACAATCTCAATAGGACATCCAAATCTAGTCATTATGGTTGAATAAAGAAAGTAAGCAACACTATCTACCTTATTATCTTTCAATGCTATTGGTTCAACCCATTTTGTACGATAATCTGTAGCAAGAAGAATATATTTACTCCCTGACTTCGAAGTTGCTAGCTTGAATGGACCTATGAAATCAAGCCCCCATTTTTGAAATGGTTCCAAAGGTAGAACAAGATTATGATTCATTCTATCTCTTTGTGTAGGTTGCCCTTCTCTCTAACAATTCAAGCATTGTTTGATCTCTTATCATTGTAGGCCACCATAAACTTACTTGAAATATTTTTTGGTTGTAATATCCCCAAAAAATGACCTCCTAACCTTCCTTTGTGCATTTCTTCAAGAATCAGCTTTTGATTAGAGTTCTGATTAGAGTCAGGAACACATCTCTTGATTATTTGATCCACTCCTCTTTTATAAAGCTCGCCACCAAGAATTAGATATGTTGCACTTCTCAAACTAAGTTTTTTTCTCTTGTCCTTTGTCATTGCTTCTAGAAAAACTCCACTCTCCAAATACTTTAACATGTCATCATGCTAATTTTCTTCATCAATAGAATGTACCTAAAATAATTTAGCACCAATTAATTTGAAACTCCATAAATTGGTTCTCTTGACTCTCACTTGCTTAAATAATCAGCAATAGCATGTTCCTTCCCTAGCCTATGAACCATTTCATATAGCTCTTGCAATAATAAGATCCATCTTGCTATTCTAGCTTGAGGTTGGGTCCTATTTACCATGAAGACCAATGCCTGATTATCAACATGAATAATCACTTTATTACCAAGAAGATAGTGTCTGAATCTTTTCAAAGTAAATATCATAGCCAAACATCCTTTTTCTGTCCAAGGTTCAGCAGAGAGTCCAAGGTTCACAGCTGGAGATTCGGGCAGTGAGCTTGATTGGGTTCCAGCAGCGCTAAGTGGAGAGAGAAGAGGGAAATCGGAGGCAAGAGAGAGGCTCAACTCAGCAGTCGATCGAGGGAGGAATTGGAATCAAGTTGCTCATCAGCTGGAGATCCAATTCGTGTTGTGAGCAAGGCATGCTTGGCCAGTAGCACCTGGAGGGCTGAATCAAGTTGCTCATCAGAAGGAAGTGAGCAATGTCCAGGCAACGCTCTCGACTTAAGCCTATGTGCAAGCAGTGAAACGAGCTGTAGGGCAGTGAGGAGAGCAGCTCGTTGATTGAGCTTGCACTTCTGGAATCGAATTGAATCGAGTGCGAGTCCGAGAGCGAGCTGTTGAAGGCGAGTCTAGTCTGTTGAGGCAATTGAGCCCAGCACAGCAAAGAGATTAGAAAGCGGCCCAAGGCAGTAGCGCTATCGATTGAATTCAATTGGGCTAGGCATTGGGACCTTGGCAAGCTTGACCGTCAAATCGACCGAGAGTTGGGCTGGGCATTGGAAAGCCCATCAAGGCAAAGCAGACTGAGCATGAGCTGGAGCAAGCCGAGTGCCTAAAGGAGCTTTGGTTTGAGCCGAACCTTGTCCGAGCTGCTCAGCCGAGGGGGGTCGAGAGATAAAGAGCGCCATTGAAATCGCGCAAAGAAAGGAGTCCAATTAAGCTTTCAATTCCACAGGGTAGAACTATCTCTTAGTCCAGCAAGGCGAGCCTCAATTTCGGGAGGCACTCTCGCTCTCTCCACTAGAGAGAGGAGAGAGAAAGCCTCTCCGGTGGGGCTGGACCCTCCTGTGAATTCCGAGAGCAGGAGGTTGGTCTCTCCAATTGCAATCTAAGTAGGAGCTTGCTAGGCGACATACTCCAAGCCCCGTTTGAGAGCAGCGCGAGGGTCTGCAATCCCAAGCCTGACAACTCCTCCCCTCTCCACTAGAGAAAGGAGGGAGAAAGCGATCAAGCCGTTCAGAAGCGAGCCCATCTCCTCTAGGTGGCTCTATTGGCATATTGGAGAGGGCTGTTGAATTTCGAATTGAGGCCTCTCGAGTCGGTGTGCAGTTAGTGAAACCTTGGTTCACTCACAAGTACTTTTCTCCTTCCTCAACCCTTCCCTCTGCACCAGAGAGAGGGGAGAGAAAGCAATTCGAAGTGTTTGTAGGGAGGTGCCCTCTTCCGACCAAAAATCCAAGCAGGCATCGATTTTCTTCTCTTGACGTGCGACCAACTTCAACGGAGATAGATTTGCATCTATCTCTACTTCTCCGACCACAGGCTACAGGTGCAGGGACAGGAAAAGAGGGTGTAAATACATGTCTTTTGGTGTGCATAAGACACATTTTCACACTCCTTTTGTCGAAAACCGCACTCATGTACCGACAAAAAGAATGTCTTGCACATTGGCAGTTGAGAGCAGTTTGTAGAAGATTGTTTTATGCTGTGTTATGCTCTCCATGAGCATTGGTCCTGATGCACACGCCTTGTGGATGCTGCCATGGTATGGATTTTTGTGGAGCCATTTTATGGCTGTTGGCAATGCCCGGCCGTGTCTGAGATTCGGTCTGGAGGCCCTTTCTGAGACTGGGCTAGGGGTGATCATTTTGCTTTTCCTGAGCCACTGTTTGAGGGTCATGAGTGAGGTTTCCCTTTGTAGCTGGGGTACTCTTGGATGTATGAGGTACCGCTAGTGAATACAGGTATGAGGGGGTAGAAGCACACAAACATTGTAACCAACATTTTCATCTCACATTGCCTGGGTATTCCCCCTCCACCCAGGCCTTGCGCCAACATAACACGAGTGTTATTTCTTGCAATCACAAAGCCTTCTTGCAATCTACTTTCTTTCTAAGCAAAGTGCCTTCTTGTAAGCTAAAGGTGGGGAAAGACCGCGGGGGATCACGGTGAGAACCGTGGGTGATGAATGCAAAGTGGGAAGTTGCACACTACGCACGCCTTGTGCGTTACACTTGGTATCAGAGCTCAACTCGCACAAGGGCTAGTCCTTCAACAGGCGTGGGCCGATTTTGAAAAGGGAAGCAAAGTTTTGTTTCATCAACATGGGTGGACGCAACAAGAACAAGAGTGGGATTCGAGATGACCGAGATGAAATCTCGGTGGCCCTCGGAATCGGGGCAAGTAGACCTCAATTGGTGATTGGGGAAGGATATACAACAGAGCATGAGAATGAGATAGATGCTGCTATGCACAAAGAAGAGAAGCCACGGCACGAGCTCAACCCAATGGATGCCATGTGAGAAATGATGAAAGACTTGCTGGCTACCATGCTACCCAAAGCACTGGGGAAGGCTCAAGCCAAGACAGACAATGATGGGGAGATTCATCGGAGGCGCCGAAGGAAAGAAACGAAAGAACGGGATGGCTCCTCATCCAATGAAATGGGAAAATACAAGCCTCAAGCACCGGAAAAATACAAGGGTGAGAGGGACTCAGTGAGCCTAAACCGATGGATACGAGAGGTGGATGGCTACATGAAGTTACTCAAAGTGTCAAGCAAAAGAAGAGGATTGGTGGTAGCACAGCTACTAGAGGGTGATGCCTCAAAGTGGCTGATGTATGAGGAAGAGCAGTTTGGCAGAAAACTTACATGGGAGGAGTTGCAGAGGAGCATGAAGAAATATTTTGTGCCAAAGAATGAACCATTTAAGGTCAAAGACGAATGGAGAAATCTGAGGCAGAATGCGGGCCGAATGAGAGACTATGTACAAAAGTAGAGGTCTCTAATGCTGCAACTACCCGACATGGATGTAACCACCAAACTGCATGGTTTTTTATATGGAAATGCAGCCATGGGCTCGAAGAGAAATAGAAAAGCAGGAGCCAGGAAGCGTGTTGGAAGCCATGACAATGGCTGAAAGGCTCACAGATTATGATGGCAGACAAGGAGGGCAAGTCATGGGTCTTCGCAAGGAGGCAACACCGCTCAGTCCAACTCAACATGGGGAAACCGACAAAATCAAGGATCATACCAAAACAACACGCAGGGAAATAGTGGATGGAGTGGCAAGCAACCCCTTAGACTGGAGTATACTGAGACTTGGTTGGAGACAACCCTAGCCAACAGTTCTGCTAGTTCCAGGACAACCACATCAGGGGTCAGCCGAGGGAATAACTCAAACAGAGAAGGATACGGAGGAGGGGGTAGAATTGGACAAGGAAGAGAAGGCCCTTTGTCTTGTCACTCATGCGGAGGACCGCACTTCACAAGGGATTGCCTGAGAGGGGCAGCTTCATCAAGTGGCTTAAGGTTTGCCTATGCTCAAGCAGACGTAGAGGGGTCGAGGTCAACAATTCAAATAATGGAGATAGAAGATGAAGAGAAGGAGTGGGAACCTAAGGCAAAGGCAGGGGCAGTGGGGGCCAAGCCTCCAGCCACTATACCAACCTTCATTCCCAGCATATGCAATATGTTTGTTCAAGCCAAGTTGGGGAACCACCCCCAGACGATGATGATGGACACAGGGGCCACACATAATTTCATAGCACCTCAAGTAATAGCCTAGCTAGGAAGCCAGTGAGGGCAAAAGGGCTGCAGGTATCGTTTGTACAAGGGAAGTACAGGTACTGCGAGTTAGCAAAAGGGGTCCCAATTCAAATTGGGCAGTGGTAGGCAAGCCTGGATTTTATAGTGGTCCCTATGGATGATTTTGAAGGCATCCTAGGCATGGATTGGATAGATAACCATGTCGTGCAGATATTGGGCATGAGGAAGAATAAAATATACTTGCAAGCCCCTCAGTCAGTGGTATGGATGCCATATTTTCGCACAAAATGCAAAGGCCACAACAAGTCACCGGCCGAAAATGCAGTGGATGCTAGATTGGTGGTGACCAAAGTGCAGAATGTAAGCAGCCAGGAGAAAGATAGCCCCACAAAGGTGTGGATGCAGAAAGCACCAACAAAAGAGCAACCAGAAGAAGAACAATCGAAAAGAGCAAAGGAGATGGAAGCAGTGGCGGATCAGGCCACGGAAACTACCCAAGAAGCACAAGTGGAAGCCCAAGGTCCCATGGAGATTACTGCCAAACAACTGGAGAAAGAACTGAAGCACGGAGGGGCAGTTGAGGCTGTGCATGATGAGGCTCATTGAAGAGGAACTAGTGATTCAACAGATCATCTGGACGATAGGAGATGATAGGGTCCAAGAATTCCTAGACAAGTTCCACGATGTCATGCCCGACAAGCTACCTTCAGGGTTACCGCCTCGCAGGAGTGTTGACCACCGAATCGATCTCTTGCCAGGAGTACAGCCACTAGCTAGGCCAGCTTATAGGATGAGAGGAACGAAGCTAGTAGAACTAAAGAAACAAGTGGGAGAGATGGAGGCCTCAGGTCACATCCAGCCTAGTAGATCACCTTATGGTGCTCCAGTCCTATTTGTCAAAAAAAAGGATGGGTCTCTTCGCCTATGTATAGATTACAGGGCCCTCAACAAATCTACATTGAGAAATAGGTACCCAGTTCCGGTGGTAGATGAGTTGCTGGATCGGCTGCAAGGAGCACGCTACTTCAATAGAATCGACTTAAGGTCAGGGTACTACCAAATCAGAATAGCAGAAGGAGATGAAGTAAAGACGGCTTTCAAAACCCGATATGGAAGCTATGAGTGGTTGGTCATGCCAGAAGGGCTCACGAATGCACCAGCAACTTTTTGTGAGCTCATGGATAAGATATTCATTGATTATTTGGATGACTTTGTGATCATTTACATTGATGATGTGCTTATCTACAGCAAAACAGTGGAAGAGCATGTACAGCACCTGGAGAAGGTCTTTACCCGACTCCGGGACAATTAGTTATTTGTCAAGCCAGAAAATGCGAGTTTGTTGTACAAGAGATTGAATTTTTGGGCTATCTGGTCAAAGAAAATGGCATTGCCATAGATCCTAAGAAAGTACAAGCAGTGAAGAACTGGGAGGCTCCTCGCAAAGTGAGTCAAGTGCGGGAGTTTTTGGGATTTATAGTCTTCTACCGAAGGTTCATTCAGGGATACAGCAAGATTACTGCCCCACTGACAAATCTGACCTCCAACTCAACCACATTCCAGTGGACGGAGCGAGAACAGCAGGCCTTTGAGCAGCTAAAGAGTATGATGATTCAAGCCCCAGTATTGAAGATGGCGGATTTTTCATGCCCTTTTGAGGTCCATATGGATGCATCAAGTTATGCCATAGGTGGTGTGCTCATGGAAGATGGGCATCCTGTATGTTATGAATCAAAGAAGCTGGACCCGATTGAGAGAAGGTGGGCGACTCACGAGAAGGAGATGTATGCAGTAGTACATTGCTTAAGGAAATGGAGGCATTATGTTCAAGATAAGCCAACCAAATTCTATACAGACAACATTTCTCTCAAGTACTTTCAAACTCAGCCAAAGTTATCACCAAAGCAGGCCCGATGGCAAGACTTTTTAGCAGAATTTGACATAGAAATCATTCACAAACCCGGCTCCTCCAACAAAATGATGCTTTAAGTCGACAAGCAGAATTTCAAGCTATCACAATCACACAAAAGGCAAATTTGGGGCTCAAGTGCGGGAGAAAATGGATAGAAATGAAGAAGCTCAGCAATTCCTGAAGGAGATTAAAGCAGGAACTACCCCATGGGGAATGTATGAAGTCAGGAATAGGCTCATCTACTAACAAGGAGCCATGTATGTACCAAAGAATGATGAACTCAGGAATCAGATATTATGGGAATGCCATGATAGTCCTATTGGGGGACATTCTGGTCAGATAAGGACCTTTGATCGGTCAGTGGTATTGATGAACTATAATATTTCTCCATCCATGGCAATTAAAAAGGGACATGTAATGTTGTCCCTTCTGAAGCACAAGGTAAAAAACATGGACATTTACTTAGAGTCTTTGATTGAAGAGTTATAAATGTTATAGGAAGGTATTGAGGTGCAAGATACAAGCGCATCTGCATCCTTTAGAGATTTCACGTTGAAGGCCATGTTGTTGTGGACCATGCATGACTTTTCAAGATACGGAGAGTGTTCAGGTACATGTATATAACTCTATATTTGAAATTCAAGACTTGAATCAATTGCATATTATTAATTCACTTGTTTGTTCAGATGTAACCACATCAGGATATCATGCATATCCTATTTGCAGTCCCTCTCTAGTTTCCTCTAGGTCGGCACGTTTAAAGAAGGTTATCTATGACAATCATCATCGATTTCTTCCTATTGATCATTCCAAATATGTTCTTCCTACTAATGGAATGACTCCACAATCTCTAACCATTCGAGATTGGAAGGAGAGATGGATTAATGCCGACAACCACCCTCCACTCGGCATGAGTCGGTAAGAAGTGCATTTCTCTCGATTGACTTTAAAGTATTTAGCATGATGAATTGTTTGCATAATATATTGTTTGTTTGTTAGGTTCTCTATATTTTTTCATTTTTCGTATTGGACTGAACTCAAGACCCCATGCACATATTTAAAAATTTTGTATCTACATTATGGGATCACTTGATAGGGGCTCGTGATCCAGTCAATATAAGGGAGGATTTACGTAACATTGGTCACATGATATGAGTCTGGCCATGCATTGAGCTACCCCATGCACCTTGGATGTTGTCAAAGAATGAGGAAAAAATAGTGAATAAACAAATATGTAGCTTTCAAACACCCACAGGATGTATGAGATGTCTTAAGGGAGCCTTCATAAAGAAAAAGAAAAGAGGTGTGGAGCAACTATCTTGTTTGAAGTCCCATGATTGGCACAAAATGATTCAAGTAAGGGTATCTCTAACCATGAATATAGTAATTAGTGGAGTAACTATGTGTAAACTTTGGGGTATGATGACTTTTTTCTCAACTAATCATTTGATTTATGAATATTGTTTACATTCAGTTCGTACTTCCTACTAGCATATCCCATTGTGTATCCAAAGATGTATGTGATATCATTTACAAGATGGGAGAGCTTGTGAGGTGTGTATACATTGTATTTTTTCATTATCTATTGCATACATCATGTAGTGAACCTCTTTGAATTTCTATACAAAAATAAAAAATTGTCAAATGCATCCTGACAGATACGTGAGCTCGAAGGAAATTGATCCAAACACATTGCAAGATGCTCGAGTATTATCTGTTGAGGTGGTTTGTTTGGTGGAGGAAATTTTTTCTCGGTCCATTTTGACTACTCAATTATATTTAGTCGTACATTTGATTGATGGGATCGCACTTTGTGAGGCAGTTCATGCAAGGTGGATGCTTTTTCTTGAGCGCTTTATGAAAACCTTAAAAGATTTTGTGAGGAAAAAAGCACAGTCTGAGGGAAGCATGGCTAAGGGTTGGTTAGTGCAATCATCCCTTGTTTATATATCTGAATATCTTGCTGAAGTGGACCCCTCTCAACCATGACTATGGAAAGACGATGAAGACTTGAGGATAACCTCTATAATACCTCAAGGAAAAGGAATGAGTAAAGTGCTAACAAAAGAAGAACTTCGTAAGTTAAATAGTTTTTGTGTGCTCAATAGTGATGTAATGAGCAAATGGGTGACAGTATATAATGAAGCAAGGGCAAGAAGAAAAAGTAAAAGACAAGCATTTCGCACTAGATATGGACGTAATGTCTCATTTCCAGATCATCTAAATGCGCTCCCACGTCATATTGATATAGATTGGTTACATGAGGAAATGGAGAGAATGGAAAAAGAGGAGGAAATTAATATATCTCAAGAAGAGTGGGAATATGCACGAGGTTGCTTATCAAAGGTGAGATATACTATCAATTAATTTGTTTCTAGTTATATTTTATATAATAAATTGACATATTTGATTTTAATCTTTTACTACTAGTGCACATTATTCAATGCTATTTGGTGTGAGGGTAAACATCTTCGAACTCAACGTATAGATGAAAAGAGAAATACCCAAGATTGTGGTGTCCTTGCTCACTTTAAGGATGCCAATGGTACCATGGAAGGTTATTGTGGCTTGATCCAAGATATTCTGAAGCTTGACTTCAGACAATTCTTTATATATGTACTGGATGTGAAGTGGTTTAAAGAAGTGGTAACAAATGGTGAGCATTGCACAATCAGACGTCATCCAAGTGGTTTTGTAATCATTGGCTCTACAAAATCTCACCAAAACAAGAATGACACATTAGTACTACATCAACAATGCGAGCAGGTATATATGTAAAAGCTAATTTTTTAATATGTATACATGTGATACATATACACAATATAATAAGTATTTAAGTTTCTTGCTTTTGTTATTCAAATGTAGGTTGTGTATCATCCAATGGTAAACATTAACTGATAGTGGTATGTCATTCCTATATCTAATCGTTCAAAACCAATATATGGTAATATTACCGACATAGAGATAGCAGATGACAATCCAACAATTAATGATGATGTACATGATGACACCATAATGAATGATATGCGTGATATAGTACAAGATGAACCTCGCAAGGATGTTCAAGGAAACACATAAGAGAACAATAATGCGGTTGATGATGATGAAGTTATTGAGCAATATAGCAACACATCTGATAGTGGAATAGACTTATTTGTTTCGTTACCTCTTGGTAACATAGATCTAGAAGTAGATAGTTCAGCAAGGGCTGATCTCATTGAAGTTGAGATGGATCATTCACTGTAACATACTTAATTCGCTTAATGATTCAGTGTGTATTTATAATTCTATGGAAAATATCATGCTCACATGTGCATACTCAAGAATCAATAGTCAAGTTTAAAGCTAAATTAAATTTTTCATAATAAAAAGAAAGTATTTTTTATCATCTTCAAGTAGAGAAATTACGAGATACATGCAATGCTTACTACTAATTGCATAATAAGATTTGTGTCGCTTGCCGCTAATTACTTATATCAGGCTTGTCAACTGGAGGAACTACCATTCATTAGAGAACAATGCAAAAATAATTATTAACTCTATTTTTTTATTATATTAAGTCCAATTTCAAGTGGTTAAATAATTATGCGTCTAAAAACGCGTCTATATCCGCGTCTATTTACACGCTCGTTTACACGCACATATAGACGCAATTATAGATGCGCCTGACTTTGCACGTCTAACATGCACGTCTATGCCTTATTTCTGTTGTGGTGATAGTATGCACGCATAGCAATACATCTTCTAAGCTCATGGATATTTCTAGGTACTGGCCATGGCTTTATTGCCTCTAACTTTTCAGGATCCATACAGATGCTTGATTTCGGATGCCTGATTCAGAGATAACATGACTAAGAAACTGTATCTCTTTCAAAAAGAACTCACTCTTTTTAAGGTTTATGAAAAGTTTATTATCTCTCAAAACTTGAAATATAACCTCAAGATGCTTCTTATGTTCCTTAACGCTTTTGGAGTAGACGATGACATTGTCGAAGAATACTCCTGTATAAGCTCTATTGGGTCTAAATAAATTGTCCATCATCCGGTTGAAAGTAGTAGGTGCATTAGTAAGACCGAATGGCATTACTAGATATTCATACAACTTGAAGCCAAACACAGTACGAAAGGCTGTCTTGTGAATATCTTCAGGCATGATGCAAATCTAGTGATAGTCACTTTTAAGGTCTATTCTACTACAGTAGATAGAACCTTGCCATTTATCAAATAGATCCTCTATCTTAGGAACAAGAAATCTATTCTTTATGGTTATCTTGTTTAACGCTTGATAGTCGACACACATCCTGTATGTGCCATCTTTCTTGTGTACTAATAACACCGACAAACAAAAAGGAGATGAACTTGTCTGTATCATGCCATTTCAACCAGTTCATTCACCTACCGCATTATCTCCTCTTGTTGAACTTGCGAAACTCTATAACACTACAAGGGACTGGGGCAATAGCGACGCCGATTAGCGACGGCGTTTATCGGCGTCGCTATTGGCGTCGCTATATGCGTCGCTATTTGCGTCGCTATTTGCGTCGCATTTGCGACGCAAATAGCGACGCAAATAGCGACGCATATAGCGACGCCGCAGGGAAAAAAAGCGCGGCCGAAACCAGAGCGCCGTTTTCATTTTGTTTTCTTCGCCTTTTGAGAGCGAGAGCGAGGGAGAGAGCCAAGGCTTTGTGAAAGAAGAGGAGGAAGAGACTTGTTGCCGCCGCCGCCGCCGCCGCCACCGCCACCGTCGTTGTTCGCGAAGGAGAGGAGGAGCCCTCGTTGCAAAGAGAAGCCGCCCACGCTCGCCATATCTCATTGGTGAGTCTCCCTCTCTCTTTCTTTTACTTGTTGAAGGTTTAAATCGTTCTCTTTTGTTTATTTAGGATAGGAAAAGAAAGAGAAGGAGAGGGAGAGGGAGAGAGAGGGAGAGAAAGAGAGGGAGAGGGAGAGAAAGAGAGTGAGAGTGCATTCTCTCTCTCTCTCTCTCCCTTTTGCTTGTTTAATGTTTAAATTACTTTCTTCTTTGCTTGTTTAGGAGAGGAAACGAGAGAGTAAGAGAGAAAGAGAGGGAGAGGGAGAGGGAAAGGGAAAGAAAGAGAAAGAGAAATAGAGGGAGAGGGAGAGGGAGGGGGAGGAAATAGGAGAGGGAGAGAAAGAAAAAGAGAGGGAGAAGGAGGGAGAGTGCATTCTCTCTCTCCCTCCCTCTCCCTTTTGCTTGTTTAATGTTTGAATCACTTTATTTTTTTCTTGTTTAGGAGAGGAAATGAGAGAGAAAGAGAGTGAGAGGGATAGGAAGGGGAAGGAAATGAGAGAGGGATAGAAAGAGAAAGAGAGGGAGAGTGCATTGTATCTCTCCCTCTCCCTTTTGCTTGGAGGATGTTTAAATCACTTTATTTTTTGCTTGTTTAGGAAATGAGAGAGAAAGAGAGATAGAGAGGGAGAGGGAGAAAAAGAGAGGGAGAGGGAGAGGGAGAGGGAGGGGGAGGGGAAGGAAATGAGAGAGGGAGAGAAAGAGGGAGGGGGAGGGAGAGGGAGCGAGGGAGCGAGGGAGAGGGAGAGGGAGAAAGAGGGAGAAAGAGGGAGAGGGAGGAGGAGGGAGGAAATGAGAGAGGGAGAGAAAGAGAACGAGAGGGTGAGGGAGAGGGTGAGAGAAAGAGAGGGAGAGGGTGAGGGAGAGGGAGAGGGAGAGGGAAGGGAATGAAATTTAAGATAATATACGTATCGATAATGGTATGCAATGTGCTTTGCATACGGCCACGTACTTCATCAAAATTAACCCAAAATTATTGTTATAGAAGTGGAGATCCCTTAAATTGAGTATAGGATAATTTCTCTCAGGTCTTATGACTATGAGTAGAATTGATTGAAATAAATTTTATTACTATAGTTGTAAAATTTCATAGATGGCGCGCATTAATTTTAAAATGGATTACTTATACTCAAAGCCGAGATATAACAAAAAATTATCTACCGGGACAAACAAATCGTTGAGCATGATACAAGGCCGAGATATAACATCGGAAAATCTCTCGACTACTATATACAATGCAAGGTTTATGGTCAACTTGCAAGTTGACGTACATCTCCAAAAAGCTATCCATTTAAGCCTCGTTTGCTGTAATGTAGATAAGATGGCAAACGAAGAAGGTCCTATTGTTCAAGACCGCGAGTCGTATCTTAATCAGCGTGTCCCATGTCCTTGCTCTCAATGCAAGTTGGCAATTAGACGAAAACGCCGATTGTCTATAGAACACGTACGACGATTTGGCGAGTTTCAACCTGAGATTATTGATCAGGCGATTGCAGATTTTCAGCAAACGGTATTTTCAAGTTAGCATTTTTCATGCATTGTACTCTCAAGCTAATTGAAAACCATACACAATAAGATTGGGTCTTGTTGGCAAATTTTGTGTCCAGGGGGGTGATGTCTCGACCCAAGGGGGAGTGCACCCTTTGCGGCCAATTAGAAGAGTTCGTGGACGTGAGATGGATGGATGGCAGGAGCCAATAGACCACTCGCAAGGCCCATCTATATCGTCAATGCCAGAGGAGACAGACAACCTTCCCGACTTGCCTACAATCTTGGAGCCTGAGATGGAGGCAATGATCGATGCATTGATTCCCATGGATGTTGAGACATCTGACCCGCTTAGAGAGGAAGCATCCATACCATTATATGATGGGTGCCGAGTATCTCGGTTGAAGACATTGCTTGCACTCTTAAGTGTGCAAGCGAAATACGGTTGGAGCGATACGAGTGTGACTGAGTTATTCAGGTACCTTGCATACAGACTTCATTGTTTTTTTTTTAAACAGTATTATTGTAAATATGGATGGATTTTTCAAGGTGTTTTATGATGTTTTCAGGTTATTGAAATATCATATATTGCCACCTGCAAACACCATGCCTGAGTCTCGTGATGATGCACGACATGTTTTACGGAAGCTTGGCATGGACTACAATAACATCCATGCATGTATCAACGACTGCATATTGTTTCGAGATGAATACGAGACTATGGAGACATGTCCAAAGTGTGGTGCTCACAGGTATCGACAGGACTTGCAAGGGCAGACTATCCCTCAAAAAGTCCTCAGACACTTTCCGCTCATCCCCCGCATAAACCACATGTTTCGCACGTCTGCCATGGCAAGCTTGACAACGTGGCATGTGCAGAATAGGTCTACGGATGGAGTGCAACGAATATCAGCAGATTCGCGCGCATGGAGCCACATTGACTCTACCTTCCCAGGCTTTGCGCGAGAGCCAAGGAATCTTCGGCTCGGTCTCGCCATGGATGGTGTGAACCCATTCGGTCTGCGCTCGACTTCTTACAGTGTGTGGCCTATAGTGCTTGTCAACTACAACATTCCTCCATGGCTTTCTACGAAGAAAGGACATCTCATCCTTAGCTTGCTCGTCCCGGGCCGCTACAAAGTAAAAAATATGGACGTGTATCTTCGTCCATTAGTCGATGAGCTTAAGATTTTGTGGGAGGAGGGGGTCACGGTGCAAGATATGAGCAGGCGCGATGGTCGGCGGTCAGCCAACATTCGAGCCATTCTCATGTGGACGATGCATGACTTTCCGGGATTGGGAGAGTGCTCAGGTGAGCAGACCTTTGTTCACGCCGGTAATATCTATATTTTATTTCATTCAATCAAGTATTCACTAGGTCGTGGATCGCCTTGCAGGTCTCGTTACCTCAGGTTATCATGCATGTCCATTGTGTGGGCCACAGTTAGACTCCCGAAGGTCACGAACCATGAAGAAGATGGTATATCAAGGACACGCCACTTTCTTGCCGGAGGATCATGAACTCAGGGAAGGTTTTCTTGGACGACCTCCAGCACGTATGAACGCTGCAAGCTGGTACGAGCTGAAAATGGTAAACCCGGAATCACATCCAAATGGAATGCGACGGTTCTCAGTTTTCTACGAGTTGCCATATTGGACCCACTTACAGGTCAACCACTTGTTGGATCCCATGCATATTTTCAAAAATGTGGGCAGCTTGCTATGGGACCACATCACAGGAAAGAGAGACACTATAGGGTCACGAATGGATTTAAAGGAGGTAGGTAAGATGGAGGCGCTTTGGCCGCAGTCGAGTGCTGAAGGGGGAGTGCAGCTTCCTCGCGCTCCCTGGGTTTTGTCTACCAAAGAAGAGCGCATTGTGAAGCAAGTAATCAAGTCTATCCGCACTCCGACGGGTATGATGCGTTCTCTCAGGTCCGCATTTTCTAAAGATGACCAAATGTCTGGGCTAAAATCCCATGATTGGCATAAGATATGTCAGGTTTGTGAACAGAATGGATTTTAATAAGCGTGGACATTTTGAAATTTGAAAAGTGACCATTATTCTTAATGCTTTCTCATTTGTGGCAGTTTGTCCTACCGATCGCGATCGCGGGATGCCTAACTCCAGAAATTCGCGGGGCCATTTACAAGCTGTCGACTTTGGTGCAATGGATCTCACAGAAAGAGATTAAGACGTCCTCTATTGAATCCGCAAGGCGGGGAGTAGTTGAGACGGTCTGTCTCTTTGAGAAATACCTGCCCACTAGCATGCTCACGATACAAGTTCACCTTCTTGTGCATCTTGTGGACGAAGTGGAGATTGCCGGACCTGTCCATACGCGATGGATGTTCTTCCTGGAGCGCTTCATGAAAACCCTGAAAGGCTTTGTGCGACAACGAGCTCGTCCGGAAGGTAGCATGGCGGAGGGTTGGTTGGTGTCAGAGGCATTAGTGCATATCTCACAATGGCTACCAACGGTGGAACCAGACAATGAAATGCTATGGACGCTCAAGGACGATGACAGGCTGACTGGAGATGTGGTGGTTGGAAATGGGGTAGAAAAAAGAATGGATGCCTCAATGGAAGAGAAAGTGAATCGCTTTTGTATGTTGCACCATGCCTCCATGGAGACGTGGCTCGCCAAGTACCAGATTGCAAGGCAAGATCGAGAGGAAGCGCGAGCTGAATTCCGACGCAGTACGCGTCACCGACCGATTCGATATCCCGAAGGCATGGAGGAGATGCCGCGGTTTATGTCAACACGATGGTTGCATGGAGCCTTGATCGCAGCATCTAGCGAAGGGGCAGAGGTCTCAATGGAGGAGTGGGAGTTCTCGAGGGGATGTAGTCCAAAGGTAATGAGGGGTTTAGAATGTGTCGTATCTGAATTTGTTTGCTACATCTAATTTGAGTGTTTCAATGTGCAGTACAAAATATATAGTGCAGCGTGGTCGCGCGGACGGCATTTTCGGGTGGAGCGTATTGACAAAATGCGCTCCACAATGGACTGTGGTGTCATGGCAAGGTTTGAGCAAGAGAGCCGGCGACGAGCAACGGATCCGAACACGGTTGTGGATGAGATGGAGTATTTTGGGAATTTGCAAAGTATTATTACGGTGGATTACCGTAGCTTCTCCATGATAATATTCGATGTGCAGTGGTTCAAAGTGGTACTTGGAGGAGCTGGCGCAACGGTTCGACGAGGTCCATCTGGATTTCTCGAAATAGATTCCGAAAAAAAATGGATGGATTTGCGCGACACCTTTGTGTTGCCGGCACATTGTGAACAGGTAATCTTCTAGTCATTTGCTTGCTAATTGTAATACGACATGCTTTATGTCACAATGGTTTGAAGACGGTTTGTAAGTGTTTGTGAACAGGTAATCTTCTATCCAAATCCCCGACAACCTCGATGGTGGTATGTTATACCTTCAACTCCTAGAGGTGCGAGAGTATACGATCAAAGTGATGTTCCAGGCATAGATGAAGAATATATGCAAATAGAGGGATCAAAATTACAAGGGGTGGAGGCCACCGCAAGCTTGGAGCCCGCATCGGCTAACAATGATGGAAATACAGAAGTCGTAGAATTTTTTGAGAACGAGGCAGACTCGTTCTTTTGTGGTGACATGTCTATCGACCTTCCAGTGTATGCAGAGTTATGTCAGGAGATTAACATGGGACCATAGAATACTTCATTCTTGGAGAATTGTATTACTCAATTCGTTGTTTAGATCTTCCATAAAGGTAGATAAGATATGCATTTTAAGATGGATTTTTCAAAAATGATTTATATTAATGCGCTTTGTATAGTTTCAATTGATTATTCTAACATTATTTTTTATCTCTGCATGTATCTTTATTTTCAGGATGAGTCGAGGGATGAGCGATGAGGAGTTTCAGGAGATGATGGCACGTATGTCTCCAGATCAGCTCGCGAGATTTAGAGAGATAGCAGATCAGGAGCTGTCTCGTTCTTCGTCAGGGCGCTCTGCTAGATCAGCTTCAGTGCGATCAGATGCTTCAGCTTCGAGCAGACGATCTCGACGCTCGCGACTTGGGCCAGAGGGAGGGACTGCGACTGCAGGAGGATCAGGGGGTGCTGCTGTGGAGACACGGACGCGGTGTCTCCGTCTCGTCGTTCAGCTAGAGCTCGGTCACCTCCAGGATTTGTCACACCTGTGGGGACGTCCACTCCAGTTACTCCGGCTTTTGCGCAGCCGTCGGCAGATGTCACGCCTTTTGGTGGCACTCCTTTTGGTGGCACCCCCTCTGGTGGCACTCCTTTTGGTGGCACCCCCTCTGGTGGCACTCCTTTTGGTGGCACCCCCTCTGGTGGCACCCCTTTCAGTGGCACTCCGGGAGAGGGTACCCCCGTCGGTACACCGGATGTTCAGGGGTCTCCTGGATATGCCCAGGAGCGTGGACGGAGATGGGAGAGGGCCCATACGAGGCACACTCCTAGGGATTATGGATACCTAGTGGATGGCAGGTCAGGAGCTATCATCATGAATGATGAGGGGAGGAGGGTGATAGCTCGCATGAGGGAGTTGTGCCAACAAGTTTTTCGGCACAACGTCCTGGATCATTGGAGGAACATACCGGAGGGGAGCAAGGAGTACATAGTAGCATCCTTGCATGAGGAGTTCCCGGTGCCAGCCGCAGTGGATAGATTCTCTACGGGCTGGATGATGGATTGCATGCGTGCATACATGTCACATAGACGATCCGACGCACGCAAGGCAATCAAGAGTGGGGCTCCAAAGCCCGAGTGGTTAGATGCAGAGGACTGGCGCCGACTGAGGGAGGAGGCTACAAATTCGCCAGGACGTTGGAGTCAGCAGCGGGAGGCGGCGAGGGCACGAATCGAGGCCGGATCGGTACATCATCTTGGGAGTGGCGGCCACAGGACATATTTGGAGGACTTTGTAAGTTTCTCTTTTGTTTTGCTTATTTGTTTTTTTGAGATATTATTTGTACTGACAATCATATTTCTAACAGTTAGCATTTTGTTTTCTTTGCAGCACTCCATTACAAATCGTGATCCGCAAGGCCTTGAGACTCAATATGCAGAGAGGCACGGTCTCAGATCATTGATCGACCGATTGTACAGACGCGGCGGCCCAGTAAGTCTCTCATCTTTCATGTCCGTAGTTACCATGAGATATTTGAATGCATTATTGTATGGTGGATTGATATGTTGTTTCTTTTTCTGCAGAATCCGTTTGATGCTCCTTTGCAGAGGGACGAGCTTTCGGGGGACGACGATTTGTAGCTCGCCCTCGGATCCTTAGCGCTCACATACCTTTAGTTTTTAGTCGCCCGATCTATGTAGACATTTTCTATGTATTAGTGATATTGTTTTATGATTGTACCAATCGCATTTTATGCGATATCATGTATTTATTTCATCTATCAGTTTTATGATTTCAGTATAGATTCTTTTTGTTTGCAAACGCTTTGTATGCAGCAGTGCAGAAACTATTTTGTATGGCTCTCATACAGCACACAGTGCTATATGTGGCAGGGCAGCTTGCTGCCCTGCCACAAAAAAAATTTTTCCTCTGTTACCGTCGCTATTTGCGTCGCAAATTTACTGCAGGCGTCGCTATTGTCGTCGCTATCAGCGTCGCAAATTCTCTGTAACCGTCGCTATATGCGTCGCTATTTGCGTCGCTATATGCGTCGCAAATGCGACGCATATAGCGACGCAAATAGCGACGCATATAGCGACGCAAATAGCGACGATTCCATGGCGTCGTCAATAACGACGCTTTTTGCGACGACGGGGGCAAATTTTGTTGTTTGTATTTTCGTCGCTTTAAACGTCGCTATAAGGTCTATATCTTGTAGTGTAAGGAGGCTCATTTGGTGGAGAACTTCCCAGAATTAGATCAATACTATGATCATCTATTCCTCTTTTGGGAGGCATTTTCCCATTCCTGAATATATCTTGAAACTCTTTTAAGAAATTGGACAACTCCCATTCTTCTTTAGTTTCAACTTTAGACCCATTTGAAACACATGCATTCACTCCAGACTCTTTGACAAAAACCATGTAACAAGAAATAGAATTCTTTATTACTTTGTCAAAAGGAGATGGATTTACAACTAGTATAGTGCTTCCAGCACTATTGCATGTAAGTGCATAATCCTTGCCTCTATAACTAAAGAGGACTTTTCTATCAGGAAACTTCATATGAGCACCCATACGATCAAATCATGGAGTGCCAAGAATCACATCTTCATGTTTGAGTGGCGAGATGAAGAAGTCTTCCTTATCCACATAGCCTTGAATGTGAAGTTGTAGTTTCCCTATGAGAGGAGTAACAGAAAATTCTTGCCCGTTGAAGGCACCATCGGCTTGGATAGTATATCCCATCTCAAAATCATGAATGCCCAATTTAGTAGCCAATTTAGTAGAGATGAAATTGTGTGTGGAACCAAGATCAAAGAGGATTAGAGCATCAAGCTCTCGCACTTTGCCCCATGCATAAGAGAGAGATAAACCTTTAGAGTGTCCATCCTCCTTTAAGACTTCCACTTCGGAGGCCTTAGGAGTTTCACTCTTCTTCGTCCTCTTTGGACACACATGAGAAACATGTCCTTGTTGACCACATTTAAAACACTTGTTGTCTTTGCGGTACTGTTCCATCTCCTCAGGAGAAAGCTTTGCTTGGCCCTTGTAGCCTTTCTCCTTTGTTTTGACCTTCTTAGAATCGGGAGCCATGGAAGCATTTGGCGTTGATGCGCTGTCGTATTGCTGCGCATTTGAGGTGTGAAAACCACCCAAAAGTTGTGTGTGGGATTTGATACTTTGTACATATTTAGTTGTTGTGATTATACTTTTGTTCTGTGTAGGCAGTATAGTGAAGAGGGTTTGGAACAAGAAGAATTTATCAATAATGCTCTGGTTGACATGTATGTAAAATCTGGTATGCTTGGAAAAGCCCAAGAAGTATTTGACAAAACATGGCTGTGATAGAGAAGCATTGAAATTCCTTGATGAGATGACACTCAAAAGCATCGGTCAGGATGCTATTACTTATGTGTGTGGCTTGAAAGCTTGTGGCAATGTGGAGAGGTCAAGAAATGCATTTGGAGGTTACAAAGAAGGGATTTGATTGAGATCTTATTGTTGGCAGTCTCTAGATCTCATTCTAGCTCTGATTTGCTTACGAATCAAGTAACCAACAGATCTAATGAAGCTGTAAAAGCCTTTCTTGTTATTGGAATTAACACTGGTTTTAGTAGCCCCAAGAGCCATTGATGTTGAAAATGTAAGGCATGGAGATTTCCTTAGGCTAAATCATATAGAAGGATATCATGAATTACTGGCAAAGATAAAGACCTTCTTTTCCACTGTTGTTGCCATGTGGGATGCAGATTTCTACATCAAAGTTGATGATGATGTTCATGTAAATCTTGGCATGCTTGGGACAGCCCTAGCAAAACAGAAAGCCAAGCCTCGTGTGTAAATAGGGTGTATGAAAACTGAACCAGCTCAGGAAGCATAGCAGATTTGATGGTCAGAACTGAAGAGACATTGGAAGAACGACAGATTGCATACATTTGTGGGGTAGCACTTAAGGCAAAGGATCGTATGGAGCAGTTTGCAAAGTTAGAGACTTAAAAACATTAGAATTGGTAGCAATCAAGATTATTTCATTAAGTGAAGGGAAGGTTATGAAGACATCTGTGGAGAGATTGAAATGCTGAAAGAGTGTAATCATCCGAAGATTATCTTTGGATAGTGATGGACTAGCGTGGGAAAAGGGAAGCTTTTCTGGGCTGCTTTATTAGACTGAAGGCGAATTTAGGAGCGCCTAAAACAGAAAAGGATGACGCCGATTGGGGAAATTCAAAAAGAGCTGGCTCGCTGATCATCAGAAAGATGGAAAAAGCACGCGGAATCTGGGAAAAATAAGGAGGAACAGAGCATTGGGGGGATCGACGGAAAAAGGAGGACCGACTGAGACGCCTCAGGAAGCACACTAGACCAAAGATTCAAAAAGCGGCAGGAGATTTATTGAATGCTTGGAAGAAAACTGTGGCAACAGAGGCTAAGAATGAGTCAATTGAAGCTCCTTCCTCTGGTGAAGGATTATCGAAGCAATCTCCTGTGGGAAAGACTCAAAAAACAGTCGATGTGAAAGTGGAAACTAAAGTCAAAGTAGAGACAGTGTCCAATAGCTCCTCCATCTCTGTATCCAAAACAAAGGTGGATACCATGCACACCGAGACAGTGAAGGCATTGAATGCCAAAGTCTCTTCACCTGGCAATGAAAAGAAGGATATCAAACCATTACAACGGCCCTCTTGATCTCCATTCAGGTTGGGAAACGCGCATAGAACAGAGGTATCGCCCACCACGAATTGGAATCGAGGAAGTTCTCTGCTAGTCCGTCTCTCTGTTTTGTGATCAGTGCAACTATCTCTGGGGGCAGGGATTGGCTGAATGGTGGTGGAAGATAAGCTGGGGATTCGATATCGAAAAGGGAAGACAACTGCATGATGTATGCTGAAGAGCCACATTGAGAGAGAGGGCAAGCCCGCCAAAGACTATCCTTTTTACCCTCGACCCTTTCCAACAGCTGTTGCCATGTTCATTACGATCAACAAACAATTGTGAAATCAGTGAACACTTTAATCACTGGCCTTCAAAATCACATTGAACAAGCACAGAAATCTCTAGCAGAGCTTCGGTAGCTTGTTGAGAAGGTGGCTTCCCTTACAGATATTGACTCAAATGTGGACTCTTCTTTGCTTGCAGAACAAAACAATCGCAATTGGCTGCATGCATCACACCCCAAACTACTCACTGTGGATGAGCAACAGGCTTTTGACTATGCAATAATCATGTCAGCTGTGGTGAAAACCTCTTCAACTTAATGCAGTCCTTTTGTTCAGTTGATGCAAATAAACTTGTTGTTCTAATGGATATCTTGGATCGATGGTTCAAGAAATTCCAAGACAAGATGAAGAGAGATCCAGATTATATCAAAAAATTTGTTTCCTGATAAGTAATTTCCTCAGTAGTAAGCTTCTTTCTTTGAAGCTGCGACAAGCAAGCAGTTCACTTCAATGCCTAGGATGTGTCAAAGTAAAGATAATCAGCATGAGTTACCACTGTTCTCCTGAGTACTTTGCTAATTATTGGAAACATAGTAACCAGTAATGATATTCAGACCTGGAATATCCTAGACAACGAAGCACTTCCTTGCTCGTTGTCTCTGTTTTTCTCAAAAATCCTGTGAAAAATATAAAGAAGGAAGAAGAAAGGAGAAAAGACTCGTAATTTAATTCGATTTTTTATGTGATGTCTGGTGTTGGAGCAAGCTGATCTATTGGAGCGATTTCCATTCAGATGAAGTTGATTGTATGTCACCTATTATCTGAAATTGAACTTTTACATTCACTCTGATTTGCTAGATTAACCTCCTATCCTGAAATTTTTCAAAGTCCTCAGTGGTCGCGACTTTGCTTTCGAAAACCCTTCGACAGCGCCCTTCCCCTTGTGCTCACCCAATTCTTTCACCTCAGGGGGACAAGGATGCTTCTTTCCCCCTTGTTGAAAGTGAATCTGCGAAGAGACAATAGTATGGCGAATCACGGCCGAAATTGTCTTAGGCCTCTGTGAGTTCACATACTCACTCAAATACCATATTGGGGGATATGGGAATTTCCCATAAGTTTGGGACACATGGTCAAATCTTTGGATTTGTCATAACTTGAACACTAGAACTCCAAATCGAGCGGTCTATAGCTCAATAGATTCCATTTTTCAAGCGCTTTCCAATGATAGGTCATATCATATGGTTTTGACAAACTTATGAGCATGTTATCCGGGTTCCACCTTTTTAGTATTCAAAGAATGGGAATTGGGAGATTCCCAAACTCACTAATATTGTGTTCTCATCTCCTTGGAAAGTCCAACACAAAATTGCTGCTTTTGTTCCGCGAAGTGGATTCATTTAAAGACAGTAGCCTAATTAAGATGCAAGTCCCAAAACTTGTCGATGTATTTGTGGATAGTTTCATTGGGCATCATCTTCAAGCTTCACCATGCCGTAAGGACCTTGTCCTTAGCGTCGCTTGAGAGGAACTGCTTCATGATGTATGCTCTAAATGCCTTCCAAGTCCTTGGTGCTCTACCTTGAGCACGCAAACTTGCCCACCATTGGCATGCCGACTTTTGAAAGTGCATGGCTACATTTTGGAGCTTTGAGAATTCCATAAAACCCTCATCTCTGAAAGTCGCATCATATTGTTGAATGACGGCTAACACTTTGTCCGTAGCTCCAAAAGTTTCATCATAGGTCATGAAAGTGATATTCTTGTCTCCTTTGAACTTCCGATATCTACGTTTTGATGAGGCTTCATTGCCGCATAACTTCTCCTCTTTCGTCTTCCTTTATACCGCTTTGATGAAGAGTCAGATCCCTCATCATCGGTGGAAGATGGTGGAGACGAAGATGATCCATGATCAGAAGAGGAGGATGATGAAGATGGCGAAGACAGAGTCTTCCTTTCATCCTTGGTCTCCCTCTTTGCAGGTTTATGCGCAGGGGTATTAGATGACCGCTTCCTCATAATTACGTGAGTTGGCGATCTCCTACTAGCCCGCGGCCGTCTCGGAGCCACATCACTATTAGAAGGAATGGGAGAGTCACTCCCATACTTCTCCTTAGATAGCAAAGGATGCATAGCGTCCTCTTGTTCTCTTCGTTGCGAGGTATCCGCATGCACAATGTTCGATCCATGATGACCTTCTTCCTGGCATAAAGAAGTCAGATTAGGAGTCCCACGAGGGGGCCACTCCAAATCTCCTTCTTCTTGGCCAATAGGAGATTCACGCAACATTTGTTGCATGTGATTACAAGTCTCCATTTGCATGTCCGGATTGCGCATGGCTTCTCGAAGCTTTGTAACCAACTCGTTGCTCACTCTTCTACCTTCATACACGAGCAAAACATCTTGAGCAATGATAACATTGTCTATGTTTCTTTCATTTGGATGATGTTGTGCCATGATTTAGGGTTCCTTTATTAATGTAGCTTTTCTTTAATCCCCTTCTTTAGCACTAGAACTCTAGCTATCTCAACTCTTATCCCTTAGAAGAGATGCTCAGACAGTCACACATGTGGTTTACTAATAGCTCAATAATGGTTAAGCCATAGGCAAGCTACAAGGGACTCCATTATTAAAACTAACACTCTCAATGGTGTGCACCATACCTCACTGAAGTGAGTGCCGATTCTGATAGCAAGTCCCTGTCTCACTTACCCTACTATAATCCACAACTTTAACATTTTTGTAAACTTACCCAAGAATCCCCCTTCTTGAGAAAGAAACAAGAAACCAAAGCTCTGATACCAATGTCAAAGATTTTTCCAATTTAATAGACTCTTTTTTATGCGCAACTAGTGGAAGTAACGGTTGCATATGTGAAAGAGAGCTTTCCCATTAAGAAAGGTTTATTTTGAGAGTAGCAAAGAGAAGAGTGTGAGGCTGATGGCTTGCATAGCATTCATTATTTCCCTTAAATCAACATTTTAGCATCATTATAGCATCATTATCAACATAACATAAACGAGAACAATCGCAAAACGACACTGTGCATAGAGGACCGAATTCTTGGAGCTGGTCCCCCCTCTAAAGTCTTAAGTCTTTGTATTATTAAGCTCCACGAGCTCTTTCAATAATACAACTTAGTGTGCAAGATGCATGCATGCAATATATGGAGACACAAAGCTTTTACCATCTCCCACTCCGTCGAAGGTAATGGCTTCCATCTTGTCACACATAATCGCTACCGCAAGCTCCACTTGAATCTTCTCTCTGTAGATGCAACAAGGGTACCACCATGCCTCGTTCGGATCAGCAATTTACTGGTTTAGACCAGTAAATCCACCTCAAAGAGCGTGTTGTAGAGAGATAAATAGAAGCAAATAGACTAGTCTAGCGGCGGTAGACTACGTAGCGGTGACTAGTAGGCTCACCATAGCCATAGCTGGGGAGGAAGGAAGCTCACCCGGGTAGTACACATGTGTGTGTGTGTGTGTGTGTGTGTGTGTGTGTGTGTGTGTGTGTGTGTGTGTGTGTGTGTGTGTGTGTGTGTGTGTGTGTGTGTGTGTGTGTGTGTGTGTGTGTGTGTGTGTGTGTGTGTGTGTGTGTGTGTGTGTGTGTGTGTGTGTGTGTGTGTGTGTGTGTGTGTGTGTGTGTGTGTGTGTGTGTGTGTGTGTGTGAGAGAGAGAGTATATCTAGGCTGAGCTCTCAGCCTTGGCCTTCCCATATATATATATATATATATAGAGAGAGAGAGAGAGAGAGAGAAATCCAGCGCTAGTTTTCTTTTATAAGAATAGAGCCCATCTCATGCGAAAAAGGATTGGTGGAGCATCACGAGAGGCTCCCACACCCTTGATTTGCCCAAAGATCATCCACTTTGCCACATGTACGGTGCTGATCATGTATGAAAGCAAATTGATTTTTCCTTTCTCTCTCCTCCTCTCATTTATGCTACCTATTAACTGCCCAGGTGCATAATTCACTAGCCATAGTTCATATGCACTTGGCCAGTGGCTCAAATCGGTACAAGGGTTGGTCTTACCATTCTCAACCTTGCAACTTTATCCAAGACATTAGAATTAATTTATTTAATTCAAATTAATTAATTATCATATGCACAAAATCAATTACCCATGTACACAGAAAACTGTGCACCTTTCGTTAGAGGTTCTTGTTCCAAGATAGTTTCCACTTCTCTCGAACAACCTTGTCATTTCTTGGCACTTTCCTGTGCACCTTAGAGCCATATCTTATCCGTTTTACCTTTGCACGTAGCCCTGGAGAGTTTTCAAAGTGGGTCACGCTAGCATCAGAACTCATATATTTTTTGACCACCCATAGCACTCTAATAGGGTATATGCAGACTGAATTGATGTATGGCCATAAACCTATAATGCCTATTGAGGAGTCTATCCCTACTTGGAGTGTGTTATGATGGCAAGAAGAGCTGACAAGAGAAGAGCTTTTTGTATTAAGGATTAGACACTTGGAAGGAAGATCAGAGGACATTGAGGAAGCAACTAAGAAGCTGAAAGAAGCTAGAATGAGGAACAAAGTCAGATTTGATAAGAGGATCAAGAAGAGACCAAAGAGCATTCAGGATGGAGATTGGGTGTTAGTTTATGACAATAGCTTGGATACTCAATCTTTAGCTATAAGGAAGTTAGTCAAGAGGTGGTTTGGTCCATACATTGTGAAGAAGGTATTGCAATATGCTACCTATGTGCTTATGGAGCTGGATGGAACAGAGATAAAGGTGCCTGTTGTTGGAAAAAGAATCAAGTTGTTTAAAACAAGGGATGAGGCTGAATATGAACTGGACACTGAAATTGCAGAGCATCAAGAGGAATGGGATGAAGCTGAAGTTGATTTGTTAGATAAAGAAGTGGAAATACCTGAACCTGATATATTGTTCTCAGATCCTGGATGAAGATGATGGAGTCAGCTGGCACATCAAGGAGGATTTGAAGATTAGGAGGAGGTGGCTGTGGTGTGGCCACTTGGCCACACATTGAAAAATAACAAGATTTTTAGGAAAAGCTAAGTCAATTAGGAGCAGAAGGGACCATGAAGATAGGAGGAATTCTTGAAATCCACTTAAATGTTGGCCTAAATCTGACCCTAATTTGGATTGTAATTATCCCATTTTTCTATATTAGCTTGATTTTAATACATTCTTCCGAATGTTTGATTAATATCTTGGTTTTGGACATCTTTATGGATGTTTAATTAACAAAAATCACATGCATACACACCACACCTACTCTACCTAGCCCATCTGCATATAGCCAGAGGCCCGGTGGCTTCCTGACAAGGCCTGCATCCTTCATGATAATGTGATAGAAAAGTGTAGTTGCCAAAAATCAAGAGAACGTTGCAATGGGAGTAGGAAAAGGGACAAAAGCCTCACTTCTTTTTTAGTTTTAGTTTTTTTTTAAGAAGATGGACGGGCTTCTCAATAAAATAGCCAAGAATTGAAGGGGGAAGAGAGAGAACTCTTCTCTATAAATTTGTGGCCCTACCCTCTCTCCCAAGTATAGTGAGGCTAATCTAGCACACATGGAGACTCTATTAAAGTGTGATCTTCCTTGTCTTCTTTGTTTTCTTTGTAGTCTATCTTGATTCCTCTTAAAGAAAATAAAATTCTCATGCAAGACTATGTTGGGTGAGTGTAGATTCTTGCTCTTGTGCATTATTGTGTTATGGTGTGTGTGATGCCATGTTTGGGCGTTTAACTACCCTTAATTAAATTTCCTTCTCAAATGCGTACACCTTCATAACAAGTCCTACTGCTATTAAGTGTTTGCATGTATGTAGAGAGCATCTACATCAAGAAGTGGCTCCTATGTGTGTATGGTGTATGTACGGGGCTATACATTCATGTTTTGTGGCCTATAAATTGTGCACGCTTTGTATCAAGTGCAGTATATAAGCCCTCAACCATTGGGACCATGAATCAACCACATTTGATAAAAACCAATTTTTAAAAGCATACAGAATTAGTCTTGTTTTTGTGTCAACAAGAAAATTTTTCAAAGAAGATGTTTTTTTGACAAATGGTGTGATCTTTGCTTTTGCATCTAATAAGCATATGTTGATTGTAGACCAATTCTAAGTTATTTAAATTCATCTACCTATTGTTTTTTTACAAGTTAGGCAGATTCTATGCTCAAGTAAGGGGTTTACCAAGGAGGAAAACCTTATGTGTGTATGATGGCCTAATGTTTAGGACTTAAATATTAGTAAGGGGGTAAACAATTGGTATACTTATCTTTTAATTTGATCATGTTTAGTGGTTGATACTTAATTGCAACCATGCTATGCATGTATGCACCTATGGATGGAAGGGATGAAAGGAAGTGCGTGTGCTTCCTTGGATGTGTTATTTATGCTAAGTTATGATTTGCGATGATGATGATTGATGCTTGATTTGTGTTTATGAGGTAAATTCCATGTCGTGCTTCTATATGCAAGCAAAGTTGATTTTTCATGCAAGATTGCATGTTGGCCTTCTAAGCAAGTTCTTGACAAGATGTTAGATGCATCATTGATTGCTTAATAAAGTGACAATGAGATTGCTAGCTTAGTTGTGCCGGTAATTATGATATGCCATGGCAATAGAATCATTTTGTGTGTTTTGGTGTAGCTTTGAACCCTTGCCAACAATGGGCTACGGGATGTCTTTGGAATAAATTTTTTGTTATACGTCCTTGTTGAGTAGCTTTCTAGGCGGTACTAGGGTTGCTATAACTTTTTCAGGGGCATGTATTGTCACCTAAAGAGGCTAAATGCCTAAACTTCATGGTTTGTTTTTTCTTCCAACCACTAGCTAACTAAGTATGGAAAGTATTCAAGGCTTGAAATCATGGAGGAAAAAAAAACAACCATGTGTTTCCTTGTTGGGCATAGTACTTGGGCCTATGTTTGGGGAAGTCCGTATCTAAGGAGGAGTGGATTGAATGAGTGGCTTGGTTGATCCTTAAATAGTTTGTGACTTGCTTGCTAGATTCTAGTTATGTTAATGATTTTGCTTAGATATTCATGTCAATTTTGGTTATGGATGGACATTGTCTTTACTTCATATCAACCTATAGATCGTCAATCTTTTGCCTGAGCATGTAGTATCTTGTCTTATATTGCAACTCACAAATATCAACAAGCAATTGAGTGTCCAAGGGATATTATGTTGAGTAATTACTCAACATAATATAGCCCTTGGGCTATATTATAGCCCTTGGGCTATATTATAGCCCTTGGGCTAGTGCTAGATGTGCACTTAAATCTCCATAAGGGATTCTAGATGGGGCATGGAAGAGCTCTTGTTGTAAGTTCATTTATTCATGATGAGTAAATTTTATATGGACCCACAACATAAGGATCTCTTAGGTGCCTTCACAATATTATTGGCTATGGAGTTTGATAGCATCACATTGAGATTGAGGCAGCCATTCCTGATCAGTGGGACAGAGTGGTGAGAGGAGCAAAGGATATGCAGGGACACTTGGGAGGCTTGTGGTGTGCTCTCAGAGAGGGGGTGCCTTATCATATTCTTAGACGTGAGGGATCCCTGATTTTTAAGCCTTCAAGTTTGCTTGATGCTTGCTCACACCTCTAGCTTTGTCCTATAGTGGATGAGGATGATTGCATTGACAGTTTGGATTGGCTATCGATCAAGGTTGTTGGTTCTCGAGGGAAGGTTCACCAGGTGGACCCACACTTTCCCCTTTGAGGACACATTTCTTTGGAGACTATGGATGTGGGAGGGTCACCTACACTCTCATATTTAGTGGGACCCTATAGAGTGGCGGTGGCCTCAGAGTGGTCAGGGTTCAATCATAGTCTCCTTCTTTGGTTGCATCCGTGCATACATATGGATCCGTACGGATATATTATGAAACCGTACGATATAGATCCGTACACACTTTTTTTGGGGGGTGGGGGTGGGTGGGTGGTGTTTTTTGGGGGTTATAACATAAAAAGTATAAAATTATTTATGTGTGTGTGTGGTTTTTTGGGGGGAAGGGGGATGGGGTGGGTTTTCAAGCAATCATTTTTTATCTAACCATTTTGTTAAAAATGACAAAAAGGGCATACCGTATGCGCCCGGGTCTATTGATAGCCCTCGGCCCCCATTGCCAGAGGGCTTTGTCCCCGGAACCCCCCGCTGGGGGCCCTGTCCCCAGACCCCCACCAGCGGCAATGCCCCTCGGACCACCCAGTGGAGGTGTTGCCCCTAGACCCCCATCAGACGCATTGTCTTCGGCTCCCCTTGGGAACCTCCTGGCAATAGAAATACAGACATAGGAGTCCAGCTTAGCCAAAAAGGTATGCAACTTAGAAGTATTTAGTTAAGTTAAATAAAAAAAGATGAAGTATGTACTATGTTTAAACAATAAATATAAAGCTCTCTTATACCTAGTTATACAGTTGCATCTTTCCCCCAAGAGAGAGAGAGAGAGAGAGAGAGAGAGAGAGAGAGAGACGAACGTTGCTGTTGACGAACGTTTCCAGTTTTTGTGTGCTTGTGCTCAAAACCCTAATCTACGCCTGCTGCTCGGCTCTTTCTTCACGGGCTGCTCCCTTCCTCTACCCTCACGTGCTGCTCGAACATCTACCTACTCTACCTCGCCTTTGCCTGTTTGCCTCACCACTTCATGCTCCGCTCTGCTTGCCTCCACTTGCTCTGCATGTTGGGCCTCGACTCTGCCTGCACCACTTGCTCCGCCTAGCCCACCAACTATTCGATAGCAGGCCACTGCCCAGCTGTAGTTGCTTCACACACGTGCTGCCCAACTGCTTCACACATACATTCACACACACACACATCTTTCCACTTTGCCTCGCCACACTCTCTCACACACGCTCACAAACACACACACACACATTTATCTTATTATTATTATTATTATTATTATTGTTTAAACCTCCTCAGGGTGTTTGCACTAAGCCTCTGATCCCCTCTTGGATGCTTATGTGCACTCTGATTAGGTTTTCCTTTAGCTCTCTTATTCTTTTTAGTTTTTGCAGGTTGTAGTGATTTAGTGTTTTAGACGAAGAAGAGTTTTGGGTTCCTAACTCGGTGCTCGGAGCTTCCTAGCTTTCACTTTCTCAAGAGCTTCAACATCACAGTTCAGATTTCTCCAGACGACATGGCTTCTACTTTGGAGTTGGCACAGGGTACCACTGTAGGCGCCCCCCAGCCACCTACTTGTCATTTTGAGGTCTATGATGTTTGTCAGTTCTTGGCACATATATGGGGTTTATAGTGTAGAGTGAGAGTGGAAAGTGCACAAGTGATAGAGAAGGTGCCAAAGAAGCAAATGATGGAGCTCTATCAAGCGTGTTGCAGGAAGATAAACGTAGGTGTTCAAGTGTAGGCGTTGCAAGTAAACGAGAGAGAGAGAGAGAGAGAGAGAGAGAGAGAGAGAGAGAGAGAGAGAGAGGATATGTACCATTTGGGGAAATGGACTTAGTCTAAAGTTTGGACCAACCCTTCCTTTATTAATGTGACCTTTTAAAATAGTGGCCAATTTAATGTGAACTTGGTCAAAGAATAAAACTATACAAAGAGGGGTTATTTAGGGCCTTTAGACCCAACAACCTCCCACTTAAAGGCATAAATGATGCTTTTAAGCTATCTAATTCCCACCATCTATATGCAATGCTCATGTTGAGCCTTACCAAGACTCTTGGTGAGAAAGATTGTCTTGTGTCTTGATCTTAGTCAAAGTGACTAGACCATCTTCCAATACCTAACGCATGAAGTGGTACCTCACATCAGTATGCTTGGTACGAGCATGAAACATGGAATTTTTGGCCAAATAGATAGTACTCTGGCTATCACATCCCAACACTGGAGTACTATCAGGCATGCCAAATTCTTTTGCAAGTCTACCCAACCAAATAGCCTCCTTGGAAGTTTCAGTAGAGCTGAAATATATTCAACCTCGGTAGTACTCAGTGTGACAATCTTCTGCAACTTAGAACACCAAGAGAATACTCCACCAGCAACTATAAGTACATATCCACTGGTAGATTTCCTTGTGTCTAAGTCACCTGCCATGTTTGCATCACAAAATCCCTGCAACTTTAGGTCACCTTTTCCATAACAGATACATTTGGATTTTGTACCTTTCAAATATCTTAAAATACATTCGACAGTTTGCCAATGTGCTTTGCCAGGATTTGATTTGACATGTATCTACTAACAACTCCCACTGCATAAGCAATATTGAGTCGTGTAGCAACCATGGCGTACATGAGAGAACCACAAGCTAAAGAATATGGGATAGCCCTCATAAAGTTGGCTGCTTCCTCATCTTTTGGGCAATCATCTTTACTCAATTTCACATTTGGCTGAAATGGCACTCCAAGTGCTTTCACATCAACCATATTAAATCTTTCCATCACTTTATCAATCTACTTTTCTTGAGACAAAAATAACAATTTATGCTCTCTATCCTTCTTAATTCTCATGCCCAAAATATGCTCACAGTTGACCCCAAATCCTTCATAGCAAAAGCAAATTTCAGCTAGTCTTTAAGTACATTCAAAGTACTTTTATTCTTGCCAGCAATAAGCATGTCATCAACATAAAGAACCAAAATAATGGGACTGCCATTCGCATCATTCTTAATGTATAAACATTGATATGCATGGTTACGCTTGAAACCTTGTCTAAGCATAAAGGAATCAAACTTGTTATACCATTGCCTAGAAGATTGCTTCAGCCCATAAAGACTTCTCAATAGCCTGCAAACCAGTTCTTCTTTACCTGGAATTACATAACCTTTTGGCTACTTCATATATAGCTCTTCCTCAAAAACACCATGCAAGAATGCTATTTTTACATCCATTTAGAAAAGCTCTAAATTCAAAACAACAACGAGAGCAAACAATGTGCGAAGAGTGGTCATTTTCACAACAGGGGAGAATAATTCCTGAAAGTCAATCCCTTCCTTCTGTGCCTTTTGCAACTAGGCTTGCCTGTGTATCCAATGACCTACATCTTACGGCACAGGTTCTGCATTGGGAAGAAAATAATTTTAAGCATTTAATGGCTATTGTAAATCATTTTCAGCTTACTATCCATGTTGAATATCACCCTCATTTTGTGGACTAGCTCTTGGAATGGGTTGTCCAACACCCTCATGATCATCCAAATGGCATCTTCTAGCTCAAAAATAACCGGCTGATTTTGCAATTCAGCTCCCGGTAATTCATCACGAAGGTCATTTTTAGGCATATGGGATGGCTCAAATTTGACTTTCTTGGAGTTGACATCCATTGGCAAGTTATGAGACAGTAATTTAGCCTCATTAAACACAACATCTCGACTGCAAACAATCTTCTTGGATTGAGGAAGCCATACCTTGTAACCCATCTCACCTTGATCTCTATAACCCATGAAAATCCCTTTGATGGATTTGACATCAAGCTTTCTCTTCAATTCATTGCGTACATGCACAAATGCCTCACACAACCAAACACATGCAAATGATCATATGAGGCTGGTTTGCCAGACCAAACATCCTCAGGAATGCCATTTTGCAAGGACTGATTAGGAGAGCGGTGGCATATATGGACCGCGGTTTGCAATGCTTCTCCCCAAAAAGCATGAGGGAGATTAGTAGTGGACAACATGCACCGCACTCTCTCACATAAAGTCTTGTTGTACCTTTTTGCCACCCCATTACAAGCAGGGCTATACGGAGCTGTAAGCTCTTGTTTAATACCATGTAATGCACAAAATGGCTTGAAGTCATTTGATGTGAAATCGGCCCCATTATCTGTACGTAGACTTTTCAACTTTAAGTCATTTTCAGTGGTCACAAATGTATGGAAATATTTAAAGGCAGCAAGCACATCGGTTTTATGTTTAAGCAAACAAACCCAAATCTTTCGTGAACAATCATCAATAAAAGAAAGGAAATACATAGCACCACCCATAGAACTAATAGACATGCTACATACATCTGAATGCACAAGATCTAACACATTAGATTTACGAAAGACACAAGAGTAATAAGAACTTTTCACTTGCTTTCCATATTGACAATCATTACAAAAATCCATCTTTGAATCTTTTACATGAAGTTTGTTCAAATAGGCAAGTACATCAAGTTCTTTGTGGCCCATATGGTCTAAATGTTTATGCCATAGCTCTAATTGTGATCCAATGCCAGCTACCGCAAGAAATTTCCCTTGTAAAGCTTTGCATCGCAGACAATACAAAGTACCTCGTTTAGTGCCCTTTACAATAAGCATGGAACCATGTTTAATCTTTCATATACCACCACCAAACAATGTGGTGTATCCATGCAAATCTAGTTGACCAACACATAGCAATCTCTTCTTGGTGTCAGACATCCTTGAGCACAAGCTCTTGGCCATTGTCCAAAGACAAGTGCATAGCATCAATTCCATCTATTGTGTAGGCATGGTTGTTACCAAGATAAACATTTCCATAGATGCTTGCCTCATAAGAAGAAAAACACTCCAAGCATGGAGTAACATGAAAAGAGGCACTTGAGTCTACTATCCAAGTCTGTGAAAGTATATCTTCCACTATCATCAAAGCATCAATGACATCGGTCTTCGTAACATGCATGTCTTGGACATTCAATGTAAATGCATCATCACATGAAAGAGTAGCAAATAGGATATTTTCAACATCTGAAAGCTCTTCAATAACAACACTTGAAGTCATATTTGCATTCTCTTTCTCCTTGTTCTTTGAAGTTTCTGATACATCAACTTTATTCTCTCTCTTCTTTGATGCATTTCTCTTTCTATCTTGTTCTTTCTTGAAGTACCTGCAATCATGCTTCTTGTGACCCTTAGGGCCACACTGATAACAAGTGACTTCTTGCTGCTTATTCTTCCCTTTATATTTACTGCTATTTCTCTTTCCTGTATTTCCTTCCCTCTTATCTAGTCCTCCCTCGTGCACTAAGGGCTAATGTATTGCCTTCTCCACTAGCATTGCGTCTAATCTCTTCGTTGAGAATAGAGCCACACATGCTATTGTAAGACAAGGTAGCACTGTTGCTTAGAGAAACAACTAATGTCTCAAAGGGCTTTTGCAATGTCATCAATAGAAAAATGGCCTTAACCATGCCATCGAAAGCTTGAAGACCTATTCCTTGCAACTGATAAAGTACGCCTGAGAATGCACTTCAATGCTCAGAAGCTGGCTTCGACTCATCTATGCGCATATTGACTAGCTTCCGCATAAGATGGACCAGAACAGGTGTGAGATTCTCATAGGTGGCTCGTAGCTTTTGCCAAATTGTATAAGCACTGTCCAACCCTTTGATATCGGTGATGATATCATCATGCACTGCCATCTTCATGTAGGCCACAACCTTATGTTGAGTTTGGCCCATTTTGATCACTAAATTTTGATCACTAAGTGCCTGTGGCTTCACCTCTTCCAAAGCATCTTCATCTTCATAATCTTTAAGGAGGAGGATGCCATGCATACGATCTTGCCATAGATCAAAACCTTGGCCATCAAATCATTTGATCTCCATCAAACTCTTCATGTCCGATGAGGACAAAGTAGAAGCCATGGCAACAAAAACATAGGTGTATACTCAAATCAAGTGCAATAAGCTGCAAATTTCAGCAAAAGGGTATTGCCTCAATCTTTTGCATACAAAGGACCAAAAGTCTTGTACATCAAACAAATACAAATCTAAAAATTCAGCTGTAGCTCAGTTTTAAGCACCCAATGTGACTTGTTCAGTCAATTTCTAGCATGCAAAGCCACAAATTCATACATACATGTGTTCTCACACATTAATACATCATGCGTGAACCTGTAGCAGCCTATCGAAGACCTGTACAGGGCTCAAAATCCCTATTTTTGACCTCTTTTCACTATGTCATGCAAGATAGAGCATGGACAAAGGTACCTACAAGTTATGACAACAGTTCTCCACCTATAGATGGCTAGTTGAACCTGTTTTCACCTGTATATGACATTTTTTGGCTGAAATTTGCAGTTTCGGAGGCTCTTTCTTGCCCGATAATGAAGGTTTACGCGATGGAAAAGCAATTCTTTGTGATAGAAGACTTTTCCTTGTTGAATTTAAGCATGCACAGGTCTTAGCTTGAACCCTAAAAGGCTATGATACCAATTGTAGAGTGAGAGCAGAAGGTGCACAAGTGATAGAGAAGGTGCACAAGAAGTAAACGATGGAGCTTTGTTAAGCGTGCAGGGTGCAGGAAGATAAACACAGGTGTTCGAGTGCAGATGTTGCAGGAAAACGAGAGAGAGAGAGAGAGAGAGAGAGAGAGAGAGAGAGAGAGAGAGAGAGAGAGAGAGAGAGAGAGAGAGAGAGAGAGAGAGGACTCGTACGATTTGGGGGAATGGGCTTAGTCTAACGTTTGGACTAGCCCTTCCTTTATTAAGTTTATTAATGTGACCTTTTAAAACAATGGGCAGTTCAATGTGACCTTGACCAAAGAATAATACTATACAAAGAGGGGTCATTTAGGGCCTTTAGACCCAACATGCAAATTGGGCGGAGAATTGTGTTCTTCATGTGGATGCTTGCACATGCAGTTTTAGCCGTGGGCACTTGGGCAACACACATGGGCTATGATGTGACTTTGTCTGAGATGCAGTACTTTTGGTTGAGTCCTCGAGACAATGTTTGTGGACCTGCACGTCGCAGGCTGTCTGGTCAGTAGTAGTTGCTTTGCTTTCCCGAAGAGGGATGTAGTTTGGCTTTTAGACGTGGGGATTGACTACATGGCTTCACCCCTTTGTAGGCCCACACCTTTTCTACAAAGGGACATGCTCAAATCTAGTTTATATGTTATGAGGATAGGTTTCCATCGTGGTAGTCTCGATATGATACTACGACTTGCAGACTAGGCAGATGTTCACACTCAATAGGAGATCTTCTCGGTTGTGGTCAGCATGACGTTGTGGCAGATCTAGAAAGCACGATGTTCGCATGTCCTAGGTGCCTCATTGTTGAGCACTCAGGACACGCTTTCCAAGATCTAGTTTGGACTGGTGCATACACTCAACTCTTAGTGGGAGGATGACAGCGGTTCCACTCGTTCAGCACACGGAGTAGACGTACAGCTTTCCTCAGGACTTCGGAGGTTTCAGGACTCTTTTTCAGTTTTTGGGGGGGGGGGGGATATCAGATGGGAGTACACTCCATCGAGATGGTTTATTCTTCACTCGTCTCACAGGCCACTTGACGGGTACACAGGCTACTTAGTTTGGTATACTCCTTGAGAAGGCTAGTTTTTGGCACTTAGTGAGCTCTCTTATACCCAGTTATGCAGTTGCATCTCCCCCCCCCACCCCCAAAAAAAAAGAGACACGGAGAGGAAAGAGGGGGGGTGGGGAAGGAAAATCAAGACTCAAGTTCAATCCATGCGGACCATGCACATGTCATATATCAAGAGTACAGATGATATAAATAGCAATGAGCATGATACATGAAAAATAAAAAGGTGTCTGTGTCAATGGCCTAGGTAGAGCCATGCTTGGGTCCATATGACGTACGAATGAATTCGTACGGTACGGTCCATATGGCACCATACCGTATGATCCGTACAAGTTCGTACAGTTACTCTCCCCCCCCCCAAGCACTATCTCCCACGGGGTCTTTATGACCTCGGGGAGTTGGGATCAACGGCTCTCCTTGATCCCCCTCAGCACAACCACAGCGCAGACGTCGATCCCGTGGGCAAGTAAACCCATCCTTGTTTGGTGAGCCCGCCCACAATCTTAAACTTGTCCAGCTGAAAAAGTGCCCATCGATGGTACTTCTGATATGTGTCTGCGAATGCGAAACTGGAGACTCCTTAACTCCTTATAATTGGGAGGGGCCCAGAGAATGTGCCGCTGCCAACGGATAGGGTGATGTCTAATCATGTGCGCATGCGAAGTCCCAGATGCCCCGGCATTCATCGTTCCTTCCGTTCTCGTTCTCTCTCTCTCTCTCATACCCACAGTAGCTGCTCATCCCAACTCCCCAGCGTCTTCATCCCTCCCACAGCTCGGCATGAAGACCCTCCCACAGTAGCGTGCACATCCCTCGCATAGCTCACACAGTAGCGTGCGCATCTCCCAATTCGGCATCTCAGACTCCCTCCCACAGTTCGGCGTCTTCATCCCTCGACCCACAGTAGCATGCCCATTTGGCGTCTTCATCCCTCACACAATGATCTTCATCCCTCCCACAGTCGGCGTGGCCATTCGGCGTCTTCATCGGCACTATCTCCGGTCTCAGGCTGCAAACGTCTGCGCCTCAGCACATTAGGTCTCAGGCCCAACCTCAGCATTAGGTCTTCATCGGCACATTAGGTCTCAGGCTGCAACGCCTCAGAAGGCCCAAGCGTCTTCATCAGCTCCCGAGGTCAACAATAGTAGGTTGCAACGTCTTCATCCCTCCCACAGTAGCGTGCCCAGTCCGTGACACAGGAGGTTGCAGCGTGACCATGACTTAGGAGGCTGCAGCGTGATGCCTATGTGGGAGGCTGCAACGTCTCAGGAGGCCCAAGCGTCTTCATCAGCATGATAGGAGGTTCCAACATCTTCATGTGCATCTCAGGAGGCTGCAACTTCTAAGGAGGCTGCCATTACAGGAGGTTGCCCACTCACAGGAGGCACCGTGGGAGAAGGACGCTGCAACGTCTTCATCTGCATGACGTCGAGGCCCCTCCTCTATCAAGTTTGTTCTTTTTATTTTTGAATGTAATTACTACTTCACATTAAAAAGAACAAAGTTATATTATTTGTGGGAGAGCACGTCGAGGCCTACGACTTGCGGCTAGTCGTTGTTCGAGCGTGCTTTGCTAGGCTTGGGGCAGCCTCTGTTTATTGCTTTCGTGCTAGGACAGAAGGTAATGATCCTCATCATGTTGTCTTCTTCATAGATGTCTTACGCTTCACTATCTATGTCTCAATACGCAATAGATGAGGATCCTAAATTTTGTGTGTGTTGAAGCCATATTATGTATTCTTGGTGCCTTTGAAGGATTCAAGGCAGTACGATGGATTAGAATGTTGTAACCTTTTCATGTCAACAAGTAATGATTTTTTATCTATTCATAAATTTCAACACCTTGTTTCATTTTTTCTTGGTCTCTCACTCTTGGTTGATTGCCTCGATCAATAAAATGGATTAGACTAACATCAATGTGATTGAATATGGATTAGACTAACATTTGGGGCTCACAATATTTGGAAAACCTTGCATCTTTCAATCCTTTTGTATAATTTCACAATAATCTCATAACAATGCTCTCTTTGGATGCAAACATATTGATGTTGGAAGCGTTACTTATGTTGGAAGTGCCAATGCTTGGAGTTATTAGTACCATATTGCATACATGCTAAGCATAGTCCAAGTGCCATCACTTGGCATTTTCAAGGTTTGTTGTTTAGGTCTCTATGTTGCTAACGTCACTATCATTTTGGAATATGATTACAATGAAAAACCTCAATCTTGGTTACAATCGTAGTAATGGGACTACCCCTAATGTAGTCACAAGTCTAATGTCATTTTCAAATATGATTACAATGTAGAACCTCGATCTTGGTTGCAGCCACATTAATGGGACTATCCTTGATATAGTTGCAAGCCCACCAATCATCACTTTTAGCTTTTTCAGTGCCCCAAAATCTACTTAATGCAGCATACCATTAGGGATATGGCAATTAAAAAATGTGCAAAGCATAGATCTACCTATAGATCATCTATATAGGTCAATATTGGCGAGTGTTGGAAACTGTATGAATGTGTTGAGTCTCAATCCTTCTCAAAATTCATTAATTGGAATCATACAAGAATCCCAACAACCATAGCATAGTCCAAGTGCCATCACTTGGCATATTCAAGGTTTGTTGATTAAGTCTCTATGTGCCTAACGTCACTATCATTTTGGAATATGATCACAATGAAAAACCTCAATCTTGGTTACAATCGTAGTAAGGGGACTACCCCTAATGTAGTCACAAGCCCAATGTCATTTTCAAATATGATTACAATGTAGAACCTTGATCTTGGTTGCAACCACATTAATGAGGCTATCCTTGATGTAGTTGCAAGCCCACCAATCATCACTTTTAGCTTTTTCCATGCCCCAAAATCTACTTAATGGCCGCATACCATTAGGGATATGGCAATTAATACATGTGCAAAGCATAGATCTACCTATAGATCATCTACATAGGTCAATTTTGGTGAGTTTTGGGAATTGTATGAATGTGTTGAGTCTCAATCCTTCTCAAAATTCATGGACTTGAAATCATATAAGAAGCCCAACAACCATGTTACAATGTCAAAATATATATTATTGCACTAGGGACAATAAGGCAAGGCACTAGTACTTGGAAGTGGTTGTAGTGAGGTGATAGCTTGGTGAAGAATTGTAACATTAGAGGTATCTGACCTACTATTGATAGCCTACCAATTTTTTGAATAGGATACATCAATTATTTGATGGATGGACTTTTTTATTGTTACTAAATTGAACACATCTAGTCATTAGATTGGATGTGGCATCCACCATTGGTCACAAATCATGACATATTCAATCTTTGGTCTTTCATCGAGCATGTCCAAAAAAGTAAGCCATGCTACTCATTTTTTGAAGAGCATGTTGATTATTTTGCTAATCTAGGATGGGTGCTCACAATATTTGGGAAGCATTATGGATTACTCATTTCTTGTTGTCATGTACTTGTCATGATGGATTACTTTATGAATTCTGTTATGTTACATGGTTTATGTCATGGTTATGAGTAGTTATGAACTACTCACTTTTTGTTGTAACGTACTTGTCATGGATTAGGTGTGAGTAATTATGTACGATACTGTATCATGGATTATATCATGGAGTACTCACTTCCTTTGCACTTAGTTGACATGTACTTGGTTATGAGTAGTTATAAACTTCTCGTTTTTTGTTGTTTTGTGACATGGATTATCCAATGGTTATGAGTAGGTACGCACGTTTTTACCTCCGGCAAATGGCTCCATGCACTCGCAGCCATCCTTCGTGTCGGATGTCCATTCGCGAAAAAATACCAGAGTAAGATGACCTATTTAATATTTTTTTAGGGTTTTCTTGACGTTCATTATTGATTTCTCACATATTGTGTAGTTCCGTTTCTTTTTTTTAGGTTGCATCGTCTCCTCGACGTACTCGTAGAGGGGTTTGGGCGGCACGTGCATCTCAGACATCCATCGAAAGAGATGTGCCGAGCTACACTCAGGTAAGTGTTTATCCTACTTTTGATTTTGTTAGTAAGCATACTCCTAAGATGTGATACTTAATAGAATGTCACTTTACATAGGAAAACCCACCATACATGGAGATCACACTGCCTGATGGGTCTCTTGCCCGTGCCGTGTTGATATTCTTTGTCCGAAGAGGCATGTCAACATAAAGAGACGGGCAAGGATGATACAACATTTGAAGGATGAGCATGGTATCCACTATGATATTCCATGTCGAAAGACCGGCCGTCCCATAGGCACACAGCATGCTCGCCATACTGTTGGTGCTTGGCACCGCCAGGCAGAGGCTCGGTTCTCTAACCTTGAAAGAAAGTTGAGTTTGGCCCGGAGTAAGTACGAGAAGGCTCAATATGTGAGAGCGAGTCATTATGGGACTTACTCGAAGATGCTGAGCATACCATGGAGAGGCAGGAGTATGTGGAGGCATTTGTGAGTAGACAGATGGGAAAATATGATTTCAAAAGACATGAGCGTGTGCGGAGAACTCAGAGTCGAATAGCGGATGGCTACCAAAAACATGTAAGTCTCTTACCTGATATTGTTTTCCCTTCTATAGTGTCATATGCAAATGCAATTTTATTACCTTGGCCTTGAGTTTATCATTTTTTATATATGTATATTCACTCACAAGTTGCCTTCCTTAGAAACGACCTTGCATACGAGAGTCTGAGGATGTGCCTCATATTGATGATGAGGGTCAAGTCCTAGACCACCATCCTGAGTTGCAAACAGTGGAGCGAATTTTTCAGATGGAGATGGATAGCTTGTTGCGGACTGGTCCTCCATCCATTGGCGATGTTATGGATTTTCAGGTTAGTTTATGGGCAAGTTTGTGGCTTATGGTTATGGTTATGGATTATGTTATGGTTATGCTAGGATTACGATGGTTATGTTAAGGTTATGGTTATAGTTGTGGTTATGGTTATGTCATGTCATGGTTGTGCTATGGTTATGTTAGGTTATGGTTATGGTTATGTTATGTCATGTTAGGTTAACGCTTTAGGATTATGGTTATGGTTATGTTTATGGTTATGGCATTGTAGGGTGAGGGGAGTAAGCGCTTCACGTCGCTCCTCCTATCACCTCGACCCACCCCAATCACCATCTCCTCCCCTCTTGAGTATCCAAGTGATGCACCCCATTGCATATTCACAATTGGATGTAGTTCGGTTGACATCTTTAAGAATGGCTCTCCTGTCAGGACGAAGGGGTAAAAAAGTGCCACCTCAAGGTGCGTTCTTATTAATTGTAATGCTTTCATTGTGTTGTATTTCTTGTACTTGTGCTTGGTTGCATTGTGTGTGGTTGCTTTCTGGTATTATTTTAGGTTAGAGAGTTCCATATATATTGAGTTCGTGGCTCTATGTTCAAAACTCCGTGTGGATGTCAACCAAGCTTTGTTGGATGCATTGCGGTGCGTAGAGGAAGCATCCACCCGTACTATGAATTTGTTCGCCATGTAAGTTTACTAAACTAGTTATAGCTTTCTTGGTGGTTGCCTGATGATTAGGGCTAGGGGTTTTGTTATTTTACTAAACTAATTTTGGCTTTCATTCATAGTTGGATGGAGTATGTGATTCCAAGAGAGCACGTGCATGATGTATGTTTCGTGGATAGTCTGTGGTTTCCATACATCAATATGATTGAGCCACAAGACGATGGTGTTTCGTTGAGAAATTACTTTGATAGCTGCGATCCCACGAGGGCCACATTTATATTTCTTCCAGTGCTTGTGAGGTTTGTAGTCCCTTTATGCATACTTAATGGAAGTGACAAATCATAGCCCTTTGATGCACTAGTTTTAATAGCAATCTTTGATGTACAAGTCACATTGGTCCCTTTTTGTGGTCTTCAACCCTATGCTAAAAAGGGTTGAAAAATTACTTGGTGATCAGGGCGCCATCCTATGCCTTGACTCGTTGGAATGCACTGATTTCACGGCATGTCTACCCTATGTACACAGGTATCTTAACAATCTATATGCATCCATGTAATATGTTGTGTCACATATGTATTATGTTCATCTCTTTTGTGTCTATGTTTCAGGGCCGTGTTCGCATTATCGAGGCTTTGTACTGATCCAACGTGCACCAAGTTTCTATCGGACGTGGATAAAATGAAGCTCATCCACATTAAGGTGTGTCACTATAGTATTAAAGTAATGATGTCACTTAGAAATGTAACATAGGGAAGTTCACATAAAGATGACTAGAATCTCTTTTCACAGGCCCCTCAACAAACAAATGCAGTAGATTGTGGATTCTATGTGATGGCTTTCATAAGACTACTCATCGAGGGTGGCGTGGTTGGGAAACCAACCAAAAACTAGGTAAGCCTATACTGGTATAATTGCTTTTGCTATGCGACTTTGAATGGTCTAGTGTGCATACGTCAATCCATAATCAACTTATCGTATTGCAGTTAACAAGAAAATGGTTCAATGCCACCTATGTTACAACTTTGAAGGAGGACCTTTACCAGTGGGCACTTGGAGTGTTGGAGAGGTGATCTTGTGTGGATTATATGGTTATGGACATTTACTTGGTTTGTGGCAGTCATGGACTTATGGTCTCACTTATGGTCATGTACTTGGTTTGTGGTAGACATGTACTCACTTGTCAAGGTCTTATGGTCTCTTATGTAATGATACATATGCAAGGTTTCAATTGTGTTGTTTTTTCATGTAAAGGTTTCTTTTATGTCAAGTTTTTTTATGCCAAGGTAATGCTTTCATGCTATGGTTTGGGGTTTATTACATCATGGTTTCACATGGGCAAGTTTGGGGTTTATGCTATGGTTTATGGTTTATAACATCATGGTTTGATTTGTTAAGTTTTTTAATGCAAGGTTTCATTTGTTAGGTTTTTTTATGTCAAGGTAATGCTTTTATTATGTCATGGTTTATTACGTCATGGTTTATGCAAGGTTTCATTTGTTAAGCTTTTTTATGTCAAGGTAATTCTTTTATGCTATGTCAAGGTAATGCTTTTATTACGTCATGGTTTATTATGTCGTGGAGCTATTCTCCTCCATCTACATGCTTTTATTTTCATGCAACACTTAGTGACTATTAAGAGACATTATCTTATGCTGCATTCTTGTTCGTGCCTTTTTGTTTGACATAGTCTTACTCAACTCACTTCAACATAGTTCCTTGTTTCATGTACATGGCTAAAATTGGATGATAGATTTAGAATAGCTAAGTGAGGGGGGTTGAACTCAACTCACTCTACTCTCTTTTGAGAGAGTTGAATCCGACCATGAAACATGTAATAAAGTAAACTAAAAAGAGCTATGAACCAAAATACTCAAATGCAAAATGAAAGATGATGCGACTCCAAGGTTTAACGAAGAGTTGCATGAGAAAGAAGGAGGTTCGGTTGACATGGACACAAATAAGGTGTGGAAGTTAAACTCAAAGTAAACTCAGGATTAAGAAGAAATCTTAAGTCCTCTTTTAAGCTCAAATGAGAACTTGAAAGCTACATACAAGTCTTAAAGTTCTAGAGCTATCTAAGTACTAGGCTTATATTGAAATTATGACCTATCCTTGGAGGTGAATATTGTTGTATACTTTTAGCCAAAAAAGAGGACCAAGAGTGGCATTTGCATATGTAAAGTTTCCTTGTATGCATCTATGTGCCCATGATGAATTGTTGTCATTTGCCATACATTATGCAAGCATATGCAAATTTTCTACCATCAAAGTTTGTGTGAACACATTGATAGGGACGAATGCAAAGTTTGCCATACACATTGTTAGAGACGAATGAAAAGTTTATTGTGTCAAGGTTTATTATGTCTTTGTTTATTATGTCAATGAATAGAACGAATGCAACGAAAGCAATGAGCACATGCTTGCATCTTCGCGCAACGAGCACATGGTTAATGCTTTAGGATCTTATGATATGGTTTAGGGTACCTGGTTTAGGGTAATGGTTCAGGCTTTAGTGTTTGGACAATGAATAGAACAGATTGAAGAATGAGACACCAAAATCAACAATGAGATGCCAATGGGATTTCACTTAAATGGATAATCATGTGTACAATACAAACATTCTGAACCTAGATGCCAAAACTTCTGTGATCGTGGACCCATCAGGGAACGAGAGAGAAAATTGTCGCTCCTCATTCTCATTGTTGTAGGTGCAATACAAAATACAACAAGTGCCAATGTAAGACTCACCATACAATTGCACCACCCTACCGATCAAGATAGAATCCGCTGGACAAGGAGCATACCGCAAGGATAGAGGGAGCAGTGCATGGCAAGTATGGCATGAATACACTGCCAGAGGGTCCACCAAAAATGTTTTGGTGCAGCAACGAGGACAATATATCCGCGGTTTTGGGCTAAACCTTACACGACCCCTCCCTCGTTGATGCTTGCGCCTTAACACGCCTGTGATAGATGGATGCTTGGGTTGTGATGAAGACTCCCCCCTCTCATTTGGACGATGGCGATGATCCTTGCCATGCCCTAGGCGTGTCTGCGTGACATTTTCCTGGATCTGATAGATCCTACCCTTTTTAGGCATGTCAATCTCCTGTGGTGTGAACATGTGAACAAGAGACTCTTTAGCACTTTCCAATTGGCGCATACAAGCATCCATCTGTGCCACTGTGTAGGATGGAATCCCGTCCTTGATCCTCTGAAGGAGCCCTCTAAAGTCTGCGATGGAGGACATGAGATCCCCTTCCTGCACACCACCATCGGAACCTGGTCTCTCCAATCTTGGGATTTCATCTCCACCTGGTCTTTCCTTTATGTCATCAAAGGCATGCGCACTATCGATGATCGGGAGAACCTCATGAAGGTGAGGAAAATAGCTCTTCAAGATGAGCCTCAAACCATGAAGATGTTTATAGTCAATCGACCAATCAGGGCAATCACAGTAGTTTGATTGTACACTTACATGATACCATTTTTCATGTTGGGTTGTGCTCGCTATTTTAAACAACATGGTCCCCTCGTTAATGACTTGAAGAGAGGAGGGATCTTGCTCATACCACTGAAGAATCTTCTCCCCTACTGCCAATCTAGCCGTATGACTCTTGCTTGACCCATAGACTTTGAAGCGATCAGAATCGGCTGGCATAAAAAACATATATAAGACAACAATGCGTTTCAAGGAAATGTCAAATGTGGAAATAGAAAGGAAATTGACCACATTACCTATCTCTTGCTTTTGCTTGAAAAAATCCAAAGCCGATCCACCCATTCTAGACCCTGATGACGAGTCACCAACAAGGGCGTGCAGCAGATCCAAAATGGACCTGTTGATCCTAGCATCAAGCAGAGTACTTGATATATTGCCAAAGTCTCTCAATGAGGTTGGTTGTGTCGACATTGCCATGTGGAAACATGTGACCAAACTTGGGCCATCTTGCATGCCAAATACAATCTTTCCCACACCATCCATTGGTAATGTATCGGCCCACATTTGGATGAGCGGAATAATGATGAAGCAATTGCTCAAACATATCATCGAACTGCGACTCTGTAGGGCAATGCATAAGATTGGACAAAGAGGCATACACATGATCGCGCTCATCTGTAGGGACCTTGATTCACGCAAGAACATGTGAAGTACTCATTGTCAAGCTCATGGAATTCACAAAAAGACAATGCTTAAAAGTAAAATGATATTGAAAAGGTGTACCTGTGGCAAGAGATTTTCAACCCATGCTTTCTTTGTGTGGAGCCAGCATAGAATAATATGGCATGCGCATTGACGTTTGTTGCCACCAAGGTAGTCAGTGGTCCAACAATGAGGGTCTTCCAGAACAACCTTCGAGAGCGCCTCCAGCTCTGGTTGGGACTTATCAATCACCTGGGCAGTAGGGCGAATATCTCCCATCCTAGAGAGGACTAGTCTCATGGTGATTTGCAAAGCCATAATCTCTTGCTTTGACCCATTGTCACTAGTGCATAGCATAAACCAAATAGGGATACCCACCCCATGTTGGTTTGGTAAAACCGCTGCATAAAGCAGAAGACCAAACACATTGGTCTTGAATGTGCTATCGATTGCCCAAGCATTGTTCTTTGAGAACCTCTTACTCATTTGCAACATCCATTCATCTTGGACTATCAGTACGAATGGTTTGTCCTTGTCCTCTATGGCATGAGGATTGTATGGTTGGCAATAGAGTACCTAAAAGACCATGTAGATGATACTATCAAATAGATGTACTAATTTTCGCAGCTTATAAACATTAATGAGAATATGACAAATACCTTGTTTTGATCTCGTAGACGGAGAGCCTCCAAATACATTGCCATCCAATCATCCTTCGAGAGTTTGCCTGCAGCAGGACGACACGTAGAACATTGACGCTCAAAAGCAACCTAATATCATAGAGCAATGGCTTAGAAGGTAACATACCTTCAGTTTGCATTTGGTATGATAGTGTCTGTACCTCCCTTGGTATCATGAAGAACCTATAAATGACACGATCCAATGAAGATGCATTTTTCAAATGAAACCGCTCCTTGGTTAGGCTCATCTTCGCGACGTGGTGACATGTCCCAACGTCAAACAGGTCATCCTTACAACAATCAATCACAATTGGATGCACCAGCAAGTGATACAAGTCAGCACGAGATCCAGGTACATGATCCTCGTGTGGTCCATGGACCCGTATAGTGACATCATGGAGATCGTCTTTGTACTCGATCTGCACCTTGAAAGGGCAACCACATTTCTTCGAGGTTCGCAACATACGGATTTGGGAGCCCTTTCGAGTTGCTCTACCACTGCGATGACATGCATATTCCACTATTGTCTTCCCTAAACCATGCTTTTTGGTCAAGCGGACCTTGCCCAACCTAACATTGTGTTCAAGCATGATTTCTTGAAGCCTCTGCTCAACAAGTGATCTATCTACAGTAAGCTCCAAGATGGGTGCTCTTCTTTCCAGAACCTTCCCATGAACTAAAAATGGGCCTTTATAACCATGGGGCCTTTATAACCATGGGGCCTTGTGAACACCTTGCAAGTACACCCACCGATGAGATTTCTCACATACGCAAGAGGAATGCCATGCCTTCTCAAGTCAGTACACCACGTGGATTTGATGGAATAAATTGTGACATTGATACCCTCGTGAGCACCTGTAACCTTGTTTATGTGATTTTCAAGGAATATGCTCTCCCACTCCTCTATACATGCAATGCGCAATGATGGCTCTGATTTCAAGGCCAATGTAATGTGTCCATCGCCATTTCTACCAATGCAAAGACCTTCTTTGATTCTTCTCCACTTCTTCAAGTCGAGCAACTCCCTCCTATGGAGTTGCTTGAGCACCTCCAATGTGATGGCCTTCTGCCCGCTCAAATCACTGACCATCAAGCCGTAAGTCTCTCTATTGAAAGAGAAGTACTTCGATGAGGTATAGATAGCTGGGCTTGGTGCATTGATAGTGATTTCTTGTGGTGCTGAATCATTGTCTCCACTTAAGAAATCAAGCATCTCAACCTCATCACTTGATGATCCATCTGATGTCTCTTCATCGGTGTCGAGATCATCGATCTCAATGTCACTTTCCATAATCCATGCGTGTTGACTACATACGTATATATCACCAAAACATCATTCCAATGTCACAATGCATCCAATGCAAATATGAGAGGAAGAAAGAGAGAGAGATATGCACCTTGTAGTGAAAGCCATGAGCAAGAAATCGCAATATGAACCTCAAACCTTTGTTCCAATGATCTCGTGAGCTTGTATGCACTTGGAATATAGGCCTCAAACCTCCATTCACAACAACACACGAATGCGCCCTGCGTGCAGGATTTTCATGTGGGTAATACCGAGAGCTTTTCGGCTTTCGGTTCCAGGTCGACACAGTTTACTTTAATGGCTGGGTTTACTATTATGTCTAGGTTTACTTGTAGTCTACGATTCAAAAACTTGTATTAGAGATAGTGGGCCCCCCAGAATCTACTATCTTCTTACTGCCAGCCCATGCAATCAATTTCAACCGGCTGGCATTGCATTTATAATCCTGGGATGGGTTTACTTTTGTATGTGGCAGCAAACATCCCCAAATTTCGAGACGTCGTTCCTCCGTCAGATCCCATTTTCCGGTTGGTTGGGTTTCCATTTGTTGGTTGGGTTTTTAAATCTGGTTGGGTTTACTTCTGCATAAAGTAGCAGCTCGAATGCGTGCCTTTTTTAGGGGTCAACGAGAGCCGTTGATCCCAACTCCCTGAGGTCATAAAGACCCTGTGGGAGATAGTGCTGAGCCCCCCCCCCATGTGCGCAAATTTGACTAGGTCCAATTTTATGCCATTCGGAGCCGTTTTTAGCCTTTTTTGTCGTATGTTTTCAGCGTTAGCACTTTGGAGCCTCAAGTCTCTCTCTGTCTTCGCGATTCTCATCCTCTAGCCTCTCTCTATCTTTCTCATCCTTAGTTCTTGACTGTTTTTGTTGAAGTACTCTAGTCTCTTCTCTTGCCTCTCTCTCCCCTCTCAATCTCTCTCTAGCTCAAGCTATCTCAAGCTAAAACTTTCTCAAGCAAGCCTCTCTCTCTCAACCTCAAGCTCTCCCTCTCAAGCTCAAGCTTAAGCTCTATCCTCTCTCTCACACCATCCTCTCAAGCTCTCTCTCTATCCTCTCTCTCTCTCTCTCTCTCTCTCTCTCTCTCTCTCTCTCTCTCAACAATATGTCATTGTAAAGACATCAACAACTGGAAAATCCGATGTATATACTCTTTGAGGCTTATGTCATGCAAACAATGTTATACGGGGTTGAATTATGGGACGGAAGTATTTCAACGAGTATGTGAGATGATATCGAGAAACTACAGAAGAGCTTCATTCATCGATATTTGGGAATGAGGACCACCACCCGGTACTCTACATTACTAATAGAAGCTGGTTGTTTACCGATTGAATATCATGGGCTGATCCATGTGTTGAGGTATATTCAAAAAGTAAAAGGGATACATGAAGATCGCCTACCGTGACAAGCATGGGAAACATGCAAAACCCCAAAAAAGAACTACAAGAGCAAGTTTCTGGCCTCTGGGTGGATGCTAGATATCAGGAAGTGGTTCAAGAAATGGAACCTAGAGAAATATTTGGAGGAAGAAGAGATCTCATGGGAGCACATGGAGAGGGACTTCAAAGCCTCACTATGGCAGAAATGAGTTACAAATGCAAAGCATAAAAAGTTCACGTACTACTGTGAGAAAATCATGTGCTACAGCAAAGAGGCTTTCATCGATGCAAAAGAAACAAAACAAGCCTACTTTATCATCCCTATGACTTGGGCGCAGAGGTCCAATTTAGCCAGAATTCGTATGCGATCCCACTCCCTGGAAGTAGAGAAAGGAGCATGGACAGGCATTCCAAAATCAGCCAGATGCTGTACGCTATGTGCTGATTTATAGGCCATTGAGGATGAAGAACATGTACTTCTTAAGTGCCCCAGCTACACGCACATCAGAGGAAGATTTGAGTCTCTCATGAGGACGCAAGATAACATATGCAGTCTCCTGAACAAGTCTAACCAAAAAAACACTAGGCAAGTATGTTACAGAGGTGCTCACACATCGAGAGCACTTGCTAACCTTAAGAGGATGATGTAACTTTATGGTCCCATGGGCCTTTGGCCCCCCCAGGACACTAATACAATCTCTCTCTCTCTCTCTTTTCTCTCTCCATCATGAAGGAAAAACATGAAGCCTTCGAGTTGAATGCCATCGATGTGGAGAGAGATACCAAGAAGACCAATTCTCACCATTGGACGTGCAAGTATTGTGGAAAGCGGTACACAAGCAGCTCTACAAGGCTTCTCCAACACTTGTCCAAGATAGGTAGGCAAGAAAAGTAATGCAAGGAGATTACTTCAACACATTGCGGATGAGATACGTAGCAAAATGCCGCAAGTAGACAAGCATCAAGTGTTTCCCTCTTCCATGAAGAGGCCTCCAACATCTCCACCACCACTCAAGTCTCTTTTGGTGGCTCGGCCTCGGGTGAAGCATCTATGAGTGGCTCCGAAAGTGGCACCGGCAAGAGACAAAGAGCGGAATCCCAAGGGCATGCACCATCAGCAAGACAAAATTCTCTCACACAAGCACCCGGTAGTGTGGGAGGATCGGTGGCTTTCCTTAGAGAGCGCCAAGAAACTTGCAGACATAGAGATTGCACGCACCATCATTGAGTGCAATCTTGCTTTCAATGTCCTCAACAATGAGCAATGGAAGAGGATGGTGCGTGCAATTGCCAGTGTCGGTCCATGCGAGGGGTGGAGTGGTGTGAGCTATAAGGAGATGCGCACCACAAAGATAGATGAAGAGAAGGAGAGATCATTGATAGAGCACTCTCTCCCATAAGAGCCGCATGGTCAAAGTATGGATGCTCCATTCTCTCCGATGGATGGAGAGACCGCACCAAAAGAGGCATAATCAACATTTTGGTCTCTTGCCTCCTTGGCTCTTACTTCCTATGCATAGTTGCCACCCGAAACAGAAACGGAATGGGAAAAACCGGCGTTTGGAGAAACGGCCCAAGGGGAAAATGGTCGAGAAATGAAGTTTTGTTTTCATACTACTCAATTGTATCAAAAAGTCATGATTCAAACTTTAAAGTGTAGACAACATGTTTCATAATAGACATGACAATTTACAAAACACCTAGACAAGATACATCACAAGACACCACCTGCCCAAATTTCAATCATCAATGATCGTACAAAAGAGTCTATATACATGTATCATCAATGATCTATCATCAAACAAGAAACATCAAGCTGAAGATGCTGAGCCCTTGGAGGCATCATCCTCAGAGTCCCCATATGGTGTATCCTCCTCCTCCACGGAACTAATCTCGGACGAAGAGGACTCTGCATCTGCTTCTGCTTCCATTGCAGCGCTCGTCCCAACATCTGGAGCTCTCCTCCCTCTCCGTCGCGCTGACCTTGTGTCGTGGGCTAGAGCAATAGCTTCCTCATATAACATGGTGTACAAAGCCCACTCCTCTTGTGGGATATCTGGAATATCCCGCACCTTTTCAATGTCAAACTTATCGACATTCACCTGAGAGAGCTCCGGGGAGAGCGACAACTTGTCAAGCAACTGCAAGTTGCAATGACAAAATACTAGCTTCTCAAGCTGTGTTGTGGTGAGCTTGTTTCTCTTCTTGGTGTGGAAGAGAGCCCATGTACTCCAATTCCTCTCACATGGACCTATAGCACAATCCACTAGGTGGGAGCTAGTCCATTGAAGGAGTTTGAAGTCTTGAAACTCTTGGAGAAAGATTGAGAGATAGTCCACCAAAGAAGATTGAAGTCTTGAAAGAATAGGAGCTCCGCTCATGTCCCATTGTTGAGTGCATGGGTTGATTTGCTATCTAAGATATAAGCGTAATCAACCAAGCAGGGCCCTTGCTTTTCCATTGTGCTTAGGACTAGGAGTTTGTGAGGTAGGCATCCAAAATAAGCATGGCTAGATGAGAAAGTACTAGAATGTGGATAGTGGATCCCATTTTATCTAACGGCATTGTTCCACAATGGATGACTAAGCCATTGGGTGCTTGAGAGAGTGAGCTACCGTAATCATGCCTACCCTGTAGTCCATATCATCTTTCCACAGTAGAATGACAAGTTCCACTGGGGGCTTGGGAGATGTAGCCGCCACAAGCATGAAACTAAGTATGTATACATTTAACATTTAAAAACAAAGGCTTTGCACAATGCATAAAAGTTTCATAGATTACTCAATTTAGTCATTATAAGCATTGACAATGTGTTGGCTATCTTTAAGTTGGATACCCTGCATCCAACAAGCATCTTCAAAAGGGCAAATTTTAAATTTAACAAGATATCATCGAATATGCTTACCATTGCGCAACACTTTGTCTTCATGGCATAGGATAGACTCTGGCTGGAGTACTTCCTCTTGACCTTCGAATTCTGGTGGATCTTCAACAACCGGTTCCTTGGGTGGCTCTCCTTTGTAAGGGTTAAGTAAGCTTACATGAAAAGCATTGTGTATGAGCCAGTGATTAGGTAACTTTAATAGATAAGCCATCTCATTGATGAGCTAAATGATTTGAAAAGGGCCATAATAACGTTGCTAATTTAGCATAGTATTTTTGATGACCTGTAGGATTCTTACCCGAGCCATACTTGAAGCGGGCCTTGGGAAACTTAAGTAGTACCCAATCATTTTCTTTGAAGGTCAAGGCTCTTCTGTGCTTATCAATAGCAACCTTTTTCTTTTGTTGCGAGATGAATATAGCATTTTTTATCTTTTGAAAAGAATCTTGAAGATATCTACTATATTCATCAGTAGCAAAAATTTTATCATGTGTCTTAAGGAGCAAAGGAGGTTTACTTTTCCCTTCAATTATTTCAAAGGGAGTAATACCTATAGATGTATGCACAGCATTATTGTAGGCATACTCTACGAGAGAGAGGTAAAAATTTCTCCCATTGAGAACGTTGATCTACCTCCGTGACATATGCTCTGAGTAGATCAATGATAGTAGAGTTAGCTATTTCACTTTGGCCATCCATTTGAGGGTGATAGACCGAAGAGAAATTAAGCTTCATCCCTAAATTCTCAAATAGACCCTTCGAGAAATTACTGGTCATTCTAGGGTCTCTATCTGACACTATTGAAAGAGGCAAGCCATGATACTTAAAAATATGAGAAGAGGTTTGCCATTTGATGGGCCTTAATTGTCTTTTTGACAGGTATGAAATGAGCTTGTTTGCTAAAGCTGGCAACAATGGTCCATATCCCATTGCTTTGGAGAGACTTGGGTAATCCAAAGAGAAAATCCATGGATATACTCTCCCACGGTGCATCAGGAATTGGCAAAGGTTGAAGCAATCCAGGTTGCTTCCCTCTTATCATATCTTATCGTTTGGCAAACCATGCATAGTGAGACATAATCTTGTATGTCTCTCTTCATGGTAGGCCAATAGAAATATGTTTCTATATCATGAAAATTAGTTTGAATACTCCTATGACCAGCATATGGAGGAGCATGAGATTCAAACATAACTTTATCACGGAGAGAGTGAGTTACACAAAGTTGATTGTGATAGAGAAGATAGCCATCTTGAAGAGAGTATGGCTCTTGGGTCTTCTCTAAAGCAAGTGCAAATATCACATCCCTAAAGTCTACATCAGTAGCATATTCATGTATCATACTAGAGAGATCGTTATGAGTAGCATAGAGACAACATTAACTCTTGGGTCTACGTGGTAATGCATTAGCTATTTGATTATGCTTGCCTAGAATGTGAGCAATATGAAAATGAAATTGAGAAATGAAGTTTGCCCACCTCATTTGTTTGTCGGAGAGCTTTGTTTGAGTCATGAAATATTTGAGGCTTTGACAGTCCACCCGTAGGATGAAGGGAGTACCTAAGAGATAATGCTTCTAAACTTCTAGAGCATGTAGAACTACTAGAAGTTCTTTTTCATAAATGCCTATTGTTTGTTCATGGGCACTTAATCTCCTGCTTTCATATGCTATGGCATGCCCTTCTTGAAGCAACACAGCTCCAAGAAAGTCACCACAAGCATCACAATGAACCTCAAAAGGCTTGGATAGATTTGCTAGCTTAAGCACAGGTTGAAAAATAAGCTTTTGCTTAAGCAAATCAAATGCATTTTGCTCCTTATTGGTCCATACATATTTGACCTTTTTCTTTGTAAGGTCATGGAGTGGACTAGCAATAGAAGAAAATTTCTCAATAAAGCACCTATAATAGGCACACATGCCTATAAAATTTCTTAACTCATGTAGATTCTTTGGGCTCATGCCATTCTTTTATTACCTCAAGCTTTGTAGGATCCATATGGATTCCACTTTGAGAGATAATATGACCTAAGTACTGAATCTCTTTCAAGAAGAATTCACTTTTCTTTTTATTAATATATAACTTGTTGTCTCTTAAGGCTTGGAATATTACCTCTTGTAAATGGTCCTTATGCTCTTCAAGCGACTGCGAGTAGATGATGATATCGTCAAAGAAGACTCCCATGAATTTGCAGTAGGGCCGAAAGATCTTCTCCATCATTCGGTTAAACATGGTTGGAGCATTGGTTAATCTGAATGGCATTACAAGATATTCATAAAGACCAAATGTGGTTCAAAAAGTAGTCTTTAGAATATCTTGGTCCACTATACGAATTTTATGATAGCCACTCTTGAGATCTATTCTACTGAAGTAGAGAGATGCTTGTAGCTTGTCGAATAGGTCTTCTACCCGTGGAGCGGGAGACCTATTCTTAATAGTGAGTCTATTTAGTGCTCTATGGTCGACACACATGCGATAGGTGCCGTCCTTCTTTTCCACTAATAGAACTGGTGAACAAAAAGGAGACGAGCTAGGCCTTACCATTCCTTTGTCCACTAATTCATTCACCTGCCTCATTATCTCCTCTTGTTGAGCTTGTGAAACTCTATAAGGAGGCTTGTTAGGAGTTGAACTTCCACGAACTAACTCAATGGTATGGTCATCATCACCTCTTTTAGGAGGTAATTCACTTGGTATATCATCTATAAAAATATCTTGGAATGGTTAAAAGAAGTTAATTAGTTTAGCTTCCTCATCCATTGTACTATTAGGTTCCTTTTGGTTATGCTTGACATCTTTGACAAAAATCATGTAACCACAAACAGAACTCTTCATTGCTTTATCAAAAGCCACGTTATCTACAAGGGGTATAGTGCTCCCCATGTCACTAAAATAATTTTTTGCAATAATTTTGTTCCTATAGATGAGTGTAGTAGAGCTTTAGATGGGTGTAGTAGAGCTTTAGATGCATGGTTTTTCATGACTCAAAACAATTATTAATTGCAAGAGTATGTTGATAGATATCAAGAGATATTGCTTAAGGTTCTTGATCATATTCTTGATTTTTTACAAGTCCATAAGTTTATTTTGGATCTAAAAGAAACTCTTAGATCTCTTGTTAGAAAGGAAAAATGTGCTACCTTAAATAAGGCTGTGGAGTTAGCAATTGTGCTTGAGGATGGCAAGAAATTCCTTGTGGGTGGTAGCCAAAAATCCTCTTGGACCTAGACACCTAGAACTTCAATGCCAAGCACCTCTACTCTACCCTCTACTAGTGAAGGTAAGGAGACTAAAGCAATTCATATGATTAATACTACAAAGGGAACCAAAACAAAGGTTTTTACCATGGCAAAAAGAGCCTTTAATTGATCTATTTCAACTTCATAGCAAAGAGATAAAGCTATGAAGGAAGGTTTGTGTTACATATATATGGGATGCAACATAAATAGAAAGAATGTCCCAAGAAATCCAAGATCATGGCTAGGATGATGCTAAATCTAATCCAAGAGTTGGAGAAAATTTAAGATGACATGTTGGATGAAAAATAGCAAGATTATCCTAATTGTATTCTAGAAAGGCTCCTAGTATGTAGCAGATTTTGCTTTATCCTTCTCAATTTTCCTCCACCATTGATAAGCGACATTGAGGAATTTAATTCTACCATATCAAAGCTGCAAGCATTGCTCCCACTTGAAGAGCCACTACTCTATTGCATTAGCTATGTTGGCCACTACATTCCCATAGTATTCTGAAGGTTTTATTCTTTGATTTTCCATCTTGTAAGCCCTAAAAACAAAGGAACTTTAGTCAAGGTTTTTAGCTCCTTAGCAACACCCTCACTAATTTCTACTTCTGGTGAGCTTGTCACAGTCTTATACCATGAGTATGGACCCACTTTTTAGTCAATTCTTTCATTTGAGTAAACAAGTAAATCATAGTGGATTCCATAGATACTATACAAGTGACCCTATTGGCCACATTTATGGTTTTGTCTTGCTCAAGCATTGGCTCATCAAAATCATGATGTGGTGAAGTTTCTTCCTCCACGTTTTTTTTCTCTCTTGTTTTTTTTTGTTTTTGTTTTCAAATCCACAATTCTACTCATTTATACACACAATATCTATAGCCTAATTCTCGCTTTTCAAGTCCCAAACACAAGCACTTCAATTGGAAATAGAATAATTACAAGAGAAATTGATTTCCTAGAATCACTAGATACATTGCAAGCATTTCTAAAGCTTAAAACCACTTATCTATTATCAATTTCACACTCAAATTGCTCACTAGAAACGGTCTTGCTGGGTCAAAAAGAAGTCTTGATCTTGTTTGTTTGACTCCACGATACTCTAGCTTTAAATAGGCTCAATTTTGAGGAGATTTGATGCTCCAAACTTGAGTTGATGTATGGGTGTAAGAGAGAGAGGGTAGTGGCTCTAGAGAGAGGGATTTATCCCATATATAGTGTGGGGAGGAGAAATGATAAGGTATAAATATCATAAGGTGAGTAGGCAATTAGCAAAGGCATGAGGGCAAGAGAGGTTGTGTGATGCATGTGCCTCTTGCTCAGTGGGGGGTTTTCATTTGCACTGCATGTGTCACACATCAACCCATTGTTGTACAGCTATTGTGTGTGACTTTCAAGGTGCATTGTCATATGGCTATACTATTGGGTGAGATGGCTAAGCACTATCATGCCTCTGTGGGTCCATTATGGGAGGTATTCATGCATTTGACTTGCTTGAATACCAAGTGTGAGATGCTTGCAAACACCAAACCTTTTGATAGATGGTCAAGAACACGATGTGAGCTTAGACCTCTAGTTTTTTCCCCAAATTCCAACCCCACCACTATATCAAGATAATGGAGTATGCATGTGTGTGACTCTCCTTCAATCCATATAGCCCTAAGTTACCAATTAAGGAGCCTTTTTAATAATAGAGTACACACGTATGTGACTCTCCTCCAATCCATATAGCCCTAGGTTACCAATTAAGGAGACTTTTTAATAATAGAGTATGCATGTGTGTGACTCTCTTCCAATCCATATAGCTGTAGGTTACCAATTAAGGAGCCTTTTTAACAAGAGTAGGTTCACACTAAGGTAAACTACACAAGAGAACACTTACTTGATCCCAAAACTATTGGCCCTTGGCTAACCCTTGAATTGTGAACCTTGGTCGGTTTGGCCCTTGCCCGTGCACATACGATGTAACTATCAAGTCTAGGTAATTGGACTCAAATAAAAATTATTTCAATTCTAATATCTTCAATGGAAATGTTGATTATTTGTGCTTTTTTTTTTTGAAAATTTCACTTTGCCATAATAGCTAATTTTGTGTATTATGCTTCTTATTTCCTCTATGAGGCAAATCTCTATAATAAAGGGGAAAATAAATTGCAAAACTTTGTGAAATCATGTGGCTAGATAGATAATTACCTCTAGTGAAAGCACCTCTTTTTGAATGCATGCAATGGGTTGGCATTCTAAATTCTAAACACTTCTTCATTTGTTTCTTTTTTACCTTAATTGTTATCCAAGGGTGATATGAAATTTTCATGTCCTTTCAACTTAGTCCATTGAAACGACAACTATAGGATTTCCTTAACTTTTATAGCACAATTTTGTGACAAAATAGAGAGAGACTTCACTAAGAGAATTTGCATCAAGATGAGACTAAGTGCTTGAGACTTCAGAGACTGAGCGAAATGAACATGAAAATGAGTATACAAGGACTCTTCCCCACTCAAGTTGCTCCTCATATTAGCATGCTTTGATGCTATTGGACCTGCTTGATTTCTTGCCAAGAGCATTCTTTTCTTCATGTTGGACTAGGGTGGGAGCATTAAGACAAGTTTCCATTGCATCAAGGGAAAGGTAAGGTACACGGTATGGTCCCTTCTTCTCTCTCTTACTCTCCATCTTTGTATGATTCAATTATGGGGACATGGACCCTTCTAGAATGTTTGGAACCTCATGAGTCACCTAAGGCTTTAGCCTTTAGGTCCTTACATTAATAAGTCCTTTTCTAGCATTAGTCTAACCTACACTGCCTTGGATTTGCTACACTTTACAATAAATTTTAATATAATGACTTAGCTCAAAATACTTTTCAAGCTAAGCAGTTTAACTTACTAAAATTGAATTTTAAAAAATATTTAGTCGTTGCTTATAATAAAACATGAGTAAGCAAACTTTCCCAAGCTAGCTTGAGTAGTCCCCTGCCTTAAGCTACTCCCCAGATTAAGCTAGCCCCTAGCTTAAGCTACCCCTAGCTTAGGTTACCTCTCTAACCTAACTCTATACCCCTAGCTTAGGCTACCTCTCTAACCTAAGTCTCTAGCCCTAGCTCCTAGCTTAGGCTACCTCTCTAACCTAAGTCTCTACCCCTAGCTTGTCAACTTATATTAGCTTCTTTTGAGACTTTTGTGCTAACCTTTGGGCTTAATGAAGCTTATATTTAGGTCATTTTCAGCTTCATTCTCATTGCTCTTGGTAGACTATTTTGGCTTGATGTCCTTTTTGGGACTAGTCTATGGCACATTAGATATCTTGACCCTCATTCCCTTTTATTTTCTCATTTTAAGTGTCCAACTTAAAATAGGAAAATCATGTGGTAAAGTCAAATATTAAACCTCATGATATTACCTCTCCCTTGAAATCATAGTCATCCTTGACTATGATATCAAATCTCATGATATTACCTCTCCCTTAAAATCATAGTCATCCTTGACTATGAGGTCGAGAACATAAAGTCTTTGCCATTACTCAATGTTTTTTGAGTGGGTACAGGATCCCTTTTTACCGGGTGACATCATTCCAAAATGGATCGCTAGTCCATTTGGTGCTTGAGAGACTTAGATGCCGCAAGCATGTCTTTCTTATAGTCCCTATCACTATCATTCTAGACTGGAGTGGCAAGTTCTATTCGGTGCTTGTTGGCAGACATGGCTGTTGCAAGCATGATCTTAAGCATGCATACTTTAAACATTGATAATTTAAAGAGAAGTGAGTCATTTAAAATTAAAAATTTGCACAGTATATTGAATACATGAAGTTACTCAATTGAGTCACTATATGCTTTGACAAGGTGTTGGCTATCTTTGAGTTGGTTGCCTCTCATCCATCTAACATCCTCAAATGGATAATTTTTAAACTTAACAAGATAACCATAGAGAGTCTTACCATTATGCAACACTTTATCTTCATGTCATAGGATGGACTGATTGGAGTACCTCCTCTTGACATTCAAACTCTGGTGCATCTTTAATAATCAATTCTTTGGGTGGCTCTCATTTGTATTGATTGAGTAGACTTACATGGAGGGCATAGCGTATGAGATAGTGATTGGGTAGCTTAAGTCTATAAGCCATATCATTGGTTTTGGCTTAAAAGGGACCATAGTATCTTTTTGCTAGTTTAGCATAATACTTTTGATGGCCCATAGGGTTCTTACCTGATGTGTACCTAAGGAAAACTTTGGGAAATTTTAATAGTACACAATGCTTTCTTTCAAGGTTAAGGATCTTTAGTGCTCATTGGCAGTAGCCTTTTGTGTTTGTTGTAAGATGAGTATAGCATTCTTGATCTTTTGAATAGAATCTTAAAAATCTCCACTACACTCGTCAGCAAACAATAAATATCTTTCCATGAAATTTAAGTAGCAATGGACTTGTGTATCTCCCTTCAATTATCTCAAAGAGGTCCTTGCCTATAGAAGCATGCATAGCATTATTATACGCATACTCTACAAGGGGTGAATATTTCTCTCATTGAGATCATTGATCTAATTCCATGACATAGGATTTTAGTAGATCAAGGATAGTGGAATTAGCTATTTCACTTTGGCCATTTGTTTGTGAGTGATAGGCCAAAAAAAAATCTAGCTTAGTCTCTAGATTTTAAAAGAGACCCCTCCCAAAAATACTAGTCATTCTAGGTTCTTTATCGAACACCATTGGAGTAGGCAAGCCATGGTATTAAAAGATTTGTGATATGAAGAGGATTGTCATTTGATGGGCCTTAATAGTTTTCTTAGTATGTATGAAATGAGCTTGTTTGGTTAACTTGTCAACCATTGTCATGAAATTTAATATTTGACATTTCAAAAATGATTATCCCATTTTAAACTAGCCACTTAAAATGAAACAATGATAAGGGAATAAAGGTCAAGATATTCATGAGCGATGGGCTACTTCCACAAGGGAACCAATGGGAAATAGTCCACCAAGAGTAGGGTAAATGAGGCTTACAAGGGACTAATTATAAGTTTCATTAATCATCCAAGGGTTGGTGCAAATGGTCTCAAAAGAACCTTAAAGAATGGCAATCTAGGGGGTGGTTTAACCTAGGGGGTGCTAACAAGCTTAAACTAGGGGTGCTAGCTAGCTTCAGGTGGGGGGTTCCAGGTAGCTTATCCATATTTTATTATAAAAAATACAAAAATGAGTTTCAAAATTAACAAAGGTGGTCGTTTCCATCAAGTCTGAGAGTTTACCAGCCTTCTTCCATGTGTTATCTGACAATAAAGGAGTTGGTAATGTGTCGCTATTGGGTCGCACTTTCAAGAAGCAAACCAACTATAATGTGGATTACAACCTAAATCACATACATCTTGCTATCGGCAATGTGCGCATAGTGACAACTTTCAGCAAGGGCTGTCTTAACTCCCCCACTTTTACAAAGCCACCGGCAGAAACCCCTATGACCATGCTTTAGCTCGAGTCTAAACAGACGGAAACTACGGCCTCGTGCCGGGCTCTCAACCCCAGGCCCACGCCCACCAAGAGCGCTTACAAGGCCAAAGAGTCCAAGTTTCTATGGGTGCCGAAACAGCAAAAACCACATCCGGGTAGACCACCCAAGCATGATCCTAAACGTCAAAATTATCAACTGTCCTGACCCAAGAGGCAGTCTAGGCGCTATCGCCGTAGACGCACAACCACACCGCGCTAGATTCCCAAAGACCACTTGCGGGCACAAGGATACTACAAGGGCAATCCCTGGATTTGGGTGCCTAAAAATGGCTAGCTAAGAAGCTCATCTACGAGCAATCTCACCCTAATGAGAGAGGCTTGCAAAGTGGCGCCCAAAACACAATTAGCAGGCCAGGGCCATCGATGGCTAGCAAGCCTCAGCTCATCTATCGACCAAAGGAAATGCCACAGGCCTTAAACCTACCTAATCTTGAGAACTTACAAACCACTATGACTGCTCACTCAGAACCTAGTACAACCCCCATGCCTCTAGAGCTTCTTGTAGCATCTCAAAGTGCTTCAGAATGCAAGGCCCAACCCGTAACACTGATGAGGAAGTCACAACTATCCAGTCTAGTTGTACAAGCCCCGCCAGCGGGCCTTAAACCTTCATACGCAATACGGCCTTTCCTCTCTTTGGCTAAGGACATTGCCGCAACTTCTGGGGATGACTTAATAACCTGCATTAAAATGTTAGACGAAACTTTTACTACATTTGCTAGAAGCTATGAGAGGCTAGGCCTAGGCCTTCTTGATGAAACGCTTGCTTCGAATGTTCGTGCATTACCATGCACTTGGGAGGAATACGAACTTATGACCACTAAAGTTCCCAAAATTGCTACCGAATTGATAGCAAACGACGAAATCTCGAAGGATCAAGCTGCCCTCAAAAGACTTATCACTTCTTATCATAAGCCTCCTCGTTCTGCTCCTGAATAGGAGTTACAAGAGCTCAAGCAAATGGCAAGCTCACCTTCCACATTCTTGCAGCAGTGGTTTACGCTAAGGATCCAATGGGAAAAAAAGGTTGTCGCATAATGACCAATGCTGAGCAACACAGGGCAATTAAAACTATTGAATATGACCCCACTTATGTGGCACCCATCTCGTTTAGGGTCTTGGCCATCACCCGTAGTCAGCATTTGGACGACCACGTGCTCGCCCACCCCTACATTGACCAATTCCTCACTGAAGCGGAATTACATGTTGCCAGTTGCCTCAATACTGGAGATCTCTTCCACGACGTTTTGATCTACATTTTCCAAGTCTCCATCCAACCATCTACTTTGGACTGTCATGCCCAACTCGAATACAATCCAAGCTTCTATGATTGGCTATTAGTTCGGTAAGTCAACCCACACGAAACAGTGCTTACCTCGCCCTTCCTGTGCTAATCCTAGGAAGGATTCTTTGAAAGATCCCCGACGGAGGGGGGAGCAGGTTGAGCAAGAGCAGAGCAAAGATGAAAAGTTATGCTATCTAGCTAGCAGATTGTTATAATTAAGAAAGTTTCTATGGAAGAATACTATAGAGTAAAACAATAGCAATGGTCAAGCCTCTAAGCAAGCGTACCCATTTTGAGCATATATATTTTTCTCTCAAACTGAGTTCTGATTTGAAATAAGCCGATTGTTAGGCATTAACATTGGCATGGTGTATTGACAGGTCACCACCATGACAGGACAGGACAAAGGACTCAAACTCCCATTCTCTGAAGAGGAAATTACCAAATTCGGCATCAGCATCGAAACGCGTGGATTCAGTCAGTTCACTTTCAAGCATACACTGAACCTGGACGAGACCATCATGGAGGAACCCGCCATCAAAGACTTGGTGGACAGATGCTACCTCCACAAGTACGTGGAGAAGGTGGGGCAGGCTGTGGATTACAGCATGTGCGCGGATTTCCTGAGGAACTTCGACAAAAGCAGGAACTGTGGCACCGTCACAGTAAGGACGGGGGAGCAAGAAAGAAGAATCGAAGTGCCCCTCAATGCAACAATCATAGAAAAGGCCCTAGGGCTTGTGCCAAAGAAAGAGAGAAGGCCGAGACAAGATGTTTACACCATGCTGGGGGTCAAGAAAGAAGTGGTGCATACTGTGGATGGAATCGGCTTGGCTGACATCTCGGACGCAGCGGTGAAATTACAAGCAAAGATGATCCATACCCTCTTCTCGGGCCAACGTTACAATGCGCTGATGAATAGGATCGGGGTCCCACTATTGGAAAGCATAGCAACAGGAGTCCCTGAAGAAATAGACTGGAATGGATTCGTACAGAAGACCATTCAAAGTTCAGCTGCCCTCCTCACTCCGACGGAAGCACTAGTAGGAGGAGAATCCCCTGCCTCAACTGCGTGCTCCGCAAGGAAGAAACCTGTGTCAAAAGCAGCTACAATCATATACGGGGGCATCCTGACAGCCATCATAGATGAAGCAATAAAGAATGAGGGCGTCATGGATGAGGAAGCTGCACATCAAAGCCCGCTGTCGTATTGCTGCGCATTCGAGGTGTGTAAACCACCCAAAAGTCGTGTGTGTGATTTGATACTTTGTACATACTTAGTTGTTATGTTTGCTCTTTCATTCTATGCCAAAGACGAAGAAGAATAAGGAATTTTGGTAGACTGGTAACTTGAGATGCAATCTCATGGACCACTTTGATTGTGACCAAGGGTTCATTTGAAAGCTGTGGTAGCATAGGAGCATTCCCAATGGGCCAAGAGATACATGCTGAGATCATCCTAAGGGGCCTAGAAAGAGACTCTATTGTTGGTGACATGCTCGTGGACATGTATGGAAAATGTGGCTTTATCAAGGAAGGATGAGAAGCATTTGAGAAATTGATTGTCCATGATGTTATATCGTGGACAATAATGCTAGATGCCTATGTTCATAATCGTGAAGGTGATATGGCTATGCGATGCTATGAGGAGATGCAACATCAAGGGGTGCATGCCAATTCTATTACATATGTTATCTGCTTGAAAGCTTGTGCAACCATAGGAACAGGATAAGTCGACATAAACTTGATTGAGGTCTTCATCAAAGGAAACGACAAAGATATGGTTGTGCCAAAGAGGCCCACGAAAGAAACAAATTTAGATGGCTATCACGAAAGGAACAAATTTAGATGGCTATTTTCAGGAGCCGTTTTTTTGAAAAAAGGGGAGAGCTTTTTGAATCAAAAAAGGGGGGGAATCTAATTGTGTGGTGGAATGGAAAAAGCATGAAAGGAGTGGGATCAAACAGAGAAGAGGAAGACTCCCTGCACGCGTTGTTTTTTTTACGGCGGCTCAGAAGCTGAGAAGACAAAAACGGAGATTAAGGAAGCACAGGAAAGCGAGGAGTTCTGCGGCAAATTTGGGAGGAAAGAAGGCATTGGGGAATGGGAAAGGAAACCACATCCGCAGTCGGAGATGAGAAGACCCAGAGACGGCTATAGGAAGCATTCATGTAAGGTGTGAGCTTTTCTTCTTCTGAACCAGGCACGGGAGGAAAGAAGGCATTTTGGGGAGCTCCACAAGGAAGATAATAGGCTCGAAGACACAGAATCGGACAAGGGAAAAAAAAAAACAGATTCGAAAGGAGACGAAGAAGAAAGGAGCCGCTTTTGGAGAACAGGGAGCTCTGAAGGGGATCTCGGAGGTGACGAAGCTGAAGAGAGAGCCGATAGAGACGACGTAGCATTGACGACAAAGAACCTAGTGAGCTCTCCTGAAATGACAGACTGAGAAGACGAAGGAGGAATGGTAGTTTGAGCTGGGATAGAGTGAAGGAAGTTCGTCGATGGATGCCGCTAGGAATGGGGAGTCGAGGGCAAGGACGAAGCATCGTCGAACTCGGAGATAATCCAGAAGATGGCAGACTGAATGACGAAAAACGAAAGCAGATCAAAATCTCAGAGTGCGCGTAGATGCACAGGGAACATATGTTGAGGGAATCAAGGAGGAAGTTGTTCTCTCTCCTGCTCATTGTCTTTCTTTGATTGCTACGGGAGAAGAACATTGCCATGTGGGATCAAACAATTTCAACCTTTTGAGTAGCCGCAGCCATACAATTTTTACATTGACAGTTGAAAGCAGCCCGAGAGGTGATAATTATAGTGATGAAGAAGTGACTCTTTCCCAATTGAATCTTATTGATCTAACGGGGTCTGAAAGCTTCAAAAACAGAAACTACAGACCTGAGACACAAAGAGGGTTCTTACATCAACAAAAGCTTGTTGACGTTGGGAACTGTTATTTCTAAGCTAACAGATGGAAAAGCCACACATATACCATACATGGATTCTAAATTGACTAGGTTCTTGCATTCCTCATTGAGTGGGCACGGTCGCGTATCGCTCATATGCACTGTGACTCCAGCTTCCAGCAGTAATGAAGAAACTCACAATACTTTGAAATTCGCCCATAGAGCAAAACATGTGGAAATTCATGCCTCTCAAAACAAGATAATTGATGAAAAGTCACTGATAAAGAAATACCAGAAAGAAATCCTAAACTTGAAGCATGAATTGGAACAACTAAAGAGAGGAATTGTTTACAATCCATACTTTATTGGGAACCAGGAAGGATCTACAGGATACCAAAAATTTGCTGAGGATCTTTGAAGTATTATGCTCGATGCTACATAGATCTATATATTCTTTATACCAGAATGACAATGTTTTTGACAATAGGGTGTTCGCAGGACATTGGAATCATAACATAACAGCATATTCTTGAATTCTTATGATCATCTATAAGTCCAAAAATTATCAAGGGAAAACTGCAAAGGCTAGAACAACGATGGAAGATAAAGAGTTAATGGATTTTCTATTTTCTTTCCTGGATTCGGGGAGGATGAACTGAATGAACCGATTTCTTCATTTTGAACCCTTGTTTTGTTATTAATAGAAATTAAATAGAGACTTGGCATCATTTTCTCATCTTGCTTACTTGCTTGATGGATCTTCTATTCTGAAATTTATGAAGGACTTCTGAAGTTGCGACATTGCTTTCGAAACCCTTCGACACCGCCTCACCATGAAGGAGGATAATCAAGCGAAAGAATAGTAAGCGACAAGGGAGAGCAGGAAGTGCCACCTCCACGAGCGAGCAAACCCAAAGAACAAAGCAAAAGTGATAGGAGACAGAAGGAGAAGAAAGATAAATTCAGTAAGGAAGAACGGACTGACATAAAAAAAGCTAAAAAACAATCTTGAAGGGCCGAGGAAGAAAGGAGGAGGAAAGAGGAGGAGGAGCTTGCCAGAATAGGAGAGGAGTCGAAGAAGGCAGAAGAGGACATGAAAAGGAGGGTAGAGGAAGAAGCCGAGGAACAGCGACTCAAGGAACTGGCTGAACTGGCCGAAGCTACCCGAAGGTTGGTGGAAGAGACCCATGGGGGCGGAGAACTCAAACCCGCAAGCCCTGGCCATAAAATCGAAGCCAGCGCAAGTGTGGAAGCAGCACCGGTGGTCGTATGCAAGGGCAAGTCCTTCCTACATCCACTCCCTCCCTGCTTTATGCCAACAACAGTTGAAACTACGACCGCAACTATTGCACAACCCACGCCTCCCCTCGACACGGCACAACTCATGACCATGGTGCAGATGCTCGTGAGCAAGGTGGCCGAAATTGTCCCTGAAACTAGATGGAAAAGGCCCATCTCCGCAGATGCAGAGTCATGGCAAGACCCAAACAACAAAGGCTGGAGGCATCGACCACCACGCCCAATACTCCTATACCTGCCGCAGACTATGACGCATATGTGGCCGAGTTACTGACACAACTTGACAAGGAAAAAGAAGAGAAGAAGGTGGCCCTCCTGGAACTAGAGAAAGAAAAGGAGACATCAGTGGCCCTCAGGCTAGAGGTCTCAAGGCAGGAAGCCGACAGACGAAGAGAGATAAAGGCCCTGTAGGACCAGCTAGCAGAGAAAACGAAGGAATCCCAAACTAATGAAAGCCGCCTTAGGCAAAGGCTAGAGGATGAGAAGTAGAGCCTAGTGGCGGAACAAAGGAACCTAAAACTATTGATGCAGCAATACAGTGATCTCCAGCAAAGGATGGCCCAAGTGGAAAAGCTATATCGGGAGGTTCAGGAAGGCGAAGCCACTATTCCACAAGAACATGCCGCGGAGCCCCAGTCATGGCACGAGCAAGAAGAACAGAACGGGCTAATAAGGGAAATCAAATTCCTGAAAAATGAAGGGCTGGGGGTCATGAAGTGCAAAGATTGCAAGATGTGCTGGAGACCTCCCAAGAAGATGTGGAAGCCCTCATGGCCATGACCTTTAATCAGAAGAGGCTATTCGCTGAAATCCACAGCCAAGAACAGTTGGTACAAGAGAATTCAAAAATCCTGGCCGAAGCGCACCACAGGCTCAGCATTGTTGATCAAGCAAGAGGGATCACTAAAGAACAACTCGCTCAGAAACTAAGAGAAAGAAACCATTTATGGTTTTTATTAAATGAGCAGCAACATGTAGTAACCACTACAAAATGCCTGGCAGTGGTAGAATGTGAAAGAATGCTGGCCGAAGCTAGGGTTGAGGCTACAGAGATAACCACTAAGACCCAGCGACAGGCCTTTCTCAACACGGTGCTCCATGTGATGCAAGCCGAGGGCGATGATACAATGGAATAGGTAAAAATAAAGTTGGAGCTAAGCACCCGGGCATTAAGATACGGTCTTCAAGAGCGGGAGCTTCCAACAAGTACAGGAATAACTAAAGAGCAACAATTCTACTACCTGCACTGTACGGGCCTTTCCACTGCGGAGCTCAAGGAGTTGGGTTTTCAAGAGCAGGAGCGGCCACTGCCACCACCACCACCAGTATTCCTCCTGTAGTAGAGTGAAATGTCGAAGAGGGCCCGGACTTCGAGTAAGATGATGACAAAGAGCCGCAAAGGATGCCGAGTCCGCCTCAACTGGAGATCCCACAGGAGGAACTTGCCGATGCCGAGCTACTTGAACACATAATTGCAGCAAGGAGAAGGAGGCAAGAGTTAGCAGAGGAGGCCCAACGCCGAGCACACATACTTCCACGACAACTCCCTGAGGAGCCCATGCCACTGAGAAATGATACATGTCCTATAGATTGGCCCCAGGAGTTGGTCATCTAGCGCCAGAGAGAGCTACTTAAGAGGCCATTCGAGCTTTCATTCGCTTTTCCACGCTCCCTGAACCGAGCCCTACCTTTAGGAGTCGTAGCCAAGATCAAAGATCTGGCTAACGAACTCACAAACAGATGGATGGAAGAAAGAAGCATGATAATGACTAGGTGGAGACAAGAGCCACGAGAATACTGGGAAGACAAGGTCAGTCTGGTTCCCAAATCTGTCCAACGCTATGAGGCAAAGCCAAAATGGTGGAGGAGGATTTGGGACACCAATTTTGATGCATGGACCGCATTTGTAGCTCCCTCCCTGAAGAGCGTAACGATCCCATCTACATGCCCTACCCCCGTAGGCATGGAGTGGATTATGACAGAGATTTACATGGGGATTTTGACTTCCTGAAAATCTATAATGTAAATGCTAGAAGCCCGGAGGAGTGCTTAGTATTTAGGGTAGAAGATATACTTCCCTCCATAAATTGTTTTCTTGTAGATTTCTCTTCCTGCCCCGATCCAACATTCTTAACCACTTGTAATTACCTCCGACTTCTCAAATTCCTGCTACTCAAACCTGCGGCAGAGGAAGTCCATCTCCCTCCACTCTTTTTTTATCTTAACCTAGGAATAGATAGTAGAACCATGACGAGGTTGATGATGCGCGCTACTCTCCTCCCTGCCTTCTTCTTAGAGCTATTAGAAAATATGAGTGACATCCATTTTGCAAGGTGTAATCACCCCTTTTTGTCCACCACTCCCCTAAGAGCTAGAGCCGGTATTAAGGAATACCTACAAAGTCGCGCATTTTTATCACAATGCCTACGACCGCCCCGTGACTAAATAGGTGCCCCATCCCTTGCCCAATGTATTCTCTCTCATTCACAAAAAAAAAAAAGGAGAAGAAGAAGAAAAAAAAAGAGAAAGTGCTTGCAGTCTTCCTTCACTATTATGGTGCACCATACTCATCACTGCATCTAGAGTCCTCTCTAGCCCCTCCCCCACTTCACACTTAGGGCACATCAAGGGCAGGACTTTCAAACCTGTCACCCTGAGTTTTGCATCGCACCTCCAACGCTGCACGCACTGGGTCCTCAAGTGTGGGACATTACCAAGGGCTTGCCCAAGGTTAGACCCATCTCCCAGTTCCACTGGCACGGGCACCATGCACTACACAGTGAGATAGACACACCCCCTAGGAAGTGCACCACTTTTCTTGCAGGTTATGTTCATGCTTCAAGAACGAGCTGCTTGGTTGAAGGAGATCATCTAGTACATCCTCCAATGACAAGGAAATTTTCCAGGAGTTGGACGTGACCCCATTACTGACACTCCAGGAGCTTCGTTGCGAAGGCGTTCGGGGGGTTTCTCCAAAATAAATCCCTCCAATACCATCCTTCTAAGGGATTGCTTATTGTTTCAATCATTTCGGCTACTCAAAAGACGACCGGCTCCATAGGGGCGCCAGAATACTGAGAAAGATGCCGAGACTCGTCAGGAAGCCTAAAGCACGCCAGAATCTCTCCCGATCATCGTCACCAAACTCCATCACCTCTCATTCACAAGCCTCAGTGTCATCTACCCACCAGTTACACCTAGCAATAGCATCATCTCTCCCACTACTTCCCACCACAGTGCCATGGGACTGGGACTCGTCTAGGAGGGGGGTAATGTTAACCCCAATACGAAGAAAGCAAAAGAAAGTGGAAAAGACGCAGGGCAAAGGCAGAAAAAATGTAGCCCGACTGAAGAAAGAAGAGGAAAAAAGACCAAAAGCGCAAGGGGAACCTTAAAAGTCCAAGGCAAATGCAAAAGGGGAAATGTGCATTTTAAAATAAAAAAGCGCACCTTGAAATCTTGTAAAAGAGCGCCGGGCTCTCACCCGTGCAATTTGTAAATGTAGACAGGTGGTGGAAAGGAAGCTAGGAAGATAGAAGGACAATGAGAAAAGGGGCCTAGGCTAATGGCCGGCCATGTAAAAAAAGGGAAAAGGGGATGACCGCCCAAAAGGGATTTAGGGTTTTGTATATAAAGTTGAAAAGTGAATGAAAAGCTCATTCTTGTGTGTGGCAAAATCTTCTTCTCCTTCTCCTCTTGTTTCTTGCCTTCTTGCTTGTGCTTGAGAAAGGGATTGAGAGAGTGTGAGGGAGTGAGGGAGTGATTTTGTGAGAGTGAGGGATCTTGGAGAAGAAGCTCTCCATCTTCTCTCTTCATCTTCTCCTCCTCTCTTCTCTTCTCTTGTCTCGTGAGTGGCTATGGAGGATGAAGCTCATGGGAGACGGATTGAGGTTGCTTGAGCTTGCCTCAAGGATCATAGAGCTACCGGTGTGCAAGAGAGAGGAGGGCACTCGATCGAGCATTAAGGTAAGCTCACTACACCCGTAAGGTAGGCATTGTGCATCAGCTATGTGAGAGGTAGCCATGGCTGCTCGGTTCGAAACACTTGAGCAATAAGTGGTCCGTAGGTCTCGGGGTAGAGCTTGAAGCTCCCCTACAACCTCCAACATGTATGAACGTCGCAAGCTCGTACGAGCTGAAAATGGTCCACGCAAAATCACATCCAAATGGAATGCGGCGGTTCTTAGTTTTCTATGAGTTGCCATATTGGACCCACTTATAGGTCAACCACTTGTTGGATCCCACTTATAGGTCAATCACTTTTTGGATCCCATGCATATTTTCAAGAATGTGGGCAGCTTGTTATGGGACCACATCACAGGAAAGAGAGACACTATAGGGGCACGAATGGATTTGAAGGAGGTAGGTAAGATGAAGGCGCTTTGGCCGCAGTCGAGTGCTGATGGTCGCGTGCAGCTTCCTCGTGCTCCTTGGGTTTTGTCCACTAAAGAAGAACGCATTGTAAAGCAAGTAATCAAGTCTATCCGCACTCCGACGGGAATGATGCGTTCTCTCAGGTCCGCATTTTCTAAAGACGACCAATTATCAGGACTAAAATCCCATGACTGGCATAAGATATGTCAGGTTTGTACTACAAATGAATTGTAATTAGCGTGGACATTTTGCTATTTGGAATGTAGCCATTATTCATAATGCTTTCTCATTTGTGGCAGTTTGTACTACCGATCGCGATCGCAGGATGTCTTCCTCTAGAAATACGTGGGGCCATTTTCAAGTTGGCGACTTTGGTGCAATGGATCTCACAGAAGGAGATTAAAACATCCTCTATTGAATCCTCGAGGCGGGGAGCAGTGGAGACAGTCTGTCTCTTTGAGAAATACTTGCCCACCAGCATGCTCACAATACAGGTCCACCTTCTTGTGCATCTTGTGGATGAAGTGGAGATTGCTGGACCTGTCCATACGGGATGGATGTTTTTCTTGGAGCACTTCATGAAAACCCTGAAAGGCTTTGTGTGACAACGAGCTCGGCCAAAAGGTAACATGGCCGAAGGTTGGTTGGTGTCTGAGGCGCTAGTGCATATTTCACAATGGCTACCAACGATGGAACCAAACAATGAAATGCTATGGTCGCTGAAGGACGATGATAGACTGATTGGAGATGTGGTGGTTGGAAATGGGGTAGAAAAAAGAATGGATGCCTCAATGGAAGAGAATGTGAATCGCTTTTATATGTTGCACCATGCCTCTATAGAGACGTGGCTCGCCAAGTACCAGATTGCTAGGTAAGATCGAGAGGAAGCGCGAGCTGAATTCTGACGTAGTACGCGTTATCGACCGATTCGATATCCCGAAGGCATGGAGGAGATGCCACGGTTTATGTCAATGCGATGGCTACATGGAGCCTTGACCACAGCGTCTCGCAAAGGGACAGAGGTCTCAATGGAGGAGTTGGAATTCTTGAGGGGATGTGGTCCAAAGGTGATGACGGGTTTAGAATCTGTCGTATCTAAATTTTATATAAGACATCTAATTTGAGTGTTTCAATGTACAGGACAAAATATATAGTGCAGCGTGGTCGCGCGGACGACATTTTTGCGTGGGGCATATTGATAAAATGCGCTCCACAATGGACTATGGTGTCATCACAAAGTTCGAGCAAGAGAGTCGGTGACGAGCAACAGATCCAAACACGGTTGTGGATGAGATGGAGTATTTTGGAAACTTGCAAAGTATTGTTACGGTGGATTACCATAGCTTCTCCACGATACTATTCGATGTGCAGTGGTTCAAACTGGTACTTGGAGGAGCTGGAGCAACAGTTCGACAAGGTCCATCTGGATTTCTCAAAATAGATTCCAAAAAAAAGGACGGATTTGTGCGACACTTTTGTGTTGCCGGCCCATTGTGAATAGGTGCATGGACTCATTTGCTTGCTAATTGTATTACGACATGGTTTATGTCACAATGGTTTGAACTCTCTTGTACATGTTTGTGAACAGGTAATCTTCTATCCAAACCCCTGACAACCTCGATGGTGGTATGTTATACCTTCAACTCCCCAAAGTGCGAGAGTATATGATCAAAGAGATGTTCCGAGTATAAATGAAGATAATATGCAAATAGAGGGGTCGATATTGCAAGGGGTGGAGGCCATCAGAAGCTTGGAGCCAACATCGACTAACAATGATGGAAATACAAGAGTCCAAGAATTCTTTGAGAACGAGGCGGACTCATTCTTTTGTGGTGACATGTCTATTGACCTTCCAGTGTATGCGGAGTTGTGTTAGGAGATTAACATGGGACCATAGGATACTTCATACTTGGAGCATCCACTTACTCAATTCATTGACCAATCACTTATAAGGGTACATAAGATATGCATTTTAAGTGAGATTTTTTTAAAATGATTTATATTACTGTGCTTTGTATGATTTAAATTGATTATTCCAATATCATTTTTTATCTGTGCAAGTGACAATTTTAGGATGAGTCAAGGGATGAGCGATAAGGAGTTACAAGACATCTTTGCACGCATGTCTCCAGACCAGATCGCCAGATTCAAAGAGATGGCAGACCAAGAGGTGTCTCGATCTTCGTCAGGGCGCTCTGCTAGATCTACTTCAGCGCGATCGGATGCTTTGACTTTGAGCAGACGATCTCGATGCTCACGACTTGGACTAGAGGGAGGGAAAGCATCGGGATTAGGGGGATGCTGCAGAGATACAGAGGCAGTGAGCTCGCGGTCAACACGAGATACATGTGTGACTCCTCGCTCTCATGGCTCAAGTGGATACTGTGGAGACACGGACATGGTGTCTCTGTCTCGTTGTTCAACTGGAACTGCATCACCTCTAGGATTTGTCACACCTGTGGGGACGTCTACTCCAGTTACTCCGGCTTTTGCGCAAGCCGTTAGCAAGCACGTGGCATCCCTGTGGATGCCACTTCGAGAGAGATTACCCCCATTGGTACACCGGATGCAGAGGGGTCTCCTAGATATGCCCAAGAGTGTGGACGCAGATAGGAGAGGACCCATCTTAGGCAGACTCCTAGGGGTTATGGATATCTAGTCGATAGTAGGTCAAGAGCCATCATCATCAATGATGAGGGGAGGAGGGAGATGGCTCGCATGAGAGAGTTGTGCCAACAAGTTTTTCGGCATAACGTCTTGGATCATTGGAAGAACATACTGGAGGGGAGCGAGGACTATATAGTAGTATCCTTGCACAAGGAGTTTCCGGTACTAGCCGCAGTAGATAAATTCTCTACGGGCTAGATGATGGATTGCATGCGTACATACATGTCACATAGACGATTCGACGCACGCAAGGCAATCAAGAGTGGGGCTGCAAAGCCCAAGTAGTTAGATATAGATGACTGGCACCGACTAAGGGAGGAGGCTACAATTTCTCCAGGACGTTGGAGTCAGCAGCGCGAGGCGGCGAGGGCACGACTAGAGGCCGGAGTGGTCCATCATCTTGGAAGCGGCGGCCACATGACATATTTAGATGACTTTGTAAGTTTTTCTTTTGTTTTGCTTGGTTATTTTTTTGAAATATTCTTTGTACTGACAATCATGTTTCTAACAGTTAGCATTTTGTTTTCTTTGCAACACTCCGTTACAAATCATGATCTGACTGTCCTTGAGACTTGATATGCAGAGAGGCATGGTCTTAGGGCATTGATCGACCATTGTATAGACGCGGCGGCCTTGTAAGTCACTCATCTTTCTTGTCCGTAGTTACCATGAGATATTTGAATGCATTATTGTATGGTGGATTGAAGTGTTGTTTCTTTTTCTGCAGAGTCCATTTGATGCTCCTTTGCGGCGGGACGAGCTTTCAGGAGACGAGAATGTGTAGCTCGCCCTTGGATCCCTGGAGCTCACACACCTTTATTTTTGAGTCGCCTGATCTATGTAGACATTTTCTATGTATTAGTGATATCCTGTCATGATTGTACCAATCGATTTTTATGTGATCATGTATTTATTTCATGTATTAGTTTTATGATTTTAGTATACATTTTTTTTGTTTGCAAGCGCATTGTACATAGTAGTACAAAAACTATTTTGTATGGCTCTCATAAAGCACACAGTGCTATATGTGCAAGCTGCCCTGCCACAATTTTTTTTTTCCCTATTACTGTCGCTATTAGCGTCGCAAATTTTACTGCTCATTGCTATGCACGTCGCAAACTGTCGCTATCAGCGTCGGTATTGGCATCGCTATCAATGTCGCATTGCTATGCACATCGCAAACCGTCGCTATCAACGTCGGTATTGGCGTCGCTATCAACGTCGCAAATACGACTCTAATAGCGTTGCTGATAGCAATGCCAATATCGATTGTTCTATGGCGTCGCCAATAACGACGCTTTTTACGACGACGGGGGAAATTTTTATTGTTTGCATTTTCATCGCTTTAAACGTCAGTATAAGGCCTATATCTTGTAGTGAGAGCATGTGTCAAAATATAATAAAATTTTGGTAGCATTTTGGATATATTTTGGAATTTGAACCAAAAAGTAGCTCATAAAACACTATTAAAACTCAACCATGAGCCATCAATCTATCAGATATATGCATACAGAAATATGTGTATTAGGCAATATATCATGTCAAGCAATCCAAAACTGATCTCAAACCATCCATCTATCATCAATGCAAGGGAGGTTGGTTGAGGGATCGCTTCAAAACTTATATCATTGAACAAATCTCCACATTTGAGAATCCTAAAAATCAATAAAATCTCACTTAAACCTCAACAAAGGCTGCATTTCAATCAAGATTGTCTCAATATAACACAATATTAATGAGTTTGGGAATCTCCCAATTCCATTTTTTGAATACTAAAAAGGTGATACATGGATAACATTTCCATAAGTTTCTCAAAACCATATGATGTGACCTATCATTGGAAAGCACTTGAAAAAAGGAATCTGTTGAGCTATAGAGCACTCGATTTGGAGTTATAGTGTTCAAGTTATGACAAATCCAAAGATTTGACCATGTGTCCCAAACTTATGGAAAATTCCCATATTCCCCAATATGGTGTTATATATGCTAGAATCAACATACATAGGGCTATCCATAGTGTTGTATAAGCATCATAGTCCACATATACATGACAACTAAGCCCAAAACACTTGTGACAATGACTCCACAATGGATAGCAGCAAAGCAAGCAAGTGGCATCAACAAACAAGAACAAAATATCTGACAAATCTTCAATCTCAAGTCAAAAGCAGTCTAAGTACCAAAAGACACTGCTATATGTCAATAATCGCCAAGAAAAACATAAAGTGACAAACAATCTTTGAAAAAGCCTCAAAGCTATAAAGTAAACTCCCACTCACTTGGAAACTCCCACTAAAATCTATGAGCAAGGTGGTCACAAGCTCAACTCAATCATACAAGGAGAAGATTGTGTGATCACAACTATGTGTGATTTAAGAGGAGTGTCCGGAACCCACAAAATCAATCTCCCACTTAGACATAGACTAGTGCATCATCTTGCATACACATAGCTCTCAATCACTGGCTATAAGAGCATGTCAAGATAGGTGCTCAATATCAAAATCATCAGCCCCATTTGAGCGTAAATAAGCTCTTGCAAATCTTTACACAATTTGCAAAATGAGAAGCAAAATTAGCGTGCAGTCTAAAGCAAATAACTCAAAAGCTACTGAGAATTTGGAAAAAACTTTCTTCAACAAAGTTCTAGAGCACAAAAAAATGCCTAGACATGAAAAGAACCAACATAAATGGTTACCTTTCAATAGCTCATAATTGATCTTCAAAATTTGTAACCTGTAAACTTATCTTACAACGTATATAAAAATTAGTGAGAAATTTGCAACGTATCTAAAAATTTGCAACGTATCTAAAAATTAGTGAGAAATTTGGCAAACCATTGCTCTAAAAGTTGTGGAGCACAAATAAATGGTCAAGGTTCATGGGAATTGCAACAAAATCATCTCTATATTCTAAGATATCTTTGTTGCAAAAAAAAAAAAAAAATTTGTTGCTCTCAAACATGACATAGCTTTGATGCCACGATGAAGAGTGTACATGTGCAAAAGCATGCATGTGTATATGATGAGAGAGAGAGAGAGAGAGAGAGAGAGAGAGAAAGAGAGGCAAAGAGATGAATGGTGTGGGTAGGGGTGAGCCTTGCCTTCCAAGATTCTCCTTTCTCACTAACAAGGTAACTAGTCACTTAGGATTAGTGAGTGGCTAAAGTATATATTTGTACACTTATGGTTAGTGAACTAGTGATGGGCATTGGCTATCAACAACATGGCCAAAATCCCAACACATCCTTGAAAAAAATCATGTAAACAACCTCTTCATTGACTAGTCAATATGTAGAGTATCTACAAAGTGGTATGGAGCTACCCATCTCATTTGCATCTATGAACATATCTTTCCTCTATGCTTTAAATAGATTCTTTTCTCAGCAAAATTCATGGTGGTAGTGTCACAAAGTAATTTGTGCAAGTGTTAAGAGGCACCGTCACCGTGCCTATGGTTGAGAGAGAGAGAGGAGAAAAGAGAGGATATGAGACCACTTTACACTTTAATTGATGATGGAAAATTGGAAAAATATGTGTTTGCAAAAGACATGATGGAAAACTAGATAAAGGTGTCAGTAAAGTGATAATAAAAACTGGGTAAAAATGTTGATGATGAGACTTAGTAGCAAAAGTAGATAGATAAAAATGGGCAAAAGTGGGTAAAAAAGCTTCTCCAAAGCTGATCAATGTGAGGTTCCAGATACTATGATGCTTGAGGCCCTAGGATCAAGCGTCCTTTTGAAAAATTAGCTTTTTTCTGTCTTGAGATAGATGATAACTTGATCATGGAGAGTATACAATTGCAATGCCATTCTACACACCACAATCTCAATCTTTACTTCACTTTCATACTTTTTCAAACTTATGTTATGTTGAAAACACATCAACTCCATAGCAATGTTAGGTCATTCAATCTAGAATAATTGGCAATAAGTAGTGTGAGATGATAAAACTTGATGGATCTCTTTGATGTTGTCAGGACAATGGTCCTGAGAAGTCAGTCTTAGTCTACGAGATGAGGGCAAGGTGGACATGGTCTGGATGGCTATGAGCCCGGAGCCCAGTGTGGACTAGGAGACCTATATAAGGGCATGGAAGGGTGGAGACTAGTATTGCCCATTACCCTTGGCCTCTCACCAATATCAAATCTAAATTGAGAGTCATGAAAGTAACCATTCAATAAAATGTTTACAAAAGTGGCGTTTTTGTGGATCTGCTTGTTGTGAAGGACACCAAAAACAATGTTCTACATCTTTTTGCATCTCACGCACATCAACTAATTCTGCACCGTTTGGGATATATCTGTGTTTTTCTACACAACCACGGGAAGAAGGAAGAGCTTACGATATGAAGCAAATATGAGTCTTGGAGGTGCTCAGAGAGAAGGCTTCCTTTCTCTCTTCCTCTCTTATCAGGGATCCCCAGTTTTGCCAAGGACTTCATGGAAGTGAGGCAGTGACGTCACGCTACTTCGATGGTGACGATGTATGACATTGCGGATTTTAAGTTCTAAGATGAGAAGCCGTGGCATGTTCCCTTCATGATCTCTCATGCATAGCTTCATGCATGTGCATGCAAGGTATGCATATGCATGCAAGGCATGTATGTGCAAACTTAGACAATCGCATGCACAGCATGCACACATCAACGGTTGGCATGCAAGTCATGATATACAAGCATGCATGGCATGCAATGCATGATATACAAAAATGCATGTCGTTCATGTGTAGCTTTTGATATACTTTGCAAGCATGCAAAGTGATTTCGCATGACATGCAAGGCATGTGATGCATGGCACGATCATGTTTAAGCAAGTTGTTTGATGTGAAATCTTCATGGCTTTGAATCACGTATTCAAAGGAGCAATTTGATGACAATTTCTTGGTCATTGTTGAGCGATGCATTTTGATTCAAATATTTTGGAGCGGATTCATGGATCTCGGATAGCAAATCAGTGATTTACTTCGCTCTCAAGTGGCAATGTGTTTGATGGAAAAGCCAATTTTTGCCAAGATTAGGGACCTACGAGGTTGCTTCTGTCCATTATGTAATCATGCATGGCATGGTTATTTATAGTAATGTGTACAACATATTGTAGTCTTTGACGGATGAGGTACAAGAGTTTATACTTCTATTTTGAGAATTGTCTATGTTTTTCTTCTATTGCAGGTCTCTATGAGTAGATCATACATCGATTTTTCTTGCCATGTCTTCTATAATGATGGTGTTTATATCTCAAGAAGATTTTTTAATGGCTTCTTGGCATATGAATATGATCCATCCAGATTAGGCATCATTTTTATTGAGTGTTTGTTCTTCTCATATATGGACCTCAGTTATGGCACTTGCTTTATGACGATTATACGTCATAGATATGGACATATTGATGCTGATTTGTTATATGTATTTATACATCTATGGCAAAGTTTATGTTTATGATTTGTCAATAAGCATATCTTTATGTCTATGCTACGAGCATAAGACTCTCTCCTCTTATCTTGGGGGAGATACACCGTTTTTTTAATGCTATGAGCGAAGGAGTCTTCCTCTTGTTGATGAAGATATATCATCAACACCATTATCTATATGGCTATTATGAGCCTTGGCATTTTTTTAAATGGTTATGCACTGCAACAACTTCTATACATGCTTTATGCCATATGATGGTATCAAGTAAAGATCTATGCATTTCATTTGGTGTTTTGATCAATAGATATGCTCTAGTCTATGAGGCTAGAGTCCTATGTAATCACTCAGGGTTAGTGTGTCGGTGATGATGTAGTGACTCATTTTGGTGGTATTTACCATAGCAAAGTAACACTACATCATCAAACCTATGAGTGGATATGAAAGGTATATACACTTTAGTGGTACGTTGTCTGATAATGACAACAAGCAATTAGACATTGTATCCGCACAGAAACCGGCAGATACGGGAATGGATACCCTCAAAATATATCGTGCCATAGCACTGCACAAGAGACTACCATCACACACATAAGATGAAAGACCATCAAATAGAATAACATAGCAACAACATCATCATCATCGTATATATCAGAAGATAGATACAAAGCTCCGCACCATAGTGTGCTCCCACAAGAGTGCAACCACACAATATATATCTCCCTCACAAGGGATGCCAATAGACATCGGGAATGCCAACAGATATGGGATACAAACGGGTACACTCCTAGGACAACTGCTTGGATCCCCAAGGACACACTGATCACACCGCACATGCGGTCTGCGAAGTTGCGGCAAATGCCGTAACACTTGGCATGCACGGTGGACTGTGCGAACCCACAATAGGTACACCCAAACTCAGCAATAGCAAAAGGCAACCACTACAGTGGTTGTGAAGCAGTAGAAGTAGAAGACACAGGAACAGACTCGGAGACTGGAGTTAAAGTAGTAGGCGAGGCCTACAAAGCCATCGTTGCCGCAGGAATTGGCACCTAGTCCGCCGCCGCAAGACCGGTCTGACTCCTTTGTTCTGTGCACAACTCAAGATCCTTCGGCCATGCCGATCTGCTCCACAAAATCCTGGAACACCCGCAGCACGCTGCTGCTCATTAGGCTCCACCAAAATAGTGTAACTTGTCTGGAGAGGTTTCAATGGGGCAAAGAGAGACTAGGAGGTATAAAAACGTTGCTAGAAAGAATCAGCATCATTCCATCAAGGTGGGCATGGAGGTAAAGTCAAGGCAAAATTGTGACAACACAGCGCCAGCCAAAAGCATACTCTCTGCGAATCATTTCCTTCTACCGTTGCACTGTCATCCGCAGTCGCCGACGTTGGTCCCGAAGAGTATCACACTCCCGCAAAATGCGGGCCATCTCTGCAGTAGACATATCTTCATCTGCTACACCGTCATCCGCAGTTGCTGACGCTGATCCCGAAGAGTATCACACTCCCACAAAATGTGGGCCAATTCCGCAACAAACATATCTTCATGCAAAATTGATGACGGCCCCGCCGACTCAACCACAGCCTTACCAGCCGCAGAGCCTAATGGAAGCTCATTATCTAGTGGGCCCATATCTTCCTGGTGTACTACAGAGAACCCTGTCCAAACAGCCTCCCGCCACCCAGCTAACTGCTCCCGCCAGTGTTGGTGCAACCTCCATCTTCAAGGCTAACACTAAGCCCTCTAAGTCCTCCATGTTGACCAAGACATCTTCCGTATGAAGTAAATATGCCGCAAGGGTATCAGAGGTGCCACGGCGAAGCAATTCATCAATACTGGAGTAAACGTACTCCTCGTACTGGTCTTGTACTACAGCAAACTAGGTCTGCGCCCTCCAAGCCCATTCCTCCAATCCCTGCACTTGTGCCCGAAATTGATATGCCTCTGCCTCGAACGCCTGAATCCTCTCAGCATATGCACTTGATTGCGGTCTTTGGCGCAAGAACTCACTGACCATTTGTAAAAACCAAGCACAACAGTCAACATGCTCCGGCTGCACCGTGTAATCCGGAGAAGACCAAGGAAAAACAACGGTGATCACCAGAGTAGATTTAGTAAGCACACTAGGAAGAGCAATCAAAACCTCAGTGCCGGTATAGACACCGCACTGACATCGAGAACCGCAACAGATTGCTGAGGTTGCACTACCACATCAGGTAGCCTTTGTAGCATATTGAAGCTCCATTGTTCCAAGGGCAATAAACCACCCGTAGCAGCAACAGTCATAGTAGCAACTACAGAGACCGTCGAGGTCGCCAAACCTAAAGACGTCAAGAAAACAGAAGTAACTGCAACAACAAGGGAGGAAACCGCACCTAGAGAGGGCACACTTGACCGCAACTCCCCCATGGATGTGCGCTTGTGAGGATTGCGAGGAATAGGCCGAGAAGAAGAAGCTGATGCAGTCGCGCACAAACCCTCAGAAACTATAGATGAGGGGCGCGACATCCCAACCGACCCATCCGAAAACAAAACTTGTAAATTTTGGCTGACTTTGGTGGTTATCGCTACATTTTTTGCCAACTACGCCAAGACCGTCTTAGCTTCAGCATGAAGGCGATTGTGAAATACACGGGCCCAAGCTATAGGCTCCGACTGCGCCAACCGTAACATGGCACACACCCAAACTAACAAAGTATAGGTCTTCGCCTGCAGCCAAAGTGCATCAATAAACCATCGATAGCATTCTCGAAGAGAAACATTTCTACAGTTTGACAACAGTTATATTCACTGCCAACTCGAGGGCCAAACTCCTGCTCCATCTCCGCAGGTGTACTTGGATATTTGGCACATGCAACCTGTCAATCGACAACAATAAACGATCAAATATCAACTATTCAGTGAGCTTAATCTGCCGATTGCCCACAAAGACAGTATCTCCCCACATAAGATTCGCTAGAATAGACTGTGCACGCGGATGGACGATAACATCGCCCCAAGAGATGGCAGTAAAACCTTGCAACTGCATCATAGAGAGCCAAGTTGCCACCTCAGGATGCTCAGGAAAGGCCAAGGGAGTAAGAAACACGAATTACAGTGGGCTAGCAGTCATGGCGACGAGACCACAAACCAACAAAGCAAGGAAGGCACAAAAGCACACGTAAGATCGCCAAGGCAGTAAGGAGAGATAGAATAAAACCCAACAAAATAGCTCCCACATAAGCAAAGGTAGAAATGCCTCGAGCTGGGGATCATGCTGATATTCACGGGATCGTATGCAATGAGTAGGTATGAGAGCCTTTGTGGAAGGCAGTTGCCACAAATAACACATTAAAAAGGGTATCGTCGCAAACGAAGCGAAAAAGGACACGTCAAAAAATCATTGGTCTTATAATGCCGCAACATTTACGAGACTAGAGAGCACCGCACCCTGCAAATCTATCAATGTAAAAGACGTTGGGCCAGCCTCCGCAAAAACCCAAAATGGACCTGACCACCGCAGCTTCAATTTTCCTTTAATCTTGCCATGCTTCGAATGAAATACCAAAACCAAATCCCCACACTAAAATTTGTGGCGTCGAGAATGACTATCGACCCAATGCTTTCTGTGTCTCTGTAGTACTTGCATTAAATAGAAAGAATGCCAATGGGACTCCTCTAGTTGAGCTAGCACATCCAATCGGTATACCACAGAATCCTTCGATAGAAGCCTCTCCGCCACCGCAATCCTATAACTTGGCAACACACCAGAGTAATAGCTTCCATTCCAAAAAGCCATCTTGAAAGGTGTCAAACCCGTAGCCACTTTAAAAGTTGTGCGGTACGCCCAAAGTGACGAAAAAAGTGTCTCGTCCCAATCACTATGGTGAAGATTAACAAGTTTGGTCAGCATTGACACAACCTGTTTATTCAAAGATTCCACCAATCCATTTGCTTGCGGATAATAAGGAGAGGACTTGAGATGTTGAATTTGAAAGGGAGAGAATGATCGAAGCTTGGACTCGAGAGCTATGGCGGGAGAGCAAGAGCAATAAAGAGAGAGACGAGAAATAGGAACTCCAACAGTCGCAATGTGTGACGGGGCCTTCCTTTATTCAAATTGTCACTAAAATAATAAAGAATAAAGTGACAATGACGGGCGCCCGCCACCTGTAGTGTGCAGTGGCGGTGACTATCAGTGTAGTAATACATGGGCGGCTAGGCGGAGGCGCCTTTACCCCTAACAACCTCCCACTTAAAGGTGAATCTACCCTACCGAGGAGTGAAAAGAAAAAGAAAAAATATAGTACAACATGTACGCATATACAACAGGATGAGGAAAGACCTCATCTCATCCCACGCCCATCAACCTCCTGAGGAAGGCAAAGCACTCTATAGAGAGGCATTTCGTGAGAAGATCTGCAAGATTCTGGTCAGTTGAGATATTGACAAGATCAACAGACTTGTCCTCAACGACCCCACATATGAAGTGATACCTCACCTCAATGTGTTTCGTATTCACATGGAAGACCGGATTCTTAGCTAACTAAATAGCACTCATAGAATTCGAATGCAGTGTAGGGATAGCATCAATACCAAGGTCAGCAACCAAATGACCCAACCAAATGGCCTCCTTGCAAGCCTTAGTGGCTGCAACATACTCGGCCTCTGTAGTAGAAAGGGCCATGCATTTCTGGACCCTAGACATCCAAGAAACAGCACCTCCAGCATATATGAATAAATAGCCGGAAGTGGACTTCCTACTATCTGCATATCCTACATAATCAGAGTTAGTGTACCCCACAACTTCTGTATCTTGGCTGCCATAGCATATGCACATATCTGCAGTGCCCTTCAAGTACCTCATGATACCCTTCATGGCATCCCAATGCTTCTTGCCAGGCGTAGCCATATAGCGTGCCACAACACCAACTGCAAAGGAAATATCTAGACGAGTGGCTATCATGGCATACATAAGACTGACCATTGCGGATGCATAGGGAATCTTGGCCATCTTGGCCCTCTACTCATCTGTCTGCGGACATCAACCTGTGATACCTTCACATAAGAAGGCAATGGACAGCTAATAGGCTTTACATCCTGCATGCGAAAGCGCTCAAGGACTTTATGAATGTACTCCCTCTGTAAACAAGTAAAGGAGTCCCTGATACCTGTCGCTTCTAATGCGCATACCAAGTATATGAGTGGCCTGTCCCAGATCTTTCATCTCAAAGCTCTTCTTGAGCTGAGCCTTAAGAGCATCTAGCTCATCATGAGCTTTCCTTGCCACCATCAGCATATCATCCACATCGAGTACCAAAATCAATAAAGAACCATCACGAGCTTTCTTCGTGTAAAGACACCGATCCATAGCACTCCTGTTGTAGCCATGTGACTGCATAAAGGTATCAAACTTATGATACCACTCTCTAGGTGCCTCTTTCAAGCCATAAAGACTTTTCTTCAATTTGTATACTAGGTGCTCCCTGCCAAGTTCTGCAAAGCCCTTAGGCTGCTCCATATAAATCTCATCATGCAAGTCCCCATGTAAGAAAGTCATCTTGACATCCATCTGGTATAAATCCAAGTCAAGCTGAGCAACCAAATCCAAGACTAAGCGCAGGGTGGTCATCTTAACCACATAAGAAAAGACCTCATCAAAGTCCACACCATGCTCCTGCTTAAAATCCTTTGCTACCAATCTAGCCTTGTATGCCAGCTTGGGGTGTCCAAGGGTACTTTTCAGCTTGTACACCCACTTGAATGGCAAAGCCTTCTTTCCCGTAGGCAAGGAAACCAAATCCCAAGTATCATTCTTATGCAAGGAGTCTATCTCAGACTCTATAGCCCTCTCCCAGGAGTGACTGCCACCCCTACGCATAGCCTCATCATAAGTGAAAGGCTCGCCTGCATCTGTAACCAAGACGTAATGCATCGAGGGATGAAATCTATCACGTGGACGTCTGTCTCTAGTAGACCGTCTCACGACAGGCTCTACTGCCTGTCCAACACCCTGACCATGAATATTTGCTGCAACTGTAGGCTGTCCAACTGGGTGTGCGGGAGCTCTCGGCTCCTCCTGAAATATGACCCTGCAAATCTCAACAACTCTCACAGGCTGCCGATGCATCTTGTCTTCATGGAAGACTACATCATGACTGTGGATGACTTTCTGCACTTGCAGATCCCAAAGATGGTAACCCATCTCTCTTGCATCCCCATAACCAAGGAAAATGCATTTGACACTCTTAGGATCTAGCTTACTTCTCTTGTCCCTGGGCACATGGCAAAATGTCTCACATCCAAAGACACGAAGATGCACATAAGAGGGAGGTTTTCCAGTCTATATCTCCTCTGCAACCTAGAAATCCAAACCACTAGAAGGTGATCTGTTTATGACATGCACAGCTGTACTAACTGCCTCATTCCAAAAGCTTTGTGGTAGGCCTGTGTGGCTAAGCATACTACGTACATGCTCCTGGATGGTTCTATTCATCCGCTTAGTTAAACCATTCTAGGGGGGTGTAGGGGATGGTCAACTGACGCTTAATACCCCTCTCATCACATAACTGCTCAAAAGCACGTGAGACATACTCACCCCCATTATCTGTCCTTAGGCATTTTAGTCTATACCTAGACTAGTTCTCAACCAATGCAAGTCATCTCTGAAACTCAACCAAGATATCGGATTTCAGCTTAATGGGATAATCCCAAAATTTCCATGAAAAATCATCTATGAACGTAACAAAATACTTTGCACCACCTATAGACTGACAAGGCATGGGCCCACAGACATCCGAATGTACCAATGCCAAGGGCTCACTCATGCGTGGCCTACCTGACTTTTTATGCATAGACCTAGTCTCCCTATCATAAAGACAATGCTCACATGAATCAAAACATGCATAATCAAGGGGCGGTAAGTACTACAAACCAGAAAGCATTTTCATTCCCTTCAAAGACATATGCCCAAACGGGCAATGCCAAAGAGATACATGTGGGATAGAACCCACAGACAAAACATGATCAAGGGAAGAAGCTAATACAATCAAGGGATAGAGGCTGCAAGCCTTGGCACCTCTCGCAATCACAAGTTTGCCACAAGTGATCTTCCATGCAAAGTCTCCAAAAGATACATGATAACCTGCATCATCAAGCTGCCCAGTTGACATGAGACTACGTGTCAAAGAAGGTACATGATGTACATCTTGCATAACAAAACTACTGCGAGAAGGAAATTACAGCCTAATATCACCAATGCCCACAATATTAAGAGAGCTGTCATCACCCAAGCGCACAGAACCCGAAACAGTACGGTATGAATAAAACCACTCTTGGCAAGGTGTCACATGAAAGGACGCACCTGAGTCCAAGATCCAACACTATTCATACATAGAGTGTGTCTCTGTCATCTACGAAGCACTAGAAGAAGCTGCAAGGATATAATCATCATCATCAACATCCTTAGGCTGTATAACATTGATCTCTTCAATTTTAACACTGGACTTTGCAAGCACTATGCTGCGATCAGAAGATTTATCCTGCACTTTGTCTTTCCCCTTATCTTTGCGCCTTTCATTGCGCATTTCATGGCATTGTGACCTAATATGGCCCTTTTTTCCACAATGGTGACAAGTAACATCTGCATACCTGCCATGGGATTTGCTACGTGACTTCCCACGAGACTTGGACCGAGATTTTTGAGAATCCCATCCACGGCCACCACTGCCATGCTTTCCATACCCATCATTCCTGCCTCTAACTATCATAGCATGCGACACACGAGAGGCATCCAAATTATTACGGTTAACCTCTTCTTGCAGAAGAGCACTCTCAACATTAGATAATTTCAAGGTAGTAGTAGAGGCACATAATGCAGTGCAAAATACATCCCATGACTCATTAAAAGTACCAAGCAAGAAAAGAGAAGTGACATCCTCTACAAAAGTGATGTCTTGCGAAGTCAAGTTCTTGATTATAGCATGAAACTGGCTCAAGTGAGCAGGCATAGTCACATTCTCCTTCATGCACAGATCCATAAGCTGCTTCAACCAATACATCTGACTCGCTGGACTTTTCTTGTCATAGAGATTCTTGATCTTATCCCACAACGGCCATGCACTCTGTTCTTCCTCAAAGACATTGTAATGAACCTATTTTGTGAGAGACAATACAATAGTGGACTTGCATAACTCATCAAGCTCAAGCCATTCCTCATCTGGCATAGTTGCAGGCGGATGCCCGCTCAACCTCAAAGGTTTGATCTGCGATTTTTGTACCAAGACCTGCCAAATCTGGCTCTTCCAATAAGAGTAATTCGTACCATCAAGCTTAGTGATGTTGAAAATAGCATGATCAGTGGACGAACTCGCCATAATCCAGGCTAGAAGACTGTAGATAGTTCAAAACTGCTTGCTGTTTACTACAGAAAATGACAAAAAAATCACCAAAATCGAGAAAAAATGGCGAGAAAAGTGAAACCAAAGCTGTTGCCCACTAAGTACTAATGAAAATACATCATTTTAGAATTTTTCAACATGAAAAATCCATGCCAATCTATACATATATGCTTGTTATAATAAATTTTAGATTTTAGTAAAAGAGAGCTAACAATGCCAAAATAGGATCCCAAGGCAATCAGATACTACCAAGACCAAATCCGGTATCATGTGAGCATAGCATAAGCATATGACGATCGATAAGCATGAATCCAACACCCAAGTATCTCATACAAACATCTACCGGTGAGTAGGTACACCCCCCAATCAACGGGGCGAAGTGTTCCTGCCACTACCAAAACTTGACACAAGTAGGTGTCAATTCACAAAGATACGGATCCAAAACTAAGACTCAGCTCATAAGCATACAGTGAACCAAGACATATAATGTATCATGCCAGAGGGTAAGAAATCCCAAAGTCTCAAGTATCTGTAACTGCTCAATGCATAAAAATACCGCCTGCTCAATGTCTGATAAGCATTCAAGAATGCTCCCACTAGCACAAAGGCCGTATGTACAAGCTCAAGAGCTAAAGCCAAGGCAAGACACTGTGCCAATGACATAAGTCCAAGACAATACATTAGTAGTACATCCCGAACATGTAAGCGGTAGAGCATCCGTATGTAACATCCATAAGCATGTAAGACATCAAATACATCCCAATCCAAACTCTGACAAGCCAAGTAACATCCAAGACTACTCCAGATAATCCAAAATGCATCCAAGGTAGAGCTTCAATGAGCACTCAAGCTCAACGTATGCATAGGGTAATCAACCGTGACATAAGCATCAAGCCGTAGGCAACGGGTATGCATAAACCCAAGGAGCATCAATGTCAAAGCATATGCCACTGTCAAGAACGAACCATGTCAATGAGTGCGTAATGTCAAAGCTCTTCCAAAAGCATCCGGAATGAAATCCTAGCTCGAAATCGTACCCCAAAGATCAATACTTCATGGCATATATCCAAGACATAGGCCGGAACCAATAGGCATAACCCAAAGCATGTAGAATAGCTTCAAATCGCTATTATTACAGCCTGAAATGACTATTAAAATTTGAGAAATTTCAGTCCCAAATTAGTGCCACATGATTGCCAAACAATAGGCATACATTGTCTTAACATGTAGACATCATACATGACTAACTGGACATCAAATGACAATGCCAAGTAAGCATAAGCATCAAATGTTACTATAGTACTATTATAAACTGTTTGTGGACTATTATGATAGTCCCAAAATAGTACTAAATCAGCCCAGAAGCAATGTCAGTGCTTAGCCTTCAATACCAAGCATCAAAACATGTACAAATGCCTCAAATGAAGCTTGTGGAAGTGCCCAATGGCCTGGAGCTTGAGGAGAACCAATGTGGAGCAGATGTAGAGCAACTTGAAAATAGATGCAAACAACGTGCTGCTATCCTGAGGGGCCTGCAACCCATGTGGCACACCTATGGTGGAGTAGGGGCTCAAGTAGGTGCCCAAGGGAGCACACACCAAGCCTCAAGGGTTCTTAAGCATGGGCAATGAAGATATGAAGCAATGGAGCTTCAATGGTGGCTGCCCCAAACTGTTCACAGTCTGTGTGACCTGAGAACTGAAGTAAACCCTGAAAAAAACAATCAAATACCTCTAATGTAATGCCCTAAAGGTGTCCAACAATGCCAGGAAGGTGCTCGAGAAGCCGGAGAGTGACGGGAGCTCAAAGAAGTCGGATATGGCTGCCGCGAAGGAGACCCAATGTGAGTAGGGAGTCAATGGGAAGCTGAGAATGCCACGAAACCAAGCTCAAGAGTCGAGAAGCTGAGCTCTGATACCAGTTGAAAGGGAGAGAAGGATCAAAGCTTGGACTCGAGAGCTATGGTGGGAGAGCAAGAGCAAGAAAAAGAGAGACAAGAAATGAGAACTTCAACAGTCACAATGTGTGATCGGGCCTTCCTTTATTCAAACTGTCACTAAAAGAATAAAGAATAAAGTGACGGTGACGGGCACTCACCACCTGCAGTATGCAATGGCGGTGACTGTCAATGTAGTAATACATGGGTGGCTAGGCGAAGGTGCCTTTATCCCCAACATAATCAAATAAAACAAGGTCATGTGGTGAATGACCTTATTGAGAAAATGCGCACCGCGATCACTCACCAGCTTGACCGAACAGCCAAACTGAGTAAAAATATCTTGGTATAGACACCACACCACTAAAACCACAGTGTTATACTACAAAGCCCAGGCGTCCACCCACATCGTGCAATAATCCGTCATCGTCAAAATGTATTTATTGGCATGTCCGAGCTGCAGTAAGTTTGAAAGAGCCAATAAAATCCAATCCCCATTTTTGGAAAGGCTCCAAGGGCAGAATGGGATGCATCAGTAAGTGGCCTTTGGATGAAGGTTGTCCCGATCGTTGACAAACATCACAACTTCATACAAACTTGTGCGCAACCTTAAACACAAAAGGCCACCAAAGACCAGCCTGAAGAACTTAGCGAGCCGTGGCATTCCCGAAAAATGTCCACCTATAGCACCCTCATGAGATTCTTGGAGAACCACACGGTTATCTTGCTGTAAAACACACTGCAACAACGCATCCAAAGAATTGCAGTAATAAAGCTCCCCCAAAATAATCTCAAAAGAGCGACTGTGTAGGGCCATGCGACAACACTAATCACGAGTAAGATGATTCGGCATAATCCCCATATCCAGAAAACAATACAATTCCTCATACCATGTCCAAGGAACATCCGCAAGTGGCAAACCAAAATGTTTTCCATCATCCATAGAAACACCAGAAATCGCAAACAAATCAGCATCACAAAACAATAATTAACTCCACTAGCCGCTTCACTAGACTCAAGACGAGAAAGGTAATCCGCAATTGCATGATACTTGCCTGGTCTATGAATAACTTCATACTCAAATTCCTATAAAATAATAACCCATCGGGCCAACCATCCCGTAAGATTCTGTTGCTGCACCAAATATAATAACGCGATCCACATGGAAATAAAACATACGACCCAGTAAATAGTGGCGGAATTTTTGACAGAATAAATCATGCCCAAGCATTCGCGTTTAGTAACAGAATAATTCTTCTTAGCCAAAGACAAGCGACAACTAGCATAATACACAACGTGAAACCAGCCTACCTTCTAACTTTCTTACGTAAGTACCGTCTCAGCCACCACTGGCCACCGCATATCTTGTAAAGCCACTTGAACCTTCTTCCAACCGCGATGAATTGAAATGCGGTTGTGCTCCCAACTGTGATGAACACGAGCTTGCCGCAACCAGGGATGGCCGAACAATACATTATAATCCTCCTTGGCATCCTCCAATCTAACAACAACAAAAGACATAACAAAAAGAATCCCCAAAATTGCGATAACCACCCCTTTAATAAGCCCAAGCGGCCGATTACAACTGTGATGGGAAGCATCATCCTCAAGAGACTCTCTAGCCAACACTGCCTAAGCAATAACATTCTCCAACGGAGTATTAATCTTATCCACCGTAGCCAAATCCATATGAAGATCTTCCCGCAAACCTTTAAGAAAATAATCATTCTACACTTCTTGGACAGGATGTTGTGCGGAGGCACTCTTTATAAAACAGCGAATGAAAACCAACCGCATAATCCTCCACTTGATGACGTTTTTTCTGCTCCAACGGGAGCAATTTTTCCAAATTCTACCGCACATTCTGATAACCATTTAGCAGCCCATCCCGTAAGGTAGATTCAAATACACCCTCTTTCTACAAACTGGATCACCGGACCCAGAAGATTAAGCTCATAAACTTTATCAAACTGCCGAACATGAGCATCCAGGTCCTCCGAAGTACGGCCCCAGAATTTATGATATTTAACATGCAGTTGATGATGCACCATAACCGGAAGTAGCGGTAACTGCGGAATAGCAGGCACCGCAAGACCAGATGGAGAGGCGGAAAACAACTGATAAGTCAGAAGAGTAGCATCAAAATCTGTGATCACCAACTGTCTGCGCCCACGAGCAACCAGAGATGGCGAATAAGAAGAACGCTGAACAAGAGCATATTCATAGGGGGTACTTGTATGCTGCTCATCATCCGAACCAACATCAATAATAGAAGTAGTGCGCACCTCCGTAAACTGACGAATGATCCAGTATGAGGAACCTTCTCCACAAGGAGTTCTTGTGAACGCGTGTGCATTCATTCAAAAATTTTCCACAAAAACATCGTGATCGCCATGTGTATCCACACAAAACACGGCAGATACGGGAATGGATACTGCATAATAGACTACCATCACACACATAAGATGAAAGACCGTCAAACAAAATAACACAGCAACAACATCATCATCATTGTATATATCAGAAGATAGATACAAAGTTCCGCACCACAGTGTGCTCCCACAAGAGTGCAACTGCACAAAATATATCTCCCTCACAAGGGATGCCAACAGACATCGGATACGAACGGGTACACTCCCAAGACAACCACCTGGATCTCCAAGGACACACTGACCGCACCACACATGCGGTCCGCGGTGTTGCGGCAAACGCTGTAACAAACATTCTACATGTACGACATGGTTCTAGTCCTATAGTTTATCGATTAGGTTAGCATAAAATAGCTTTGATATGCTCTCCTCGTTGACTTTCATGCTTGAGAATATGCATGAGTTAGTGCACATGGCATCTATGAGATGTCTAAACTATGTATGATTATGCTTTGGAAACATGCAAGGCATGTCGGGAGCATAATTTCTACAATGCTCTCATGGAAATCAAGCATGCACGGCATATATATAGTTCAAAATATGTATATGTGGATCATGACACATGCAAGACATGACTATATGTGGCACGGCCATATCTGGATGATCTCATAGAGATCTAGAGTGCAATGCATGTTCGACACACATATTTGCACACGACATGCAAGGCATGGTCATTTTTCTTTCTCTTTTACTCTTTATGATCCATTGCTTACACGAAGCTATGGATTAGCATCTTTCTTATGCAGATGGCCATGAGCCATGCATCTTACAATCTCTCTACAAGACAAGTTGCACTCCAATTTTCTTCTCTTTGCACTTCTGGAAGTCAGTCAACCTCATAATGCCATACGATGATATTCATGTTAGTAGATGGTCAAGTGACAAATAGTTATGTGCTATCTGATTGCTAGCACTCTCTCTAAGAGTCTCTTTCACTTAGTGCAATTAGTTTTCACATGGGGTATAGTAAAGTATAGAGGTACTTCCTTACTAGCCATGATGAATAGATGGTACGTGGATTAGTACACCAATGTCTCCGATGAGGTTACAACATGCATATATCCTAGAAGGATGTGCTACAGATGTATTCTAAGAGAATTTCAAGAAAAACAATAGTGAATTCTGTCTCACCAAAGTTAAGTGTATCCTAACAGGCTTACATGTCTATGTATCCTAATAGGATTACACATAGGTCTATTCTAAGATAATAGAACACAAGAAGTGTCCTATAAGGATACTTTCTTTTCTCATTTAGCTTACACTCTACTAATGAGATAGTAAGAGGGTGGCATATGATGTCACTCAAACCTCATGCCAATGACATATGATGTCACTAGATCTTGGATTATAGCTTCCCACAAACAGAGTGTTTTCTCGCTCTTCAATATTGAAAGCCTACACAGAGGTATCCTACGAGGATATGTTCACTCACTAGAATAGAGAAAGTAAGACGACCCGTCTCATAGAGGACATCTACTGCTAAAATTTAGCAATTTATATTATTAAATATGCTAACTAAATATATTGATCTTAGATCAGGACTTCCACTCTTAGAGGATCTAGATCAATATCAAGGAGTTCTATAGCGCTAGGACCTTTCTTTGATGATGCATGTACACTAGGTGGAATGGGACCCTAGTGTTCAGTAAGGAAGTGTCTAAGGCAGCATGAGAATTCACATGATGTCGACCATTGAGACTATTATTAAGATTTAGTCTCATTGTTTATGTTTGGCTAGCCACTAGAGCATAAGATGCACAGTACATATGATGGTAAATTAGTAAGATAAGCTATGAGCTTATGTGTGTCTTCGACTATTACATTATGTCAATACGTAGATTTCCAGTCCAGAGCTATGAGCTTATTCTAACAAGCTTAAAGTTAAGAGATAATGCAGAGTGTTTAACTCTTACGTAAGGTCCCATAGTTACGAATTATGAATGTTTTTACTCTCTCTACTATGAAATAAAGCTATGAGCTAGATCAGAGATTGTATTTTTCACTGTGATTAGCACAGTTATATATGTTGTTTAGACAATCACAGCTATGTCTAGGCAATTTTCATGATGGTTTTTGAGGACAAAAACTCTTCTCCAAGGGGGGAGTAATGTCAAGACAATGGTCTTGAGAAGTCAGTCTTAGTCTATGAGACGAGGGCAAGGCAAAGACGGACGGCTATGAACCATGGGACATATGGCTAGGGGGGCAGTGTGGACTAGGAGTCCTATATAAGGGCATGGCAGGGCGGAGCAGGGTGGAGAGTAGTATTGCCCATTACCCTTGTCCTCTCAGATGGCAAGGCTTAAACTCCAAATACTATCTTCAAATAGTTCAGTATTTGACTTCAAATAAGGTCTCATTAATCTTCAAAATCCAATGTCCACCTCAATGCTTGACCCAACTCAAGGCTTAATGAGAAATGCTTGAACTTGATGCATAGCTACTCCATAATAATGCTCTTGTCAAAAATGATACAAATGCAAGATCTTTCTCCTCCTTTAGTCCCTTGAGTTGCTTAATAGGATGAGACTTCAAATCTTCCATTCAATTCTTCTTCCACTACAAGAGAAAGGCCCTATAGACGTGCATTGTACACGCAAAAAAGCGGGCGCATTTATAAGTGTATGTATCAGCGCATCTATTTACGCTAGTATACAGAATGCGTCTATATATCCACGTTTATAAACACGCCTATAGATGAGAAAATAAACGCACATATTTTTCATTTCTCATAAAGTCCCTAAATATGACCAAACCTCTTAACAGCTAGTATTTGTTTGAATACATTACCAACTTTACTTCTTTCTAAGTATTACAAATATACATCCAATCATTCAAAGCTAATTATATATGTGTGATTTCATGCCCTATATACATCCAATCATGCCCTATACAAATGTGATTGGATAGGTCATGATTGGATGTATATACGACATAATTACACCTGGATCATAAGGACATGATATACATGTATAGGGCATACATGTATAGGACATTATATACATTACCAACTTTACTTCTTTCTGAGTATTACAAATATAAATCCAATCATTCAAAGCTAATTATATATGTGTGATTTCATGTCCTATATACATCCAATCATGCCCTATACAAATGTGATTGGATAGGGCATGATGATTGGATGTATATACGACATAATTATCAGAGAAGTGATTGATACATGCACATGTTGCATCTATTGTGCACTTAACCTAGACATGGCTAAAACTTATAGATCAAAGCTTAATCGGTGATTCAAGGGAGTACCCTCACTTTTTAGGGTAGTCCCTTGATTCTCATTATTCTCGAGGAATATACATCACAATCAATACAATCAAAGAAAAAGCAAGACATGCATGCCAATTCATAGCATGAGTAGATTGATGTAAATTAGTTGGCTTGTGTATGTGCAAGCTATTCCAATCATGTCAAGGTGCACTTATAGCTCACATATAATTTTAGATAAGGTGGACCACATGTAGCCAATGTGCACACGTCCTCTTTTCATCATCTTTAGCCAGTGTGTCCACTTATTGGTGACTAAAATAGATCACTGTAAGGATAGTTTGCAATACCAACAAGACAACTACAAATCTATTATCTATGAAATGTATAAGTAAATTAACTTGGTTAATTTGATGAGGTCAAGTTTTCCTTCCATGGACAGTGTAGTTGGCTATCTACTTCAAGGTTATGGGAACTTGCGGAAGTCAATGGAGCATCCTAAAAATGACGATACTCTAATTACTATATCAAGTCACTTCATGTACATATCTTTGATTGATTGATGGATAATATGCCTTTCTCTATCTCTTTCGTATACACCTTCATTGCATTATCTCTCTCTAGCTAAAACCATTCGTGCTTTATCCACCTATTGATACTTGCATGCAATTGCAAGTGGGATGGTCTAGTAAGTCACCACATATGTGCCAATTGACTTGCCAATGTGTTATCTCTTATCCTCAAGCTTTGTTATATATGTCACCACATAGGTCAAATGATTTGCTAGTGTACCATCTCTTATCTCAAGATTTTCTATATATTTCACTAGTATTCTCAATCAAAAACATCATATCAAGCATATCTTGCATTAGTCAAGCAGATTGGCCAACCCAACATAAATGAAATTGTATGAATAGAAATGTAGATCAAGATCTTAGCTTAAATCAATGACACCTTTTTGCACAATATAAACAGTTAGAGTTTAACTACAATATATAATGCCTGCAAATAAGAAAGAGACTTGATTTGTTGGACCACTATGCACATACAATCTATATATGTCATATTTCCTAAATGCATGCATTGATACTTAGAACATGGAGGCAAACATTTTGATATTGAAAGACTAGGAAAGTCATGTCATGTTGATCCAAAAACAACCAAAAGGTAGCATCTAATCAGTTTAATTATTACTGCGTGTCTGTCAGCGCGTGTAATAGGTATTATCTGGGCATATACACGCAAAACTACACGCGCTTACAGACACACTATGCAGATATTAAAAAAATTTAAAAAATTTGTGGCTTTCTTTTCAAACCAGTGCTTTCCTACGTTTTTTGCGTGTTTTTTGCAGTTTGAGCTCGACATCACTACTCATGTCTATCTATCACTTCATGAAGACAATGAGGGAAGGAAATCAGAGTAAAAAGAGGACAGGAGGAAAGAAGAGCCAAAGAGTAAAGAACAAGAGCCAAACAACTAGGAAGAGAAGAAGATTCAAGCAACTTACCAAGGGAAGGGAGAAGGAGGACAAGGAGCTTGCAACCTAGCCGCCACACGTCGGAACAAGCAAAGAAGGTGAGTTCTTCTTCTCTCTCTCAATCTTGTTTGCTTTCTCTGTCTGTTTATCTCTCTATCTCTCTCTTTACATGCTATAGATTGTCATCTATGGAAGTTTTTTTGCGTGTTTTTAAACCAAGTTTGAAAAAAATGGTCCGATTGTACGCGTCTGTCAAGCGCGTCCAGATAACAATGTAGACGCACGTATAGACGCGGAAATAGACGCGCTGACAGACACATACAGAGACGCAGATATAGACACAGCATGTAATATGTTTTATCTGCACATGGTAATATGATTTTTCTTGTGCAGATGTGGAATCCTGGATCTTCCAGCACTGATCCTAAGTTGGAATGCATGAACAACACCTTAGCGGAGTTTTCTAGAGGTGTTAGTAGCTTTTTTGAAGGTTTTCCAAACAAGGAGCAATTCATGGGGGAGATGACCAATTATATTGGTCGCCCTCCCACTGCAGAGGAGGTTTTCAGTGTGATGTCTGGGACACCTATCACATCTTTGCCTAGCACTGCCACACAAACACCAAACCTTGGCACACCTCTACTAACAGGTACTCCACACACTACGCATACACACAGATCAACTGATGCACAAGGATCAGCTGAAGTACATGGATCGGCCGAAGCACATGCATTTGCAGAAGCACGTGTATCGAGTGAGGTAGAGGATAGTGCCCGTCGAGAGAGGAGGGAGAGTCATGCGGGAGGACGAGGAGGTTGAGGGCTTTGTGGGGGTTGCCTAAGAGGTGGCTCTCGATCACCCTCACCGGGAAATGAGAGAGGTGAGCCTCCACAAATGTACTACTCTGTACTGATGTTGGTGGTATCTTGCATGACTCTAAGGGGAGGGAAGTGATAGCCTACTTGAGGAGTGTCGTGCATGCCACATACAAAGATTGCATGATTCCCTTCAAGCACCAAAAAAATGGTTTGTGGCAAGAGGTGCTACGGGCAGTACATAGAAGGTACCTTAATCCCGAGAATTCATGATTCTCAGATGATTGGGTACGGTCAAAGGTCAGAGACGCGCTTCATAACAAAAGATCTCACCTTATGATGCGCGCCAAGGAGTCACTGCAGAGACAAGAGCAGGGGCGCCCTGGATATGGCCAACCACCCAATTGCCACCACAGGGAGTGGAAAGAGGCCAAGAAGAGAGAGCAGCAGAGAAAATGACAAGTTGCTAGCATGCAAAGGCGCGACATATCCAGATGGCAACCATGGGATCGTCGCATTATGGATCAGGTGGTAGGGAGTCATGGGAGGCTAAGTTTGTAAGTATTATTTGATTTCTTTTTTTAAATTAAATTTTGTAATTTATTTCACTTCCATATGTAGTGTGTTCTAATATGTTGTATGTTCAAATTGTTTTGTAGTATCATATCGTTGGTAGGATGTCTACTCCTAGAGAGGTAGGCTACCATCGAGGTCATAACCGGGCGTCCACTTGGCAGCATTTCTACGAGGAGGGACTCATCACAAAGGAACAATATAATCATGCCATGAGGATTCCACAACCAGAAGAGGTATGTTTTATTTTTTACATGAAAAGTATAGGTAACTCTAATTTATTGTTTGTAATGGTATTTATATACCTTAATCCTTTGTGTAGGCGAACCCTGATGCAGTTGAGGATAGCAAAGGGGGGACTAGCAGTAACGGTGGCGGCAGCGGCACAGGTAGCGGTGGTGGTAGCGATGATGATGCCTCTTTTGAGGAGATGTAGAGGAGCCCCATGCATGCATGCCTCCCCTTGGCTTGTAGTTTTCATTTTTTATATGTATTACTTTCAGCTAGTGCTTGCGACCATGACCATGCTTGAGGTCACAAGCATTAGAACTCATCATGTAAAAATGTTTCATCTATATATATGAAATTTCGTGTTCTACATACATTGTTTTGTTTTCAATACAAAAATCTTCGAAATAATCTTTCTCTATTTTTCCTAAGCATACAATTTGATGTTGATGGGGGGAAAAAAACCAGAGAGCATGTGGCTTGCAAAGCCACATGCTCACTGGTTTTTTTTTCATACCTCTGTTTTGTGCGTCTATCAACGCGTCTAAATTGCAGGATAAATGCATGTCTATTCTCGTCAAAAACTTGCAGAGTAAACGCTTTTTTAGACGCGTAGATACACGCATGTATAGACGCACAATATGAATATATCCACTTTTTTATAAATATGATTATATATTTACGTAGCGCATCTATATGCACATCTATATGGGCGTGTAACTCTGACTATAAGCGCACTTTTAGACACGAAATTGTAGACGCAGCAGTAGACGTGGTAATAAACGCGCCCGACATTTTTTATCATAGTTCAAATATTGTGTCTACAAGCGCGTCTATGGAGCCTTTTTGTTGTAGTGTTCTCTCCTATGCCTTCACCACCTTCTTAATTTCACCATTTTTTTCTTCACTCATCCACCTTTAGCAATGCTATGTGCTAATCTCCAGCACTAGCCTCATTTTGCTCTCATTTGAGTTGGTGTAGCAGCACCTTTCCTTTAGTCCATTCTCTTCACAATCCCCTTGCAGTTTCAGGTCTCTACCTTCTCCTCTCACTACCTTCTGTTTCCTGCAACACTAGTCTTGTGGTGGAATCACATGCACTTGGTGGATAGCTTTGCATGAATTAACCAATCACTTCCTTGAGGGCTTGATAGAACACAAGCTGGCTATCCAAAACACAGCCCTAAAAATAGTACGATGTAGCTCTATTTGAGGAAAATCCAAACGCTAGTAATCATTTGATGGTGGCAAGGCTAGGCTTATTTTCGTCATGTGCTTCAATTGGTCTTCATTCATCTACTCTTTCTTTCCTTTGTCATATCTCATCCTTGCACCCCCTAGCAGTCCATAAGAAGAGAGATGGTGACTGGTCGATATTCTCCTTAGCCCTACACAACCCAATTTTGCAAAAAGAATTCATTAAAAAAACCTCATTTTCACAAGATATTGGCCAATTTTGGCATATGTCAAGTGCGCATATGTCCAATTCATGAGAAAGGGTTGCAATTGGATGAGAGAGGCACGTACTTGATGAGAAAAAGTTTATTCATGCCAAAATTCATGCTAGAGTTGCCAAGGTTGATGTTAAATAATGGAATAGTTAGAAAATAGACCTAGTCTCTAGTAGATGAAGAAAGTTCAGAATATTTCAAGTGGAATAGGATGGGATATGTTGAGAAGTAAGAGGGAATAAGGATGATAATGATTTTGACTAATAATGTGAGTGATAATAATGAAGTTAAAGATTATTCTAAAATATGATAATTAGGATAATTGAATAGGATAATAGTGATGGATGATAATGAAAATTAGTAGGAAGGTTTGAGATAGTGAAATAAACCATTTGATAATAATTTGGAATAATAATAATAATAATAATATTAATGTTGATAATGATAATAATAGTAATTATGGATGTTTAATGAGCAGTAGTAAAATAATAATAAATGGATAAGCCCATATGGACATAAAATAATTAATGTTTAATTCATATAGTGGTGGCTATCTCTTAATAGTAATAATAATAATGATGATGTGCTTGAGTGATGGTTCCATCAATAGCCGTGCCACCACTCGTCGACAACGGCCATGCAAGTAGACCATGGCAACCTAGGATATCATCCTCATGTTTGAGAAGGGATATAAAGAAATTCTATTTATCTACATGGCTTTGAATGTGGAGCTTATGAGTGACTGGAACATCTTGACTTTTAAAGGCTCCATTTGCTTTGATAACTTCCCCCATCTCATAGGCGAGTACTCCTAGCTTGGTGGCCAACTCATTAGACTTGAAGTTATGTGTGGAGCCCAGATCAAAGATTATGAGTGCATTATGCTTCCGCACCTTGTGCCAATCATAGAAAAGAGATGACCCTTGGTAATGACCATCCTCTTTTGGAGTTTCAACCATTGAAGCACTAGGTGGTGCACTACGTACATTCTTTTGGGGACAAGTTCTATGCACATGTCCTTGCTCCCCACATTTGAAGCATTTGTTATTTTTTCAATAACACTCAAGCTACTCAAGTGTTAGTTTTTTATTACCTTTATATACTCCTCCTTTTTATTGTTGTTTTTGGAATTGTTTTTGGAAGGGTTTTTCATAGCATTACCCTTCCACTTGTGTTCATCCCTAGAATCCATGGACCTTGTATTCATAGCATTACCCTTCCACTTGTGTTCATCCCTAGAATCCATGGACCTTGTATTATTTTTAGTTCCTTGTTGGAAGTAAATCTTGGAAGCAACTATGGAATGATGGATGACTACAAAGATGGATTTAAGCCTTTGTGAGGTGACATATTTATATCCTAAGGTAGCTTGACACAAAAATTTTGCTTTTGTTTTGTAAAGCCTATCCTTCTTTAAACAATGGCATTGATATGGAAGTCCTAAAACTTGCCTATATACTAGTTGATAGACTCATAGGGAATCATTTACAGGCTTCTCCATCCAATGAGTACTTTATCTTCAGCATCACTTGAAAAGAATTGCTTCATGATAGCAATTTTTAGCATCTTCTAAGTTTTTGGAGTCATTCTATTAGCCTAAAAGCTAGCCCACCATTGTCTAGTAGACTTTTGGAGGTACATAGCAATATTGGGTTTCTTTGAGGACTCCATAAAGCTTTCATCTCCACAAGTAGCATCAAATTGTTGTATGAAGGCTGATACCTTGCCCTTGCTCCAAAGGCTCTATCATAAGTGAGGAAAATGGTATCCTTTCCTCTTTCCTTAAACATTTTGAGCTTACAAGACCTCTTCCAAGGAGTGTAAGACCTTTGGTGCCCTCTCCTTTTGGGTTTTTCAGAAGAGTAACTACTACTTTCATTGAAAGAGGGTGAGGATGCACATGGAGAAGAGGGTGACCTCTTTCTCTCCTTTCTTCTAGTTGAACTTCTTCCCTCTCTCTGAGCATCATAATAAGGAGAAATTTGTTGTGATCTTTTCTTCCTTGGGAGGAGTTGGAGGCTATCAAGACAAGGGTCCTATGGGCACTCAATGTTCAGGCATACGACTAGGGCCCCCTAGTGTGGATAGAGAGGACTCTATATGAGGGCATAGCAAGGTGGAGACTAGTATCCCCATTCCCCCCTCTCTTACACTAGTATCAAAGCCTAGGGGCATCCATATTTCTCTCTCTAGGTGAAGAGGGAAAGGTCATGCACTTTTTGGGCTATTATTGGCATGGGAATGGGCTCTAGTTCTAGATTTTGGCACCTTTCTCCCTCCCTTTCTAGGTGTGATTTTTGGGCATGAACTACATAGGGAACTATGAAGAGCTGAACTCGGGCCATGCCTAGTATGAATAAAAGTGCTCTAGCAAGCTCTCTACTTTTTTCTTTTGTGCCTCAAGCTAGTTTTTTCTCAATGAATGTTTTTTTTCTTTGCACAACTACTGCTTATGAGTCACCATAGTTGTGTCGTAGACATTTCTTACCACAAGGCATTTGGCCTCTAAGGCCTAAAGGCCTTTGGGCCTTAGGCTTGGTAGGGGTACATATCCACAAACGATACAAGCCAGACAACCCCTTGGTGGTGTGCCCCATAGGCTATGACCTTGGATGTGTGCATGGGCATTAAGGGCTGGCAAATCTTGCACTTCAGAAGGCATGCCCCTTGGTATCATGTGTGTGGATTATGGCAAGAGCTGATTGTGGCCAGTGTGAATTGCCGGACAAGATGGCCATGGTGGTGCTTCATGTCTTGATTGTCCCATGTCCTTTGAACATGCCTGTGTTTGGAGCTTAACATACGATGCCTCCATGAAGCAATATGGCGTTGGTCATGCATGTCCTTTGACCAATGGCTTCCATGGTGGAATTATGCTCATGATAGAGAATCACAACCATGTAAGAGGTGTTCAATGCACAACTATGTGTGCAACTTCATGTGTGTTCCTTAAGGCCAAGAAGGGTAATTGTAATGCTCACGGCATGCTAAGACGGGTGCTATCATCAAGATACCCACAAGATAATCATGTAAATGGCATCTAGGAGATGTCAAGGGTGCAATGATTTTCATGTTGATAAGATGATCTCATGGCAATATATATGTACACAATCTACAAACCATGCATGTAATTCATGCATGCAAGGTATGGTACTTATGGCTTGAAAGTATGAAAGCATGCAGGCATGCATTCAAGTGACAATTATGGCCCCTTTCCAAGGATGCAAAGAGGATACAAATAACATGCACGGCATGTGTAGCAACCACAGGTTGCAAAGACTATCTCTCATGTTTTGCTAGATCTCTCTATTGGCTTATCATCATCCAATTTTTGCCACCGGTTTCTCAGATATATTACTTTATGCTTCTTGTTTAAAGGTCTATGTGGTTCTTGGTTTTTGCAAATCTCCACGAAAGTTTTATGACTCAATTTATGATGGCATATATTTTCTTATGATGGCATATTCATTGTACGATGTCTATATGGAGTATTTATGGTTTTGTCATGCATGCGTATGACCCATCCAAGCTATGATCGATGGCTTATATATTGAGATTCAAGTTTTTATTGGAATTCTTATTCTGTTATGGTTATCAATCAGATCTTATGGTTTATGATGACTATGAGTCATAGGTTATGAACATTACCTATGGTCAACCTCTTATATGTAGCTATGATATGAGCTGATAATAGTGATTATGGTCATGGCTAACAAGCCATATATTATTGCTGGGGTCTCTATGGGTTTTGGTCCATCTCTTTTGTGCACTTATGGATTAGGGAATATTTTGATGATTGGCTATGAGCCCACATACCTTCTTATCCTATTTTGATGACTGTACATCATCAACTCTACTTCTTGTTATGGCTATGAGCTAGGAGCAATGCAATATTTTACTAGGACTCTTTACATTCAAACTTGTTTATCTTTATGGTTTTGAGCTGACCAATTTCAATTTTTCTTATATTAATGAGATTGGCCACGCTTGTAGCTTCTAGTACGCTTGATATTCTATTATTTTTAATGCCATATGATGGTATATAGATCAATTTTATGAAGTCAAGATGGTCATGATATCGAGACACATGGTGTGTTCTGTATGGCTACACATATGCTTTCAATAGTTCAGAGCTTCATATTCACTTAGGGAAAATGCAATGTACAGTACGTAGTATGTTGCTAGCCATAGTGAATTCTTTTTTCTATCTACATGTATGTTGCTATTTGAGACAATTCTCACCAGACACCAATACAAGTTTGCTTCTTATCTAGCTTGCACTATGCTAATGAGATTACTAAGGGTGACATATGATGTCGCTATGCCTTAAGATTACTTGTTGCTTTCCAAAAATGGATTACTTTTCTCACTTTTTGATATTTGGAAGCCTAGATAGATGTATCCTATGAGGATAAGTCCTTTCAATAAACAAGAGGAACAAAATGGCAATCTCATGTAGGACATCTACTGAAGGACATCATCTATTTCATATTTTCATATATGATAGCTACATATATTGATCCTAGATTAGGTTCCACTTTTAGAGGATTTGGATTAATATTAGGAATTCTACAAGGCTAGGATGTCTTCTTACTAGTAAGGCATGCACACTAGGTGGAATGGGACCCGAGTGTTCAATAAAGATGTGTCGTAGGTAGCATGAGAATTCAAGTGATATCAACCACTTGAACATTTATCTTTAGGAATTTTTTCTCACAAGTATATGATTTGGCTAGCTAGAATATGATGTTATGTATGTATAATGGTTTAGTATGATAAGGTACAAGCTATTATGTATCACTAACTATCAGATTATTTTAGGACAAGGTTCTAGGACTACAAGTTATGAACTATGTGCTTTCTCTATGACCTAAGGTGTCATAAAAATTAATACTTGACAATTAAAAATGATATTTTTCATTTTAAGCTGGCCACTTAAAATGTGGAAGATAACAAAGGAACAAGGGTCAAACTATTCTTATGAGCTTTGGGATTATTTCCACCAATGAATCCATGGGAAATAATCCATCAAGAGCAAAGTCTATGAGACTTAAAAAGATTATAAAGAAAGTCTCATTAGCTTCCAAAAGATGTTGCAAATGATTCCCACAAGAAGCTTGGTTAATGACAAGCTAGAAGGTTACAACTAGGAACCTGATTGTTTAGGTTTCCAAGTAGATTAAGCTAGAATCATGCTCATCTAGGATAATAGCTATTTTTCCTAGAAAATATCTAGAGAAGGGAGCATTTTATTTATAAAGATGAATAGTTTAATTTAGAGTCTTAGTTGTTCAAGTTTCTAAGCAGTTGGAGCATCAGAATTGCTTGTCCTTAAAAATATGTGATTTTCGTAGAAAATAGACCAAGGCCGTAACTAGCTTAAGCTAAGGGCATATTTCATGTGCTATAGAGAATTTGACTTGGAACATAGCCAATTCCAAGTAAATGACTGTCCTAGAAAGTAGGAGAATTAGCTTTGGTTGCTCAAGCTAGTAAATAGTCTATGTCAATGGTCCTATGGCTAGGTTATAGGCTAGAATCATAAAAACCTAAGGCTAAAGGCTTGTCCAAGGTGAGGTAGGGCATTGCCACCTCAAAGCCACAAGAGGAACTCATATATACTTCCTATTTTCATCCAAGGAAAAGCCTCCTGTGGGAGCTTTCACTCAACTGCCAAGACCCACGGACCGCTTATTGTTTCAAGCGTTCCAAGCCGAGCACTAATGGCTACCTCTCACATAGCCGACGCGCAATCCATATCTACGGGTGTAGTGAGCTTACCTTGATGCCGTTCGAGTTACCTCCTCTCCCGCGCACTCCGGTAGCTCCACGATCCAAGTGCAAGCTTCAAGCAAGCTCCATCCTCAAGCTCCATTGCCGCGAGCAAGACAAGAGAAGAGAAGAGAAGAGAAGAAGAGAGGAGAAGATGGAGAGCTTCTCCTCCTCGGTCCCTCACCCTCACACACTCACTCCCTCACACTCTCACACTCCCTCTCTCAAGCACAAGCTCAAGCAAGCAAGAACAAGAAGAAGAAGAAGAAGAAGAGGAGAGCTACTTTTGGCCACACACAAGAATGAGCTTCTCATTCACTTTTCAACTTTATATACAAAACCCTAAATCCCTTTTGGGCGGTCATCCCCTTTTCTCCTTTTTTACATGGCCGACTGTAGCCTAGGCCCTTTTTCCCATTGTCCTTCTATCTTCCTAGCTTCCTGTCCACCGCCCGTCTACATTTACAAATTGTACGAGTGAGAGCCCGGCGCTCTTTTACAAGATTTCAGGGTGCGCCTTTTTATTTTAAAATGCACCTTTCCCCTTTTGCCTTTGCCTTGGACTTTTAAGGTTGCCCTTGCGCTTTTGGCCTTTTCTCATTTTATTTCTTCAGTCGAGCTACCTTTTTTCCGCCTTTGCCCTGCGTCTTTTCCACTTCCTTTTGCTTTCTTCGTGTTGGGGTTAACATTACCCCCCTCCTAGACGAGTGCCAGTCCCATGGCACTCACCGTCGTAGGTAGCAGGCTGTAGCATGCACCGAAGATGTGGGTGACAATGACGCCGGTGGTTTCTGTGGAGGAGTGTTGGTGGTGGTGTGGGAGAAGGTCCTGGGGGCCTGTTGGTGGCCAAGGTGGCTGGTGGAAGGTTGTTGGAGTTGGTGGTAGGGCTATGCTGTGTTGGGGATTGCATTGATGGCCAGCACAAGTGTTGGTTGGTTGGGGAGTCTGCACATGACGATTCTTTGCGGGCTTTTCGGATGGTAAGGAATAAGCATTCAAAGTTGGGTGTTGATGAAGAGTGAAGGACACTTGCGTTGGAGTCTTCAACACCTGCAATGGAAAACCTCTACTATGGTCTCTTCCTAAGGGGTAGTGCTAGTCTTCTTATCGTGCACAAGACATATTTTGATTAGTTTGGGAGACAGGTCGAACTCTAAGTAATCTTGGAGTATTGTCCTGCACTTGAGGACCCAAACCGTGTATATGCTTTGGTGCAAATAGTATATGAGTGCTCGTGAGTATTTAGGTTATACTTAGTTAGAAGGCTGTCAACCTGGTTCCTTGTATAGCAATGGGTTAGTGTAGCAAGGGGCTAAGTTGATGGAAAAATTTGTCGATGAAGATGGGAAAAGTACACTTGAATATTGCTTGAGACATCATTATGGTCTTGTCAAGGCCATGTAGCATAATTGAGCCCCTTGATGTCTTAGCTTTTGGTAGCTAGTGGCTACTCGTAGAAAAGTATGTTGTACTTGTCCAGTGTCTTTCATGCCTTGCTTACCACTATTGATTGTAATGACATTGAGATGAGTGCGAGAGAATTGTGCAAGTGGTTCAGGGTGACAAGTCTAACCATAGGCGAGGCAAGCTCCCGAGGTATGTCCTGCCCTTGATGTGCCCTGAACAATTGTGGGGGATGTACAAAGGGCTAGGGGATTAGGGACGGAGCCAGCCGACCAAGGTCACTGGACGTACCTAATTTGAGGACCCCTAGGTGCGGTGCTGTGATTGTGTGTGCTTTTTTCTTTTTCTTTTTTCTTTTTCTTTCTTTCTTTCTTTCTTTCTTCTTCTTTCTCTCTCTTTTTTTTTTTCCTTTTCTTTTTTTGGTGGGAAAAACGAATACAATCAATGCCATACATTGAGGTTGTTAGCCTTTCATTTGGATTGAGAAATGTTGGGATCCAAAGGCTATGAAGGATGGATATTACAAAGATGATTGTGTCACCAGCCTTGATGCTAGAGGAACTGTTGTTGAAATGAAGAGATACACTTGAGATTTTGCAAACCTCTTTGTAACATGTGAGACATCGAACAATTGAGGTAGCACTTGGAGTGAGCTGTGCATGGACAAGGGCAGAGCATCTTGCGAGTTGAATCTTGGATGATGAAGAGATGCTCGCCCTTGTTGAGAGCGTGGCTCCTGCCCAAACATAGAGTTTGGCCAAGAAGGAGGAGGTAATCGATGATTATGCTTTGGCCATGCTCAGTCGCAATATGTGCTTTTGCAGAGGTGTCCTTGGGTTCTCATCTAGTGGCGTTTCCATCATGGCTTTTGTTTCTTGGTATTCCTATCACTTCCTTCATAATGGTTCTTTGTGGGGTTGGTGGTCTTGTAGTGACTTGGATGTGAAACGCTTCTAGACATTGACCTGTGTCATTCTGCATCAACTTGCCGCGTCATGAGAGTACATGCATGGTATATGCCGCAACTATAATAAACCAGTGCAATGCAAGGAGACATCACTTATCTGAATTTTATGGTGTTGACTTAGATATTTATCACCTGCACTTGATTAGCTTTTTCTTTTGCTAAAGACGTGAAATATATTAAACGCAGATTTGAAAAGTTCATACACTTTGGGATCATGTCAACACTTAACCATTTAAAGACAAAAAGTCATGGCCCGATAGCATTTGATAAGCCCTTTATACAACATGGGGCTACTCTATTTGTACGAGGCGGGGCGAGTCTGGGTGGCTGGGTGATTGGGGCTCTACTGGTGTGGGGCTTCCGTGGGGGTGAGCAGGGAATATGTCGGCCGGGACATGAATGGTATAATCCCGGCCTGCTACCGTCCCCAGAATGTCTTTAAATAATTCATTAAATTCTTCTCTTTCCTGAGCTGCCCTTTCTGCCTTTGAGCATCTGGGGCCCGAGTGGGAGCTGGGAGCTCGTGCCACTAGTGCTGCCACCTGTTGCGCGTTTCGAGTCTCGACTTTCCGGACTCGAGGATTCTTCGGCCTTTGCCCTGGGCAGTGTCGCTTAGGGCCTCGCTTCTTGGCATACCTCTTGATGGTGGGCACATAGCGCTCCGGTGGAGGGGCACATGCCACATGCTCCCGCCTTCTGCGAAGAGCGTCCTTGCATGCTAGATCCCCATGATTCTCCATGCATTCTGCTGCCAAAGGAAACCTGTAGGATGCAATCCAAGGGTTAGACCTTGATATAGGAGACAACTGTTTGCATGGAAGGGATCTAAGTGTGGTTTATGAAGCGCATATGACAAGAAGGGGAGGGGTGAGGCATGCAGTGTTTGTTGTAGGGGAATGGTCCCCATGCTGATGTTCGCGTGGCCTCCAGTCATTAGCAGATATTAGTTTATGCTAAGTCGCGTGGACTGGTTGTAGTGGAGTGGGACAGGGCACATCCTCGAAAGGATAGACCAAAAAAAAGGGAAGAAGATGCATAGGAAGGGACTACACCCTGTCTACACCATCAGAGTTGTTGGTCAATGCCTCCTATGGCGGCAATATGGATTGCATGCCCTTCACTTGGAGGTGGGGCTGGTTACACGACTTTTAAAAGTGTGATGAGAGGAGGACCTAAAGAGCTTTGCCTGTCCAACCCGACTCTTCTCCCTGCGCTTGACTATCATTGCTTGTGTGTGTTGATATTGTTTATACATGGTGACACAAAAATCAGTGTTTATTTATATACATATCTATGAATCCATGTCACATCACAAGGATAAGAACCAAGTGTAGAACTCGGGGTTGTACCGGAGGGTGGCACACGCATCTAGTATTCGTGGCACCTGGCTTAATACTGATAGATATTTTGCCATGTCGAGTAGCATGGAACCTTGACCGAGTCTACTGGTAATATGTAACTCCTCCTCGGTGAGAACCTTATCAATCAAAGGGCCCTGTAGCCTAGTCCCAGCCAAGTCCGCACCCCGAATGTCAGTGAGCACTCGAAGGGAAGTTGGTGCCACGTAGGCTGGGTCTCTTTGAGACCGCCATTTGGCCAATCGCTCTTCTGAGACCGTCATGATCTAAGCCCCTAGTTTGGCCATTACAACGTGGCTTTCGTACCAACGCTGCTCAAATTGACTCTGGCCTGCTAACAGTCGCTTAAGTAGCTCTAGGTCTATGAGATTCGGTCGGCAGAGCACTTCATTGAACGTGACGGTTAAGCGTAGTTCGTCAGCCTCCTCGTCAGAGATAAGTCGCATCTGTTCATGCAGGAGCCTATCGTAGTGCCCGTTAAGATGTTCTTGTTCTTCCCATGATAGAGGAAAGGTCAAGTAATCCCCAAGCTGCTCCTTGGGGATCGTGCCCATGTTCGCAAGGACGTAGACACGTGCGACCACTTTGAGCTTAGCCTCCAACTCAGTTAAGCATTCTGCGACACTTCTATGTTCAACGAGGGCTTGCTCGGTTGCTATCTCATGCAAAGTTCTAAGAGTTTCCTTAGGCTTTAGCATGGCGGGGGGCTCAGGCCTAGATGAGCAAGATTGGTTAACGCTAGGATTTCTTATGCTCTTGGGGTTCTCACGTTTCTCCTGAGGTTTTGCTGCTATCTTGTCATGGTTCTTCTCGGATGTGACTGGTATAGATTTGTCACCCTGTTGTGACAGCGTTGTATCCACTCTTGATTGATTAATGTGAGTTCTATTGTCAGTGGATAGAGTGTTGCAAGCAACTGTTGATGGCAACGGTTGCTTTGGTTTCTCAGAACACACAGATGTGTCTGGGGTTTCACCGCTATTAGGAGAGGCATCAGTGGGTTCATTGGTGGATGGACTCGATGCTTTATTCATCAGCTCTCCAGCGCCCCTCGTCTCAATGTTCTTTGGGTCCACAACCACCTGCATCTGTTGTTGTTTTCTCTGCTTTCTCCTCTTTTTCTTGGTCAATGAAGGTGCCTCTTTCAACAACTCAGGACCCTGGGCTATATCGACCGTTGATGTGCTTGGTCGGACACATTCCACAAGGGGCATTGTCACGGCCAAGGGCTGTGACTGCTGTGATCCCTGATTGGAAGTAGTAGCAACTAGTTCAGTGGGCTGGCTACCCTTGGTGGATTGCGGTGTCAAGTCCCTAGGGCGATCAGAAGTGGTTGTGTCTTTCGTTGGCCCTTGAGTACTCATTTGTGTAGATCGAACATGAGTTACATGAGTTGATCTAGTCGCATTAGGTGGCTCAGGCATATCCTTGGGTCGAGAGCTACAGATGGCATCATGTCCCACCTCTTTGACGGTTGGAAGCTTAGATGGAGATAGAGATTGGAATTGAGCAGTCGCCCTTGACAACTGCTGTAGTGCTTCCTGTGTCTGTTTGGGAGAAGAGGGCGTAGGAGATCTAGGACTCCTAGGTGGATGTGGCACTAGCTGAATGATTTTCTCAAGGCTATTAGATGATTGTGCCATTTGCTTTGTTGAGCAAGTAGCCTTTCCATGAGCAATGTTGTGCCTATGATGTTTGTTCTCCCCTTGGGAAATCAAAGGCTCATTGGGCACAAATGGCTTTTGTGCACGCTCAATGGTTACATATGACATCTGCTTATTAAGCATGCTAGGTTGAGGCTCTTTCTTTCGAACACTCAGGTCTGGTTTCATGCCTCGAGACCTAGAGTTTCTCTTAGATTTCCTCCTATGCTTCGTTGCTTTTGATGCACTCTGGCCTTTAGTCGACCAGGGAGGTTTAGCAAGGGGTTTTGGCACCCAAATCCATTGGTTGCCTGCATAATACCCTTGAGCCCGAAGCAACGCTTTGGATATCCATCACGGCGTTGTGCTAGCTCTCCATCGATGCCTTCGCCTATAAGGCTTGGGATTCCTTCATGGTCTTCTACGATTTTTGTAAGTCCAAAGCCCATCCTTGGCATTGTCTCTTGACCTTTTTGTTTCAAGCATGGCCTCACTCACTGGTCCTCGTTGTTCGACCTGTGCTTGTATCAACTCTTCCAACAAGTCCTTGCCCTTGTTAGTAGGCTTGACTGTTACATCAGCACCTTCCTTGCCTTTCCCTCGAGGTTTGATGAGGTCACCCTTGCTAAAGGTTGTGACTATCCTCACACCTGGTAGTGTCAGGTGTATCCTCTGTGCTACATAGTCAACCTCACACTTGGTCGCCCTCTTGAAGGGTCTTCCTAGGAGGGTTTCTTTCCCACAGCTAGCACTATTTGGAGGAACATGAAATAGGATAGGCAAGCTTTCCGTTTCAATTGTCGCAAGGATTTTGCACTTCCCTATTAGTGCTTGTGGTTGTCCCCCGTAAGGGCTAAGAGTTGCACTAGTCGGTGTGAGCTCTAATTGGCCTAGTCGGGTCCATGATTCATAGGTCAAGATGTTAAAATCTGCTCCTTCATCAATCAGAGCATCGATAGTATGCTCTCTTTTCGCGGTGAGTTTGACCCTAAGATAAGCAGGTGGTACTATGTCTTCATCTTCCAGGTCCTGGCTTGTAAATTTAAGCCTTCTGATAGATGCCCTTGAGTTCTCGACTGCACGACTAGATATGGATTCTCCACCGCTGATGCCAGGAGGCATATTCCACGGTGGATTCCGTGAGGTTTTACGGTGGATTCCGTAAACTTAGATGACCGGGGCTCATACGCAAAGAGGATTCTTTGTGCGAGAAGTTGATGGGGACGCCTGTCCTTTTCGGGCGTTTCATTAATTTAGTGTGTACATGGGTGATTCCATAGCGGGTGATTCCGCAAAATGCATATTAAATTAATAAACGTTTATGAGTTTAGAGTGCGCACTCGTAATAAATTAAGGTTAGGATTTATTTCTAACCAATTGATTTATTTATGTAGCTGAAGACTGCTAGGTATTCACTTTTGTCGGTTTAATTGTGTTATTTTACTAACGATTGTGAATGCTTCAGTTGATGTGTAGAGATAGTAGCAGTGGGGGAGGAAAGCATTGGAGTCTAGCGGGTTTTCGACTCTTGGACTAGATTTTGATAGGTGCCACGCCTATATTTTGTTATGTCTATTGAGACATCGATTATTTATTATTATTTTATATGCGCTTATGCGCCTGGATATGTTATTTCTATTTGGACATTGAGATTGGGCGTGCCAGACACTATGGGGACCGTCCATTAGCTTTATTTTACTATTTTTGTAGAAAGCAAACTCAAAAGCTAAAAGCTTGTCATATTTTTGTAATTGGGCTATTATTGAGCATGAAGATTGGAAATATACATAAAATACATGCTTTGTGAAGCGCTCACACAAGGCATGGGGGAGATTGAACCCAATTTGTCTCTTGCCTCTTGTCGTGCTTGCTTTTACATGGGTTTTTGTGCTAAAAAGTAGAGTACTTTGTTCTTGGGGACCTTCCGGGATTCACCACGTGAGCTATCTGCGACCGATCTGCGCACCAGTGGTATCAGAGCGAAGCAGAGATCAAGAGCTTCCAATCGCTACCAATCTCGGGCGAAGGCGGAGCTCTAGGAACAAATGGCCTCTACAGTTAACCTCGTCGTGAACCGTCGATACAGGCAGACTTCTGGCGATCAAGAACCCCTGCTTCCACTGTCAGATCGCGAAGGACCAGGCTCTGCAGGCGGAGGACCACGCATCCAACTCCTTCATCAAGTCGTGGAGTTACAGAGATAAGCTTCATTGTTTTTCTCAAAATTTCTTTCAATAAGCTTAGAGAAAGCTTAAGAAGCTTATTAAGCTTCAAAACTTCAAGTCGATTTGCAAGAAGACCCCCCGAAATTTCCGCATGGAGAAAAAAACGCCCCCCCCCTTCACGAAAAAAAACGGTGGCCTATTCTCCACCATTAAGCTCTCTTAATCCTTAAGCTATGCATTTTGCGGAATCACCCGCTATGGAATCACCCATGTACACACTAAATTAATGAAACGCCCGAAAAGGACAGGCGTTCCCATCAACTTCTCGCACAAAGAATCCTCTTTGCGTATGAGCCCCGGTCATCTAAGTTTGAAGAATCCCCCGTAAAACCTCACGGAATCCACCGTGGAATATGCCTCCTGGCATCATACCCCCGGGGTGGGATAGCAATTGACCTCAATTGCTATTAGCTCAATGTGGAGCTAATAGAGTGGGGAAAGCATTTAGGTCTCTAGCGTGCATCCATTGTGCTTCCTCTATAGGATGGTTCTTAAATTTGACTAGATATCTAGAATACCTTCGGCCAGTTCTAGTGGTCATGTAGTCAGTGTCTATAATGGCTTCTGGTTCAAGTATTTCAGTCTCTTCTTCTAGTAAAGGTGGGTTTTCATAGACAGGGTGGATAGGTAATTGACCTCTAAATGGTCTCAATAAACTAATATGAAATGTATTATGAATTTTCCAATGAGATGGCAGTTCTAACTTGAATGCATTGTCATTAATCTTATGAATGATTCTAAATGGTCCGTAGAATCTAGGAGCTAATTTGACAATTGGATGTCTATCTACACTTTGCAGTCTACGCTTTTCTATTCTAAGCCAAACATAATCATCAACTTTGAAATTCATGGCTTGTCTTTTCTTGTTGGCTTGTTTGGTATATGATTGTTGGGCTTTAGCAATCATATCCTTTACCTCATCAAAAATAGAGTTATGCATAGTAGCAATATCATCGGCACTTTGTATTCTATTAGACAAAGATGCAACAGGTGTAGATAATCTATATCCATAAATAACTTCAAAAGGTGCTTTCTTTGTAGATGTGTGCGGTGTATTGTTATATGCAAACTGTAATAAATGTAAATGAGTATCCCAAGTCTGAGGTTTAGAGATAGTGTATGCACGTAAAATATCTAGAATGGTGCTATTTGTGGCTTCTGTTTGTCCATTCGTTTCTGGATGAAATGCAGATGAGAAATCAATCTTTGTGCCTAGATTTGCAAACAGTGTAATCCAAAAATTATTACAAAATCTAGAATCTCTATCTGAAATAATCACTTTCGGCAATCCATGGTTAGTAAAAACAGTTTTCAAAAATAATTGTGCTGCTTGTGATGCTGTTAAAGTTTTCTTACATGCAATGAAATATGCTTGCTTACTAAATCTATCTACAATTGTCCAAATCATGTCATGGTTAGATTTAGTATTTGGTAAACCAGTAGTGAAATCCATAGATATATGTTCCCAAGGTTTAGATGGAATAGACAAAGGCATTAATAATCCATACTATTTACCATGATGTCTCTTTATTCTTTGACAAATCAAACATTCAGAAACAAAATTAGATACATCTGCATCCATATGCGGCCAATAAAAATCTTCAGTTAACATGCGTAATGTAGAAATGATACCTCTATGACCTTGATATGGGGACAATGAATTTCATTCAAAACAAAAGATCGGAATGGAATAGTAACACATAGTCTCTTTTCAAAGAACATGAATCCATCATTATATGACAATGAATCAACAGGAATGAAATTATTTTGAACTAATTTTTGCCAATCAGAATGAAAAGTAATATCCTGGTGATATGTGTCTTTCATGGCAATCAAAGAATCAAAAGATATGATAGAAATGTTATGAATTGCAGGTCTTCTACTCAATGCATCAGCAACTACATTTTCTTTTCCAGGTTGGTATTGAATGATAGGATGGAAACTTTGAATGAATGAAGCCCATTTGATATGACGGTCAGAAATTTGGGGTTGGCTAAGTAGATGTCTAATGCTTTGCTGGTCGGTCTTTATCATGAATTCTAAACCCATTAAATAATGTTTCCATTGTTTTAATGCTTGGACAACTACTAAGAGTTCCTTGTCATAAGTGGAATATTTGAGCTCAGAGGGTTTCAGCTTAGAACTAGAATATGCTATTGGATGGTTGTCTTGCATTAATACAGCTCCTATTCCTGATCCGCTAGCATCGGTCACAACTAAAAAGAATGGTCTGCTAAAGTCAGGCAATTGTAGAACAGGGGCATTGGTTAATGCACGTTTGAGTAAGTCAAAGGATTTCTGCTGGTTTTCAGTCCATTGATAAACAATGCCTTTCTTAAGAAGTTTGGTCAATGGTAAAGCAAGTAATGAGAAATTACGTACAAACTTCCTATAGAAACTAGCAAGACCAAGGAATGAGCGTAATTCATGTACATTTTTAGGAACAGGCCAATGCAATATTGCATCAATTTTCTTAGGATCAACTTTTATTCCTTCTTTTGATACAATATGACCTAGATATTCTATTTCTGTCTTAAAGAATTCACTCTTGTCAGGATTTGCAAACAATTGATTTTCTTTCAGTAATTGAAAAACTAATGATAAATGCTCATAATGCTCTTTTTCACTTTGACTGAACACTAGAATATCATCAAAGAAAACAATCACACAATATTGATATTTTAGAAAAATACGGTTCATCATTCTACTGAAAGTAGCAGGTGCATTAGTTAATCCGAATGGCATAACTAAGAATTCGTAATGGCCAAACTGTGTCCTGAATGCAGTCTTAAATATGTCGGATCTATCTAGCCTCACCTGATGATATCCAGACTTAAGGTCAATTTTACTAAATATAGAAGATCCTTGCAGTTTGTCCATAAGGTCATCAACTCTAGGTATAGGATACCTATTCTTTACAGTGATCTTGTTTAATGCTCGGTAGTCAATACACATCCGATAAGTATTATTCTTTTTCTTGACTAAGAGCACAGGTGCACCGAATGGAGAATTGCTAGGTCGAATTAAGCCTCTATTTAGTAATTCTTCAACTTGACTCTGGATTTCTTTTTTCTCTATTTGATTGTGCCTATATGGGGCTTTGCAAGGTGGTTGTGTGCCAGGTATTAGGTCAATCTTATGGTCTTCTGGACGTGATGGAGGTAGACCTGGTGGTAGGTCTTCTGCAAAACAGTCCTTAAAATATGCGAGAAATTCCTTATGCCTAGGGTGCATATGATTTTCCTTTGCGTGCAATTCATTTACCCAAATGAGATATGATTTAGTATTCTTGCGTAGTGCACGTTTTGCTTGAGTATGCGAAAGCAGTGGAAACATATGAGATGCATGCATACCAAATAATGTAATATATTTTCCTTGAAAATTTATATTCATTGTGTGTGTGGAATAATCTATATTGGGATTATGTTGGTGTCTCCATGGCATTCCTAGAATAATGTCGCTTGACTATAATGGGACAACTAAGAAATTTCTTCTTTCAATATATGGACCAATTTGAATTTCTAAATCTTGAACTTCTTGTGTGCCATTGTACCTAGTGCCTAAAAATGCAGCTTTTATGCGATAGTGCGTAGGTACAGTATGCAGTTTCAATTCCTTTACCAATTTTGCTGAAATAAAGTCATGGGTACTACCGTCATCATGCAATATAGTTCTTTCTTTTCCATGCACCGTACATTTCATAGTCAACAATGAATGTGAAGTAGGCATACCTGGTAAAGTGTCAGAAGTAGTAGTAGGATCATCTTCTTCTTCAGTGAAATCTGGCATATCCTCATGCTCGTCTTCGTCCATAGCTCCAAGGTAGTTGATATGTGCTGATGGCTTCTTTGAATGACAATTTGCTGCGAGATGCCCTGGCTGGTGACACTTGTAGCATACGATGGGCTTGGCTTTGGTCACATTATTTGCAATGGTTGGGAGTCTGGGTATATTTGGATTTGCTTGTGGAATAGGTTTAGAATTTGGATTGACAGTAGATGGTAATGCAGGTGGTTTAGGCCAATTCTTGCGGAAAGATGGTGATGAGAAACGACCTGGATTAAACCTTCTGAAATTGGAATTGAATTGTTTAGATCCATAATTACCATTTGCTTGGAATGGCTGTGGTCGTCGATCTCTTCCGCGTAACTTATCTTCAGTGTCGTGGGCTAAGGAGATGGTGTCTTCAAGGGTAGCAGGCTTGAACATATTCACCTCAGCGTAGTAATGTCCAAGAAGTCCAGACATATACTTCCGCTTATGTGTCGTCTCTGGTACGTCTTCAAGCATGCGTAGCTGTAGGAGTGCATTCCAAAAACGCTCTGAGGCATATTCCACGGTGGATTCCGTAAGGTTTTACGGTGGATTCCGTAAACTTAGATGACCGGGGCTCATTCGCAAAGAGGATTCTTTGTGCGAGAAGTTGATGGGGACGCCTTTCCTTTTCGGGCGTTTCATTAATTTAGTGTGTACATGGGTGATTCCATAGCGGGTGATTCCGCAAAATGCATATTAAATTAATAAACGTTTATGAGTTTAGAGTGCGCACTCGTAATAAATTAAGGTTAGGATTTATTTCTAACCAATTGATTTATTTATGTAGCTGAAGACTGCTAGGTATTCACTTTTGTCGGTTTAATTGTGTTATTTTACTAACGATTGTGAATGCTTCAGTTGATGTGTAGAGATAGCAGCAGTGGCGGAGGAAAGCATTGGAGTCTAGCGGGTTTTCGACTCTTGGACTAGATTTTGATAGGTGCCACGCCTATATTTTGTTATGTCTATTGAGACATCGATTATTTATTATTATTTTATATGCGCTTATGCGCCTGGATATGTTATTTCTATTTGGACATTGAGATTGGGCGTGCCAGACACTATGGGGACCGTCCATTAGCTTTATTTTACTATTTTTGTAGAAAGCAAACTCAAAAGCTAAAAGCTTGTCATATTTTTGTAATTGGGCTATTATTGAGCATGAAGATTGGAAATATACATAAAATACATGCTTTGTGAAGCGCTCACACAAGGCATGGGGGAGATTGAACCCAATTTGTCTCTTGCCTCTTGTCGTGCTTGCTTTTACATGGGTTTTTGTGCTAAAAAGTAGAGTACTTTGTTCTTGGGGACCTTCCGGGATTCACCACGTGAGCTATCTGCGACCGATCTACGCACCAACCGCTGTCTTGGATCGTCAGTGCAGTGCTATTCAAGGTACATCTCTTGTCAAGAGTGTCATGTCTAGTCATCTTCGCATTTGTAGCTTGCTGGAGTTGCATTTTGCTCTAACTAGACACGGTTTGAACACAATGTACATGTGTTCTTGTGGTGTGGCCTTTTTGCCCTAGATGGCTAGATTGGCCCATTGAGGTTCTAGGGTCTCTGTTTCTCTCTGTCCAGGTATGGGCTTTTGGTTGCTCTTTTGCAAGTGAGAATCGATGCTGGTGTAGAGCCATTACTTCACTAGGGTCCAATTTGGAGGACCTGTCACGGCACGCGTTTTCTCTCCAACCTACCTGGGGGAGGTGAGGAGGGGGCTCCCGAACTCGGGTGGTCCGATTCTGGGAATCGGACCACAGCGAGTTGGTCTGAGTGCGTCAACGACGGGCGCGATTCCCGCGCGTTTGTCCCCTCCTCACTGTCTAGTGCACACAATCACCACGGCCTTTCTTGATCCGATCATGGCACTTGTTGGGAAACACCAGACTCACTTGGAGCAGCACGAAACACCGGCGCCTAGAAATCGGGGCAGCGCTTCCTCGTCCTATGAACCAGAAGTTCTCTCTCTCCCTGTCACACACACAAGGCAAACCAAGGAACTAAGGTCTGCCCTGGCCTCCCAGGCCTCTTAAGGTCCTTTCCTAGCACTGCAAAACCTCACAGCTAGTTCCCTGTCCCTGTCTCACCCAGAACTTGAATCTGGTCCCCTGTTTCCCTGTTTTAGCCTGTTATACAGCAACAGAAAACCCTACTGTTTGCCTGTTTTTTTCTTCTTTTTCTTTGTTTTTTCCTACCCTAAATGCATCCAATTCACAAAATAAATACCTATACTACTCCATTCCACAACATAAATCTCAGAAAGCAACAAATCTACTTGCCAAGGGAATCGAATACCATCTTCAACCCCCTCGCTTCCTACCTATCTACCTCAAGCACCGGTTCGGGGGAAACCCCTTACTTTGATGCTCCATTCGCAGCGCGCAAGCGCTCAAGGCTTGAATTCGTTGGTCCCGGCAACAAAACCAAAATGTGGGAGCTTTCACTCAACCGCCAAGACCCACGGACCGCTTATTGTTTCAAGTGTTCCAAGCCGAGCACTAATGGCTACCTCTCACATAGTCGACGCGCAATCCATATCTACGGGTGTAGTGAGCTTACCTTGATGCCGTTCGAGTTACTTCCTCTCCCGCGCACTCCGGTAGCTCCACAATCCAAGTGCAAGCTTCAAGCAAGCTCCATCCTCAAGCTCCACGCTCCAAGCTCCATTGCCGCGAGCAAGACAAGAAGAGAAGAGAAGAGAAGAAGAGAGGAGAAGATGGAGAGCTTCTCCTCCTCGGTCCCTCACCCTCACACACTCACTCCCTCACACTCTCACACACCCTCTCTCAAGCACAAGCTCAAGCAAGCAAGAACAAGAAGAAGAAGAAGAAGAGGAGAGCTACTTTTGGCCACACACAAGAATGAGCTTCTCATTCACTTTTCAACTTTATATGCAAAACCCTAAATCCCTTTTGGGCGGTCATCCCCTTTTCTCCTTTTTTACATGGCCGGCCGTAGCCTAGGCCCTTTTTCCCATTGTCCTTCTATCTTCCTAGCTTCCTGTCCACCGCCCGTCTACATTTACAAATTGCATGGGTGAGAGCCCGGTGCTCTTTTACAAGATTTCAGGGTGCGCCTTTTTATTTTAAAATGCGCCTTTCCCCTTTTGCCTTTGCCTTGGACTTTTAAGGTTGCCCTTGCGCTTTTGGCCTTTTCTCATTTTCTTTCTTCAGTCGGGCTACCTTTTTTCCGCCTTTGCCCTGCGTCTTTTCCACTTCCTTTTGCTTTCTTCGTGTTGGGGTTAACACCTCCTCTTGCCCATGTGCTCCCATGTGAAGAATACCAATGCTATTGCATAGTCTACAAGATGTCCAATGAAGGGAAGCCATTTACTGCATAAGGTGGTCCAATGAGGGCCTAGGACTACATTAGCATGTGGATTCGAGTAAGGAAGGGACCTCACATGCCTCCTCTTGTAGAAAGACCCATTCACACCATCCTCTATCCACATGGGATAAGGACACTTGTCATAACGTTATTGCATGGCTTCATAGGGGTCCAATGAGGTGCTAGGACCTATTAGGCATGTGGATTCGAGTGTGGACTAGCCTCACACGCCTCCTCTCTTGTAGAAGAGTCTCCTCACACCTCTCACATCACCCTCTTGGCACATGGTGCAAGGACACTTGTCATGAGGCCATTGAATGGCCTCATAAGGGTCCAATAGCATTGTAGGACCAATTTGGAAGGCATTTTTGAGTCCTTCCCTTGCTTAGGCATGTAGGAGAGCCCTCATTTATGTTCATTCTCATGAATCAAGTCTCCTTCTCTAGCAACCAAGGTGAGAAGTGGAGAGCCTACCTCAACAACTCTTGTGATGGAGAGCAAAATCCACTCAAGAGCCATATTAATCATGCAAGCTTTGAAAGCTCTCTCTATCTACATCACTCTTAATCTATGAACTATGCTAAGAAAGATGAGTGATTATGTGCGAGGCAAGTACTTCTTTCTTGTAAACTAATTCTTCTTCACCTCGAATTGACTCCCTCCCTACTAGCTCTCTTCACCTTTGAAGGTGTTTGAGGTCTTGGGATGGAGGCCACTCATGTTAGGTTCATGTTTTGTTGCGGTTATGTTGCATGAGGCCTGCCATCTTCATGCAATCAAGCTTGGGAAGGCAACAAATTGTATTGTAAACAAGTCTCCTTCAAGTAGAACCTATAATACAAATGCCTTTTGGAGGGGGGACTAGCTCCACACAAGTTTGGTCCTCAACAGTGTCTACTTTGCTTTCTCTCTCTCTCTCTTGATAGCTAGACTCTTCATGATTAAGCTAATTTGTGTGATGTTTTATGCTAGACTCCATCCATGCACTTAGGCCTTGTCTTTGATGCTATCTACTCTTCAAACTCTGGAACCAAGTTACTCACTTTAGTTAGCATTATGGGTATTAAAACTAACATTGGTATCAGAGGTTAGGTTAACTCTTTTCTTCTCCAAGAAGAGAGGTCCATAAGTTGCTCATTTAGTAAGATTTGTGCATTACTAGAAGGGTAAGTGGGCTTGGGATTTATTAACAGGATTGATGAGCCCACTAAGTGGGGTACGGTTCACCGTCGAGAGCTCTAGACTTAATAATGGAGTCTTTGTAAGACTTGCCTTTGGCTTTACCATTATTGAGCTAGTAGGAAACTTGGCACGCACCTCTTGTCAATCTTGCAATGTTAAACCCACTCCACTACACTTTGTAATATACAAATCCTTCACTACAAAGAGTGAGTACTTGAGTGCTAAGGAATACAAAAGGTGAAAACCAAGGGTCTCTCTAGATTTGTGTGAGGACAAAAGGGATGGAAGTATCACGCGGGTAAGAATCCTATGGGTCATCAAAAATACTATGCTAAATTAGCAAAATGTTATTATGGCCCTTTTCAAATCCTTAACCCATCAATGAGATGGCTTATTGATTAAAGTTACCTAATCACTAGCTCATACAGAATGCTTTTCATGTAAGATTACTTAAGCCTTACAAAGGAGAGCCACCCAAGGAACCAGTTGTTGAAGATCCACAGGAATTCGAAGGTTAGGAGGAAGTACTCCAGCCAGAGTCTATCCTATGCCATGAAGACAAAGTGTTGCGCAATGGTAAGCATATTCGACGATATCTTGTTAAATTTAAAATTTACCCTTTTGAAGATGCTCGTTGGATGCAGGGTATCCAACTTAAAGATAGCCAACACATTGTCAATGCTTATAATGACTCAATTGAGTAATCTATGAAACTTTTCTGCACTATGCAAAGTCTTTGTTTTTAAATGTTAAATGTATACATACTTACTTTCATGCTTGTGGTGGCTACGTCTCCCAAGCCCCCAGTGGAACTTGTCAATCTACTATGGAAAGATGATATGGACTATAGGGTAGGCATGATTGCGGTAGCTCAGTCTCTCAAGCACCCAATGGCTTAGTCATCCATTGTGGAACAATGCCGTTAGATAAAATGGGATCCATTATCCACTAGGAAACCATGGACTAATGATGACTTTATTTTCTCCAACCTCATAGTCGAGGACGACTATGATTTCAAGGGTGAGGTAATGTCATAAAAATTAATACTTGACAATTCAAAACGATCTTTTCCATTTTAAGTTGGCCACTTAAAATGTGGAAGATAACAAAGGAACAAGGGTCAAGCTATTTTTATGAGCTTTGGGATTATTTCCACCAATGTACCCATGGGGAATAATCCATCAAGAGCAAAGTCTATGAGACTTAAAAAGATTATAAAGGAATTCTCATCATCCTCCAAAAGATGTTGCAAATGATTCCCATAGGAAGCTTGGTTAATGACAAGTTAGAAGGTTACCTAGTTATTTAGGTTTTCAAGTAGATTAAGCTAGAATCATACTTATCCATGATAATAGCTATTTTTCCCAGAAAGTAGCTAGAGAAGGGAGCATTTTATTTATAAAGATGAATAGTTTAATTTATAGTCTTAGTTGTTCAAGTTTCTAAGCAGTTGGAGCATCGGAACTACCTGTCCTTAAAAATAGGTGATTTTCCTAGAAAATAGGCCAAGGCCGTAACATGACCAATAGCTTAAGCTAAGGGCATATTTCATGTGCTATAGAGCATTTTGACTTGGAACATAGCCAATTCCGGGTAAATGATTGTCCTAAAAAGTAGGAAAATTAGCTTTGATTGCTCAAGCTAGTAAGTAGTCTATGTCAATGGTCGTATGGCTAGGTTATAGGCTAGAATCATAAAAACCTAAGGCTAAAGGCTTGTCCAAGGTGAGATAGGGTGTTGCCACCTCAAAGCCACAAGAGGAACTCATATATACTTCCTATTTTCATCCAAAGCAAAGCCTCCTCTTGCCCATGTGCTCCCATGTGAAGAATGCCAATGCTATTGGATAGTCTACAAGAGGTCCAATGAAGGGAAGCCATTTACTACATAAGGTGGTCCAATGAGGGCCTAGGACTACATTAGCATGTGGATTCGAGTAAGGAAGGGACCTCACATGCCTCCTCTTTTAGAAAGACCCATTCACACCATCCTCTATCCACATGGGATAAGGACACTTGTCATAACGTTATTGCATGGCTTCATAGGGGTCCAATGAGGTGCTAGGACCTATTAGGCATGTGGATTCGAGTGTGGACTAGCCTCACACGCCTCCTCTCTTGTAGCAAAGCCTCCTCACACCTCTCACATCACCCTCTTGGCACATGGTGCAAGGACACTTGTCATGAGGCCATTGAATGGCCTCATAAGGGTCCAATAGCATTGTAGGACCAATTTGGAAGGCATTTTTGAGTCCTTCCCTTGCTTAGGCATGTAGGAGAGCCCTCATTCATGTTCATTATCATGAATCAAGTCTCCTTCTCTAGCAACCAAGGTGAGAAGTGGAGAGCCTACCTCAACAACTCTTGTGATGGTTAGCAAAATCCACTCAAGAGCCATATTAATCATGCAAGCTTTGCAAGCTCTCTCTATCTACATCACTCTTAATCTATGTATTGAACTATGCTAAGAAAGATGAGTGATTATGTGCAAGGCAAGTACTTCTTTCTTGTAAACTACTTCTTCTTCAACCTCTAATTGACTCCCTCCCTGCTAGCTCTCTTCACCTTTGAAGGTGTTTGAGGTCTTGGGATGGAGGCCACTCATGTTAAGTTCATGTTGTTTTGTTGAAGTTATGTTGCATGAGGCTTGCCATCTTCATGCAATTAAGCTTGGGAAGGCAACAAATTGTATTGTAAACAAGTCTCCTTCAAGGAGAACCTATAATACAAACGCCTTTTGGAAGGGGGACTAGCTCCACACAAGTCCGGTTCTCAACAATGTCTACTTTGCTTTCTCTCTCTTGATAGCTAGACTCTTCATGATTAAGCTAATTTGTGTGATGTTTTATGCTAGACTCCATCCATGCACTTAGACCTTGTCTTTGATGCTATCTACTCTTCAAACTCTGGAACGAAGTTACTCACTTTAGTTAGCAATATGCGCATTAAAACTAACATAAGGCTATGAGTAAGAATCATAGTCAATGCTTTTAAAAAATTTAGAATGACTATGAGTTATATGTATGATGCTTTATGGTCAAGGATAATCTTAATAACGATGTTAGATGCTATGAAGAATGTTTTTACCTTGCATAAGCAGTATTTATGGTTGTCTTCAAGGACAAAAATAAGTTCTGTAATGTCAGGACAAGTGTTCTATGAGCAAACGGTGTCGAGCATACGGCAAGAGGAGCCCAATGTGGACAGAGAGTCCTATATCAGGGCATGGCAGAGTGGATACTATTATGCCCATTTCCCTCTCTCTTAGAGAGACCTTTGATGCCACCGTCTCCTTGGAGCTACATCTTCACTTGAACCACTTTAAGATTTATACTTATGATGTTCCATTGGTAGAAGTTCTTCATTTCAATTGTACCCTCTCCTTTTACTAGGAGATGCATCTCCAAATGGTTACAAAACTCCTCATAATTATTCTCTTTCTCTCCCATAGATTTCTCTTTTTGAAGTCTCACCTTGATGCCTCATAGGAACTCATTCTTCTTGGGCAATAGAATTAGGTCATGTACACAACCACCTACCTTTTCATTGTACATAGCCACCTACCTTTTCATTGAGCATAATTTGGAAATGAAACTACATACAATTATCAACTTTTGCTTTAGATTTTCTCACCAAAAAAGATTGTACATCTAGCTACTCATCCATAGGTTTGGAATATGAGACTAGATAATTAACCTCTTCACAACTATCTTAAGCACTCAAGCCTAATCTCGTAATGAAATACAAAAGAAAAAAGTTTAATTTAGCTTTTTGTAGTAGAGGCTTGATAACAATTTTCTACTTATAATTAGAGGAGATAATAAAACTCAAAGCTTATGCTTGAATATTCAAAAGGAGTGCTCTTACAAAAGAGAAGTATTAGAGATTAAGCCCCTATCAAAACCTTCTCTATAAGCTACATATCAATGAAGAGTAGTGACATGACAAACGTGCTTATCCAAGCATTGATGATGCCTTTAAAGCATATTAACACTTTAAGTAATCTAGATACCTAATCTAATACCCAATTCTTTTATACCAAATGTTGGGACTAGGGTGGATTATTCAATGTAGTGATCATTGCCAATACATGTGGTGTAACAATTTAAGCAAGGATTAAAGAGAGTGTAGATGCAAGGTAGACTAGATTATATCACATAAAATAAGTACAAAGCATGCTCTTATATGAAGCATAAAAATATCTTGGTGACACAGAGGAGGACCTCATACACATGATATTATGGGTGACATCACATGATATTATGGATGACATCATATTGGTGGTGTCATGATATCATGGGTAACATCATATATGCCAACTAAGCAAATGAGTAAGCATACTTTACACATAGCATGGCTTGACACATAAGCATATGATTTGGAAAAGATGTTTTCATACATGAGGTGCAACAAAGCCACACCTCACCTCTAAAGACCTCTTAACATGCTCAAGCTCATTCTAATACAAAACAAAATCTTTAGAACTTAGTATAAGTATCAACTACTTCACAACCACCCATCTGGAAGGATCCTTGGTATTCATATTAAATGGGACAATAGCACTGTTACTATTCTATGCCCCCCAACAAGGCTAAACCTAGACTCAGGCTTTGGAGAGATTTGGCAGACCTCAATATTGAAGGGGAGTGGTGCATACTGGGGGATTTCAACATGGTTGAGTCCAAAAGAGACAATCTTGGGGCATCTTCCCTTCTTATTGGCTCCGAAAAGAATAAATGGATAGAGTTCTCTTCCAAATGGGCCTTAAAAGATTTGGGGGAGGTCGATTCTGAGACTGCCTTTGTGAGCTTTACTTATGCTAGTTTACAACATGCTACGGTGGCCTCTAGACTTGACAGGTGTTATTTCTCTCATCACTCCGACTGGGTTCCGCACATAGTTAGCTTATCAGTTGATACAACCAAAGCTCTATCAGATCACTTTCCCTTGACAATTGAAATGAGCACAACAGAGCAGAGCCAGGGTGTTCCTAAGGGGGACAAGAATCTCTTAGTAAATGAATCCCACCTTTTTGGTAACCTTGGTTTTAGGACTCGACTAAATCGGCCATAGAGAGACTTACAATGGATTTAAAAAGTCAAAAAACCAACTCTTGGCGCTCCTTTGCTAAGAGAATCTAGTCTGCAATCAAGAGAGTAGGTCCCCAATTTAAAAAGCAACACGCCATCTCGCTTGGAGTGGCAAAGGAAGCTTTGGAGAGGTTGAACGCTCGCAAGCTTGAAGGATTAACCTCAGTCCAAGAACATGAGGAGTGGCTTCAAGCAAGGGAGATGGTTATAGAAGTTAAGAATGTAGAAATAGACAAAGTTAGAATTCGTGCCAAGGAAAGGGTGCTAAAAAGAGATGAAGCCTCACAAGGGTTTTTTTTAGGGCTTTGAAGATAAAGAACAAGCAAAGTATGATTAAGTTGATTAGAGATAATCAGGGGAACACTTTACGGACCCAAATGACATGGCTTTAGTAATGCTTGATCACCTTTCCAAGATTATAGGTCAAAAAGAGGAGCTGACCAAAGAGGTGGTGGGGGTAGCACAAACCAAAATATTCGCTACGGTGAAAAAATAAGTGACTTTGGAGGAGGCCAGGTATCTGGTTAGGAGCATCTCAAAGGAGGAGTGCAGGAAAGCTTTATTTGCTATGGGATTGGAAAAGTCTTCGAGATGGGATGGGATCACTGTTGAGTTTTTTTAAGGAGTTCTTGTCGGAACTCCAGGAGTCTGTAGTCTTAGTTGTTAATCGAGCCTTCTTAAATGGGGATATGGAGGAGAGTATGCTAACAAGTCTCATAAAACCTATCCTTAAGCAAGCTAGCTGCTCCATGCTGAAGCATTGGAGGCCCATTTCTATGATGCCGGTTATCTACAAAATAGTGGCCAAAGTGGTGGCAAGAAGACTAGCTCCCATTCTCAACAAGATCTTGACTCTACATCAGCATGGCTTCATCAAAGGAAGATCGATATATGGCAACATCTTGGCAACCATGGTAGGTATTGATTATTCTCAGCTCACCAAATAAAAGTGTATCCTCCTCGAGCTAGATCTTGATAAGGCTTATGACAGAATTATGTGGTCTTTCATTTCCGAAGCAATGAAGGCTTTGGGTTTTGGCCCTAGAATGAGTGAAGTTGTGTGGAGTTTGGGGAGGGGAGGCTTATCCCAACTTCTTTTTAATGGAAAGATTGTAGGGTCCTTTGGAGTAAATAGGTCCATAAGGCAAGACTGCTCGCTTGCACCTCTGCTTTTTGCTATTTGCTCACTCCCTTTGGCCACTGCTTTGGAAGCTGAAGTAGGAAAGGGCAATCCAGAAGGGCTAAAACTTCCCGATAATAGCCAACTTTTGCTAAAGCTCTTTGTTGATGACTCCCTCCTTTTTCTTAGAGCTGATGCACAAGGTTTGAGAAACACACTCAACACTATTCAATTATTTGTTGTCGCCTCGAGATCTCAATGTAGCATTGAGAAATCTAGATTAATCTCTTTAACTGAAGGAACTTCATTTGATCCTGCATGCTGGAATGGAGAGATTGTCCACAAAGGGGAAGTCTTTAGACACCTCGGAACTCCTCTCGGAGTGGAAATTTCCCACAAATAGAGATTTCAATGGGTGTGGGAAAAGGTGTAGAATAGGCTCAAAAGATGGGAGTTTGTGTTGTTACCAATCCAGGGTAGGGTGAAGATCATTAACACGTATATGATCCCTCTCATATATTTTAACTCTCTGTTACTGAAAATGGCCAAAACTCACTGGAAATAATTTCTAAAGCTCATTAAGAGGTTCCTATGGAAGAATAGCACGAGATCCACTAACCCATGGCAATGGTGTAGCTAGCAAAGAGTCGCTGCACTAAAACATAAGGGGGACTTGGAATTATTGATCCGATAATTCATGCCCAAGCCATGTGCGCTAAAAGTACGGTGTCTTTGGTCTATGGTCAGCAAGCTTAGGCATCAATGCCAATGTACTGTTATGAGCAGGATAACAGGAGAGTTAGTAGATAAGTGTCAGAACGTGGCATCCACTCTTGGGATGTGCAGAAGTGAGAGGTACTTCGAGAACTCCGCCATCCACTGGTCCTCGTGGCTATCTAAATATGGGCTAAATTTGGTGAATCCATTTTGGATAGAGGTGGTAAGAAAGGTCAACAACAAGGGAATAGTCCACTTGAAGGATGTATGGGATAAATCAAGGGCTCAATGGGTGGATCCGGAGATGCTTATCCAAAGGGGCTTTAGATCTTTGTATGAAGGGGTGCTAATAAATAGACTGCTACAAGTGGTGAATTGCCATCCAATTTCACTCAGCGCCTCATCACTAACTTGGAGGTGCTGGAGATGGCCTCTTTATAGGTCCTTTCAGACCCCAAACACCAAGGAAGTGTATCTTGCTCTCGTGGAGCCACATGGGTGGGTGGAAGCAGCGAATAAAGTTTGGAAAAGAAATTGGAGCAAGGAGAGATGGGAACTGGTGGTAGGCAAGCTATGGGCGGCCAGATGTGATGATCATGTGAAGTTCTTTTTGTGGAAAGTTCTTATGGGGGCCATCCCCACGGGAGTTAAGGTAGTAGCAAGAGGTATAGGAAGTGAAATCTGCTGTGGTTGCAGATCGGCTATATAAACAATGAACCATCTGTTTTTGGAGTGTCCCTGTCTATCAAAATGTAGCTTTAGGTTGAGCAAGTGGGTTGGCAAAGTCTGGGGAGTTAGAGTTTTGAAATTGGAGTTGGTCTTGACTACCTTCGGAAAGCAGAACGATACAATGGAGGCTCTCTTGTATACCATATACTTCAATTATCTTAAAAGAGTATGGTCCATTAGAAATGCTAGAATTTTTAATGGAGACGGAGATCAAGCGCAATTTCAGGACATCCTTTGAAATTGCATTCTTTCTCTTATAGGTCTTAGTAGCCGGTTGGGCAACTCTCAGGAATGAAAGCAGTTTCATTCGTTTGTCTATTATAATCATGCTAGGAATATGGTCTAATGATGGGAGGATAGCATGAGTTTTTTGTACAAGGTGGGGGTACCTCCCTGTAAAGCTGAATCTGATAGACAATCTTGTATATAATTCCTTTTTATTTCTTCTTCTTTTTTTGCCAAACTCCCCCCAACAGGGAGTAGAGATTGAATTATCTAAACAAGAAAAAAAAAAGTACAAAGCGAGCTTATGGGAGCCATCCCTTACATCGGCCTCCTAGAGGAGTGTCACAACATACATATAGACAAGCCTAGGTTTCTCCTTAGATGTTTTTGACAGCTCTAATCAGATGTGGTTCTCTCCCACAGCATCCCATAATTGATGCCATTCTGCACTTTGATCAAGCTTGTCCCATAATTCTAGGAGAGATGTGGCGTAGTCATGCAAAATCTCTTTGAGTGTGGGATTAGCAACTTCTCCTTGAAATAGCCTGTGGTTCCTGGCTTGCTAAATTCTTTTTAGGAAGAAGCAAGAGCTTTCTGTTAAGAACATGGTTTTTGTGGTTTCATTACTTAGGTTGATATTCCCAAGGGCCAGATGATGTTTGACAACTTTGAAGCCCCAAGTTGAGAACATCCATCTCCTGAATTTGAATCCCACTCTTGAAATGTTGGGGCAGTCGAGGAAGAGGTGGGAGAGCGATTCCCCTTTGGTCCCACAGCTAGAGCTGATGTCCAGACCCAGTCCTCTAACTACTGTCTTTGCACCTGATGGAAGAGCACCTATCAAGATCTTCCATTTGAAGAATTTAGTATTTTCTTGGCAATTAGACTTCCACAATTTCCCTATGATCCATTGCCATTTCTCAAGGGTCCATTCCTTATTCCAAGCTTTATTGAACATCTGTGCCCAATCTGAAGGGGCATTTATCTGTTGATAAAGCTCTTTTGTTTGTGGTCTACAGATCTGTCTGTTGCAAGGCCAACTCCACGCCTTCCAATCTTGTGCCGACATGCACAGCGGATGGGAATATTTTCGTAGGGCTGCCAAGAGACGGCCCACTAAAATGCACTCATTGGTTGAGCAGTGCCATCGTTGTTGAGCCTCTTCAGAGTTAATCCATCGGTAATGTGCAGGGTCCCATACATCATGCAGATGGGATAAGCCTTTGTTGTTGAGTTTGCGCGCCGCTTCTCTCCAGATTGGGGAGTCGAGTGTGAGCCCTAGTTTGGAGAGCCAGGGAGACCAATGGATTACTGAATTGGTGAAGTACCTAGGGTTCTCATGCCATTCTAGATACGCGGCTGCTCTCATGCAGTTTTTTACCAGAGTACATGTATTGCCTTGAACTTGTAAGGTTGACCACTGGGGGGCGAGGAGTTTGTCAACAACTTGGAGTCCTTTCCAGGATCCCCCTTGTGATTTGAGAGCCGTGTGGTTAATACAATAATTGGCCATTAGAGCCCATGCTTGTTTGTTGCATGTGAGTGTCACAAATAGTTTAGCTGACATGGCATGTGCATGATACACTGGGTTAATTATCCCCAAACCTCCATACTCCTTCAGTGAGGCCACCCTCTCCTAGCTACACCATTGCCATGGCCTGTTTGATTTCGTATTGTTTCTCCGACGGAAGTTCTTAATGGGTTTCAGGAACTCTTTCCAATGGATCTTTGCCATTTTCAGTAGGGGCCGGGAGTTGAAAGAGATTCAGGGGATCATGAAAGTGTTAATGACTCTGGCCCTAGCATGCATGGGAAGTAGAATGAACTCCCACCTTTTGATTTTATTTTGTATTTTCTCTAGTACCCACCTAGCTCTTTGATTGTGAGAGATTAACACTCCCAAAGGGGTGCCCAAGTGACGAAATACCTCACCTTTTTAATGACTTTGCGCACCCAGCAGGAGGGGTCGAAGTTGTTTTCCTCTGTAAGTGAGATTAGTCTAGATTTCTCAATGTTGCACTTGGATCCTGATGTTGTGGAGAAGACATGGACTATCTCCAAGGCTTTCCTTAAAAATCGTTCCTCAACTTTTAAGAACATTAAAGCGTCATCGGCAAATAATTTGGCTAGCAGCTGCTCATTATTAGGCCCGAGTTCTAGACCACAAATTTCTCCTCTGTCTGCTTTTCGGATTCGGGTGCAGTTATTAACGGGTGGGTACACACTGCAAAGAAGAGGGGGGCCACCGGGCAACCTTGTTTAATGGCCCTTTGACCTATGAAGGATCCGACTATCCTATCATTGAAGAGAAGTTCTGAGACTCCCCTACACCCTAAGCTCTTCACTGCTCTACTCATGCAGGGACCAAACCCTAGTGCCTCCATAACTTGCTGAACGAATGACCAAAGGATACGATCATAAGCTTTGTCCAGATCTAGCTGCAGCAAGATGCATTTTTGGCCAGCAAGTTTGGCATATTCGATACCTAGCATTGCCGCCAATATATTATCCATTATAGACCGCCCTTTGATGAAGCCATGTTGATGCGGTGTAATCGTGTTGTTGAGGACTGAGCTAAGTCTGCTTGCTAGTACTTTCCCAATTATCTTGTACATTACTGTCATCATTGTGATAGGCCTCTACTCTTTAAGGGAGGAGCATGCGACTTGTTTCGGGACTGGTTTGATTAGACCTTTTGAGATTGTTGGTTCCATCAGACCTTGTCTAAAGGCTCTCTTCGCTAAGAAGGTGGTTGTCTCCTGGAGCTCTTCCCAAAATTCCTTGGAGAATTCCATCGTTAGTCCATCCCATCCCGGTGACTTGTCCGCTCCCATAGAAAACAAAGCTTCTTTGCATTCTTCAGCGGAAATGATTAGATCTAGCCAAATTCCAATAGCTCTGCTCCTGCGACACTCTCTTTTTAACTGTTTGTCTGCGCTTCCCTGGCTGATTGTGATTCACTTTTCGGTTGGCCTATAATTCGGGCTAGGTGGTTGAGCATTGTTTGTGCCATTACGTCTGGATCAGAGCTTGTGACGCCTTGCTCATCCTTGAGAGCTCGTAGAAAATAATTATGGCTGGCTTCCTCTTTCTTTAGAATCGGGTCTTTGGAGAGGATTCGGGCTTTTTCTAGTTCTGCAGCATGCAGATCTGAAAGGACCTTCCTTGCTTCCAGCCAACTGGTTGTGGTCCTGTTCGGAGGCTTTGCCTTGCATCTTGAGATTGTTGATCCTGAGGACTGATTCGTTGGCCTGAAAGTTCAATTCTGCTTGATGTTTTGCTAGCTTTGGCCCTAATAGCTTTATGGTATTTTGCATTTTCTTGACAAAGTTTCTCCAAGGGTTCAGTGCCCCTCTTTTAGTCCTCTCTTGAAGATCTTAAATAGCTGATTTGGTGAGGGCTCGAAACGAGGGATTCTTAAAGAGGTGGGTTCCAGTTATTAACAGCTTATTCTTTCCTTTTGGGGTGAGGTTGGCATCATTGCGGCTCAGGTTAAGCACTATTAGGAAGTGATCGGAGATTATTTTGGAGAAATTGACTATGAGTTCCAGCGAATGTGGAACCCAATCTGGCTTTTGCATTGTTTGGAGCATATACATTTACAACTGTGAAGGAAAGGCCAGCCCATTTAATGTGGATTCCAAGAGCTCGAGCGGACCTGTGATTGAATACTACTTGGGGTTCCAGTTCTGTGTCAACAAGAGAGAGTACGCCGTTGCTACCATTAGCACCTTCGCCGTAGAAGACAAGCTTCTTGTTGAAGTTTTGTTTTCTAGGGTTTCCTGCATCAAGGTGATGCTCTTGGATTGCCCAAAAATCCACTTGCTTCTCGGTCTTAACTTCGGACCAAAAGAGGGTGTTTTTCCACCTTGACTTGATACCTTTGACATTCCAGGATCTTAATTTGATCTGCCTCATGAGATAGAGAGGGGGACAAACTCTTCTACTCGTGACATGATTCCTTTGACATTCCACAATCTAAGATCGGACTGCTTCATGAAATTGAAAGTGGAACAAATTCTTCTACCTCGGCCTCTGAGAAGAGAGCTTCTTCGGCTTGGAGAGGTTGTTCAAGCTGTTGATTTCGGTCTTCCTTGGGGGGAGCAATCTTATCATCCCTGCTGTATGAGTCCCCTACGGCCTCATGGTGCATCAGGGGGGGAGCTTATCTTTTTCCCTTGCCAATGATTTGCATTTCTTTAATGACAAGGGAGGAATTACAGACCACTCCAGAGTTTGGTCTTGTTGAGGGAGTGCCGGTAGCCCAACTTTTTGGATTGAGTGTGTTCTTCTTTGAGTGGCTGGTGCTTTGAAAGAGAGATCTTTACATGCAGCTAAGGAGACTGATTTGGTACTCTTAAGAACTTGTTTTCCTTTATTAGCTTTGCCCTCTTTTATCCTGTCCTTAATTTTCTTCACCGTCTTCTTCTGGATTCCACTAATTTATTCTTCTATAATTTCTACTTCCGTGTTGACGTGCATTTCCTCCATATTAGCAGGACCCTCTTCTTTGGAAGGCTCCCCCTTCTCGTCCATATGAACAAGGGCATTGATTTCCTTGGATAAGAGATGACAGTCTCGGGCAAAGTGCCCAAAGCCATTATATTTAAAACATGCCCCAAAGAAGGTGTCAAATTTCAATTGAATCACCTTCAGACCAGCTCCTACATTGATGATCATATTTTCAGGGGGAACATCGTTGATGTCCCAATTGATGCATAATTTGTTCGACATTTTGCCCTTACTTCTATTAGTTGGCACAAATAGGGGGGTTCGCAGATTAGATGCAAGTTCTCTCAGGCTGCCCCAAAGCCAGACCGGGAGGTTCACAAATTCCACCCACACAGTATTTAAGTTTTGAACAGATTCAGTTGAATCAAAAACCGGATCCCAATGGAAGACACATACTGATATCTAACATCCACCCGGAGGCCAGAAACTTGCTCTTGTAGTTCTTTTTTGGGGTTTTGCATGTTTCCCATGCCTGTCACGGTAGGCGATCTTCATGTATCCCTTTTACTTTTTGAATATACCTCAACACATAGATCAACCCATGATATTCAATCGGTAAACAACCAGCTTCTATTAGTAATGTAGAGTACCGGGTGGTGGTCCTCACTCCCAAATATCGACGAATGAAGCTCTTCTGTAGTTTCTCGATTTCATCTCACATACTTGTTGAAATACTTCAGTCCCATAATTCAACCCCGTATAACATTGTTTGCATGACATAAGCCTCAAAGAGTATACATCGGATTTTCCAGCTGTTGATGTCTTTACAATTACATATTGTTGAGAGAGAGAGAGAGAGAGAGAGAGAGAGAGAGAGAGAGAGAGAGAGAGAGAGAGAGAGAGAGACAAGAGGATAGAGTTTGAGCTTGAGAGGATGGTGTGAGAGAGAGGATAGAGCTTAAGCTTAAGCTTGAGAGGGAGAGCTTGAGGTTGAGAGAGAGAGAGGCTTGCATGAGAAAGCTTTAGCTTGAGATAGCTTGAGCTAGAGAGAGATTGAGAGGGGAGAGAGGCAAGAGGAGAGACTAGAGTACTTCAACAAAAACAGTCAAGAACTAAGGATGAGAAAGATAGAGAGAGGCTAGATGATGAGAATCGCGGAGACAGAGAGAGACTTGAGGCTCCAAAGTGCTAACGCTGAAAACATACGACAAAAACGGCATAAAATTGGACCTGAGCTACAGCTGGATTTTTAGATTTATATTTTAGATTTATATTTTGGATTTATATTTGTTTGATGTACAAGACTTTTGGTCCTTTGTATGCAAAAGATTGAGGCAATACCCTTTTGCTGAAATTTGCAGCTTATTGCACTTGATTTGAGTATACACCCGTGTTTTTGTTGCCATGGCTTCTACTTTGTCCTCATCATCGGACACGAAGAGTTGATGGAGATCAAATGATTTGATGGCCAAGGTTTCGATCTATGGCAAGATCGTATGCATGGCATCCTCCTTCTTAAAGATTGTGAAGATGCTTTGGAAGAGGTGAAGCCACAGGCACTTAGTGATCAAAATTTAGTGATCAGAATGGGCCAAACTCAATATGAAGGCTATGGCCTACATGAAGATGGCAGTGCATGATGATATCATCACCGATATCAAAGGGTTGGACAGTGCTTATGCAATTTGGCAGAAGCTACGAGCCACCTATGAGAATGTCACACCTGTTCTGGTCCATCTTATGTGGACGCTAGTCAATATGCGCATAGATGAGTCAAAGCCAGCTTCTGAGCACTGAAGTGCATTCTCAGGCGTACTTTATTAGTTGCAAGACATAGGTCTTCAAGCTTTCGGTGGCATGGTTAAGGCCATTTTTCTATTGATGACATTGCCAAAGCCCTTTGAGACATTAGTTGTTTCCCTAAGCAACAGTGCTACCTTGTCTTATAATAGCATGCGTGGCTCTATTCTCAACGAAGAGATTAGACGTAAGTCTAGTGGAGAAGGCAATACATCAGCCCTTAGTGCATGAGGGAGGACTAGATAAGAGGGAAGGAAATACACGAAAGAGAAACAGCAGTAAATATAAAGGGAAGAATAAGCAGTAGGAAGTCACTTGTTATCAATGTGGCCCTAAGGGTCACAAGAAGCATGATTGCAGGTACTTCAAGAAAGAACAAGATAGAAAGAGAAATGCATCAAAGAAGGGAGAGAATAAAGTTGATGTATCAGAAACTTCAAAGAACAAGGAGAAAGAGAATACAAATATGACTTCAAGTGTTGTTATTGAAGAGCTTTCAGATGTTGAAGACATCCTATTTGCTACTCTTTCATGCGATGATGCATTTACATTGAATGTCCAAGACATGCATGTTACGAAGACCGATGTCATTGATGCTTTGATGATAGTGGAAGATATACTTTCACCTACTTGGATAGTAGACTCAAGTGCCTCTTTTCATGTTACTCCATGCTTGGAGCATTTTTCTTCTTATGGGGCAAGCAGCTATGGAAATGTTTATCTTGGTAACAACCATGCCTGCACAATAGATGGAATTGACGTTATGCACTTGTCTTTGGACAATGGCCAAGAGCTTGTGCTCAAGGATGTCTGACATTAAGAAGAGATTGCTATCTGTTTTGGTCAGTTAGATTTGCATGGATACACTACATTGTTTGGTGGTGGTATATGAAAGATTAAACATGGTTCCATGCTTATTGTAAAGGGCACTAAACAAGGTACTTTGTATTGTCTGCGATGCAAAGCTTTATAAGGGAAATTTCTTTGTTGTAGCTGGCATTGGCTCACAGTTAGAGCTATGGCATAAACATTTAGACCATATGGGCCACAAAGAACTTGATGTACTTGCCTATTTGAACAAACTTCATGTAAAAGATTCAAAGATGGATTTTTGTAATGATTGTCAATATGGAAAGCAAGTGAAAAGTTCTTATTACTCTTGTGTCTTTCATAAATCTAATGTGTTAGGTCTTGTGCATTCAGATGTATGTAGCATGTCGATTAGTTCTATGGGTGGTGGTATGTATTTCCTTTCTTTTATTGATAATTGTTCACGAAAGATTTGGGTTTATTTGCTTAAACATAAAAGCGATGTGCTTGCTGCCTTTAAATATTTCCATACATTTGTGACCACTAAAAAGGACTTAAAGTTGAAAAGTCTACGTACAGATAATGGGACTGAGTTCACATCAAATGACTTCAAGTCATTTTGTGCATTACATGGTATTAAACAAGAGCTTACAGCTCCGTACAGCCCTTCTTGTAATGGGGTGGCAAAATGGTACAACAAGACTTTATGTGAGAGAGTGCGGTGCATGTTGTCAACTGCTTCTAATGGGGTAGCAAAACGGTAAAACAAGACTTTATGTGAGAGAGTGCAGTGCATGCTGTCCATTGCTAATCTCCCTCATGCTTTTTGGGGAGAAGCATTACAAACAGCGGTCCATATATGCCACCACTCTCCTAATCAGTCCTTGCAAAATGGCATTCCTGAGGATGTTTGGTTTAGCAAACCAGCCTCATATGCACTATAAGATATAGGCCTTATACCGACATTTAAAGCGACGAAAATACAAACAACAAAATTTGCCCCCGTCGTCGCAAAAAGCGTCGTTATTAATGACGCCATAGAAACGTCGATATTGGCGTCGCTATTATCGTCGCTATCAGCGTTCCATTTGTGACGCTGATAGCGATGCCAATAGTGATGCTAATACCAATAGTTTGCGATGCGCATAGCGACGCGAGTAGTAAAATTTGCGACGCTAATAGCGACGGTAACAGAAATGATAAAAACTTTGTGGCCCTGTGTGCTTTATGAGAGCCATACAAAATAGTTTCTGCACTACTGTGTACAAAGCGCTTGCAAACAAAAAGAATGTATACTGAAATCATAAAACTGATACATGAAATAAATACATGATCACATAAAAAGTGATTGGTATAGTCATGACAGGATATCACTAATACATAGTACATGTCTACATAGATCAGGCGACTCAAAAATAAAGGTGTGTGAGCTCTAGGGATCCAAGGGCGAGCTACGCATCCTCGTCCCCCGAAAGCTCGTCCCGCCGCAAAGGAGCATCGAACGAACTCTGCAGAAAAAGAAACCACATCAATCCACCATACAATAATGCATTCAAATATCTCATGGTAACTACGAACAAGAAAAATGAGTGACTTACAAGGCCGCCGCGTCTATACAATCGGACGATCAATGCATTGAGATCGTGCCTCTGTGCATATCGAGTCTCAAGGCCGATCGGATCACGATTTGTAATGGAGTGTTGCAAAGAAAAAAAAATGTTAACTGTTAAAAACATGATTGTCAGTACAAAGAATATTTCAAAAAAACAAACAAGCAAAACAAAAGAAAAACTTACAAAGTCCTCCAAATATGTCCTGTGACCGCCACTCCCAAGATGATGGACCACTTCGGCCTCGAGTCGTGCCCTCGCCGCCTCGCTCTGCTGACTCCAACGTCCTGGAGAATCTGTAGCCTCCTCCCTCAGTCTCGGCAACAGTCGTCTGCATCTAACCACTTGGGCTTTGCAACCCCACTCTTGATTGCCTTGCGTGCGCCAGATCGTCTATGTGACATGTATGCACGCATGCAATCCATCATCCAGCCCATAGAGAATCCATCTATTGCGGCTGGCACCGGAAACTCCTCGTGCAAGGATGCTACTATGTAGTCCTTGCTCCCCTCCGATATGTTCTTCCAATGATCCAAGACGTTGTGCCGAAAAACTTGTTGGCACAACTCTCTCATGCGAGCCATCACCCTCCTCCCCTCATCATTCATGATGATGGCTCCTGACCTACTATCGATCAAATATCCATAACCCCTAGGAGTCTGCCTAAGATGGGTCATCTCCCATCTGCGTCCATGCTCATGGGCATATCCAGGAGACCCCTCTGCATCCGGTGTACCGACGGGGATAATCTCTCTCTGAGTGGCACCCAAAGGGGTACTGCTGATGGCTACGCAAAAGCCGAAGTAATTGGAGTAGACGTCCTCATAGGTGTGACAAATCTTGGAGGTGACGCAGCTCCAGCTGAACGACGAGATGGAGACACCATATCCGTGTCTCCACAGCAGCATCCCCTTGATCACGATGCACTCCCTCCCTCTGGCCCAAGTTGTGAGTGTCGAGATCGTCTGCTCAAAGCTGAAGCATCCGATCGCGCTGAAGCAGATCTAGCAGAGCGCCCTGACAAAGAACGAGACAGCTCCTGATCTGCCATCTCTCTAAATCTGGCGAGCTGGTCTGGAGACATGCGTGCGAAGATGTCCTGTAACTCCTCATCGCTCATCCCTCGACTCATCCTGAAAATGTCACCTGCACAAACAAAAAATGATAGTAGAATAATCAATTTAAATCATACAAAGCACAGTAATATAAATCATTTTTAAAAAAATCTCACTTAAAATGCATATCTTATGTACCTTTATAAGAGATTGGTCAACGAAATGAGTAAGTGGATGCTCCAAGTATGAAGTATCCTATGGTCCCATGTTAATCTCCTGACACAACTCCACATACACTAGAAGGTCGATAGACATGTCACCACAAAAGATTGAGTCTGCCTTGTTCTCAAAAAATTCTTGGACTCCTGTATTTCCATCATTATTAGCCGATGTTGGCTCCAAGCTTTCGACGGCCTCCACCCCTTGCAATATCGACCCCTTTATTTGCATATTATCTTCATCTATGCTCGGAACATCGCTTTGATCATATACTCTCGCACTTCGGGGAGTTGAAGGTATAACATAGCACCATCGAGGTTATCAGGGGTTTGTATAGAAGATTACTTGTTCATAAACACATACAAGAGAGTTCAAACCATTGTGACATAAACCATGTCGTAATACAATTAGCAAGCAAATGACTCCATGCACATGTTCACAATGGGCCGGCAACACAAAGGTGTCGCGCAAACCCGTCCATTTTTTTTCGGAATCTATTTTGAGAAATCCAAATGGACCTCGTCGAACTATTGCTCTAGCTCCTCCAAGTACCACTTTGAACCACTGCACATCGAATAGTATCATGGAGAAGCTACGGTAATCCACTGTAATAATACTTTGCAAGTTCCCAAAATACTCCATCTCATCCACAACCGTGTTTGGATCCGTTGCTCATCGCCGGCTCTCTTGCTTGAACCTTGCCATGACACCACAGTCCATTGTGGAGCGCATTTTGTCAATACGCTCCACGCGAAAATGCCATCCGCGCGACCACGCTGCACTATATATTTTGTACTGTACATTGAAACACTCAAATTAGATGTCGCATATAAAATTTAGATATGACAAATTCTAAACCCCTCATCACCTTTGGACTACATCCCCTCGAGAATTCCCACTCCTCCATTGAGACCTCTGTCCCTTCGCGAGATGCTACAGTCAAGGCTCCATGCAACCATCACGTTGACATAAACCACGGCATCTCCTCCATGCCTTTGGGATATCGAATCGGTCGATGACATGTACTACGTCGGAATTCAGCTCGCGCTTCCTCTCGATCTTGCCTTGCAACCTGGTACTTGGTGAGCCACGTCTCCATGGAGGTATGGCGCAACATACAAAAGCGATTCACCTTCTCTTCCATTGAGGCATCCATTCTTTTTTCTGCCCCATTTCCAACCACCACATCTCCAGTCAGTCTATCATCATCCTTCAGCGACCATAGCATTTCATTGTCTGGTTCCACCGTTGGTAGCCATTGTGAAATATGCACAAGCGCCTCAGGCACCAATCAACCTTCGGCCATGCTACCTTCTGGCCGAGCTCGTTGTCGCACAAAGCCTTTCAGGGTTTTCATGAAGCGCTCCACGAAGAATATCCATCGCGTATGGACAAGTTCAGCAATCTCCACTTCGTCCACAAGATGCACAAGAAGGTGGATTTGTATCGTGAGAATGCTAATGGGTAGGTATTTCTCAAAGAGACGGACTGTCTCTACTGCTCCCCGCCTCGCGGATTCAATAGAGGACGTCTTAATCTCTTTCTGTGGCATCCATTGCACCAAAGTCGACAACTTATAAATGGCCCTGCGAATTTCTGGAGTAAGGCATCCTGCATTCGCGATCAGTAGTACAAACTGCCACAAATGAGAAAGCATTATGAATAATGGTCACATTCCAAATAGCAAAATGCCCACGCTAATTACAATCCATTCGTAGTACAAACCTGACATATCTTATGCCAATCATGGGATTTTAGCCCCGATAATTGGTCGTCTTTAGAAAATGCGAACCTGAGAGAACGCATCATACCCGTCGGAGTGCGGATAGACTTGATTACTTGCTTCACAATGCGCTCTTCTTTAGTGGACAAAACCCAAGGAGCGCAAGGAAGCTGCACGCGACCATCAGCACTCGACTGCAGCCAAAGCCCCTCCATTTTACCTACCTCCTTCAATCCATTCGTGCCCCTATAGTGTCTCTCTTTCCTGTGATGTGGTCTCATAGCAAGCTGCCCACATTCTTGAAAATATGCATGGGATCCAACAAGTGGTTGACCTGTAAGTGGGTCCAATATGGAAACTCGTAGAAAACTGAGAACCGGTGCATTCCATTTAGATATGCTTCCGCGTGGACCATTTTCAGCTCGTACCAGCTTGCGGCGTTCATACGTGTTGGAGGTCATCCAAGGAAACCTTCCCCGAGTTCATGATCCTCCGGCAAGAAAGCAGCGTGTCCTTGATATACCATCTTCTTCATGGTTCATGACCTTCGAGAGTCTACGCACAATGGACATGCATGATAACCTGAGGTAACTAGACCTGTTCCAACACCACGACCTAGTGAATACTTGATTGAATGAGATAAAATATAGATATTACTAGCGAGAATGGAGGCTTGCTCACCTGAGCACTCTCCCAATCCCGAAAAGTCATGCATCGTCAGAATGAGAATGGCTCGAATATTGGCTGACCGCTGACCATTGCACCTGCTCATATCTTGCACAGTGACCCCCTCCTCCCACAAAATCTTAAGCTCATCGACTAATGGACGAAGATACACGTCTATATTTTTTACTTTGTAGCGGCCTGGGACGAGCAAGCTAAGAATGAGATGTCCTTTCTTTGTAGAAAGCCATGGAGGGATGTTGTGGTTGACAAGGACTATAGGCCACACACTGTAAGAAGTTGAGCGCAGACCGAATGGGTTCACGCCATCCATTGCGAGACCGAGCCGAAGATTCCTTGGCTCTCGCGCAAAGCGTGGGAAGGTAGAGTCAATGTGGCACCATGCACGCGAATCCGTTGATATTCATTGAACTCCATCCGTGGACCTATTCTACGCATGCCACGTTGTCAAGCTCGCCACGCCGAACGTACGAAACATGTGGTTTATGCGGGGGATAAGCGAAAAGTGTCTGAGAACTTTTTGAGGGATGGTTTGCCCTTGCAAGTCATGTCGATACCTGTGAGCACCACACTTTGGACATGTCTCCATAGTCTCATATTCTCCTCGAAACAATATGCAATCGTTGATACATGCATGGATGTTATTGTAGTCCATGCCAAGCTTCCGTAAAACATGTCGTGCATCATCACGAGACTTAGGCATGGTATTTGCATGTGGTAATATACGATATTTCAATAACTTGAAAAAAATCATAAAACACCTTGAAAAAGCATAAATGTTTGTAATAATAGTGTCAAAAAAAAAATCAATGAAGCCTATGTATAAGGTATCTGAACAACTCGATCACACTCGTATCGCTCCACCCGTATTTTGCTTGCACACTTAAGAGTGCAAGCAGTGTCTTCAACCGAGATACTCGGCACCCATCATATAATGGTATGGATGCTTCCTCTCTAAGCGGATCAGAAGTCTCGACATCCATGGGAATCAATGCATCGATCATTGCCTCCATCTCAGGCTCCAAGATTGTAGGTAGGTCTGGAAGGTTGTCTGTCTCCTCTGGCATTGACGATATAGATTGGCCTTGCGAGTGGTAGATTGGCTCCTGCACTCCATCCATCGCACGCCCACGAACTCTTCTAATTGGTCGCAAAGGGTGCACTCCCCCTTGGGACGAGACATCACCTCCCTGGATAGAAAATTTGCCAGCAAGACCCAATCTTATTGTATATGATATTCAATTAGCTTGTGAGTACAATGCATGATTGATATTAACTTCAAATTACCATTTGCTGAAAATCCGCAATCGTCTGATCAATGATCTCAGATTGAAACTCGCTAAATCGTCGTACGTGTTCTATAGACAATCAACATTTTCGTCTAATTGCCAACTTGCATTGAGAGCAAGGACATGGGACATGCTGATCAAGATACGTCTCGCGATCTTGAACAACAGGACCTTCTTCGTTTTCCATCTTGTCTACGTTACAACAAACAATTTAATGAATTGTAATACAATTTGGGAAAACGAGGTTTAAATGGATAGCTTTATGGAGATGTATGTTAAGTTGCAAGTTGACCATAAGCTCTTGCTTGAGAGGTTTTAGCCTCTGCAAAAGGTTGAGAAGCAATTTTTGAAAAACATTGAGGTTGATATTGATGCATCCATGGTGTTGAAATCTAAACTTCAAGATATAAGAAATGCTTTACTGATTGATGTAAAAAATGCATGGGACATAATAGTTGAGAGATTTATTGATGTTATATCTCGACCATATACCATGCTCAAGGATTTGTTTGTCCCGGTAGATAATTATTCATTATTGTAGAAAAAAAAGGCATTGGTTCATAAGGTTCATGAGTTGAAGACTAAATGTTTGGACTTGACTAAAAGGTTGGATAATGCCTTAGATGCTAAGAGGAAAAGTAATGAATATGTTACTTCATCATTGCAACAAAAAGATTGGTGACAA